>NC_143559.1:20930000-22130000 GCF_054136105.1 Typopeltis vanoorti | reverse complement strand
ATATATAATATTTATATTTATATTATTATTATTATTATTATGTGACACCTCCAGGGAGTCCAAAGACTCATCGAGAGAGGACACCTATTCTACAGCTCTCTGTTTCCACCACTTGATCCACCAACTGCAATGAACCGCAACCACACCAACACCATCTACTGCCCATCACCACCACTAGTATTTTCACTGACAATCACAAACATCCATGCCCACAGCGGGATTCAAACCAGCAGCTCTTTAGCTGGAGAGCGGATATGCTAACCACTGGAAAAAAAATGGCAAAAACAGTTGCTTAATCAAATTAGAATAAACTAACAATGGGGAGATTTAGCAATGAATAGTAATAAAGATAACAGAGAACACTCTTTGATTTGACAAATTAATATATAGTTAGATACTTGAGTTTAAGATTTTATTGAAACACATTGGAAATGCAGTTCTTCATAAAGGTTTCCTAAAAGACTATGAGAAAACTGAAAGTTATCCTTAGGAAGACATCAGCTAGTTTCCAGCATTCTGGGAAATGTCGTAGCATAGCATTGGTGATGGCTAGGTGCATGATGCCTTTGTGGGGATATAGTTTGAGTGCTCTATTTGTGATCGCATCAGGGCCTGAGGCTTTCTTGGTAGCTGTATCCGCTCTCCAGCCAAAAGGCTGCGGGCTCGAATCCAGCCATGGGCTTGGATGTTTGTGATTGTCTGTGAAAATACTAGTGGTGGGTGGTAGATGGCATTAGTGTAGTTGTGTGTGGTGGAGATAGAGAGTTGTAGAGTAGATGCCCTCCCTTGATGAGTCTATGGACTCCCTGGAGGTGTCAAGTACAGGTAACCCTCGTATAACGCGGATGTTAGGTTCAATAGAAATGCCGCATTATATAAATCGCGTTATGCGAGACTCAGATCATATAGAAAAAAGTAAGGTTATGTTCCAAAATCGTTTCTTTTTTTTTAAATTATATAAACAATAATGACATACTTGACAAAAAAATTTATTTAATTCAGGTAATTCATGTAAGTTTAGAAAACATATAAACTATGAAAGAAATACATAGTATAAACTTATAAAATTACAAATTGTATGTAAACTTCATTGCACATAATGCATAAATGTTTTAGACAAAATAAAATAAAGTGCATGTTTTAATCATCATCACTGTCTTCAAAACGAACATTTTGTAGATGTTCTTTATTTATGAGTGGTCGGACATCGTTGTCACTTGATATCTCTTGGACATCGTTTGTGTAATTCTCATTGCATACTTTGGCTGGTTTAGTTATCAATAAGTTAGTAATAAGACTTTGATTACTACTTGGCTGCAATTTTTTTTTATTAAGTTCATAATATGGAGCTAAACAAATATCCAATTGTCTCGTGAATTTTCCGGAGTGCTCCATTGAGGGATCATTATCCATAAAATAACTTCCTAACTTTCTTTCCATGTCCAATCCTTCTCTAATTTCTTTAAATGGAATTCTTAGCTGATTCATCACAATCACAATTTTCGGTAGAACTTTCCCCGCCAATTGGTTTGACGTCATCTCTTAATCAGTTCCTCCTAATTTAAATCTATTTGTCCATCAATTAATTCACTAATTTCATTTTCAACCATATCGCAAAAGTGCTCTAAGTGGCCATTACTATAAAAATAAATTTTTTATATAAAAAAAGTATTACATATTGTATGTAACTCACCCGAAAATAAAGTGTTCAGCTTGAGTTTAACACACGTATGATTTGTAATGTGCTTTCCTGGCAGCAAACAAAGACAATTTTCAACAATAAGCACTTTATACAGTAAACAATTAATGTACATGCATGCTAAAGGGTATTTCCCCTACTATAAATTCGCTACTTATAACTACATGTGCGATGCAGAGAGAGAGACGCAAATTTAACGAAGATAAAATTTGATTTTTAATTCGCGGGGTGAAAAATATATGAAAAGATAAAGGGTTTCTACAATTTGTAGACTGTGTTATATCGAAACCATGTTGTATAAGTACCGCATTATACGAGGGTTACCTGTAATAATAATAATAGCAATAATCATTATTTGCATTGAATGATGATCTCGTCTACCTCAATGAAGCTTGCATGTTTACCAGCATCTCAAGAATAGACATTACAGATTAACAGGTGTTCCTTCATCTGAAATCGTGACTTTTCCAACAATTTATTTAATGACAAAACAAAAGGACTCAGTTCACTTTGCAAACAGCAACAGCATAATACAACAGAAAATTAAAATACTGTTTCAAGATACACAGATGACATCTTAATAGTTGGGCCATTCTTTCTAGATGAAACTGATAATTTTCCTGTTTGGATTAAAATAAAGCTAGTTTAATTTCACAAAGGTTGTGATGATGACTGATGGCCACAAACTATAAGCCAATCTGCAGTTCTTGAGTTGTGGTTAAGGTAATGGAGAGGTGGGTGAGAGCCAGGATACAGAAATGGGTTGATAACAGCAGCATTCTCTGTGATGGTCAGCACTGGTTTATTAAAGGAAGGTCTTTTGTTAATGGTTGTTTTAACACTTTACTTCCTCCTTCTCTCCTCAACCTAACTAGCAAATAAGAGAAAGAGGGGTGATATGATTGAGACTTATAAACTTCTGAAAGGGTCATACAGGATATCAGTTGATGGAATTTTTCAATTTATTGAGGGTGGGGAAAGGACAAGAGCTCCTTGGAAGCTGAGAATAAATGCTGCTACAAAAGTGGAAGAGGGCTAGATTTTTCTCTCATAGGGTGGTGCATAATTGGAATGGATTGCCATTGGATGTTATGAGTGCAAGCAGTGTGAATGAATTCAAGAATAAGTATGATAGTTGGTGCAAGTAGTATGTGGTCTTCCTCGATGCGCCCCTCACTCCCTGGAGGTCTCTCTTAATAATAATAATAATAACAATGATATATGAGTCTTGGTACCCCCTGTTTATAATTTATTTATATTCTATTTTACTTATATTTATTTACTTATAATAATTTATAAGTCTCCATGGCACAACTGGAAGAAGAATGGGGCATTGTGCCCTTTAATGGGAAAAGACCCAAGTTCAATTCCTGTCATGATGAGAGGAATCTTAATATGGGCTTTTTCAATTGAATTTGAGTTAGCCAATCTCATAAAGAGGTAGCAGGGTTTTTTCTCACAGAAACTCAGGTTTTTCATTTTTTGTAATGCATGCAACAAATTGGCCAACAGAACATATGCAAGTTACATAAAAAATACTACTGGTGTTGGTGTCATAGTGTGTCCTCTCACGATGTGTCCAACCACTCCTTGGAGGTATGATGTAATAATAATAATAATTTATTATATACTCTCTCCTTTGTATTTTTTGAATTTTTTAGAATTACTATCTTTTATATGTAAATAAGCTAATAGTTTTCAAACATCTGTAATAAATATACATACCAAAGCTTTAAACTCTGCCCAGTCTTTCACCAGATTGTTGGACATATATAGAACCTAAATACAAAATAAAAAAAGTAGCATATCCTAATAATAACTTAATTTTTAATGCAGTTTTAATTAATATAATTTGTCTGACTGTTCGTCCCTAGAATTAACACTAGAATAGCTAATGCATGAAACGATCTACTATTCCAAACTGTGAGTGACAATTTATATTCATTAGAACTGTATCACAAAAAAGTAATTATTCATATAAACAGAAGAAAGACATATATTCATAATTGAAAGGATGGATCTATCTCCATGGAAACAAAGTTGAGGATTTCGGATGCAGTTATTTTTCCAACAGCAACTTATGGATGAGAGACTTGGAACCTAAAGAAGTTAGATAAGAAAAGGATAGCTGCTTTTGAGATGTGGTGTTACAGAAAGCTGTTGAGGATATCATATACTGAAAGGCATACAAATGAATGTGTGTTAGAAAAGATCAGTAGAACTTTTAAGGCTCCTTAAAGATATTGACAGAAGAAAGTTAAAATATTTTGGACACATTGAAAGGATGGAAAGAGAGACTTCTCAGAACAATAGTAGAAGGTAAAGTTCCTGGAAAAGGAGGAAAGGTCAGACCATCAATGAGATGGATGGATGGTGTATGTGTGTGAAGGGACCAATCTTCAGAGAGTTGAATCCTCCAGAAAAGCATACAACATGACTACATGGAAAGGCCTGGTGTGGCACATCACTGAGCATCGGAGTGACCATACAGCATCTGTGAATGCTCATTGAACAAATGATGATGATGATGCCATTCAATAAAAAATTGAAATTTTTATAATTTTATATCATAGTTCTGAAAGAAGGTAAACCATCATGTGGCCTATAATTGATTTTTATATTTGAAAGATACATATCATTTGGACATAATACATATCATCACAACATGTGATACCAGAAAGAATATGATAAAAAAAAAAAAAAAAACATTGTCTACAAAGGTTTCTGTGGTTTAGCAGTTCTTCAGTTAAATTTTCTAAACATATAGCAGATTTAATAAAGTAAACAATATAACCCAATAAGTTTCATAAGTCATCAGACTTACATCATCAGAGGTACCAAAACATAAAAAAAAAGACTAGAAAAAAAAATTACACATAGCAGATTAGAACATACAAACAAGTGACTAGAAAAAACGTTATGTTGATTGTTCTATCCACGTTGGAACAATGCTAGGTGCAGTTGATATATTTTTGATGAAAGCAAACCAAACTTGGTGTACGATTAAGCCTTGAATTTTATTACAATGCATGGGGATACGAAGCATTTTTGAGATTTCTTTAAACATTCTTGTAAAGCAATTATGATCAATATATGGCATTACTGCTTCTTGCCGAACTACTTAGTCAGCTATGTTTCTTGTACAAAAGGCTAATCCTGATTTATGCTGTCTTTTTTTTTTTTTTTTTTTTTTTCGTGTCATATGTGTTCAGACATGTGCATCTCCCCAAACCTTCCCATCTGGCCTACATAGCAAATGCCAAAAGAGCAGCAAAATGTATATTACCAGTTAAGAGTCAGATAATATTAACTATGGATAGTTTGTGTTTTGGGCTTTTGTTGTTTAGTGTTCTTTGTACTGTGTATTATTAATAATAACAACTACTATAATTCAGTTTGTGAAAAGTTATTGCCCAGCCTGCCATCACCATTAAAATACATTTGCACAATATACTGCAAGATTTTGTGGCATATGGTGTTTGTGTAATGTTTGCATCCCAGCAATTAGGAAAGTGGATGATAAGAGACGAGAGAGTGCATGCCTACACAAAATGTAAGAAATGGGAAGAACTCAGTAACATTAGCATAATAGAATTTGGAATTTGGGGTATATAAGAAATGAGTGAAATATGACAGAGAGAGAGAGAGAGAGACAAGCAATCATAGGAAGATGAGAGAGACATGTGTCATACAAAAAGAGACATAACACTACACAGTGCAGTAGATTTGGATGATCATGATCATCTATCATAAGCATCCATGTGAAATTGCAAGTCATTCTATCAAGTAGTTTGTTTCATACAGCTGTCTGAAACAAAAATGTTGTCTGTATCCCTTGAAATGGATAAAATTGAGTATTGTGTGGTTATAAGATTCTTTGTAAAAAAAGTTTAACACCAAAAGAGATTCATTCGAAGTTTATAAAAGTTTATGAACACTCTTCTCCTTCGTTTTTGACAATTAAGAAATGGGCTGCAGAGTTTAAACGTGGCCATACCAGCCTTGATGATGATTCACATGAAGGACGTCCCAAAAGTGTAACAACACCAGAAATCATTGATCAAGTGCACAATATGGTAATGGATGACCGGAGAGTCAAAGTGAGTAAAATTGCTGAGACTATAGGCATTTCAAAAGAAATGTGTTCTTTTGAAAAGCCCTCTTGTGCAAAGCTTTTTCAAATGAAAAAGCTTTGCACAAGATGGGTGCCGAGCTTGCGCATGGCAGATCAAAAACACACTTCCATGAAAATCTCTGAACAGTGCTTGGAGCATTTTAACAAGTATAAAATTGATTTTGTGCATCGATTTATTACTATGGATGAGACTTGGATTCACCATTACACACCAGAATCCAAACAGAAGTCAGAACAGTGGACAGAAGCCGGTTGTTCGGCGTCAAAGAAGACAAAGTTGGTTCCATCAGCAGGAAAGGTCGTGGCATTGGAGTTTTGGGATGCTAAAAGCATTTTGTTTATTAATTATCTTGAAAAGAGTAAAACAATAACTGGGTAATATTATTCTGATCTTTTAACCAGACTAAAAAAAACCCTTTTAACCAGACGAAAAAATTCATGAGAAAAGATCCGGTTTGCAGAACAAAGGTGCTTTGCCAATAGAAAAATTAAGTGATCTGCACTATGAATTGTTGGAACATCCACCCTATTCCCCAGATTTGGCTTCCTCTGACCTCTATCTCTTCCCAAAACTAAAACTCTTCCTCACTGGTCAGCGTTTTTCCTCGAATCAAGAGGTGATTGCAGCTGTAGAGGGGTATTTTGCAGATCTTACTGAGAACCACTACAGGGAGGGGATAATGGCGCTGGAATAAATGAATTCATATTAAGGGAGATTATGTTGAAAATTAAAAATAATTTTGAAATTATAAATTCGTTTTTTCATTGTTAGGCCAAGAACTTTTCAGACCACCCTCGTATGTGAATAATAAAAGGAAAGAGAATAGGCAAACCAGGAAAAGAAAGGCAATGAGGAAAGTGAGATAGTGCAAGAGCTAGGTATGGAGAAATGACAGGAAGGCAGGTAAGTGGGAGCAAGGAAGGAATGGAGCAGTGAGAAGTGATGTATTGTAATTCAATAATTTGTAGAGTGCAAAATGGAATGCTAGAGGAGTGCTTGCCTGGAGGAAGGATATGAAGAGTGTGACTATAGCAATTAAGTAAGATGAAAGTGCAGATGAGATGATTGTGATATTGGGTACAAATGACCTGAGAGGTAGGATGAATTAGGTAGCAAGAGATCTGAAGTTTAGGCTTGAGTTGTATGGCAGAAGAAGAGTGTGAATGAAAAGGATGACAGTAACTCAGATATGATAATGCAGAATTGAAGAAAAGAGCATCAATAATGAATGGCATGATAGCAAGAGTATATAGAAAGAGAGGCTTGGATAAATTGGATGCTTGGAGTGCATTTGAGGATAGAAGACAGTTGTATGTAAGAGATGGACTGTATTTGAATGAGGGATGACATAGGTATCTGGAATGCAAGGTACATAATGCAAACCACACACACACCCTTTTGGATGTGTAAAATGCTATGCATAATGGCCTCTGGGTCCCACTGATTGAGGTCTCATCAGTGGGACCCAGAGCCTTGGTATCTCTCTCAGGTCTGGCTCCCATTGATAAGACCTCAATAAAGATCAAAACTGGTCTGGGTAGCGACCCTTCCCATTATGCATAGCATTTTGCATGTCATTATTTTACATGTCATTGTTATGTGAAGTCATTAGTCTCTATATACAAGTAGCTCAGACGTGAATATATTTCAAAAAAACTTGTTTTGCTTCCTTGGGTAAAGGATTAAAACCAAGTATATAATGAATAGTGAATGAGTTTAAGGAATGGCAATGACAGACTTTGTGTTTGATAGAATAGGCCATCCGCAGTGAATCTTGTGACTCTATGGAAGTCCTGAATAATAATAAAGAAAATAAGAGGTACTTGGAATGATGAGTTCATTATTTACTTAGTGTTGATATAGGGTTTTGATTTGATTTGTTTGATTATACAAGGAATAACTAAGACACCAATCAGCTAATATTTCCAAAAGAACCCAATGTTCTGATGCAAATTGGACAATGAAGTAATACCTCAGAACTATTCTTAAATTAGCATTCAATGATGTATGAATTAGCTAGATCATTCCAAAGGAGTCCAGTTTTTCAAAACTACTAGACCAATTTGTAAACCTTGCAAGGTTTATGTATTGAATCTAACTCTGATATTCACATCACCATTTTTTGCAACTAAATGGCCAGTTTGGCAAAAGTACGAAAGGTTTCACACGCATGTTTCTTGATAAACACCAAGCAAAGACATGAAATCTTATTTGACCTTTTTGGAAAGCAAAAACTGTATCTTCTGTTGTAAGGTTTGAAGGTAGCAGAGAACTGGAGCTTTCTCCAAATCCTGTAGATTTCTTCTGAATGTGTAGTAATTGAGAGTGTAGCTATTTATAATTCTTTGGATAACTTCTGGATTGTACCTATTTTATTTTATCATTGATTGGGCAGAGATTAGATCATTTTTTTTTTTTTCAATGAGAATCCCACAAACAAAAAGATGCAAACCTGTAATGTAGGCAATGGGAGGAACTTAGTGAGTTAGATATTGCGATAACCGACCTCGTTGTATCAGGGGCAGGAGAATCTCAGCCTAGAGAGATGAGTGGTGTGATAGAGGGTGAGAATAATGAGCAAAATATGAATAAAAAAATAAGAGTATGGAGTGTGGAAGGTTTGAATAATTGTGAAATTTTCGGAGATAGTCTTGATTGGGAGGATGAATGGCGAGCAAGAGCTAACTTGCAGAGAGAGAGAGACAGATGAGCTGAAAGAGGAGGTGGAATGTCTCGGGAATGAGACGAGAAGTATGAAAGATGAGATTAGGCTAATGGAAGAGATGAATGGAAGGTGAATCAGAGTAGGAGTGAGAGAGAGTTATGGGAATGATAGTAGAGGAGAGAACAGGAAACAGTAGGAGAAAGGGAATGAAGAGAGAGCGATATAAGAATGATAGAAGAGGAGAGAATAGAAACAGTAGAAGAGGAGAGAATAGAAACAGTAGAAGAGAGGAAATGAGAGGGAGTTATGGGAATGATAAAAGAGGAGAGAATAGAAACAGTCAGAGAGAGGGAATGAGAAGAATGCGAAGGAGTGCTGGAACCAGTGATAGAGTGATGCCTGGACAGCAGGTAAGTAGGGAAACACAGAGAGGGTTAGAGGAGAGAGTAAGGGATGCAGGTGAGCAATCAAGAAACAGAGTGGTAAGAGGTGTGATGTAAGACTCGATGATCCGTGGTGTGCAAGATAGGATGCCAGAGGAGTATTTGCCTGGAGGAATGATAGAAAGTGTGGCTATGGCAGTTAAGCATGGTGAAAGAGTGGACGAGATGATTGTAATGGAGGGAATGAATGACTTGAGAGGCAGTGTAAATCGGTTGGTAAGAGATCTGAGATTCATGCTTGAAGTTATACAAAAGAAAACACAGAGAGGAAAGATAGTGTGTGTGCTACCCAGGTATGATAATGACAAGCTGAGCAGAAGAGCAGTAATAATCAATAGCATAATAGCCAGAATGTGCCAGAAGAGAGGATTGGAATATGTGGATGCTTGGAGGACATTTGAGGACAGAAAGGAACTGTATGCGAGAGACCACTTGCATTTGAATGAGGAAGGACGTAGGCATCTGGAGAGATTGTTGTTTTCTGAACGACCCAGTGTGTCAATGTTGAGAAACTAGAATTCCCAGGGCGGCCTCTTGTGGCAATGGGTGTCTGAAGGAAGGGGACGACATCAGGTAACACTGCGTCCAGTGTAGTCTGGAGGAGATAATGATAGGTATAGAAGCAGTGACATTTTTATGCTGTATACTAATTCCAGTAGTATCCGGAATAAAGGAGATGAATTGGTGGTGCTATGAACTGGTGATAGTGTCACCCTGGTATTGGGATCTCTGAGATGTGGTTGATGGAAGATGATATAATAACAGGAATAGAAGTCGCTGGGTACAGCATTTTTCGGCAGGATAGGAAGGGAAAAAAACGGGGTGGTGGAGTACTGCTTATGATAAGTGATGACTTGTGTCCTCGAAAAGTGGAGACTTTGGAAGGAAGTGATGCTAATGGTTTTGAAAGCATATGATGTGAGGTAGAGGTGGGCAAGACAGGATATTTAGTATGGTGCTATTATGGTGAGAAAGGTGAAACTGGAATGTGAGAAGAGATTGGCACTAAGATTCCAAAGAAAATCCTAGGGAAATTTTTAGCTATGTGGCCAGTAGGAAGAGAAATGATTGTGGAAGAATGACACTGTCAGATAAAAATGTGAATAGAGTGACTGATGCAGAGGACATAGTGGAGTTGTTCAATGAACACTTTATTGTTATGTTAAAGATACCAAGCAATTTTAAACCTGGTTTTACTCCATTTTTTCCAAGTAAGCAAACAGACAAAATGTCAAGTTTGCGCTTGCAATTTATGCAAGACTAGCTGATCCCACAGGTAGTGCAAGACCAAGGCAACTCATGGTAAAAGTGGAGCAAGCTCTGATCACTAATCTTAATATTTACCCTTAATGCCAAAACACATCTCCAAGAAGGGGATGTATGATGTTTTGTATTAAAGGCAAGGGGGCCACTTGCCTTTAATACAAAACGAAAGTCTGGCTATGGGAAAGGTACCCAAGGAATGGAAGGAAGGTAAGAGAGTGCCATTGCATTAGGGCAGTAGCAGACTGGAAGTGTATAATTATAGGCCAGTTTGTGTTTCATCAATAGTTAAAATCTTGGAGAAATTAGTGAGGGACCACTTACAGCATTGAGCAGACGAGGGCATTGGTGTGTTGGGACCAGCTCATGTGAGCCAGTTGTTAAAATTTTTCAAATTTAGTGAGCCGGTTAATAAAATTCTTTATGAAAGGATAGATGATGAATGATAGTATATACTTTTTCTCGTAAATATTTTGAAATTGTATAATAAACACTTACATATATTATTATTATTATTATCAAAAATAAATGCATAAAGGAGAATTCACAAAACACAAACTCAATTTACGAATGGAAATTTGGAAACAATTTTATTTACTAAACAATGTCCGTATTCATTAAAACACAAACAACACATCATCAAAATTCCCGTACTGGGCATTTGAATAAACAATAATGCCTTATTTTTTGCCGAATTTTCCAAGAACTTGCAACATTAAGTTCTTGTAAAATGTAACATTGTTGCACTATTGATAAATATAAAAATTCGTCGTGACAGCTACAGTCTCTGGTCATTTGATTGACTATTCACAGTGTATAATTGTGTCAGTCATAAACGAGTGGTAATATTAGTGTTACATTTTTTTATTTTGTTCAGGATTTCATTTGATAATACATCATGATAATAATAATCATTGTAGGTAAAATAGGTTATAGGATAGGTAAGTTGTAGGTAATATAGGAAATTTTTCTTTATATTTTTATTTCGTTTTTTTTTTTTTTTGTTTATAATTAAAATAATTTTAATCAGGGTTAGAGTTTTGTGGTCAAAAAAGCGGTTAGCCGTTAGTTGAAAAAATGAAATAGAAATAAGTAACAATAAATATTCTTCTGTTTTTTAATAAATGTATGTAAGAACAACATAATGCCTTTCCATTAGAAAAATGTTAAGAAAAAAAATTTTTTTCCAGTCCTTGCTATTCAAAATGTCAAAGAGGCAAAGCGATTTACGAAACTTCTTAAACATTAAAAGGACAAAATTTGAAGAAGCAGAAACAAAGACATCTGAAGATACAATAGAACTTTGTGAAGAATCAAATTCTTCAAATATTGTTATAGATTTGATCTGTGATGATAATGAATATTCCTTATTAGGAGAAAAATCCAATCCTTCTCTTCTGGATTGTTGGTGTGAAAAACTAATAACTTTTTTCTTAGAACAGTATAAATGGCTTGATATAAATGGAAGGAAAATTGGGATGCAAAGATTGTTTCAAAGTTGGAAATTTAGGAGTATCTGCGGAGAAACATGTGCATGTATTAAAAGAATGTAGTACGTATTTGATTGTCCCAAATTGAAATAATAAATGTTCTAGACAGGCTTCTTTAAGAAAAACGCTCGTAAACATAATTTGTCAAAATCACATAGTCTTGTACAGTTATTAAGGAAATCAGCCAATAACACTATACCAAATTTAATAGAAAAAATTAATTCTAAACTGAATGAAATTACTGTGAAAATATTTAGCACTGTGTATAGTTTAATAAAACGAAATAGACCCTTAGCTGATATTGAAGGGGCACTAAAATTGCAAACAAAAAATGGTGTTGACATAGGAAATTGTTTACATATGCAATATAGTGCTACAAATATTGCAGAGCATATTGCAAATGAAATTAGAATAAAAATATTTAAAAATGTGATCAACGAGAATTCTAAAATTTGCATTATAATTGATGAAGCGTCCACAATTTCGAAAAGAAGTACTTTAGTAATCTATTTACAATGTAGTGTACTATCCATCTCCAATCCAGTTATGTTGTTTGTTCCTTTGAAAGAACTAATATCTACAACTGCAGAAAATATTTTAAATATTTTAATGTCCACATTGAATCAATTTGGTTTTGATTATGAATATCATTATTATTATTATTTGACACCTCCAGGGAGTCCAAAGACTCATCGAGGGAGGGCACCTGCTCTACAACTCTGTCTCAACCACTCAATCCACTAATTGACTGCAAATACACCAATGCCATCTACCGCCAACCACTGCCACTAGTAAAATATTTACAAGTAAATTTAATAGCTTTTTGTTCTGATGGTGCCAGTACAATGCTAGGGAGGAAGTCTGGAGTGGCTACCAAATTAATGGAAAAATTTCCAAACATAATTGTTTGGCATTGTTTAAATCATAGGCTTCAGCTAGCACTGACAATTCAATTACTGACATAAAACAAACAAATCATTTAAAAATATTTTTAGATAAAATTTATTCAATTTATCACCAATCAAATAAAAATCAAACAGAACTTGCAGCTATAGCAAAAGAACTCGATATGGAGATTATTAAAATTGGGCGAGTTCTCGAGCTGCATGTAATTTGCAATCTGCTAAAGCAGTATGACGAGCGTATCCTGCTTTGTATCAGCATTTTGCTCAGTCTGCAGTTTATACCGGTATGGCAGAAAGATTAACAAATATAAATTTTTTTAAAGATCTGGCTGTAATGGTAGATATTCTCAAAGAATTTTCTTTACTTTCAATCGGCCTTCAATCCTAAAAAAAAACAAATTTAACTAAAGCTCAAACGTTAATAAATATACAATACGTGCTTTTGAACTTCTTAAAAACAATCACGGAAAGCATGAGCAACAAATTAATGAGTTAATGGAATCTGACAATTACAAAGATATTCCATTTTATAACGACACAAAAATAATGTCACTTCCCAAAGAAATATTGCTTGACAAAATTATTTATTTTATGAATTTGTGACTTTTATCCAGCAAAGCTAATAAAAATATCTTAGAACTATTTGATTTACTAGATGAATCCACATGGCCCTATGAAAAATTAACTTCACCTTGGATGGAAGGTGAAAGAAAATTAGATCAATTAATTGAAGTTTTGAAATACCAGATAAATAAAAATGATTTTATTTATCGAGATTTTGTGGATGACAACATAAAGGGAAAAACTGAATCAGCTCCTACAATAATTAAAACAGCTAAAAAAATAATTAACACTATAGCAGTCAGTAGCGCAGAAGCTGAAAGAGGTTCTAGTTTAATGAACGTTATATGTTCAAAACTTAGAAACAGTTTAACGGTTGAACATATTTCCGATTTCATAATGATTAATTTACTGGGCAAAGAATTAAAAGAATGGGACGCTACACCTTTCGTAAATTCGTGGATAAATAAAAATCACAGATTGGCTACAGATACGAAGGTATGACAGAAAAAGGAGAAAAATTTTAGTGAAAATCAAATTTCTGTTTAGAAATTATTATAAAAATTTTGGAAAAATATTTCTCAATAAAAATAAATAGTGAATTATTGTTTAGTTTTATTATTATCACAATTTGTTTCATGAAAGAATTTGAAAACATTCACTATGTATCTTGCCACAGGCTGAAGCGAAATATTTTAATTAAATACCTTTAAATTTTCATTGTAATTTGCCATCATAGGGTCATTTCTCATGAATATTGCCCCGGTCTATAAGAGGCTCACAGATAAGTATGTGAAAAAACCTAAAACATGATGGTAAAACATTCTACGTCAGCTTGTCCCTCTTTCCCCACACTTTTTCCCTGGTCACATCAACCCCGGTTCTATACTTTGTGGGGCCCTGTGCGAAATAGAATAGTGATGCCCCTCAAAAAAAAAATAATTAGTTTAGGGCACTTGCTTTGCCAGTGCGGGGCCCTCTACCTATACACAGTTCACACCAGCCCTGGGTCACATAAAGCAAGCCGGTTGTTAGAAATTTATCAACACACTACTGGATGAGGGTAATGTTATCCATGCGAGTCAACATGGTTTTGTTAAGTGGTGCTCTTGCTTTAGTAATATGATTGCCTTTTATAATAAAGTCATAAGAGCAGTTGATGAGGGAAAGGCATAAACTGCCATTTTTTTGGATTTTCCAAAAGCATTTCACAGGGTGCCAGATAAGCTGATAATCACTTTCATATTTAAGTTGCAGCACATGGGTTCAGATGTCAGGTTAGTCAACTGGATTCAGGATTGGCTGTCTGATAGGTATCAGAGATTTGTATATGGTGGGCAATATCAAGGAGGCAGAAGGTTACAAGTGGAGTCCCATAGGGCTCAGTACTGGGACCTGTATTGTTTAACCTTTATATCAGTGACATTGTCAATCGATTGCAGGGGGATATTCAGTTATTTATCTTGGTTGTTTATCAATTTGTTTAACTTGGTTATGCTATAAGTTCAGGCACAAACATTTTTGCTTACACTTGGATAAAGGATTAAACAAAGTAAATAATTATAATAAATTTAGTTTAATCCTTTATCCCAGTGAGAGCAAACAAAGTTTGTGCCTAAAAATATCTTCAGGACTGAATATAGTGTTGTACTATCTTACCTGGGTAAGTAGTACAACACCAAGGCAACTTGTAGCAAAGGTGGAGCAAGATACCAACACTCCTATCCCAGTATCTCCCACACATCTCCTTGTGGATATGTATACTGTTATGCATTAAGGGATTGGCCACTACCCACTGGGATAAAGGATTATACTAAATTTATTATAGTCTAACCTAGTGAAAAATAAACTTTCAACAAAGTATATAATTTCTTGGTAACTTTAATTTATAGTATAACCAAGTGGAAAACAACTATCTCTAATCCAGAGTATTCAATAATAAGGTTATAACCTTTTAGCAATTTGTATATGAATATATGACTTCTGCATTACTTCAATCTTGGTATCACCTCTGGGTCTGGTTCCCACTGATAAGACCTCAATTAAGGTTGAAACTGGTCTGGGTAGTGACCCTTCCCATAATGCATAGCATTATACATACCCATAAGGATCTACGCTTTGCATTATGGGATACTAAGGCAAGTAATGTGAAGTTATAAGCTCATATACGAGTTGCCCCAGTTCTGAAAATATTCAGGTGTAAACTTTTTTGCTTACACTTGGATAAAGGATTAAACCAAGTATATAATTTCTCGGTATCTTTAATTTATGAATTTCATTGTGTGATAGCTGAGACTGGCATATGGCATTTGGTAATTAGATTGTGTAGTGTATAGATCAGTGAGAAATATGAGCAATTTGGATATTTCAAGAATGGGGGTAGTGTGAAAATAATATGTATTCATAGGGAGATGTTGAGGGTGTCTATGATGAGAGGTTCAATTAGGGAAGTGAGCAAGTATGGATATGCAGGAAGTGTGACATGCACATGGGCTATGAAGCTTCTTTGAATGAGAGAAGTGGCAGACAAAAGGGAGAACAAGACATGAGTATAGATATGGAAGAAAGAGAGAGACTAACAGTATGACAGTATACGAGACTAAAGGTAAGAAGTGAGTCAGACTGATGTCAAGAAAATGAGTAAGACTAACAGCAATATAGAAAACGAGACTGACAGTGAGAAAGTGAGTGCAACCATTGGAAAGACAGCAGGCATGACTGAAGGTGAGAAAGGGAATGCAAATGATGGTAAGATTGAAGCAGGCTTCCAGAAGAAACTTAAATCCATCACTTTCATCAACCTAACATCAGCTTATGACACAGTCTGGATCAGAGGCCTCCTAAAGCTAAGCAATATCATAGGGTGTAAAACAACTTTCCAGCATTTTGACTCTATTCTCTCTCCAACAGAAAGATCCAGGTCCATATTGGTGGAAAAAAGAGCAGGCCCAGATTCCTCCACAACGGCCTTCCACAGGGCTCTGTGTTATCTCCTTTACTATTTAACATCTACATGTCTGACTTACCACATACCAGCTCAAGTAAATATGTATACACCGATGATCTCGCTATCCTACACCAGTCTACCTCCTTTGCCAACCTGAAAACAACTTTGAACACAGAACTGAACATTCTGGAGGTGTACTTCAAGATGTACCTGAAGTACATCTTGAAGTACAATGGTACCTGAAGCCAAATCCATAACTACGGTGAAGTTGTGGCCACATGCGAGTGTGCGTATTGCTTCAGGTTTAAGGGTAAGGGATGACTGGTTTATTACCGTGCTGAGAGGTAGTTGAGGTTTGGAAGCCGAGGTTTTTTTAATTTTCAAATTTTTCAATGTGCTGACATCATATTCTTCTAAATTCTTTTTTTGCTGAAGCATTCGAGATGTCAGAAAGGATTGTCCAAAGGCTGACATTCAGCATAGCGGCAAGCTCTTCCTCTAGAGCACAAATGGCCTCATTGGTGTTGGCCAAGAGAACGCAGGTGGAGGCAATCTGCTCCAGTAGAAGACCAAAGCTAGTGTGTCTGTATATGTGGAGAGCCTTCGGTGACGTGAATTGGTATTTGAGTTTTACACAGTTCAGGATCACATTTTATGTGATCTTTATGGAGACGTGAAGAAAAAGCCTTAAAACTCTGTCCCACATAAACCCTGTTTGGCTACGCTTGCATTGGACTATGCACTGTATGCCCACCACAGAATACGCTGGAAGAAGGCCACTTTATTACACTGCAGCAAGTACAAATATGAAAGATTATTCCTTGAATCATCCTCAGCTCTAAAAAACTTCCCAAACCTCAACAAATTTGGATGCATGAGACTGCCCCAAATTTGGGAAGCCATTCTAAGAACATCAGCAATTTCCTCAATGGCCAAGACAACCCAATTCAGCCTGCTAGAGGGCACCTTTCGGACTCTAGGACTGACTTCAGTTGCCTGCTTTCTTCAGCTTAATTTGCTTAGTGTTAGTGCCTGTGTGCACATATCATTATTTTGTGATCCCTGATGATGGCAATGTAACACTGACGAAATATAGGAAGATATTGATTAATGATTTTAAATAATATTCTAGTATACATTGTAATTTCCTCAAAAAATTAAAAGCTATGTATAACCAACGTATACGTTTATCTATAAGATATAGCTATAACATTCAAAATATTATTATTATTATTATCCAGGCCTCCATGGAGTCAAAAAGACTCATCGTGGGAGGTCCTTCCTAAGAAACAAAGTCTATCATGCCACTCCTTAAACTGACTGACCGTTCTCGCTCTCACCACTCCATCAGGCAATGCATTCCATGGTTCAACCACCCTCCATGCAATGAAACCACTTCTCACCCTCTTGCTCATGGTTTCCTTTCGCAACTTCCAGGGATGGCCTCTTGTCATCACTCCTTCCCGCTGTTCAACCAAGCGAAAGAACTCCCCAGTGTCAACCCTGTAACCACCCTTCAACAGTTTAAAAGTCTCAATCATATCACCTCTCCTTCTATCCACCAAACTCTGCAGTCCACATTCCCACAGTTGATCCTCATAACTAACATTGTACAGTCCTGAAACCATCTTTGTTATCTGCCTTTGTACCCTTTCCACAGTTAATTTATCCCCTTCAAAATCCTGGGGACCAAATCTGAGAATAATAGTCTAAGTGTGGTCTGATCATAGTCTTATAAAACGGAATGATAACCCTTTTATCTCTGCAGGTCAGTGTCCTTCTCATTACTGCAGCAATCCTCTGTGCCACCTTCACCACATTTGCAATATGTCCCCTAAATTTCAGGTTTTTATCAATCATCAACCCCAGATCTCTTCTCTCTCCTACTTCCTCCAGTATAACTCCTCCCATAGAGTATGCAGCATCCCATCAATGTTTCCCAAACCTCAAGACCTTACATTTGATTAATCTGTTCATTAACGATATAGGGAAGGGTCTAAGTGGGACAGTTCATTTGTTCGCTGATGATGCAAAGTTGGGTAGGGCGATAGTGAATGCAGAAGATGTCAAAGTCTTGCAAGATGACTTAGATAGATTGGAGTTCTGGACTAAGGAGAATGGATGTCAATTTAATGTGACAAAATGTAAGGTTATGCATTTCGGAGTGAAAAGATTAGCAGCAGTATACCACATTGGTGGAACTGTACTCCAAGAGATTGATGAGGCCAGGGACTTGGGAGTGTTGGTGGATAGGGAGATGAAGTTTAGGGGGCACATTGCGAAAGTAGCTAAATCAGCTCATCAACTCACTTGGTTGTTGAAAAATACGTTGACGAGCAGAGAAAAACAAGTTATTGTACCTCTGTACCGAGCCTTGATAAGACCTCATCTCGAATACTGTGCCCAGATTTGGTCACCTCGGTTCCTTCTTGATGGGGAGGAGGTTGAGAGGATCCAGAGGCGAGTGACTAAGATGATAGCAGGTCTATGGAATGAACCATATGAGAACAGGTTGAAGATTTGTGGGTTGCAGAAACTAGTTGATAGGCGGAAAAGAGGAGACATGATTGAGACATTCAAATTGCTAAAAGGATTCTATAGGATTAATTCAGATGATATTTTTGAGATCAGGACTGGTGGTGAGAGAACTAGGGGACACCCATGGAAGCTGGGCAAGAGCGTGGTTAGCAGGGGTGTTAAAGCTGGGTTCTTTACTTTTAGAGTGGTAAATGAGTGGAATAAGCTGCCAGAGTCTGTTGTGGGTGCTATGACAGTGAGCGAGTTCAAGGCAAGGTATGATAGATACTGTGAGAATGTTGAACAGCTGCGTGAACATGATGTTTAGGGCCTCCCTCGATGAGTCTAAGGACTCCTGGAGTAGCCCGTGGTAATAATAATAATAATAATAATAATAATTTTGCTGCATTAAACCGACACCCCATTCATTTGCCCATCTATCTAGCTTATTCAAATCCTTTTGCAGGACTACCACATCTGCACTATTACTAATAATTCTTCCCAGCTTCGCATCATCTGCAAACAACTGAATATCCCCTTGCAATCCACTGACAATGTCATTGATATAAAGGTTAAACAATATAGGTCCCAGTACTGAGCCCTGTGGGATCTCACTTGTAACCGTCTGCCTCCTTGAAATTGTCCCACCATACACAATTCTTTGAAACCTATCGGATAGCCAATCCTAAATCCAGTTGACCAATCTGACATGCAGACCCATGTGTTGCAACTTAAATATCAGCTTATCATGTGGCACCCTGGCCTTCACTAAGTCTAAGAAAATGGCAGTATATGCCTTTCCCTCATCTAATGTTCTTGTAACTTTATTATAAAAGGCTAGCATATTGCTAAAACAAGAGCACCCCTTCACAAATCTATGTAGACTCTCAGAGATAACATTACCCTCATCTGCCCAATGTTGTATATGGTCCCGCACTACTTTCTCCAAGATCTTAACAACTACTGATGACACACAAACTGGCCTATAATTAGACACTTCCAGTCTGCTACTGCCCTTATGCAATGGCACTATCTTACCTTCCTTCCATTCCATGGCCACCTTTCCCACAGCCAGACTTTCATTGAAAGTCAGGTAAAAGGCACTATCAGTTCCCTAGCACATTCTCTCAAAACTCGTAGTGAAATACCATCCAGTCCCACAGCTTTACTGACATCCAGAGTACTCAGTATTTGAAACACACTCTCCTCCTGTACCTCTAAACCTCGAACCTGCCCTATCCCTCTAGTATTAAAACTGACTCCTCCAGGATGACATATACTCCAATAAAGTGTTCATTGAATAATTCCACTATGTCTTCTGCATCAGTCACTCTGTTTTTTTATCCCCCAATATCATTCTTCCACAGTCATTTCTCCTCCTACTGGCCACATAGCTAAAAAATTCCCTAGGATTTTCTTTGGATCTTAGGACCAATCTCCTCTCATATTCCAGTTTCGCTCATGTTAGTCACTCGTCTGGCCTGTGTCTTATATTCTTCATGCATCTTCTCTTAACCTGTCTCCTTATATCTCTCCCATAGCCTCTTTTTTGCATGCAATTCCTGTTGAATATTGTTTGTCATCCACTTTACTCTAAATTGTGTCCTCTTCTTCACTCGTGGTATACAACTTACTATTGCTGCTAACAAATATTCTTTCACAATTTCCCATGCACTAATGATATCCCAGCCTTCCAATTCCTCCCTCCATTAAACTTCCCCAAATTGATGTCTTAGACTATTATAATCACCTGCATTTTAATTCCACATACGTTCCCTTCTCTTTGATACTCCTGCATGTCTATTCATTTTCCAAGTCAAAAACCATATGGTCACTCTCTCCAACTGGTGGGAGAGATGCCATCTCAGTTATTATCAACTCTCCTGATGCTATAACCAAATTCAAAACTCTTGAACCTCTTGTTCCTTCTATTACATGTTGCCCAAGACATTTGTCCCTCAAGAATTCTAGAAATTCTATTCCCTTATTGCTACATGCATCTTCCTCTCCCCAATTTATACTACTGTAGTAAAATCGGGGAGTGAGGCAAGTCCACGTCCACGTCGTGCTCCCTGGGACCTTCCGTAGGGTACACTCCCTACGAGGATGCTAACAGACCTCTGTGAAGAACAACGGACAAATCAGTGGAAGAGGATTTGTATCCCAACAGTGAAATGTGCAGAAGAATCTTCAGAGGAGCAGACCTCTATAAACAACCCGGACTCAGCTGGCTCTGGCTGTCAGTACCCGGTTAGGGCCCCTACCTAGGGTTACAAGGAAAAATAAAGGATTCAATCCTCTGGCAAAGGGAAGCAGCTTTGTCAGTACTGACACAAGGTTGAAGTCTCATGATGATGGTAAAGCTTGTGATTAGAAAATTGCAGATGGCAATACAGTTTATTGTGTACGTCTGTAATACTGCAGAGCAGAAAGCAAATGGAGAAACTACTGCTCTATTCTCTCTCCAGACTAACCACCATGGCGAGCAAATCTACACAAATGGCCCGGAGTTACCGGTGTCCCTTAAATGGGACAGGGGTGCGAAGAATCCCCGGGCTCAGCATGGTGTGCTCAGTAAAACTAGGAACCTGGAATGTCAGAACCTTGTATGAAGCAGGTAAGCTAAGAAATGCTATCCAAGAAATGAAAAGACTTGAAATTGGAATTTTAGGAATGAGTGAAGTTAGGCGGCCAGGATCAGGCAAAATTCAAGTCAATGACATGACAATGTATCACTCTGGAAGTTGTGAAAACAACCATCAAAACAGAGTTGGAATAATAATAAACAAAGAGATCAATAAGTCACTGTTGAGCTTCATCCCTTACTCAGATAGGATGATGTTATTAAAACTGAAAGGACAACCACTAGATGTTAATCTTATACAAGTCTATGCCCCTACTGCTGACAAGAGTGATACAGAGATTGAAGAATTTTATGATCAATTAAAAGAACTAATGAAAAATACAAAAAAGCATGATATTAACATAGTCATGGGTGATTTCAATGCTAAAGTTGGGAAAGGTAGAAGTGGAGATGTAGTTGGCAAACATGGACTGGGCACAAGAAATGAGAGAGGTGACCGTCTCTTTCAATTCTGCCAGGAAGAGGAGCTAATAATCACAAACACATGGTTTAAGCTACCACCTCGAAGATTGTATACTTGGCGATCACTACAGGATAATAATGGGAATATAGTCAGAAACCAAATTGATTACTTACTAATTAATCAACGATTCCGAAGTTCTATAAAGAGTACAAAAACCTATCCTAGTGCAGATATTGCTTCTGATCATAACCTACTGGTGGCAGAGTTACAACTTAGACTGAAAGCTATGCTTAAGAAACTTCAACAAAAAAGGTTTGATTTGGGAAAATTAAAAAACACAGAGATAAGAAGCAAATTGAGTCAAGATCTGAATCAAGAGCTAGCACTTATCAAGAACGAATGATGAGGGTTGATGAATCGTGGGACAAATTGAAATCTGTCTTCATAGAGAAATGTACCAATACCTTATGTCCTAATAGAGCAGTAAAAAAGAAAGATTGGATGACTGATGAAATTCTTTCTCTCATGGATCAACGCAGATCATATAAAAATCATAATCCAACAAAATATACAGAGGTTCAGAAAATTATTAAACACAAGATCAAAAAAGCAAAAGAAATCTGGATGAATGAAAAATGTAAAGAAATAGAAATTCTACAGGAAAAACATGACAATTTTAATCTACACAAAAAGATGAAAGAGACCTCAGGTATATATAAGAAAAAACAATTCTGTATCCTTCGAAACAAAAAGGGAGAAATTATATCCAAAAAGGATGACAAAATACAAGAATGGGTGAAATATATAGAAGAACTCTTTATTGATGACAGACAGAACCCAGAAAATACTTATGAACATATGGAAGGTCCATGCATTCTAAAATCAGAGGTAGAATGTGCATTGAACTCGGCTAAAAAATAGTAAAGCCCTAGGACCAGATAGAATACCGGCAGAAATAGTAAAGTTATTAGAAAGTGACAACATTAACATATTAGTAAAGCTATTTAATAAGATTTACGATACAGGCATAATCCCTCAAGACTGGTTACAGTCGACCTTCATCATGCTACCTAAAAAAGTAAATGCGAAAACTTGTAATGACTATAGAATGATCAGCCTAATGAGTCATGTTCTCAAAATGTTTCTGAAAATAATTCAAAAAAGAATATACAGAAAATGTGAAGACACCATCAGTGATACCCAATTCGGCTTTAGAAATGGCTTGGGAACAAGAGAGGCCCTTTTCTGTTCTCAGATCTTATTTCAAAAATGTATTGACCAAAACAAGGTAATATTCATTTGCTTCATCGACTTCGAGAAAGCATTTGACAAAGTCCAACATGCTAAAATGATTGTACTATTAAAAAGAATTGGATTAGATGGTAAAGACATCAGGATCATTGAAAACTTATATTGGAACCAAAAGGCATCTGTTCAAGTTGATGACATTATTACAGATTCCATTAACATCAAACGAGGAGTAAGGCAAGGATGTGTGCTGTCACCTCTTCTTTTTAACATCTACTCAGAAGCCATATTTCAAAAAGTCTTGGAAGGAAGAAAGGAAGGGATTAGTGTAAATGGTGAAATCATCAGTAACATCCGATATGCCGATGATACAGCTCTTCTGGCTGACAATATTCAGGATCTTCAAAATCTTTTGGAGCTAATAAATGCAGAGAGTGAAAAAATGGGATTAAAAATAAATATCACCAAAACTAAATTCATGGTCATAAGTAAGAAACCAATTCTTAATTTAGCACTTTCTTTAAATAGGAAACAAATAGAAAGAGTGACAAAGTTTAAATATCTTGGATGCTGGTTAAATGAAGATTGCAATCCAGAAATGGAAATAAAAGTTAGAATTGAAATGGCAAGAAAAAATTTTCTCTTGATGAAATCAACACTGTGTAACCACAGTTTAAACTTAGAGCTTAGAGTACGCATGGTTAAATGCTATGTATGGTCTGTACTGCTGTACGGTGCAGAAACTTGGACCTTGAAGACAACATCAATAAAAAGACTTGAAGCCTTTGAAATGTGGTTATACAGACGAATGTTAAAAATCCCATGGACAGCAAAAACGTCCAATCAGGAAGTACTGAAACAAATGGGGAAATCACGTGAACTTTTAGATACCATAAAAAGAAGGAAAACTGCATATCTTGGTCACCTACTTCGTAATGAAAAATATAAGATACTTCAATTAATTATAAAAGGGAAGATAAATGGAAGAAGAGGACAAGGAAGACGAAGAAAATCTTGGCTGGCAGATATCAGACAGTGGACTGGTATGAACTCTGAGAGACTGCTCAGAATAGCTGAGAATCACTCAAAATTTGCCAAGGTGGTCGCCAACCTCCGAGAGGAGATGGCACTCAAAGAAGAAGTAGTAAAATCTCCCATAACAATCGTTCTTCTTGCACTTGCCAAACTCAACTGTCTAAATATCTCCTAGTCCCCACCCTCTCTGCTCCTGGGTCTGTAGCAACACCCCACTAAATATCCTGTCTTGCCCACCTCTACCTCACACCATATGCTTTCAAAATCATTAGTGTCACTGCTTTCCAAAGCCTCCACTCTTAGAGGACATAGATCATCACTTATCATAAGCAGTACTCCACCACCACCACTCTTTCCCTTCCTATACTGCGGAAAAATGCTGTACCCAGCGACTTCTATTCCTGTTATTATATCCTCTTCTGTCAACCACATCTCAGTGATCCCAATAATTTTTGGCCAGGCTGATGCTATCTGTGCCACCAATTCCTCTCCCTTATTCCAGATACTCCTGGCATTAGTGTAAAGCATATACATGCCATTATTTCTATACCCAAGAATTAAGACAAGAATAAATCAAACAGCATGAGTATACTTTCACATGTCTCGGTTACAGCTGAGTGAACAGGGGGAAAACACTATATGTAAAGCATATACATGCTGTTATTTCTATATCCAAGAATTAACACAAAAATAAATCGAATAGTATGAGCATACTTTCACATGTCTTGGTTACAGCTGAGTGAACAGGGGGGAAACACTATTCAATTTCCAGGGAACTAGCTATAGTTCCCTGAAACTTGAATAATAATAATAAAATAAACAAAAATTTATGAACAATTTATGACAATTACTTCCCAAAACTTGGAAACATATCAGGACAATAATATAATGCATGTTTCAAGGAACAGATGATCATATTTAATCATATTTAAATCTATAGTAATGCAATATCTCTGTCTGATTCCAATGAACTTTGTCTAGTGTTGATGGCATGAAGCCTCCAATTCTACAAATCTTATTTCATGTTGATGTTCTTGCTTAGATTCTTAGATTCTGATCCTAGCAGAATGGCCAGTCTGCCCAAAATAGCAAAGTCAACATGAACAGGATAGTTGGAGAACAACAGGTAAGGGTAATGGAGACAATTTATCTAGATGATGGGAAATAAGATAACTTTCATGCTGGTTTGAAAGAAGCATATAGATTGTATTTGTGAAGAATCATTGCTATTTATTCAGAAGTTCCTTTAAGATAGAGTATATAGAAATCCTCTTAACCTCAGGTTGTGGTCTGGCTGAGGATGACAATTATCAATTATTTTCTTGATGGTGGTTTCTTTATATCCATTAAATGACAACATGAGGACATTATTAAATTGTTCAAATTTACCATCAATGTAAGCTACTTCAAATGGCAGAATAAATTGTAGAAGCAAATTAAAGGCACAGGCAATGGGCAGTCTGATCTCAATTGCTTTAGCTGATTACTTAATGGAGCATGTGGAAAGCCAACTTTTTAACACCCTTTCTCCATGTATTTGGCTATGTTTTATTAATGATATATTTGCAATCTGGTCTCACAGTGAAACAGAATTACTTTGGTTTTTGGACAGAATAAATTCCATATATATGTACACCTCTGTCCAAAAAGAAACTGAACTTTTCGAAAATAGAAGAAACCAGTGTTGTATCTTTTTGTTGTCAAAAGCAGCAACCATCGTTAGTGTTGTGTCAACTGTTTATTACATTTGTTTCATTAGAAGCTGAGTTACAGTGCCAAGAGTGACAGTGTGTTTTGACGAACGGTTGGTCGTGAATTCGAGATAAAACTCACCATTGACCGTTTGGCTAGGCGGAACGAATTCTTTGTGAATAATGCCCTTGGAATCATAGAAACAAATCAGTGTTATCTTTACTTTTGACTTCTCCAAGCGAATTTTTTTTCGGATGCCCCTCTTCTATCCATCTACCAAGCAGATGGATAGGAGTGAGTATGATAGATGCTCAGTGAATGTCTATTACCAGAGGTGTGTAACCTCAAGTATGAAATTCAGAGGTACCAGTACAATGGTATGGTTCTGATGTTCCTGCTTTGGCTTCTGTGGTACCATGAACATTGAATTTCAAGAGGTATCTGAACATTCTAGACAATACTTCCTACTTTGTGGCATTTCTACAGAAACTGATCATTGTCTCCTTCAGCAAGACAATGCACCATGTCATAAGGCTGCTGCTGTAACTGCATGGTTTGTGGGCATGAACATCACCACAGGTGACTGGCCTCCGCAGAGCATTGATCTCAACCCTACTGAACATCTGTGGGATGAAATGGAGGGTCAGGTGAAATCAAGCACATCTGCCCCACAACAGTCCAGGATCCAGAAAAGGAATTCATTAGTAATGTGGTGTTGGATCTATTTTGGGGTCATCACTGTTTAACTTATATGTAATGATACTGTAATGGGTTTAGATAGGAATGTGAAGTTATCAGAAGAAGTTGGGGAAGGGAACTATGAAGATTAGAATACATCTTATGTTCTTACAGGAGGATCCAAATAGAATGCATAAGTGGGCAAGTGAATGGTACTACCAGTTCAAGGTTGCAAAGTATAAGAAATAGTTGGTAGGTAAGAGTTGAATGCATAGCATACAATTCATGTGAATATCATGGAGGTGGAGAAGATAAAGGATGTGATAATAAAGATGGACAAGGATCTGAAATTTAGTTGTAATGATGATAAAATTGTGAGGATATCACAAAAGATTATGGCAATGACATTGATATGTAGAAGTAAAGAGGTTATGGATCCATTATAAAAGGCTTTGATCTAGCCACACATGAATTACTGTATGCACATTTGGTCACCTGGTGTTCAAAGGAAAGAGGATATTTTGAAGAGAGTCTCCAGAATGAATGTTGGGTATAAAGATAGGCTGAGGAAACGGTATTTACAGAGCTCAACTCATGGATATGGGAGGGAGGGAGAGATGTTATGATGGAAACATATAAATTAGAGAGACTGCTACTTGATTAATATGGTAGCAATCTCTTTTTTTATAGAATAGGGAAATACCAGGTTCTAACAAAAGGCCATAACTGGAATATAAGGATAATGTGGGCATGGTTCTTTGGAGAATATTTGGTGAGTAAAATGCATTACTTGGGAGCATGGTAATAGTGAATCAGTATGCTCAGTTCCGTGACTCTATATATGACACTGAGGACCATCTATTATGAGTCTTTTAATTCCAGGAAGTCGACTGTTAATAATAATAATAAATATGAGTAGTTCAATTACCCTTAGTTTTTTAAGAGATGTAATTCCTTTCAACTTTTCAATCAAATTGTATGATATCCAGAGTTCTTCAAGTGTTTCACCAAGCACCTCCTGCAAAGTGTCATATAAAAGTATGCAATAAAAACAAAATGAACATTTTTCATATCTGAAAAAAAAAAGTTAGTGACAAAAATTTTCTGGAAATAATGCAAAATGTTATTTGATGTTTTGATCAAATATTAGACTGAATGAAAGTATTTATTCAGAAGTCACTAGTAATTATTCTCATAAATATAATAAGCAGCAAATGCTAATCTAAAAGAAAATAAATGGAATGATAAAGGATTCAAGGAAACACAATAATATTTTTTATTGTAAAAGGTAAGTCTTAATTTTAGATGTGACTGCAATGGATCCCTCTTCCCAGCTAACTTTTACATGGAACACTTTGAGAACAAATACTCACCACAGCAACTTTCAAATCCTTATGGTGGTTATGCTTTGTTAATGAAGTCTTGACATTTGATTCTATGAGCATGCTGTTCTGGATTCCTTTGTAACTTACCTTAACAGCCAACACAGCAAAATTCACTTCACACTGGTCACTGGGTTTTCATGGTGATGAGGATATGTTGGAAAGGGTCCAGAGAAGATTCACAAAGGTTGTCAGTGGTCTTTGGAATGCAGAATATGAGGACAGATTGAGAGAATGTAAATTGCAAAGCCTTGTGAGTAGGAGGAAGAGGGGGATATGATTGAGACATATAAGCTAGTCAGAGATTGTTATCAGGTTGACATGGAAGAGATTTTTCATAAAATGGGAGAGGGGATAGAACAAGAGGCCATTGCTGGAAACTGTATAAAGAGGGTGTGAGCAGAGGAGTGAGGAGAAGTTCTTTGCATAGAGAGTGGTTGGTGAGTGGAATACATTGCCTGAGTGTATTGTGAATGTAGACACATTGAATCATTTTAAAGCATAGTTGGATAAGCATTGTGTGCAATAGTATGTCCCTCCCATGATGAGTCTCTGACTCCATGGAGTTCAGATGTTAATAATAATAATAATAATAATAATAATAACTGTTTGCCTTTTCTTGACACATTAATCCCTCACTTTTCAGATAGTTCACTATTTTTTTTTATTTAGAGAAAAACAACATACACAAGAAGATATCTACATACACCATCATCCAGCCCAAGTATGGAATTCTACAAACACTTACATAGAGTAAAGGCTATTTGTTATAATGATGCAGCTCTCTCTCTCCACAGAACTCTACTATCTTCACTAATGGCTACAGCTCCAACAAAATACTCGTGAATCATTTCCTCCCACCTCTCCCGAAACATATAGAAACAAAATACTATTCCTATTCCATATATTCAAGGTACATCTGAAAAGAAAGCCAAAGTACTAATAAAATATAATCTTCACACCATGTTCAAACCACATGTCAAATTAGCAACTCTGATCCACTCTCCTAAGGACAAACTCCATCCTCTAGCACAGGGTTCGTCAACCTTTCAGACAGTGGGGGCCACATTAAAAATTTCAATAAAGCCTACGGACCACTATGCTGTACTGTGGTATATAAGATGCTTTCCAGATTCACAAGGAATGCTGTGCATTTGATACTTTACATAAAATCCTATAAAAATAAACAAACTCAGCTTTAAGAGCATAGGTAGGAGTCGGGTTCATGATAAGTAAATACAATCAATACTTAAAGAATATATAATTTAATGAAGAAAACATTCATTTTTTTTACAATGTCAATGGGCAACTTGGTAATGTTTTTCCTTGACCAGCTTGTCGATGTTGGCATAAATGTTGCAAGTCGCTATGCGCAGAGTATTCTCGAGATATTGGTCCATAATCTGAGTTCTCGTCTTGGACTTCACATGCATCATTCTGGAGAAGAAAAGGTCACATAAGTATGTGCTTCCTAACAAAGCGCACATCTTCAAAGCATGCCAGCGAAGATTAGGGAATGCATCCTCAGAAATGTAGTCTTTGTAATATGTAAGCAAGAGTACATTGAATAATTTTTCTCTCAAAGAAGAGTTGTTTTGGAGTTCAAGCAGATCCATTTGTGCTGAGCCTGGCATTTCGACAGCATCGACACTGAATGGCATTGAAAATAAATCTAAAGAAGACTGTTGGTTACGAAAATCACTAAATCTCTCTTTGAATCACTTCGCAACATGGCTAATTTTGTAGCGTATTCATCAAGAGATGAACAGTTGGGCTCAGCGAGAAGCTGAAAATGAGTTAAGTCTTTTTTTGTGAGTCGTGCCTCCCAAAGTTTGAGCTTGGCCGCAAAAGCTTTGATGTGATCAAACAAAGTGTGCACCAGTTGATCTTTGGATTTTAGTCATGTATTTAGGTCATTCATATGCAACGAGATGTCAGTCACAAAGGCAAAGTCTGTCATCCACTTCGGATTGTTAAATTCTGTAATTGGATTCCCCTTGGTTTGCATGAACTGCTGTATTTCGCTCCTTAAGCCAAAGACTCTTTTAAGAACCTTCCCTCTGCTCAACCAACGCACATCACTATAATAAACCACATCGCCATTATCCGCTTCGCACTCTTGGGTCAAAAACTCTTGGAATTGACGATGATTCAATTCTCTTGCCCTAATAATGTTGACGACAGTCACAATAACTTTCATGACATTCTCCAACAGGTGGCCCGTGAAGTTTTAAGTAGGGGTGCTGCTTATACAAAATAATTTTAAAAAATTCTTTTTTTCCTAATCAGTAACCAATTTATTAATAAATAAATCTGTAGATTTATTTATTAATAAATTGGTTACTTGGTTACTGATTAGGAAAAAAAAATTTTTTTTAATTATTTTGTATAAGCAGCACCCCTACTTAAAACTTCATGGGCTGCCACTGTTCTCAAATCCAATAGTTTTTGCACACAAATTCTCCTGGTGGATTAAACAGTGGAATAGACGAAATATTTTCCTTCTAGTTCCAGTTCTTTAGCAGTTCTAGTTTGTAGCTGCACAACAAACCTTTCGTTCTTTCCCACCACAGCAGAGGCACCATCAGTTACCACACCCTCGGGGTTGGTTAAGCTGAGGTCGAAACGCTGGAGCGTTTTCTTGGCAGCTTCAAGAATATCAGTGCTTTTCGTTCCCTTCATAGGTAAGAGCACTAGCAGTTCTTCTGTCACACTGAATTTTGATCAATGGCACAGACAAAGATAGCCAGTTGTGCTGTATCCTTCACAACTGTGCTCTCATCTAAAGCAAGTGAATATGACGTAAATTCGGACGACTGTTTTTTTAAAGTTCTTTCAATGTCATTGGCAAGTTCTTCGATACGTCATGCTACAGTTACTCCAGACAAACTCGGTTTTTTAAACCCTTCCTTATTATTTGGGCACACAGAATATCCCCAGCAGCGATGAGACACTCCTCTTTCACAAATGTGCCATCCAAGAAGGCTTTGGATTTTTTACCAATTTTTTTCAGCTATTACATAACTTACTTAGCTCTCTTCCCTCTGCCTTTTAAACGTACCCTGCTGGCATTTTAAATAAATTTGGAGATGGTTTACTTTGTCCACACAAAGCCGCCCGTGAAGGTGATTGAAATTGGATGCATGCTTTGTCTCATAGTGTCGTTTTATATTGTATTCTTTTGATACTGACACTGACTCGTGATAAATTAAACACACTGGCTTATCATCGATGGGCACAAAAAAAGTACAAATTGGTCCACTTTTCATTAACATGGAAGAGTAAAAAGCATAATAATATGCTTTTTACTCGTAGCAATTAATGTTGCCAATTCCAAAGTGTACATGTGTTTACACATCGAGGAACCATACATATGTATACCTATAGAGGAACATATATAACTTTAACCACCATAACACAAATAATGTAGAAATAAGAAGCATATTCGCTTCTCATTTTGTGTTTGCTTTCCCCTCACATAAAGCCTGTAAGTCAAGCTCATACGTTTTGTACTGTTATGGTATGGTCATTATTGGGACAATGCAACTGACTACACTATATGCACTGCAGATAGCATCGGTATGGATATGGATATCATGATTTGTAGAGCAGTCATTAGTTTCTATATAAACAATTTTCAACTTCAGTAATACCAATATATCCAATAAATTTCTGCTCATACTGTGCTTTTCCCATCTTTACAAACTGAGTTGCTTCCTGGCCTGCATTTTATACTCTTCATGCAACTGATGGTTACCAATATTCATCTTGTATTGCTTCTCTCATCTTCTGCCAGATTCCATGCTGAATCCCTGTCCCTTCATTCATCCATTTGACACCTATTATATTTAGCCTTTTGACCTTTGGAATACATTCACACATTGATGCTTAAAAATTTGGTGATTAACAAATCGTCTTACGTGCTAAGTCCCGATGAAGAGAAAATTCTCGAAAAAGGTCTAAATTTTGTATTGGCACCAAAATGCATTCCTAAAGAACTACTTTTAAAGAACTACTAAGATGGAGAAAGCAGCTTCACTACTTCCTACCGCAGACGTGAGTTTACTTCGCATAGAAGCAATTATTGCAATCAACAACGCAAAACCTCCTTCTGATAATATATCCCCTGGTGAGAGACTTGCAATTAAAAATCTACGGATTAACAAGGACATCGTCATCTTAAAAGCTGATAAGGGGGAATGCAACTGTAGTTCTAGATAAAACAGACTACCGAGAAAAAATCTTAACATTGTTAGAGTCAGATAGTTATTCGGAAATTGAGAGGGATCCAACAAGAGAAATACACAATAGAACCAATAATCTCCTACAAAAGACCACAGAAATTTCACGAAATACACAGCTTTCCATCCGTTCTTTACACCCACTGATTCCAAGGCTTTATGGTCTCCCTAAGGTTCATAAAGAAAACTATCCACTGAGACCTATAGTAGACAGCATTGACTCACCCACCTACAGATTATCTAAATATCTCGCATCATCATTAAAAGCTTATGCAGGAAAATCTTTTTCTTATATTAAAAACTCAACAGATTTTATCTCTAAAATCAAGGACTTTAAACTCAAATCTTCTGACATCTTGGTGAGCTTTGATGTGGTAGCACTCTTTATCAACATTCCGACACAAGAAGTTCTCCATATTTTAAAGAACAAGATTTCAAATAAAATTTTCTCTCTACTATCTCACTGTGTAAACGCTGGCTATTTTGAATTCGAAGGTAAACTATATAAACAGGTCAAAGGATTACCTATGGAAGCCCCCCCTCTCTCCTATATTAGCCAACACTTTTTTTGAGGATTTTGAACAAAAGGCAATCTCCTCTTTTAGTTTAAAAACCAAGAATTTGGCTTAGATATGTGGACGATATATTCCTCATATGGGAGCATAGTATTGAAAATCTTTACAGGTTTCCTAATCATTTAAACAACCTCCATCAGGATATAAAATTGACCATGGAGATTGAAGAAAATAGTTCCCTCTGTTTCCTTGATATTAAACTCACCAAGACACCTGAATCAATAAAAGTCTCTATATTTAGAAAGCCAACACACACGGACAGATATTTGCATGCGTCCTCACATCACCATCCAGCACAAAAGTTGGGTATTATATCAACTCTTGCGAATCGTGCAAGATCTGTACTATCAGATGAAGAAGAACTAAAAAAAAAACTACAACATCTTAAATGGACCTTTAAAAGCAATGGCTACTCTTTAAAAAGTATCAACAAACAGTTATCCACCGTCAACGTAGCAACGTAGAGACACAGAATGACTCCAAAGGTTATATATCCTTGCCATATATCAGCACACTATCCAAAAACTGAGTAGAATCTTAAAGAAATTCAACATACAAACGTGCTTCTCGACTCTTCCAAAAATAAGATCAAGTTTCAACAACTATAAACAATCTCACAACCTTCTACAATTTCCAGGTGTATACAAAGTCACATGTGAGGGCGGAATGGCCAAACAGAGAAATCTATTCTCCTACGTCTCGAGGAGCACCAGAGAGACATTGCTTATAAGAGAACCAGAGCAACTGCCCTGTCAGGCCATGTCCTGTTTTCAATAAACACGAACAACGAAAGCCGCCAACATGAAGTAAATTGGACAACAACTTCAAACCTACACATTTGCCATGATGAGGTAGAACGCTGCATTGTAGAGTCAAAAGAAATCACCTTGGACCCTCTTCATATGAACAATAATCTCAGCTATAATTTGCCTGACTCTTTCAGCTCTACTATCAGATACTGGAGATCGCGTGGTTCTACACACGCACAAGTGTACAACAATAGAACTTTAACATGGACTATAGCTCAAGTTCATAATAACTGTAATTTACAGTCGAATATCATAACTTTATAATTGTATAGCTTTAGAGTGTCTCAATGTTTATTTCAGTGTCTTTTAATATCTTTCTATGTTCTTAATGCCTGATGAAGTCAATCTCGATGAAACATGTTGCATTTTCAAATAAATCTCAATTTGTTATAATTCTCGGGTTTTTAGTCAGTTTATATTAAAAATGAATATATATATATATATTCAAGTGAATTTTTACTTTGCACTCTGCATGTATTATAGACCAAGTTCTTCTTATGATTATAACATGTACCAATGAACATGTTTTTTAATTGTTATTCTATTCTACTTGATAATAACCATTACAGTTGCTGTTGCATTAAAAATAATTAAGAGGCATAGTGAAAAATTTTGCCTTCAATAAAGAATAATATAAATTTTTGTTTATCTATGTAATTATTCTGATGTCTCTAGTTTATGTTTTGATCTTTTATTTTATGTCTATGATTTCTGTCCACGGGTCAATTTCTGTGGAAAAAACTGTTTTTCTTTACATACAAACAGTAGAGCCCATTTTATAAATTTCTTGAACATACAGCACAGCTGCAACAAAGAAATCAATAGTATATGACCTTCAAATAGTCAAAAGACTCATTTTGGGAGGTCTTACTGCCTCACTCACATGGTTCATCAAACTGTGCCTTAAATGCATTCATCATCTACACACCCACTGCCTCCAAGGAATGCATTTCAATCATGCACTACTCCCAATGCAAGAAACCTGCTCCTAACCACTCTGCTCACACTCTCCTTTATACAGCTTCCAGCTTCTCATTCTGTGAAAAACCTCTTCCACATTAATTTGGTAATAACTCCTTACTAATTTATATATCATAATCCCATCCTGCTCCTCCTCTTTCTCTATCTATGAGACTCTGCAATTTGCTTCTTTTTTTTTTTTAAATTTTAATTACCACGTTTAATTACCAGCTTATCACGTGGCAATATATCAAGGTCTTTGCAAATGACATATCATGTCACTTACAAACAAGTTAAATCTTAAAGAAGGGGATCTTCAATTATTTGCTGATGAATTTGTTTTTTTTGTGACTCCCAACCATTAAAGGTTTATGTAAAGCTATAGTACATTTGGACCAAGACTTTTTTTTTACTCTTTTTATTAATTTTATATATTTTTTATTTATTTATATTTTTCTACATAGTACAGAAACTCTGCTCTAGAGATCAAAGATAGAACTTTTTCAAGACACTTCAGGCCTCCAATGAACTGAACAGCCCACCTACTTTACCTCAATCCTTCTTCCTATTCAACATTTCAGAGACTACAACAACCATAGCTAATCAGCTCTGGACCCTTTCTAATATCTTTTCCTTGTGAAAACCAGGCAACCAAATCTGTGCAGGGTAATCATTGTGACTTGATTAAGACCTTACATATAAGGAACCATAATCTCCTTACTTCTATATGGCAGTGTCCATATTGTTGGCATAGTCTGCTATACTGTCCTCACAATTTTAGCAGCATGTTGCCTAAATTTGAAGTTATTATCCAATACAAACCTTAGATCTCTTATCTCCTCTACCTCCTATTAGAAATCCCTATCTGTATATTGTGTATCATATCTCTGCTTCCCAAATTTTAAAATCTTATACTTTCATCATCATCATCATCATACGTATCAAGGATTTAGGTCTAGCATGGCCTGTTCTGGCCTTAGAAGTCATCATTGAATCGTTTAAGAGGATGTCCTGGTTTTCTTTTTCCTAATGGATTGTACTTTAAGACTTGATTTGGTAATCTTTCTGTTTTCATTCTTTGAACGTGTTCCATCCATTTATGTTTATATTTTTTAATTTTTTCTATTACTGGTTCTTGGTTTAATTCTTTCATAATATCTTCGTTTCTTTTGTGATCAAATAGGGTATACTTTGCAGTTTTTCTCATAAACTTCATTTCTGCTGTTATTAATCTTTGTTTGTCTTTTTGTTTTATTGTCCAGATTTCGCTTCCATACATTAAGACCGGTAAGGCTAATGTATTGTGTACTTTTAGCCTGTTTGTTTTTGAACTAGGTTTGGTTTAAATATAGAGTTAATTATACCTGTTATTTTTAAATATTTTGCAATTTTTACGTTTATATCTTTTTCATTTTCATATGTGATCATAAATCCTAGGTAGTTAAATGAATTCACCTGTTCTAAGTTATCTATTACTATTTTAGTTCTTGCTGGATCTTGTCCTTTAAAGGCCATAGTTTTTGATTTTTCCATTGATATTATCATACCATAATCTTTGGATATCTCATTTAGATTTAAAATAGCTTTCTGTAAGTTATCTTCAGAATTTGTAATTATTATTTGGTCATCTGCAAAGAGGAGAGTGTTTAAGTTAACTGTAGGTGAAAGTTTAATTCCTTGATGTAAATTTTTACTCCATTTTATTATTATTTCATTTAAGTAGATATTAAAAAGAGTTGCTGAGAGGGGACATCCCTGTCGGATCCCTTGGCTTATCTCTCTCGTATATGATAGCTCGTGATTTAATCTTATTTGTATTTGATTATTTTCATATTTGATTATTTTCATTTCAATCTTATACTTTTGCAACACTGAAAAAGGAACTCCACTCGCCTGCCCATTCACCCGGTCTTTTCAAATCCTCTTGTAAAGCTAATCTTCATAGTTTTTCCCAACTTTGCATTATCCACAAATAACTGCATATTACAATAAAATTCAGACTTTTCCGAATCCTCTTCTGGGATATTACTCCCCCCCCCCCATATACAACTTGCTGATATCAAGCAGTCAGTCTTCTAACTGGTACACTATCTATTATTCAACTTGATCCTTTCCAGTTTAATTATTAGCTTATAACATGGCAATATATCAAGGTCTTTGCAAATGACATATCATGTCACTTACAAACAAGCTAAATCTTAAAGAAGGGGATCTTCAATTATTTGCTGATGATGCAATGTTGGAGAGAATTATAAGTAGCACTGCTGATATTAATTCCCTTATTGAAGATTTGAATAGACTTTTGACTTAGACAAAGGAGTGAGGTTGTAGTTTTAATATTAATACGTTCTAGGTGTTGCATTTTGGAGTGTAGAAATATAAGGCTGTGTACTATATTGACAATGCTGTACTGTAGAAAGTGGATGAGATTCGATTTTGGGAGTGATGGTTGACATGGTTGAGGGATGATGACAGACTGAAGTTCAGAATGCATATTGCAAGTGTTCAAAGACTGCACATCGTAATACCACTGATACGAAGTACTCTGACAGGTAGTGATAAGAAGGCAGTTGTGCCACTGTATAAAACACTGGTCAGACCACACATGGACTATTGTGCTCAAATCTGGTCACCTGGTTTTCAATGTGATGTAGAAACATTGGAGAGGGTCCAGAGACGAGTAACTAAGACAATATCAGACTAATCATGGAAGGTTCATTCAATTGACAACAAATCTATCGTACGAAATCATAAAATCCTTAACACTCCTTGCATTAACAACATATTCTGATAATGCATTCCATTCACTGTCAGTTCTCCATGTAAGAAATCTACTCCTCACACTCTCTCTTCACCACACTCTCACACAGCTTTCAGAGATGGCCTCTGGTTCTTTCACTCTCACCTTCTGCTCTTTTCATAATCCCCTGTGGATTAATCTGCTAAAATCCTCTCACTAACTTAAATATATCTATCATATCACATCACATCACCTCATTTCCTCCTATCCACCAAACTCACCCCCTATCAGGACTCTGGAATGCTGGCAATACAGAGAAGCTGAAGAAATGTGGATTGCATAGTTTGGTGGATAGGAGGAAATGAGGTGATGTGATATGATAGATATATTTAAGTTAGTGAGGGGATTTTAGCAGATTAATCCACAGAGGGATCATGTCCTTCTCTTACACCTATTCTCATTTCCTTTGCATTAACTCACAAGGATTTATATCACATCAATTTAATCAGAAGAAATTACAGTTTTCTTGGTTAACTTTTGAAGAATGCATTCCATATGATTATAATAAAAATAAAACATAATTTTTAAGGAGTGCATTTCCTTTCAAATTTGAAATATAAGCAGCAGTCAGTGAGTTTTCATAAGCAGTCATCATAAATGCATAATGATTTCAAATGACCGAGTTCACTTAGTAGCTTAAATAACATTCCAAATTAATTAAGTATAGTTAGAATCAAACAGCATATGAGGTCTGTGAAATATCATGCAATCTATAACTTTCTTACCACTCCAGCTAGAGACTTTATTAGGTTCCTTCCAAGAGATAGAATCCTTAGATTAGCTAAAATATCAAAACATCAGTTAGATTCACATTTATGAATTCATCTAATTTGATAAAACTGAGTAGCATAACTTTTAATGTGAGGTACATAATGAAACACACTTTCATTAGCAGACTGCTTTGATTATTTTTCCTTAATCTTTAATTAACTGATGAATTAACATAAAAACACCATATAGATTAGATGCAATTAATGAAATCTTTCTATAATAAGCTATGTTACTGATATTTTTAAATAAAAATATCTACAGCTGAAGACTTTATAGCTCGCACTTACTACTATATGCCAGCTTAGTTGCAAGTGATTAGCATATCTGCCCTCCAACCAATATGCTTGTAATTGGAGGGCAGATATGGGATAAGAATTTTATTGCCTGGTAGGAAACCATTGTACTGCTTATTGGAGGCCTGAGGTGGTTTTAAAAGTTTCATGCTTATTTTTAGAGGGGGTTTCCAGATTATGTAATGTAAAAAATAAAAAATAGAAAAAAAATCCTTAGCTTACTGATGGACATTAATATACTATAAATTTACTACTTTTAGTGGGTTGGACATCACATAAAAATATAAGTATGCTAATTATTATTATTATTATTATTAATGTATCATTAATGACCTTTGTGTGAAATCCACAAAGACATCAACACTGCTCTCTCCAAGGCACAATACCTAAGTGAAATTGCAACTATTTCTATCAAAATTCAACTGTAATAAACAGTGCCAAACTGCATATGTTAATTATACAGAACCCAAGAATCATGCGCCCTGCATCACTAGTACTACATTGTCTTACGTACCACTGCATTAACAACAAAAACAGCTGCTATCAAGCCAAAATCACACCCATAATACATGCTAAATACCTTGGTCTTTACATAGACTACCTTTAAATCAAAACATATAGAATACCTATATCCAAAACTCTTCCACCTTCCAAGTAAAAGACATGATTCCATCTAATGTAAAAAATGCATATATCACAGTATTTGCAAATCAATACTTAGGTACAGTGTGACAGTCTGAACAAACACATCAAACAACCATCTAACCAAATTAGAAAAATTACAAAGAAAAATTGTTTCAACTGTGCTTTAGAGAAGTCATATACACCAGATAATAACTGAACCCCTTAAAAAATCTGAAATACTACATAATGTTACTAAGGAATTACTTCAACAACACTTATGGTAACAACAGTTATCACATAACACAACCCACCACAACTCTTTACCTCCACATCACCCCATGAAAAAACCAGGCTTCTATGAGATTCATTGCTCTTGTGGCATTTGTTATGCAGGCTAGACAGGAAAGTTAGGAAAGATCTGCATGTTGGAATACACAAAAGATGTCAAAAAAAGAAGAGAGCATAAATCAGGAGAATTCCACATAAACCACTTCTTCTTTTTTGGCACTACAACCCATGTAGGGCCTTGACCTCCTATTTTTTGGGTTTCATAACTCACTACGAGGTGGGGTTGTTACCCCGATGCTGAACCATGTGTAATTGTCTGTGAAGCATTGTATTCTTAAGACCGGTTTGCCTGCTTTGCAGGAGGAAAAACCCCAGATAAACTGGGGGGGGGGGGGGAACCCTGCAGTCCACACCCAAGACCGGCTAACTTGGCTATATCTAAAAAAGATCCTTAGCCCCTCATGTCAGCGATGAAAATCGAACACAGGACACTCCTTTCCCAGGCATATGGTTGCGGAGCATGTAACCACTCAGCTAACTGTGCAGACTCCACACAAACCACTACTGGTCATCAAACAAAATTTCTGATCAAATAAAATTTCATCAACATTTGCTGCCAGATGTGCATTATCTAGCAGCAAACAAAAATATCATATTGATAATAACTGTTTCACAAGAAAATTTAAAGAAACCTCACAAATGCTTAGGATCCCTACACAGTGCAATAAAAATCAAAACCTATTCTAATTTTACATCAAAGTATGGTCTGCTTTCATTAAAATTTAATTGCCATGGACCTCAGATATAGCATGCGTTATACCACAGAATGTGATAGCAACAGCTAGCAATGTTGTTAGCTGTTGCTAGCAAAAGAAAGATAGCAATGTTCCGACATGCATACAGTAACGAATTTATCATTTGTATTCTGGTTTATCAATTATATTTAACAGTTGTGAAGTTATCAAGAATATCTAATATGTGTAATTAATTGTTAATATGCTTTTGTTGTGTAAAACTTTCATGTACCACTACCCCTGATGATGTAAGTCTTACGACGTACGAAACTTGTCAGGTTTTAATTGCTTATTTTTAATAAACTCCTTATTTATATTATAATGTGATTTCAATACCAAGAACTTCCCACAGAAAACTATATGTGCATCAAGTTTGTTTAATTCCTTATATACCTCTTCCTCACTCACAGTCAGTCCTCCTTCTCATCCACTGCTCTCAAATTCTCCATGATGTCACATTCACAAGGATGAAAGACCTTTATGAACTGCACATTTAATATCTCAACTATATCATCTGTTCTTATGCCACTGTCTTCAATCAATGTCAGCCTTCCATAATCATTCTTTATTTTGCTGGCTATTGAAAGAACTCCCTAGGATGTTTATAACTTCATTTGACTGCTCATACTGAATTTTTGCTATCCTAACCAACAGAGTCACCCTCCTTGCCTGTTCTTTGTATTCCTCATGGAATTTATTATTACCACTCCTCTATGTTGCCTCCATAATACCTTTTTCTTTGTATTGCATGCTTAATTCATTCATCCATTTCATACCCACCTTATTTAATCTTCTGAATCTTCCTTAATTTAATCTTTGGAATATATTCAGACATTGCTTCTAACTAGACAGTTTTTGAATATCACCCAAGCAGCACTGATCTGCTTTCTATCCAACTCCTCATGTGCTATTTTGTTAGATGTTCAGTTGCTTGCTGATGATGCAAATCAGAGAAGGCAGTGCAATCAGAGAAGCCATTGATATATACAGCATTTACAGGGTGATTTGAGTAGATTGGAAGTGTAGGTAAATGATAATGGCTATCGATTCAATGCTAATAAGAGTGCAGTTATGCACTTTGGCATGATGAGATTTCCAATGGCATATTACATGGTGGGAATATGTTACAAGAAATTAATGAGGATAGGGATCTTGGCATTATGTTGGATAGGAATTGGAAGTTCAAAGCTCACATAGCAAAAAATGCAAATACTGGAAAGAGGATAATTGCAATATTGAAACGAACTTTGACATATAAGAATAGGGAAGTCACTTTGCCTCTTTACAAGACCTTGATAAGGCTTTCATCTAGAGTACTGTACTTAGATTTGGTCTCCTGGATTCCAAAGGGATAAAGAAGCTGTGAAAAGAGCACAAAGATGAGTTGCAAAGATTATATGAGGATTATGGTATGCAGATTATGGGGAGAGATTAAGAATATGTGGATTACAGACTCTGGTTAAAAGAAGAAAGAGGGGGTGATATGATAGAGGTCTATAAACTTCTGAATGGATGTCATAAGATATCATCTGATGAAATTTTTCATTATATGGAAGGTGGGGAGAGAACACCAGGAGCATCCATTGAAGTTAAGTTTGTTTATTGGTTAAGAAAAGGATAACAGCTAGATTTTTCTCTAACAGAGCATTGAGTTAGTGGAGTAGTTTGCCTGTTGAAGTGGTGAATGCATCTAGTGTGAAATGAGTTTAAGAGAAGATCTGACAACTGGTTTAGATGTATGGCTTCCATCGATGAGTCTTTGACTCTCTAGACATGGTAATAATAATAATATTCATTGCCTATTACTCTTCCCTGCTTTGCATCATCAGGAAACATTTCCCCTCAAATTTCTTACATCACTGATATAAAAATTAAACAGCAGAGGATCAAGTACTGGGCCCTGCCATAAACTACTAGTCGCCTCGCCTTCTAGACTCCACTCTTTGATATACAATTCTTTAATATCTGATCATCAGTCACCTCCTCTTATCCAACTCACCAACTTCATATCCATCCTCATTTGTTCCAATTTATGCAACAGAGTTCCATGTGGAATCCTGTCAAATCTTTTTGGAAAGTTTAGTAGCATCACTGAGGTAAACATTTCCTTTATCCAACTTGTCACTTTATTATACAAAAAAGTAAGCAAATTACTAAGGCAAAACCTACCCTTCATAAAACTGTTTCCTCCACCCCCCCCTCCTCCATAAAGTTTCATATTCCTATTCCTCCATTCTGAATTCTGTCTTTGACCAATTTCTCCAATAACTACCACTCCAAGGATACTGATTGGCCTACTGCTACTTATGTTGTGGAGCCTCCCTTTATGCAGTGGAACTATATGTCCACTTGCTACTCAACTGGTGCCTTCCCAGAACTGAGGCTTAAATTAAGCAGCCTGGTAAGAGGAGGTTTTTATTATTATTATTGTTTATTTATTTTTTATTTTTTTTAATGAAGAACCCATCCATGAAAAGTTAGTCAATCTATAGTACAAGTTCCTTATTGCCCATCCATGGTATTAGTACCATGGATGGGCAATAAGGAACTTGTTCACATTTGACTTGAAAAGCTGTATTGTATTCCTTGGGAAACACATGTGATGGCAGACTGTTCATGGCAGGGGGCACAGCAGTGGAGGAATATTGAGGGATGAGGAAGAGAAATTTGCTCTGTGAGTTTGAAGAGTGAACTGAAAGAGGATATTGATTGGCTGCTACATGCATTTGGATGTATTTGACAAGTGGTGGGGGAATTATTGATGTCAATTCTGATGAACAGCAGCCACAGAAATATTTAAAGAAGATGCAGGCTGCAAAAAAATGAATGTCTGTGTGAAAGTGAGTGGAGTGTATTAGTGGTCATCATTAATCTGACTGCCCTTTTCTGTATAGAATCCAGTATTTTTAGGGAGCTCTAAGGGGTACCACCTCAGATATCAGAGTGCTATTCAATAGTTGGCCAGATTTGTGATTTGCATAGGATTAGGGGCTGTTTGGAGTTAAAGATGTCTTGAGTGAAAGAGAAAACCTAATTTTTTGGATGCAGAGGAGACGATGTTTGAGATATGTCTGTGCCAAGAGAGATTTCAGGTGCTTCTTGCACATTTTTATAATACATGGGCTGATATACCATCTAATCCCATGGCTGTGTTCACATTAATATTCTTCAATACTCTAAGCATCTCCAATTCATTACTTCTATTCTCCTATCAGTCCGTCACATTTAGCACTGTATTTCACCACCTGGATAGTACTCCCTTGCAAAATGATCACTTAGTAACTCAACTATTTGGTTTGTTTCTGTACTGCCCTACCCTGAGCACTTTTTAAAATCATCCTTCAATAGTCATTCTTCTTTTTACTTGCCACATAGTAAAATAACTCTTTAGGATTTGTTTCGGCCTCATCAGTTAGCTTCCTCTCATAATTAGCTTTGGCCTTCCTTACCATACAGGTCATTCTTTATGGCTGTGCCTTGTATATATGCTCATGTCATGGGCATGCATTCCTTCCATAACTTATTTCTTTTCAGCATCTACATCTAACACATACCTGATTTATCTTGCTGCCTCTAGGTATATAATCCGATACTGCTTTCAGCATCTCCCATGAACTACCAACATCTCTTCCCACTAATTCTTATGCCATGCCACTACTGAAAGCTGACTTCTCAGCTTGTAATAATGACCTGCTTTGTAACTCCTCATATACCCATCCTTAACAAAAAATTCTGTATGTCTGGCAATCTCCCAGTTCAAGACCACATGACTGCTTTCCCCAAGTGGAGGCAGCATGGCTAGATTGGTTACTACTAAGTTCTCTTATGCTATGACTAGATGCAGCAGCAGCAGCATCAAACTTTATGCCAATCCAGTAGATGCTGTCTCAAGTAATTATCTCTCTCGGATAAATTCCATTTTCCCCTGCTCCTTGTGACTATTCCTCTTTCCAGTCTATGTCCCCACAGTTGCAATCCTCCAAAATAATTACTCAACTTGTACTTTTCATGCTAACTTATAACTAATCACTCTCAGCCAACCAGCCGGGTTGGCTGAGTGGATATTTGTGATTGTCTGTGAAAATACTAGTGGTGGTGGTTTTCCTCTCTTTCTCTGTCGTTGCCTTTTTCTCATACATACTCATGTTCTCATTGCACCAGTTAATCCTCAAGTCACCCTCTCAGCTCAATCCTATGCCTTCCATTTTCTTTCTCAACACCTTTATTTCTCTCTCTCTACACATTATCCTATCTTCTGACTTTCATTCATACAACTAAAGTCATCTATCAAAACAATTCTGATGTTTTATCTAAGGTCAAATCCATTAAAATCTCTTTCCTCTTCTCCTCACTCTCAGACTTGCTATTTATATCTATATGTAGGCACTCACTCATTTTCATTTTACTACTTTTGATGCTACTAAAGCTACAGCCAGTAACACTCAAGTCACTAGCCAGTGCTTCCCACTGCCACATTTTCAAGTTATGTGAAGTGTACATACTACAAAATCTTCCATTATGATATGTGCAATGTAGTCTTCAAATAGTGGCAGGACTGGCAACATGGTTCATATTAGGAGAATGAAGAGATAACTCCAAAAAAAGAAGTCACTGGGACATCTGCCTAAACATGGGCAATACTTCATTGCTTGGAAGAGCTGAAATTTAGTGAGCATAAGCAATCATTCAGGAGAGGAGTAATGTTGGATGCTCAGGAAAAAATCAGCACTTGCTACCAAGAAGGAGGATTCCTTCTTGATTTATAACATAGATGAAAGAACTCAAAAGAATTTATTGATTGTGGGATTAAAACCAACTAGGTTATCACTCTGTGTATCCACTTCTATCAAGAGAAGAAAATCAAAATCATATCAATTTGTGTAAGGATCAGAGTACTGCTTGCAGTGATGTTGACTAGAGTGTCTTCACCCAAATGGAGCATGGCATGAACTCAGCATTGAAGGCATAAAATGCCCAAGCATAAGCACTGTGACATTTTTTAAATGATGGGAAGAAACTGTATTATAAGAAAACTGCCATCCTGGTTGACCAAGTTGTTAGTGTATGCACTCTCTCTCCAACCAACATGGTGTTGGTTTGAATCAGACTTGGACATTGGTATTTATGATTGTCTTTAGGTAGGAAATGAATTTCATCACCCGGTGTGAGACCACTGCCCTGCTTATTGGTGGCCTAAGGTGGCTTAGAAAAGTTCTCTGGTCTCTAGAGCAGAATTTCTGGACTCTAAAAATAAATGAAAAAAAAATACAAATATATATATACACCATCTGTTCAAAAAGAAACCGAACTTTTCATAGAAAATAAAATGCAGGCCAATTATAATTATTCAAATCATTTATTTCAATCAATATACTCAGCTTCGATATGGCATTTGGCACGGTCAATTAATTCGTTAAATGAGTTTTCAATGGTGTCATATCGCTTTCCTTTCATCAACAAATGAAGTCAGGGGAAGAGAAAGAAGTCACAGAGTGCTAAATCAGGTGAATACGGTGAGTGATCCAACACACAAACTTGGTTTTTGCTCAAAAACTGTCTCACAATGTTCGAACGATGAGATGTGCATTATCATGCAAAAGTGACCAGCTGCCAGCATGATATTCATGCCATACACGACAAATTCTCGCTATCAATCACTTCAAAACTTCGAGATAAAACTCACCATTGACTGTTTGGCCAGGCGGAACAAATTCTTTGTGGATAATGCCCTTGGAATCGTAGAAACAAATCAGCATTGTCTTTACTTTTGACTTCTCCAAGCGACTTTTTTTTTTTTCAGATGCCCCTCTTCTGGTGGTCTCCACTCAGCACTCTGACGCTTTGTTTCGGGCTCATACTCAAAACACGTTTCGTCACCAGTAACAATCGTTTCAAGGAAGTTTGAGTCCTTATGAGCAGTTTTAATGTGGTCATTGCAGTGTTCAATTCGGTACATTTTTTGGTGGTCAGTCAACTTGTGGGGAACAAATCACGAATTCATTTTACGAAGGCTAAAACTCTTGGTCAAATGTTGTGCACAGTTGATTTTGGAATCCCCAATTCATCTTCAATCAATCTCACATATGATTTTGGGTTTTCTTTGATGAAATCATGCACTTTTTGGATGTTAACTTAGCTCAGTCCAGTTTTTGGACGGCCCAGCTTTACATCGTCCTCAAGTGTCTCACGACCACTTTGAAATCGCTTAAACCACTCATGAACTTGAGTATGGGATAAGCATTCATCACTGATGCTTTTTGAAGCATTTGATGCATTTCGGTAAAACTTTTACCAAGTTTAACACAAAAATCAATCGCAGCTCTCTGTTTGAAACTCATTTTCCAACCATTCGTCAAAACACATTGTCACTCTTGGCACTATAACTCAGCTTCTAATAAAACAAATGTCATAAGCAGTTGACACAAGACTAATGAAAGTTTCCACTTTCGACAACAAAAAGATACAACAGGTGGCATCACTAGTTTCTTCTATTTTCAAAAAGTTCGGTTTCTTTTTTGGACAGAGGGTATATAATGGTATGAATGTACTATAGGTTTATAAAAGCCTTTTGTGAGTAGGAGCCACAAAAAAAATGATAATAAATTATTAGAATATGTGAGGGTTAGACAAAAATAAGATGACTAATGCACAAGAAGAAGAAGAAGGTAGGCAAAAGAACAGAGTCCTGAGGCACTTTTCCATTAGAAGAAAAGTCGGAAGACAGAAAACCATTAATACTTTTGATGAGCAACATGGAAGAAAAATATTCACCAATTAGGAAGAACCAAGGAAAAAACTGTCGGTTGTAGCATGCTGATGAAGTCTTTCTGTAAGACCTGATCGAATTCTCTCATTTTAGTTCTTTCTAAAGTAATGAAGAAACCTATTAACAGAGTTAACTCTATACTGCAGGTTGAACTTATTTCTTATATATTTATAATTTGAATAATGGATTCCCACCTGTAAGAGAAAACTAAATATAATTTATTACTCCCATATATTTTGCTCAATATATCACAAATTTCTTTCAGGGAGAAGACAGAAAATCGAATAAAACATTTAAATTCTGAATACAAGAACAAGTCATACAGCATGCATATAATATCATGTGTCTTGGTCACAGCTGCCCAGTAGGAGGAAACACTATTATAATTAATTAATTGATTAATTTAAAAATAATATATAAATAAAAATATCAAAAATTATAAACAATTAACAGCAATGACTTCCCAAAAGTTAGAAAAAAGGCATATAGTCTGTCCAATTAAGATTAGGATGGTGGCATAGGGCTTCACACGATTCAAAAAATGGATGATCAAATTTGAACTAACTGTAGTGTAGTGTAATATCTTGGAATGATACCAGTGAACTCTACGTCTAGTGTTGATGGCATGAGAAGCATGGCCTCAACCTTTATAATCCAAAAATCTTATATAATCTTGATGTTCCTCGATTCTAATAATAGCAGAAGATCCAGTCTGTCCAAAGCAGCAAAGATGATAATAACAGGGTATTTGAGAAATACAAGGCAAGGATAAAGATAATAATGTATTTTGATAGGTGGTAAGAAAGATGACAACGTCTGGACTGGTTTGAAGGTGGTGTACAAATTATACCTGTGAAGGATCCTTACTATTTGTTCAGATGTTCCTTTAAGGTAGGGTATGCTGATCCTCTTAAAATCAGATTGCAATCTGGAAGAGGGATAATAATTATCATATATATTTCCTGTATCACAGTCTTGCTGTATCCATTAAGTAATAAAGGAAGTTTTTATTTTATTTTATTCTTCTAATTCAGTGGCTCTTAACCTTTTCAAAGTCACGGAACACTTTTCATTATTAGAAAAATTTGGGGAACACCAAAAGCGTTAGGGTCATAAAACTAACAATAAAAATACGCATGGACTTGCTTTTATAAAAATGGAACTTATTTTAATGCGATACTTGAGCTTTTCAGCTTTTGCAGATTTCAGCAATATCAGTCTAATATGTGATGTAGCTACCCTCATCTCTTTGTCTATATTAGTAAGTCTTTCACTCTTTCTAGTATTTATATTGGTTAGTATTGAGAAATACTAACCAATATAAATTGGTTAGTATTTCTCAATACTAATTTCTTGGTTGAGAAACCAAGCTCACATAAATATGATGTTGAAAACTGTAACAAAATTTTCAGTGCCTTTGTCGAGGGAGCTGGGTTGGGCGGCTTTGGCAAAAATCCAAAATTCCTCAAGAGTCATTTCTGAGAATTTCATATTTAGAGTACGATCTGTTGACAAGGCAACTAATTGTTCTTCTTGTAACGAAAATTAACAACTCGATATCATTAACTGTGTCAAATGGATTTCGTATCCAGTCATAACTGTGTGTATTTAAGGAAGGAAAGTAACTTGAAATCTTTTCTTCCAATATTGTTAAATGTTCTGTTATAACGGAAATAATTCTCTGGACATTTTTATTATGGAGCACAAAGGAAACATATCTGCTATATTTTTTTTCTGATATGTGGTTTATCCAAAGAGATACTGTTTTAGTGAAAGCTGACAATTTGTCAGTGGATGGCAAAATATTTTCATTTTTCCCTTGGATAATTGTATTAACACTATTTAAGTAATTAAACATATCGGCTAAATATGCTATTTTAGCACACCAAATATCATTTTGAAGACATTTTACAAAAGCATCTGTACCTTCATTTTGAAAAAAGGCCAATAATTCATTCTTAAGTTCTAAAATTCGGAATAGCACTTTACCTCTGGATAAAACCATTTTATTTCAGTGTGAAAAAGCAAAGATTCGTACTTGGCTTCCATAGATATGCAACATTTTTTTTAAAAAGGTCTGCTTTTAAAGGTATTGACTTGATGTAATTTGCCATATTTATAACTTGGTCTAGTACAGGATTTAATAATGCCGGTAATGTTTTTGATGTCATGTGACATCTTTCACTGGGGGAACACTTGTAACCAGTTCGCGGAACACAAGTTAAGAACCACTGTTCTAATAGAAGAGACTCAACAGAACAATCTGTGTTTGCTCAGTATACAAAGGTTTTTGATAATACCTATTTTTTTTTTTTTTTGTGAAGGATGATGATGATGTGAAGATGTTTGGATATATCTGCCTGTAAAGGATGGCTTTCTGTAGACATAAAAGTCAATATTACCAGTAGAGTTTATGATGTATTAAAGTATCCATAAAGGGGTGACTGTTGTTAAATTCATGTTCAATAGTGAACTTGATGCGAGTATATAAGAAGTTAATTTTATCCAGAAATTGAAGTAGTTCAGTTTCAGAGTGAGACCAGAGCAAGACCATCCACAAAATCTACCCAAATTCAAGGTAATTTGGATTGGAGTTAGAAATCCGATCCTCTAAATGCTCCATAAATTAATCAATTAAGGAAGGTGATATGACTACCAATTGTAGTACCCTCAACCTTCTAAAATGATATTTTATACCAAGCAAAATGCTGGCATTGATAGTAAACTTGAATAAACTGCCAATGACAATAGGGAAATCTACTTGTAAATGCTGTAGAGTTTCTTTAATCTGCCCCAATTTGTAAACAATGAAGCTACATCAAAGGAAACCATTATTTCAGACTCTTCAAGATGAAGATCTTTAATTTTCTCTTTGAAGTGAAAACACTTTTTTATATAAGAGGTGGTTTCCACCAGTAAAAGATATTTTGTCAGATAATAAGTAGGAGATCCTATGCAATCAACTATTGGGCATAACTCTATTCTATCCCATTCTATGAAAAATTTCTTCCCCGTTAATCTGATAACAACCCCTGACTAACTTATATGTCTCAATCATACCCCCCCCCCCCCTCCTCCTCTTCCTATTCATAAGGCTTTGCAATTTACATTTCCTTCAATCTGTCTTCATACTTCACATTTCAAAGAAATGTGAAGTATGAATCTTCTCAGGAACTTTCTAACATATGTGGATCACTATAAAAACCTGGTGACCAAATTTTATTATTATTACGGGTATCTCCATGGAGTCAGTAGACTCATCGCGGGAGACCCAAACTAGCAAAACAATATCTGTCATATCTCTTCTTGAATTCATTTACAGACGAAGAGCTCACAACTAAGTCAGGCAATGAATTCCACTCATTCACCACCCTCCAGGCAAAAAACCTTGTTCTGACACCTTTGTTAACCACACACTCTTCTTTAATTTCCAGAGATGACCTCTTGTTCTTCCATCACTATCACACAGCTGAAACATTTCCCCTGCATCAATCCTATAAAAACCTTTTAGTAATTTGAATGTTTCTATCATATCCCCCTCTTCTTCGCCTATCAACCAATCTCTGCAATCCACAAGCTCTCAATCTATCAACGTAGGGAGCATTTTTTATATCACTCACCAACTTGGTCACTCTCCTCTGAACCCTCTCCACAGCCTCCTCATCTCCAAGGAATCCAGGTGACCAGACCTGAGCACAGTAATCCAAATGTGGAAGTATCAATGCTTTATAAAGAGGAATAATAACCTCTTTATCTCTGGATGTCAGTGTGTTCCTCAACAACCAAGTAATCCTATGTGCAATCTTGGACACCTTAGCAATGTGTCCTCTGAACTTCATCTCCCTATCTACCAATACCCCTAAGTCCCTAGCCTCATCAATCTCTTGGAGTACCTTTCCATCGATGTAGTACACAGCTGGTAATCTTTTAATCCCAAAATGCATGACTTTACACTTTTCCGCATTGAACTGACATCAATTTTCTTTTGCCCATTTTACCAGCTTATTTAAATCCTCCTGCAAACTTTCAACATCAGCTTGATTTTTTATTGCACTACACAACTTTGCATCATCAGCAAACAACTGAATATCTCCCTTTAAGCCGTTTCCTATATCATTTATATACAAATTAAACAACATTGGCCCAAGCACAGAGCCCTGAGGCACACCACTGGTCACCTGCCTCATTCTGGACTCGGCTCCTCCATACACCACCTTATGGTATCTCTCCCTGAGCCATTCTCCCATCCATATCACCAATTTAATATCCATTCCCATCTGCTCCAATTTGCATAACAGTGTTCTATGGGGTATCCTGTCAAAAGCCTTAGCAAAATCCAGAAGTACCACTGTGTAGCCAGTTCCTTTGTCCAACTCAGATGTTATTCTATTATGAGTAGTTAATAGATTGCTAAGGCAGGATCTACCTTTAACAAAACCATGTTGGCCTCTATAGAGTATCATATCCTGATCCACCCATTCTTGAATTTTGTCTTTAACCAACTTTTCCAATACTTTTACCACTACTCCTGAGATGGTGATTGGTCTGTAATTTAATACCGCAGTTTTAGAGCCACCCTTATGCAAAGGAACCACTTTGCCTAACTTCCACTCCCTAGGGACCATACCAGAGTTCAAACTTAAATTAAATATCCAAGTAAGAGGGGTTGACAATTCATTTGCACATTCACGCAACACCCGAGCTGATATTCCATCTAGGCCTACCGCAGTGTTTGCATTTAACTTTTGCAATATATTTAATACCTCTGATTCTTTAGCTTCAATTCTCACATTATATGTATTGCTACAGGTATAGAGATATCCTCACTTGGGTGATAGACTTTTGAAAAGTGATCATTCAGTAACTTGATTACATCTGATTTTGTCACCTCAATATCATCAGCACCCACTAAGGTTATCCTTCCGAAGTCATTCTTCCTCTTACTTGCCACATAGCAGAAGAATTCTTTGGGATTACCCTTGATCTCTTTGGCTAAGGTCTTCCCATAATCTGATTTAGCTTGTCTTACTATGCTGGTAACCTTCCTAGCTTGAGCCTTGTACTGCTCATGGGTGTCCTGATCGCCTTTCTCCTTGTAAATTCTCCATAACATTTTCTTTTTTTGCAGTTCAAGCTTGATACTACTGCTCATCCATCTAATGCCTGCCTTGTTTGACCTCCTGACCATGGGGACACAATCTGATATTGCTTTCCTCAGATACCTGCTGATTTTATCCCAAGCACTGCTAACATCTTTCCCTTGCAATATGTTCTGCCATGGGATGGCTGCAAGCTCACTCCGAAGCTTGTTATAATTGCCTAACCTGTAGTTCCGTACATACCCCTTCTTAATAGAAAACTCCACAGATTTTGCAACCTCCCAAGTCAATACCACATGATCGCTTTCACCAACTGGAGGTAATGAGGACACCTTACTTATGCATATAACCTCTGAACCAATAACCAGGTCCAACACTCTCACACCACGTGTCCCTTCAGTTATGTGCTGTTTCAAGTAATTATCTCGTAGAAGATGTATGAACTCCATTTCCTTTTTGCTACGTGATATTTCCTCCTTCCAATTGATATCACCATAATTAAAATCCCCCATAATAATCACTAAGCCTTCACTCATTGCACTAATTTGCTGATGCATGAATTCAATATCTCCCCCCGTACTCCCTGGCCTATAGCAGCATCCAACTGTATATTTGGTTGCGTTGGTCACTATTTCGCACCAGACTGCCTCAAATGAACTCTCATTTACATGTCTATCATCATGATATACTACTTTCTTTGGCTGCAACACATCAGCTATCATCAACAGTACTCCTCCTCCTGTTCTATCTTCTCTATCCTCCCTGAAAATACTGTACCCATCACATTCAATTCCAGTGACCACATCTTCTGCTGACAGCCAAGTTTCACTAATGCCTACAACTTTTGGTGAGATTTCACTGACTAATGCCAAAAATTCTTCTCTCTTATTTCGAATGCTTCTAGCATTGGTATACAAAAATTGCAGATTCCCTCTAGATCTTGTACCGGCTTTAGAACTGATATATAAGTCACTAACTACCGTAGTCCTATGCCGATTTTTATCCCCTCTCTTCTACAATTTATTCTGCCTATAAGGATCAATAAATACACAATCAGTGCTAAAGTTTCTCTCTCTTACACTCAACCTTTTCAATATTAGTTTCCCTGCCCAATAACTTCAACTTGTTCAGAAAACAATAACTTCTTCAATCACTTATGTCCTTCCATGTTAAGATGCAGTCCATCTCTAGCATACAACTGCCTTTTTCCTTCAAACACACTCCAAACATCAACAAACTCCAGACCTCTTTTTTTGCACATTCTTGCAATCATATCATTCATTATCATTGCTCGTCTACTTAACTCGTAATTGTCAAAACGAGGCAGCACACACACTATCCTCCCAATGACACTTTTCCTCTTCACAATATCTAATAATGTTCTTAAATCTTTTCCTACCCGATTTATACTACCTCTCAGGTCATTCGTACCCACCATAACTATCATCTTGTCTGCTTCATGCCCTCTCTTTATTGCTAAAGCCACTCTTTCTATTGTCCCATCAGCCAAGCACTCCTCATGCATACCACTCTCCATACCCTTAATCATAGAATCACCATATATTTTACCACTCTTAACTTCATTCAAGTCCACACTCATGGACTCATTCTCTACACTATTCAGCATGACTCTCCCAGCTTCATTACTCAACTCTCTATTACTTACCCCCCCCCCCCCACTCTCACTATATCTCATTTCTTCTAGGCCACTTGTGGTTTTATTTTGTTGACTCCCAATCACTCCCATACTATTTATTACTGAATCATTCACCAAAGACTCACCCATATGTAATCCTGTTCTAGTTACTTCAGCTAAAGTAATCTCTATAGTCCTAATTTCTCTGTTTAACACATTAAACTCAGCTTTAACTTCCAGTATCTCCTTACCGATCACTTCCACTTCCTCATGAAGAAGATGAAGGTCATTTTTCATTTTCATAAACTCCCGCCGAAGTTCTTCCGCTACGGTCCCGATGTCAGCTTCCATTCCTAAACGGCCCAGCCTATCCCGACACTTCTCACATACGTCGACATTTTCGTTCTTCTCATTTTGCCAGACCGACCACAGATCCTTCACATTTTTCGGCGCATACATGTAGCAGTTTCCGCAACGCATCCATTGCGAAAAATCTAACACTGAGCCAGCCTTTCGTGTAGTAGTAGTAGAAGTCCTGCGCGCCGCTGACGTACGTTTCTTGTTGGACGCCATCTTTACACGTTGATATAGTGAAACAAACGGCAGTGAAAACACAATATATACAACACAGTTCTAAACAAGAATACCACTGAAGGACACTTGTATCTAACCGATGCACAACTGCAGCACAATTTGTGACAAAAAGCCACACTATATTTAACTTTAAAAACACGTTTTCTAGACTCCAAAAGAGCCTCGAGTTCGCGTTGCCCAACTTCTTATATCCTTGCGTAGCTGCTCTCCCTACTATGTCACAGATTCCTCACAGCATCTGAGCCTTTTGCACTCGGTACTCAATTTGCAATACAATGCAATCATAATCTCTTTATTTCCAGGTCAAGGTCCTCTGCATCATTGCCATTATCCGATGTGGTGACTTTACAACTTGTGCAATGTTCCGCCTGAATTTCAGGTTCTCGTATATCACATAAGTCCTCCCAGATCTCCCAACTCCTGTATACCTCCTTTAAAGTTTCTCCACCAAAGTGTATACTTTGCATCCAATCGTTGCTTACCCATTTTCAAAACCTTACACTTTGTGACATTGAACTGACAGCTCCATACTGTTGTCCACTCAAACAATCAATTCAAGTCCTCCTGTAAGGTCATAATATCTGCTTGACTCTTTATTATTCTCTCCAATTTTGCATCCTTTGCAAACAGCTGCATATTACTAGTTAAACCCATTCCAGTATCATTAATATACAAATTGAACAACAATGGTCCAAAACTGACCCCTGCGGCACACCACTGGTGAAGACTGCACTGTCATATACAATTTTCTGATACCTATCTGACAGCCAGTCATATATTCAACTCACTAGTCTTTTATCCAACCCCATCTGCTTCAGTTTATTTAACAGCTTTTTGAGTCACCACATCACATAAGTATACCACTGTATATGCATCTCCCTTGTCCAAGACATCTGTCACTTAATCCATCTCGTAGCACTTTATATTCCTATAATAAGGAATATAAAGGAATATAATATTCCTTTATATTCCTATAATAAGGAATATAAAGGAATATAATATTCCTTTATATTCCTTATTATAGTATGAACATAAATAAGTTAGTAAAGCATGATCTCCCTTGAACAAACCAATGATGAGAACCACAGAGACTATTGCTGCTATCAACCCACATCAGTATCCCACTCAGGGGAGACTCATGCATAGGCACTGCGGAACTGCAGCACCCCCAGTTTTTCTCGATATATAAATATATTTATTAATTTATTTATATTTGCTTGTAATATTTAATTTTATCATTGACAATCCTATACAATTCTCTTATTTTGTATAAAAAATAATAAAAATCCATCTTGTAGCACTTAGGAGGGCAAAGGATGTTAGCAGCACTGTTTTCACCACAGTATCATATTGCTATGCATGTCATAGTGAGATGCGAGCTATTAGCATAATGCAGCACCGTCCATTGCACAGTTCCACTGTTGTTTATATGCAGTTTGCTCCAGTAGTAGAGGGTTCGTAATGCTTATTGTGTTTACTCTGTCTCTTTAAATATTTGGACAACAATTAAAGACATAACATTTGTTATAGTTTTTATTTTAGAACATTATTGGGGTTATGATAATGGATTTTATTTTTAAGTAATTTTGAATTATACCAAACTGTATAATTTTATTGATAATAAACAATATTTTTTCATGAAACAAAACAAGAAGAATATATTTTATTTTTAAGTAATTTTGAATTATACCAAACTGTATAATTTTATCGATAATAAACAATATTTTTTCATGTTTAATTTTTTTTAAAATTTTTACCATAATTTTGATATTTTATCCAAACACATATACACTGTACTTACAGTGTGTATGTATATTTCGAAAGTTGCAGCATCCCCACGATTGCAAGCTGCCACTGATCCCAGTTCTCTCTCCAGTACCTTAACCACAGTTCCTGATATACACATTGGTCTATAATTTACAGCCACAGCCTTATCACCACCTTTATGCAGTGGAATAATTTTACCTTCTTTCTACTCCCTTGGAACCTGTGCTGTTGTCAGACTCTTATGAAACAGGCATGCCAATTCCCTGGAATATTCCTTTAATCTTATCAAATCTTATTGCCTTACTGACATCAAGCTTATTTATTTCCTCACATACTCCCTGCTCACTCACAATTAAGCCATCCTCTCCTATGTTCTCTACACTTAATTTTGTCATGATTTCACGCTTATGAGGATGAAACACCCTTATAAATTGTTCACTGAATACCTCAATGATGTCCTCTGCAGCAGTTACCATTCTACTATATTCATCCATTAAGATCATCTTACCACAATTATGCTTCTTTCTACTTGCCATGTACTGAAAAACTCTAGGATTTTTCTTGACCTTATTTGCATTTCTGCTCATATTGTTGTAGTTTTGCTGTTCGTACCAAGTGAACCTTTCTGGCCTGCTCTTTATATTCCTAATTCAATTGATTGCTACAATTATTCATCTTGTGCTGCCTCCACAGTATTCTCTTCTGCCAAATTTCATGCTTAATTCTTTTATTCACACATTTGGCACCTACTTTATTCAGTCTTTTGACTTTCAGAATACATTAGCACATCAATGTTGTTAAATATCTTTTAGTGAGTTCCCATGTAGCATTTATCTCCCTCCTGCTTAACATCTCATTCCATGCTATAGCTCCAAGTTGTCTCCTAAGCTTTTCGTAATCACCTGCCTTGTAATTCCACATATCACGATTACTCTCACCAACTGAAGGAAAATGCAAAATCCCTCTCACAATTACATCCTCTGATAAAATGATCAGATCTAAAGCTCTCATTCCTTGTGTACTCCTCTTTATATATACTGCCTATAGTAATTCTCTCAAGAACTCAAGAAATTTGTTTTCCTAATTCCCAAATGCTATCTCTTCATTCCAATCCATACTGCTATAATTTAAAATCACCCTTTCCTTATTCAATAACTCAAGTTGCTTATACATTTCTTCATCACCACCCTCCACATTCCTTGGCCTATAGCAGCATCTGACTGAATATTTTTTCCTGTCAATCTTCACCTCACAGCATACTGACTCAAAACCATTGCCACTGTTTACATCTCCACTTGGAATAATAGAAATAATCACCTGTTATCATCAACAGCATTCCTCCATCCTTTCTATCCTCATGGATAACATCATATTGTGGCTTTTCTATTCTCGTCAGGATATCATTCTTATCCAACCATGTTTCGCATTTTCCGATAATTTTGGGGCAAATAAACTCAATCAATGAAACTATTTCACCTTCCTTATTTCTGACAGTTATTCATGACAGTCACAAGTGACAGTCATGAATAACCATCACAAAATATACATTGTAGAAAGTTTTGCCATTGAGCTTCAAAGTATACTTGACAAGAAATTATATTCTTGTTATAATCCTTTATGCAAGTGTAAACAAAAAACGTTTGCTTTTGAAGTATCTTCAAATTGAATTCCTTTCACTTCACTTGTCTCAGTATTCCATAATACCAAAATATTATGGGAAGGGCTATTATCCAGACCAGTTTTGACCTTTATTAAAGTCTAATGAATGGGAGGCAGACTCAGGGAGATACCTAGGTTGAATTAATGCAAATATCATACACGTTTTATATACAAATAGTAAAATGGCAAATCCTCATTATTAAATACTCTGGACAGAGGCAGTTTTAGAAAGTTTTATTTTACTGCTGGGCAATAATATTGTAATACGCCATTTTATTACTTATATGTAGAAAATATATGGCTTCTGCATTGATTTTATCTTGGTATCTTCCTAGGTCTGGATTTCACTGATGAGACCACAATAAACATTGAAACTCCTCTACGTAGTGGCCCTTCCGTAATGTGTTTGCATTATGGGATACTGAGACAAGTGAAGTCAATAGCTTCTATATACAAGTAGATTAGTTGTATTCAAATGATTTGTATTCAAATGCAAACTTTGTTTACACTTGCATAAAGGATTAAAACAAGGACATAATTGCTTGTCAAATATAATATAGAATTTGCATTGATAATCACTGATTTGCTGAAGTGCTTCCAGATAGTGAAATGAAATGGATATTAGGGATTTTTTTTTCCCTTTTGAGAGAGAGAGAGAGAGAGAGAGAGAGAGAAGTATGCTGAATATTGGTAGATTTCAGATTGTAGGATAGATGCTACCAGAACATGAAAATAAAGAGGTAATGTAAAACTGGAAGGGGGGGGGGTATTCTTGGCATAAAAGAGTTGAGCAATTTTAGGCATACCATCAAGAGATGAGTTCTTTGTAATCAAACTTCTCAAGAGTTTTCTGATTACTCTCTGACAAAACTTCAAAGACATATGGTGTACTGTTTTTTATTTGGCAGGAGGTGATTTGCATAGTTATTATTATTATTATTACATGACATCTCCAAGGAGTCCAAAGACTCATCGAAGGAGGGCACCTACACTTAATCCACTGACAACAGCGAAACACAACTACCATCATCATCTACACCAATGCCATCTACTGCCCACCACCACCACCACTAGTATTTTTGTCTGTAAATTGCATGTTTTTTCAAGGCCGATTTGTCTGCATGTGGGATGAAAAACCAAGTATCCAGGAGAAAAAATCTTGCTACTTCCTTCACTTGAAAAAAGCCATATAAAGATTCCTCTCATCATGATGAAAATCAAACTTAGGCCTTTTCTAATCATAGGGTGAAACAATACATCAATACAGGAAGTGTAAGAGAAGAATAATGTCAAGAAGTCAGCTTTGTCTTTACATATTGCTAGAGTGTACCATTTGAATGCAAGAGAAATGGAAGCAGAGAGTGCATATGACAAATGACATTAACTTAAGATCAGAAGGTTTGCCATTTGAACAAGTAATTTTTCTGATTTTAGTCTTTTCAAAATCTGCTTTAGATTTATTGCTAGTTTTTGTAGATTGAACAAGAATGCAGCAGTGGTAATATGTTGAGATTTGAGTGAAATAAGAGAGGAAAGTTTTCATTCTAGCCAGAACTACTTTGATAACTATAAGGAAAATGAAAATAGTAGTCTCACTAAGAAATATCCAGTAGATGGAAGTCATCCATGTTAAAAAACTGGAAGTCATCCATTTAGCACAATTATGTAACATCACACATAAGGCTAAGAAGGATAGTGACACAGGCATATCATAACATAAAACTTTATACTGTAAGTCATTGGCTGAGTTATCACTTAGAGAAGAGTCGCCACCTGAGAACTGTTATGAAGAGTTGCGGAGATTAAAATCATCAATAATGATGGCCTCATCATTCAGGCAGTTTGAATGCAGAAAATCAAGACTCTAAGATAGAAAGTTAAAGAGATCAGCATTAGGAAAGTTACAGAATTAGGAAAGTAACAGAGATAGCTAATAAAGTAGGATATTAGCTATCTCTGTTAAGCAACCAGTCTCTATTGCTTTTCACTTTTCACAAACTTAAGTTTTGAAGTGCTCACTGCCTTGCTTAATTCCACATTTTTACTAGTTATGTACTTAATGCAGTATTATTATAAATCTACATCCAAATTTCTTAATAAAGGACTTACTTAATCCTTGTAAGTTTGTAATCTTGTCAATACAGTTTGTTGAGAGTGATAACCACCTAGAAAATAATTTGAGATACAGGTTCTTTATACAAGCAATGGTATATTGATAAGTATAATCAGATTAATCAACAAGGTTATCATTTCTTACAAAATCTGTTACAGACCTCATCAAATACTTCGCAAAGGGCCAATAAAATAATAATGATGTTATACTTAATGTTACAAAATCTGTTACAGACCTCATTAAATACTTCGCAAAGGGCCAATAAAATAATGATGATGTTATACTTATTATTATTACGTGACACCTCCAGGGAGTCTAAAGACTCATCGAGGGAGGGTACCCACTCTACAACTCTCAGCCTCCACAAACCAGAACAAACTGCAACTACCATCATCATCATCTACACCACCTCCATCTACCGCCCATCACCACTACTATTTTTACAGACAATCACAAACATCCATACCCACAGCAGGATTCAAACCTGCAACCTTTTGGCTGGAGAGCAGATATGCTAACCACTCGGTCAACCAGGCTGGCATTATGGGAGGTCCTACTATCATAGACAACTCCTCAAACAGTGAATTATATGCATTCCCATTTCTGCACTCACCAGACTCTCAGGTAATGCCTTCCAATCACCCACTACTCCCCATATAAAAAACCCACTCCTCATACCCTACTTATAATGCTTCCAGGGACAGCCTCTCATAACCCCCCCCCCCCCGAATTTATCCAAATATACTATCCAAAAGTCTCTGCAAATTGCATTTCCTCCATCTTCCTTTTCATACTTAACATTCCAGAGACCAAAAACCACCCTAATCAATCATCTGGACTCTTTCCAATATCTCTTCATCCTTTTGAAAAACAGGTAACCAACTAGTCTGCACACAGTAATTCATATGTGGTCTGATCAACAGACCACATATGAATTATAATGGTATTATAATCTTCTTAATTCAACACCTCAGCATCTTCCATGGCATTGCCATAATCTTTTGTGCTGTAATCAAAATTTAAGCAATACAATACAAATTTCATGTCCTTATCCATTATCACTAACAGATTCCTTATCTCTTTTATCCTCAAAGAATATGCATATCAATTGGTGGTATAATATTCTGTGTATCCTATTTTTGCTACCCATATTTTAAAGCTTTACACTTTGCAATGCTGAACTTTTAATCCCACTCACTTGACTCACTTGCCTATTCAGACAACTCAGTCTATTCAAGTCATCTTACAAAGCCACAACATCAACTCTGCTCCCTAACAGTTCTTCTCATTGTATAATGTGCAAATAGCTGCATGTCCTCATTCAATTCATTCCTAATACCATTTAGAGACAAGTTAAACAACAACAGTCCCAAAAACAGACCCCTGGGGTACACAGCCAGTGACAACAAAAAATTGTGAAAGAATAAAAAAGTCTGAACATCACAAAGCATTAACGCAAAAAGTCTAGACATCAAAACGTTGGCGTATGAACATTTGAAGCTATTCTCTGTATCTCCTCATTGTTGGGCATGTGGCTCATTCAAAATCACGTGAACACCAAAGTTGGATGGCAGCATAATGGCAGTCTGAGAGATTATAGCTGAGGTTGTTGTTAAGATGTATTTCATTAAGGATTATTTCTTTCAATTCCACAATTCTTCTTTCTAGTTCATCATAGCAGCAAAAGATATGTCACATAAGACTGGATGAATGAGGTTTTATCATTAGTGTTAACAGAATTCAGAACATGGTTCGACAAAGCACTAGCTCTTGTTCTGCCACATGTGACGTCTCTTTTATGTTCTTCAAGACATAATTCGATGGATTTCTCCATCTGGCCAAAATAAGGTTCATTACAGTTGCACCAAATTTGGAAAACGTCGGGATATTTAAGGTTGTCATGTCTTTATTTGGGCTTACTTAGCAAGGAACGGAGTTTCAGAAGAGGAGTGAATGAAGTGCGGATGTTGTATTTTTTAAGAACTTGTTGAGGTACATTTAATCCTAAAAAAAATGTGCTCAATTCTGAGGATTACCACAACAAGATTTGTTACAAACTGACACTTACTCGATCCTCGAAAGATATCTTACACACAAACTTCATAATCGCACAGACAACCTTTTGAGAACAACAACAGAATTCCCCAGGAACATACGTTTCTCTCTCTCTCTCTTCATTCTCTCCATCCATTAATCCCTCGGTTATATGGATTATCTAAAATCCATAAAGAAAACATTCCTCTACGACCGATTGTCAAAGGGATTGATTCTCCAACCTATAACCTTTCCAAATTTCTTGCCAAATCTCTAAAATGTTTCTCCGGTAAGTCATCATCTTTTATTAAAAACTCTGTGGATTTTGTCTCTAGCCTTAAAGATATCACTATTAAGGAAGAGGAAATCATGGCCGGATAGTCTTCTTATTTACAAATGTTCCTACAGAAGAAGTTCTATTGTTATTAAAAAATAAATTACCTAAGAAGATCATGGCCCTATTACCCACTGTGTTCATTCAGGATATTTCAAGTATAGAAGTACTATCTACAGACAAAATTCTGGTCTATTTATGGGAAACCTTTTGTCACCAGTACTTGCTAACATCTACTTCGAAGATTTTGAAGAGTAAAGCTATCTCCTCCTTCCTTTTAAAACCTATAATTTGGAAAAGATACATACATGATATTTTTTTAGTTTGGGGCCACAGCCATGAATCTCTTCAAAATTTCCTAGACCATCTGAATAATCCACATCCAAACATCAAATTTACAGCTGAGTTAGAACTTAATGGTTTTCTGGATGTTAAACTGACCTGTTCCGCAGAGAAATTGAAGATTTCGATTTATAGAAAACCTACCCACATGAACAGATATCTCCATGCTCAGTCTCATCATTATCACCCTCAAAACTTAAGAATTATTTCTACACTTGGACAATGGGCTTGTTCCCTTATGACGAGGAGGAACTAAACAAAGAATTTAATTCCCTCCAGACTACATTTCAACTGAATGGCTATTCACAAAAAACTATTAACAAATTCCTATTTAATCCACTTCCTAGCTATAATGAGGACACACCAAGTGCATCAGCTCCGTCTCCCCCAAATTGGCCAAGGTTCTTCGAAAGTACAACATACGGACTTTATTCACACCTCTACAGAAACTCTGCTCCTTACTGAGCAGACTTAAACCAGGGCATAACAATCTCAAGTATCCCAGTGTCTACCAGATTTGGTGCGGTTGTGATAAGCCATACTTTGGCCAAACAGAGAAATTCATTGAGCTACACATCGAGGAACATCAGAGAGACATAAGTTACAAGAGAACGAGAGCCAGTGCTCTGTCTAGCCATGCTCTGTTTTCTGCAAATTGTAACGAAGAGAATCACACACATCCAGTACTAGGGACAAGTCTACTAATATTTTCTGTTGTTCCAATGAACTGGAGAGAAGAATAGTAGAATCTAAAGAAATCATTCTCAATCCTATACATCTTAATAACAACCTAAGTTATAACCCATCTGACTGTCACTGCGCTGCTATACAATGTTGGCGTACACGAGATTGTGAGCACATGAGTACGCCCAACAATTAAGTCAGAGAGAGAATGTTTTTAAATACACAAATGTTAACGCATTAACATTGAAATGTGAACGCTAACTTTTTTTGTACTGTTTAGAGTTATTTCCTTTACAGTTCTTATTGGTTATTTCTTTTATTTTTTTTGCACCTGAAGAAGTCCGTTAAAGACGAAACTAGTCATGCCATTAAAATTTGTTTTATTTCTTATCTCAGTTTCCCAGCCATTTAATCCTAAAACACACACACACACACACACACACACACACACACACACACACACACACACACACACACACACACACACACACACACACACGCGCGCGTTGTTTACAATCATCAATTATATATTACAATCAATTTATTACAACAAATATTTACAATCAATTTGAATTATTTATTAATTATCTAATACTAATTAAATTTTACTTTTTCTTATATACTAAAGTGCACAGTTCATTATTACAGTGTTTTGTCACTAGAATAAACAAAAATTGTTACTTAAATTAAAGGGATATTAAATCCCACATAGTTTTAAAACCGAATAAGAAACTCAAAGATTGGAATCAGAGAGTTTCTTGCCGAAACCGGTCTGGGTAGTGACCTCCCTCCATAATGTAATAACAGCATACATTTCCTAGGAAATGTGTTTTTACATTATGGAAAATACCTAAGAATAGCGATCTGAACTTCCCCCACCTTTGCAACGAGTATTGTACTACGTACTAGGGTCACTTGGATTGGCTAACGCTAGTGTCGCCGATACTTTATAGTTTACTATATTCGGCAAGAAACTCTCTGATTCCAATCTTTGAGTTTCTTATTCGGTTTTAAAATTATGTGGGATTTAATATCCCTTTAATTTAAGTAATGTTTTCATTGCCGAAATGAAGCTTATTAGCTCTTTATACTTAAGTAACAAAAATTGTTGTTATTTAAGAGAAACTGTGAATTAAACGAATAAAATAAAATTTTCAATAATTCTCAGGAACTGCCATTTCCCATTCTTAATTCCTGAAGATTAAATATGTTTGGAATTTAGAAACCCTAATCATACACTATTGCAGGTAATTATCTCTCTGCAGCTGTATAAATTTCATTTCCTTCTCCCCCACATCTCCCTTTCTCCTTCTGATCTAAGCACATTCGTAGTTCGAGTTACCCATAATACAGTAATTAATCAGCAACCACGTGCTCTGAGCTAACTTGCTAATGTGTGCCAGCTACATCTTCTTTCGCATCCAGACCTACAGCAGAAACTAACTATATATTTTGTCCTCTTGATCTCTATCTCATAACACATAACCTCAGATGCACTGCTTTTCATGACCCTGTTCCTGTTCTCGTGCTGAACTTCTAATCTCATTGATTGCAATTCAGCTATTATTAACAATATCATCATCATCATCACGAACCATGGGCTCACTGCCCATTGATGTGCGATGCCTGCTTCACTATCTTCTTCCACCTTTCTTTGTCCAGTGCACAGTGTCACAGTTTTTGTACACCCATTCCACACCAGTCTTTTATATCATCTATCCATTCTCTGTATGGTCTACCTCTTCTGTTTAAACCATCCAAAATACCAAACATAAATGTCTTTATCTTCCAGTCCTCACTCGTTCTACAGATGTGTCCAAATAATTGCAGCTTCCATTTTATAATCTGCATTTGATTCTGTTTTGGTTGTATCTTCTGATAGAGCTCTTCATTAGTGATTTTCTGTACCTATTCTATTTTAGAATCTTCCTGTAACAAGTTCTTTCAAATGCCAAAATTCTTTTTCTTGATTCCTTATTTATTACCCATGTTTCAGATCCATACAGTACACCGCTGAAGATGCATGTTTCCAGTACTCTTAGTTTTGTTTGCAGGCTGATCACTTTACTTTTCCAGATGTTATCCATAGCCTTCAGATTTGTTCTTCCCTTTGCAATTAACCAGTTTATTTCCCAAATATGTGAATTGTTCTACATTTTCTATATCAGTTCCATCCACTTGTATCTTTTGTTTTATGTTCTTCTCACCAAATACCATTGGCTTTGTTTTTTCCAAGTTCATAACAAGTCCAAATCTCTTCCCTTCCTCATTTAACAGTTTCAGTGTTTTTTGTAGTTCTCTTTCGTCTTCTTCAATAATAACAATGTCATCTACAAATCTCAGATTGTGAATTCTCATTCCGTGTACAGATATTCCTTTGGCATCTTCCTTCACTTTGTCTATTGCTCTTTCTAAATGTGCAATGAAAATGCTTGGTGATATTGGGTCTCCCTGTCTAGTACCCCTGCTTGTTTTAAACCATTTCCCCAAATCATCACCTATCTTTCTGGTCAATACTGTCAAATGCTTTCTGAAAATCAACAAAGCAAGTATATATGTTTTTGTTTTTTCTCCTAGCTTTCTCTGCTATTAATCTCATTGTCAAAATCTGTTGAATTGTAGTTCTATCCTTCCTAAATCCTGCTTGCTCGTCTTCAAGGTATGCTTCCAATTGTGTTCTCAATCTTTCTGTCAATATAATCATCATCATTTACCAAGGTGACTTATCAAAGCAATTGTTCTATAATTTTTACATTCTAGCTTATTTCCTTTCTTGTATAATGTTACTAATATTGATTTCACCCACTCCTCTGGCATTTTCCCTTCTTTCCATACCATTCTTCCCACTGCTATTCTCTCTCTCTCTCTCTCTCTACTCCCTGAAAAAATACCACGAATTACACTGGCCAACAAAAAAAAATTTTTTTTCTGCTGATTATGATCTGACACTTGTTTTTTACTAATTTGGGTGCGCTGATTTCAAATATCAAACCCATTTTTCTCTATCACGTCAGGTTTTTCCTCTATGGCATTTTCTTTTTGCTAATTTGTAAGTTTTTGATAGTTTTAAGGAGGCAGTACTATTTAGAGGATCAAAAAAATCGATTTTTTAAAATTATTTTCTGAAATTATGTACTTTTAAAAAACTGTTCCTAATTTTTTATCAAGAAATTCGAAAAATTCCCAAAGATATAGCCTATTATTCAAAGCGGTGCGCAGATCAGAATTGGAGTGCTCACCGCTCTCGCTTGTTAGTGGACGAATAAATGCGTAAGAACCTGCAACGGCACGTACTGGCGCTTTGAATGCGAGAGAGGCCGATAACCGACCTAATACATTTAGGTGATGAAAAGTAGGTGATGACTGCCTAAAACAAATGAATGCTATATGCATCATAGCGGACAAAGAATGATCGAAATCAGTCAATCTTTAATCGATCATGAAAGTATGATGAGTGCTTATAACGCTTCAATAAAGTCTCTGGTTTTTTTTTTGTCTTGTTAATTGCATGTTAGTCAGCAGTGAAGAAAATACATCATGTCTACTACTCGAAATTGTGTCAATAGTGTAGATTCCTTCTGCTACATTTGTGGCAGCTTTACTGTCCCCAGTCAAAGGACAAATATCACTGATTTCGTTAAGAAAGTGTACTTTGCATACTTTGACGTAAAAATTGCAGATCAGAACAAGTCATGGGCTCCAAATAAAGTGTGTAAATCATGTGTAGAAAATTTACGACAGTGGAGCAAGGGAAAAACGCCAAAAATTAGCTTTTGGCATTCCAATGATTTGGCGTGAACCGAAAAATCACGTAGATGATTGCTATTTTTGTTTAGTTCAGACTTCTGGTTATAATAAGAAGAATAAGAAAAAAATTGTGTATCCAAATCTCGACTCAGCAATTCAGCCAGTTGCTCATTCCAACGAAATAGCCGTGCCAATTTATAAAGGACGTTTACTAACAAGCGAGAGCGGTGAGCGCTCAGATTCTGCTCTGCGCACCGCTTTGAATAATAGGCTATATCTTCGAGAATTTTTCGAATTTCTTGATAAAAAGTTAGGAACAGATTTTTAAAAGTACATACTTTCAGAAAATAATATTAAAAAATCGATTTTTTTGATCCTCTAAATAGTACTGCCTCCTTAAAACTATCAAAAACTTAGAAATTAGTAAAAAGAAAATGCCATAGAGGAAAAACCTGATGTGATAGAGAAAAATGGGTTTGATATTTGAAGGCAGCGCACCCAAATTAGTAAAAAACAAGTGTGATATAAAAGTCAGCAAAAATTGTGTTGGCTAGTGTTATTTATTTTATTTTATTTTTTTAATCTATGATACTATGCCTTCCTTCTTCTCTGTGAAAACAAGTCTCATTAATGCTTATAATTACAATGCCAAAAAAACCCCCACTTACACCATATTCCTGATACTGTTAACATTAGCATAAACTTCTAAGGCTTTTGGGTACCTTTGCATTTTGTAAACAATTGAAGAAATATCTAAAGTATCCTCTTTGTTCAAACAGAACACAGAAATTTTATGATGAAAAATGAACTGATTTTATTAATGATTAAACAACATAGCACTAGATACTCTGACAAATTACTATGACCATTGTTTTTTTACTTCCAACTGATTAGTTTTATAAATTTACACCATTAATCATTTCCTGACAACAGAAAAAAGTTTAAACTGAATCATCTTAAGAAGGATACTTACTCACAAGAGATTAAGGTTGATAAAGAAGCATCTAATTTGTCTATAGGTGGGTATTGGCCAATAAGTTTGATTTCTTTTGCTTCTGAGGCTTTTTCTCCTTGTGCGGCCTCCTAATGATAAAACATATCATTGAAACCAATGTATTATATGTTTTAAACAGATTTCATATTTTGCTTGATTTCTTGAGTGTCATATATCATGTTAAGTTACAATGACAAATATTGTTGGCATGAGGAACTGCATGGAAGAATCAAAAGTGCATAAGAATCAGTCAAAAGGTTTAAAGCAAACTACTGACTACAACCCATGTGTTAGGAGAATGAATTTCATGGGAGTTAATGGATAAACAACACTTTAAAGCAAGTGCTGTAGAAAAGAGGATACTGTGGATCTGTCATGAGAAGAATGATGATGAGACTTTGGGGTGCTAAGAAGAGCAGGCAAGAAATAAGATAGTCCTGGTGAGGAAGGTAAACTTACATTATGAAAAGACGTTAACCAAACATGCTAGAGGAAATATTATTATTATTATTATTATTATTATTATTATTACGGGTATCTACATGGAGTCAGTAGACTCATAGCGGGAGACCCAAACTATCAAAACAATATCTATCATATCTCTTTTTGAATTCATTTACAGACAAAGAACTCACAACTGAGTCAGGCAATGCATTCCACTTATTCACTACCCTCCAAGCGAAAACATCTTTCTCACGCCCTTGTTAACCACACTTTTCCTTAATTTCCAGGGATAACCTCTTGTTCTTCCATCACTATCACACAGCTGAAACATTTCCCCTGCATCAATCTTATAAAAACCTTTTAGTAATTTAAATGTTTCTATTATATCCCCTCTTCTCTGCCTATCAACCAACCTCTGCAATCCACAAGCTCTCAATTTATCAATGTAGGGAGCATTTTTTACATCACTCACCAACTTAGTCACTCTCCTCTGAACTCTCTCCACAACCTCCTCATCTCCAAGGAATCCAGGTGACCAGAGCCGAGCACAGTAATCCAGAGATAAAGGATAACCTCTCTATCTCTGGATGTTAGTGTGTTCCTCAATAACCAAGTAGTCCTATGTGCAATCTTGGATACCTTAGCAATGTGTCCCTTGAACTTCATCTCCCTATCCACCAACACCCCTAAGGCCCTAGCCTCATCAATCTCTTGGAGTACCGTTCCATCAATGTAGTACACAGCTGGTAATCTTTTAATCCCAAAATGCATAACTTTACACTTTTCCACATTGAGCTGACATCCATTACCTTTTGCCCATTTTGCCAGCTTATTTAAATCATCCTGCAAACTCTCAACATCAGCTTGATTTTTTATTGTGCTACCCAACTTTGCATCATCAGCAAACAACTGAATATCTCCATTTAAGCCATTTCCTATATCAGTTATGTACAAATTAAACAACAATAGCCCAAGCACAAATATAAAAAAAAAAAAAAGAATTTTATTACTATAGTACACCCACAGATTCGAGACCCTTCGACACTTCTGCGGATGTCAACAGGAGGAGAATCCATTCCGATAATAGGGTAATCAGTCCATATTGTGGGATGAGTTGTTTATTATTACACATCGGAAAACTGACTTCTCTTTTATGATCATTGTAGTTAACTATGTTGTTTGTATAACAGTTGGAAAATTTTAACTATAAAGCACGTGATTTTGCGTGTTAGCGACCAATTCGTACGTTCTTCATTTCTTTCTCCCCTTCAACATGAATCGACTATTCTTGACAAGTCGCCAAGCAGAGATCTACAAACTGTGGGCAAACTATATGTAGAAAGTAAAAGGAAGAATGACCATAGAAGAATAATCTTAGTGAAGTGATTATGGAGGTAGAACATAATCATATACATAAGAAATAGCTACAATGTTGTTAAGTAATCACTTCAATTTCAGGTAAACCTATCCGTTCTCTGGATGCTAGGGAGAACTGGGTGAGAGAACAGAGATAACTGAGTTAGAAGTATTAAAGCTGTTACAAGAGCTTGACTCAAATACAGCAGTTGGACTGGATGAGATATTGGCATGGTTGCTGAAGGAATGTGTAAAACATCAACAGCCCTAATCTAGTTGTTCAGCTTGAGCATATGCAAGATTCTTAATAAGCAGAAGAAGGGCAAGATAATTCCATTATTAAAAAAAAAGGTAGAACTAAGAATGGTACAGCAAATCATAGACCAATTAGCAATCTCTGGTATGGTTATTAAGATACTGGATAGGCTGGTTAAGAATCACATCCAAAGTTGGGTTAACCTTTGACAATTTTCCTTAAAATGAATCTGTCAAGACATTAATATTATCAGATCTTATATTTCTCTCTTCTAAGGCAGATCTTATATTTCTCTCTTCTTTTTACTATATCAATCTACTTAGATCTTGGTCTTCCTCTAGATCTTTTTTCTGCCATCCTATCAAAGAACACTTGTTTATTGCTAACCTTTCCCTCCCATTCTGTTTAAGTGGCCATACCACCTAAGATTAGCACTGCTAACATTCCTGATTGCTAACAATGCAAAGTTCATTCCTAATATCCTCAGTTGTAACATGATAGTGCCATTGATATGATTGGTTCACTACTCTAATCTTTCTCAGAACTCTCATATCTGTGGTCTCTACTCTTTGATCAAGTGTTTTATTTCTAATCCAGGTCTCAGATCCATGAGTTAAAATTTGCTGTGAACACTGTCCTGGATTGTTTTCTCTCTTATTATATATAAATTTGTTCAGTTTATTTCATACTATGCCATCTTTGCTAATTGTGCTATCTATTTCCATATTTAATTGCATTGCTAAATCCATTTGATCAGGTTTGCCACAGTGTCCTACTTAACAAACTGCCATCCAATGGTCTACCTTCCACACTCTGCAACTGGATCACCAAGTTACTCACCGGTCACTCACTACACATCATGGTGGATGGTTTCCTTTCCTCAAATTTTCTCACCAATGAAGGAGTACCCCCAGGGTTCTGTTCTTTCACCCACGCTCTTCCTCTTGTATATAAATGACCTGCTCTCACAAACTTATAATACTATCCATAACTTTGCTGATGACAGTACACTCCATTCCTCCTTTTCATTCAACAAACCTTATAGCACTCCAGTATTAGAATCCTCAAGATCTACCATGACCAGTGACTTGAACTCAGATCTCCTAACTATATTCCAAGTGGGCCAAGGATGACCTTGTAAACTTCAATGCCACCAAAATTCAGTCCTGTCTGATCTCTCACAAGAAAGAGCTCACATCCCTTCTCCCTTACCTTCAGTAATACTGAGATATCCAAGCATGATCAGAAATCAGATTTCTCTCCTTGGACTGACCTGCACCTCCAATCTTTCCTGACACAACCACATTTCAACTATAGCTTCTGCAGCCACTAAAAAAACTTGATGTACTTTTTTGCACCTGACACCACTTCACACCTCCACAGCTGCTAACTAGACACAAATTCCAAATACACCCAGCCATGGAATACTGCTCCCAGATTTGGGGTGGTGCACCAAAAGCCTCTCTAAGATTGCTTGATTCTATCCAGAAAAGGGCAATCCAGCTAATTAATGAATCCCTCTCTCACATACCCACTTCAATCCCTCTGTTACAGACATTTAGTTTATGCCTTGTGCCTCTTCTACAAGATATTTTCATGTATAGTGCTCTGCTGAAATGGCCACTATTATTCCTTCACTCTCCTCCAAAATCATTAAAACAAGACCACTTACTACATGTCAACCAACTGCTAACCAATATCCCTTTACAGTCCATCTTGAAACTCACCGAACCAACTTTATTGCATCTTCTTCTTTCATTTTATCTACTTCTGTCCTTAGGAACAGTCTCTCCCACTCTGCCTTCCCCTGAAGATTATAACCCTTAGCTGTTCAAGCAAAATGTGAACAGATTCCTCCTTTCTTCTATTCCTCTTGCCTACACATGGCACTAATGTGCAATAGGTCTTGCAGCCTTTCTTGTGTGGATCATATATATATATATATATATTATTATTATTATTATTATTATTACTACGGGGATACTCCAGGAGTCCTAAGACTCATCGAGGGAGGCCCTAAACATCATGTTCACACAACTGTTCAACATTCTCACAGTATCTATCATACCTTGTCTTGAACTCGCTCACTGTCATAGCACCCACAACAGACTCTGGCAACTTATTCCACTCATTTACCACTCTAAAAGTAAAGAACCCAGCTCTAACACCCCTGCTAACCACGCTCTTGCCCAGCTTCCATGGGTGTCCCCTAGTTCTCCCACCACCAGTCCTGATCTCAAAAATATCATCTGAATTAATCCTATAGAATCCTTTTAGCAATTTGAATGTCTCAATCATATCTCCCCTTTTCCGCCTATCAACTAGTTTCTGCAACCCATAAATCTTCAACCTGTTCTCATATGGTTCATTCCATAGACCTGCTATCATCTTAGTCACTCGCCTCTGGATCCTCTCAACCTCCTCCCCATCAAGAAGGAACCGAGGTGACCAAATCTGGGCACAGTAGTCGAGATGAGGTCTTATCAGGGCTCGGTACAGAGGTACAATAACTTGCTTTTCTCTGCTCGTCAAGGTATTTTTCAACAACCAAGTGAGTTGATGAGCTGATTTAGCTACTTTCACAATGTGCCCCCTAAACTTCATCTCCCTATCCACCAACACTCCCAAGTCCCTGGCCTCATCAATCTCTTGGAGTACAGTTCCACCAATGTGGTATACTGCTGCTAATCTTTTCACTCCGAAATGCATAACCTTACATTTTGTCACATTAAATTGACATCCATTCTCCTTAGTCCAGAACTCCAATCTATCTAAGTCATCTTGCAAGACTTTGACATCTTCTGCGTTCACTATCGCCCTACCCAATTTTGCATCATCAGCGAACAAATGAACTGTCCCACTTAGACCCTTCCCTATATCGTTAATGAACAGATTAAACAGCAGTGGTCCAAGAACAGAACCCTGTGGCACACCACTAGTTACAGGCTGTCTTTTGGACTCTACTCCTGAATAAACTACTCTTTGATATCTCTCCATCAACCACCCAGCTATCCATCTCACCAACCCTATATCCATTCCCATATGTTGTAGTTTACGGATTAGAATTCCATGTGGTATCCATTTCATCAAACACCTTTGCCAGGTCCAGCAGTATCACTGTAAACCCATTTCCCTTATCCAGTTCAGCCGTCACCTTGTTATAAAACTTGAGCAAGTTACTGAGGCATGATCTACCCTTCACAAAGCCATGCTGTCCTCTGTACAGTATCTCATTTTCATCAATCCATTCCTGTATTTTTCCCTTGACTACTTTCTCCAAGACCTTGACAACGACTCCTGATATGCTGATCGGTCGGTAATTTGCAACCATAGTCTTGGATCCTCCTTTATGCAGTGAAACTATTTTCCCTTCTTTCCACGCCTTTGGGACTAAGCCAGACTCAAGACTCAGATTAAACAACATGGTCAAGGGCACTGATAATTCATTAGCCACTTCATGCAAGACCCGTGCCGGTATACCATCCAATCCCACAGATGTATTCACATTAATGTTCTGTAATAGACTATTCACCTCCACTTCATTCATCACAATTCCCGTATAAACTAATGGTTCCTTCATTTTTTCAACGTCACCACCTGGATGATATACTTTTGCAAAGTGCGCGCTCAGTAACTCCACTATATCGACTGGTTCAGTGAACTCTTTACCATCGTCATTCCTTAAAATCATTTTGCCATGTACAGTTTTTTTCTTGCTTGCAGCATATTGAAAGAACTGTTTGGGATTCTCTTTTGCTTGCATAGCTAGTTTCCTTTCATAATCGGCTTTTGCTGTTTTTACCACACTCGTTACCCTTCTGGCCTGTACTTTATACCGTTCGTGTGCCTGCAGGTCACCCCTTTCTTTAAATTCCCTCCATAGTTGTTTCTTTTATTGCAGCTCAAGCTTAATGGTGTTATTCATCCATTTAACCCCTCCTTGTTTCACTATTCGGACCTTAGGTATACAATCAGCCATAACCTCCTGTAAATGCTCTTTGACCACTTCCCATGCTCTATCAACGTCCAGCCCTTGCAATTGTACATGCCATGGCACTGATCCAAGCAATCTCCTAAGCTTGTCATACTTGCCAGCACGGTAATTCCACATATACCCTGTCTTAATCACAAATTGCACACCTTTAGCCACTTCCCAGGTCAAGACCTTATGATCACTCTCACCAATAGGTGGCAACATGGTCATATTCATTACAGTCAAATTCTCAGATGCTATTACCAGGTCAAGCACTCTCACACCCCCTAGTATTTTCAATTACATGCTGTTTCAGATAGTTATCCCTTAATAATTGAATAAAATCCATTTCCTTCCTCACATGTGTCCTCTCCTCCTTCCAATCAATGTTACCATAGTTGAAATCCCCCATAATAATTACCCTCCTTCCACTCATTTCATCAATTTGTTTATGCATACCATCTCCACCATCTATTCCATCACCTGGTCTATAGCACCCAACTGTATATTTTATTCTGCCAGTGTCAATCTCACACCAAATAGCCTCAAATGAGCTCCTTCACTATCCTGCAATACTTCAATTCTCTTTGGCTGCAGTTCATCAGCTATCATCAATAACACCCCTCCCCCAATTTTATTCTCTCTGTCCCTCCTAAACATACTATAACCTACACATTCTATCCCACTAACTATATCATCTTCCGTCAGCCATGTTTCACTAATGCCAATAGCCTGTGGCCAGGAAGAGCCAATCAAGGCCAAAAATTCTTCCTTCTTGTTCCTAATACTCCTGGCATTAGTATACATGAATTGCAGTGATCCCTTTGTCCCACCCCTATCTTGATGCGTTATTCTAAATATCCCATTCCCATTTTTTGTCCTTATTGCTGGCTCCCAATGCCATGTTCCCTAAAAAATTGTGCCTAAATAGCTGAAATGTTTTACTTTGTTCTATAGGCTCTCCATTCAGGATGCAGTCAATGTTTTCAATGTTTCTGCCTATTTTCATTGTCTTTATCTTTTTATTCTGATTTACACACCAAATTTATTAGAGTAGTTATTTAATTTAGGTAGGGAATCCTGCAGATTTGTACCAGATTTATTTAGAAGTATAACATTATCTGCATAAAGTAAAGAGCTGAGATTAACATATCCAATTTTGTTATCAGGTTCAATACCACTTTCCTTCATAATGTGATCCATATAGATGAAGAATAACAGTGAAGATAGATAATGTGCATCCTTGTTTCATTCTTGACATCTTTAATTTGTAGCATAACCAAATGAAAAACCTTTCAACAAATATCATCAAACCATCTTCCAGTACCTCCTTCAATTCTAACTGCTAACTTACAACTCAAATATAGACTAAGTATTGCTTTATATAATGTCCCATTTACACTGTATAACTATATCATTTTGAATGGCTATTCTCTTTCTCTTGATGCCCTGTCATATGCCTTTTCCAGATCTATAAAAGTTAAATACAAATCCTTATTATATTCTCATGATTTTTCAACTATTTGCCTTAAAGTGAAAATTTGATTCTAACAGCCTCCATTTGGCCTGGATTCAGCTTGTTCTTCTTCAAGCCTCTCTTCCATAATTTTTCTTAGAAATTTCTCAAGTATGCTTGCATAAATCTTACCAGGAACACTCAATAGAGAAATTCCTTTGTAATTCTCACATTCAGTTGTATTTCCCTTTTTTTCATAAACGGATACTATGAGAGCTCTACTCCAATTATCCAGAATTTGACTCTCTGACCAACCCTTCTGGATTATGCAGTGTAGCCACTCTAAAACTTTTATGCCTCCATATTTGAGCATTTCTGGTCAATTTTCATCTACTCCAACTGCCTTTCCACAGTTTTTATCAGGTTTTTGATAGCATTTTCTACTTCAAGTATTGTTATGCATTCCTGACTGAATTTTTGTTTTTTTTTAGCATTTTCTACTGCCATGCTGTCACTGCTTGTTTCATTTAGTAATCTTTCAAAGTACCTCCAGAATATTTTGACACCTTCCTGATATTTTTTTCTATGTTCTTGTGAGTTTAGGAGATCTTTCTATGTTTTAAAGCATGTATATTAACAATATTAGGAAGGATATTAAGTATGATATACAGTTATTTGCTGCTGCTGCTGATGATGATGCTAAGTTAGGAAGTGACTATGTGGAATGTAGGTGATATAGCTCTGCAGGCAGATTTGAAAAGATTTCATATATGAGCAAATGACAATGAATCATTTTCATTGTCATTGAGTGAATGTTCCCAAGTGTAAAGTTATGCATTTTGGAGAGGGGAACATTACAAGCAATGCATTATATTAATGAGAAGTTGTTGAACATAATCAATAAAGCAGAAGACTTGGGGGTTATTTTGTGGACTGTTAGTTAAAGTTTAGGAGTCACACTGCTAAGGTGGCTAAGTCATCGTCAGGACTTGCAGGAATCAGGAAATTATTTCTCACTTTATGAGGCTTTGACAAGATACCATCTGGATTGCTGTGTGTGTGTGTGTGTGTGTGTGTGTGTGTGTGTGTGTGTGTGTGTGTGTGTGTGTGTGTGTGTGTGTGTGTGTGTGCGTGCGTGCGTGCGTGCGTGCGTGTGTGTGTGCAGATATGGTTATCTGAGATCCAAGGGGAGGGAGAGACAGTTGAAAAGATATAGCAGTGAGTAACCAACAAGAAACTTGGCCTAAATTGTACATGTGAAAATAGATTGAGGAAATGTGATCTTCAAAGTTTGAGGAATCAATGCAGGAGAGGATATATGATAATAATAATAATAATAATAATAATAATATTATTATTATTATTATCATCATCATCATCATCATCATCAAATTCCTGCCATGTACCCTCAAGGGGTGTACAGGATATGACAGTACTACATGAAAAAATCACATCATTACTAACTTCCTATCTACAATTTTCCTCCAAATCAGTCTGTTACTTGTCAAGACTCCAACATTATCAGATCTTATATTTCTATCATCTAAGGCACTTTGTACCGTATCAATCCACCTATATCTTGGTCTTCCTCTGGGTCGTTTTCCTGCCAACCTGGCAGAGAACACTTGTTTTGCTAATCTTTCCTCTAACATTCTATTTAAGTGACCATACCACCTGAGATTAGCTCTGCTAACGCATTCCTGGATGCTGACAATGTCAAGTTCTTTCCTAATATCCTCATTTTTAATATGATATTGCCATTGATGCCATCTGTTCACGCCTCTAATCTTTCTCAGGACTCTCATATCTGCGGTCTCTAGTCTTTGGTCAAGTGTTTTACTTCTGACCCAGCTCTCAGATCCATAAGTTAAAACTGGTTTGAACACTGTCTTGTATACAGCTAATTTAGTGTTCCGACTAATTTCTTTCTTATTCCATATGAATATATTCAATTGACTTCCCACCATATCAGCTTTGCTGATTCTGTTGTCTATTTCTATATTTAGTTTACCATCTTCAGTAAAAATCGTGCCTAAGTAGCTGAAATGTTTTACTTGTTCCACATTCACAACACAGTTGACATTTTCAATGATTCTGCCTATTTTCATTGTCTTTGTCTTTTTATTGCTGACCTTCATACCATATCTATTACAACAGCTATTAAATTTAGTCAGAGAATCTTTCAGACTTGTAGCGGATTTATTTAGAAGTATAACATCATCCGCATAAAGCAAAGAGCTGACATTAACATCTCCAATTTTGATATCAGGTTTAATACCACATTCCTTCATAATGTGATCCATATAGATAATGAATAACAGAGGGGATAATGTACATCCTTGTCTCACACCAGATTTAACATTAAACCATCTTCCTGTACTTCCTTCAATTCAAACTGTTTACTTACAACTCAAATAAAGACTAAGTATTGCTTGATATAATGCCCCATTGACACCATATAACTGCAGCGTATTGAATAGCTTCTCTCTTGGCACCTTGTCATATGCCTTTTCCAAATCGACAAAACTTAAATACAGATCTTTGTTGTATTCCCATGCTTTCTCGACTATTTGTCGTAAAGTGAAGATCTGATCCTCACAGCCTCTATTTGGCCTGAATCCAGCTTATTCTTCACCAAGCTTTTCTTCCACAATTCTTCTCAACCGTTTCTCAAGTGTACTTGCATAGATCTTGCCAGGAACACTCAGTAGGGAAATACCTCTGTAATTCTCACATTCAGTTTTATTTCCCTTTTTATATATGGGTACAATGAGAGCTCTACTCCAATCATCGGGAATTCGTCCCTCTGTCCAGGCTTTCTGAACTATGCAGTGCAGCCACTGTAAGACTTTTATACCACCATACTTCAGCATTTCTGGTCGAATATCATCTACTCCTGCTGCCTTTCCACATTTCAAGCCTTTGATGGCTTTTTCTACTTCAAGTATGGATATGTATTCCTGACTGCATGCCTGGTCAATGTTTTTTACCACTGTGCTGTCATCACTGCTTGTTTCATTTAGCAGTTTTTCAAAGTAATTACTCCATACTTCAAGGATATCTTTTTCTCCTGTTTTCATGTCACCTTTATCATCTCTAACTCCTTTTACAGCACTCTTTCCTCCATTCCTAAGCTTCTTCAACAACCTCCAGAATATTTTGCCACCTTCTTGATATTTATTTTCTATATTCTTTCCAAAGTCCTCCCATGACTTTTGTTTAGCTAGTTTTACACACTGTTTAGCTTTCTTACATTTGTCTCTGTATTCTGTAAGAGTAAAAGCTGACTTATTTGCCAGGAACTTTTGATATGCTTTCTTCTTTTCCTTCACTGCCTCTTTAACTTCCTGTGTCCACCAGGGAGTTCTGATTTTTTTATCCTTGCACACAACCTCACCACATGCCTCTCTGGCAGAATCAATCAATGTTTTCTTCAGAGTTTGCCACTGAATCTCCAAGGTTTGATTCCTGTTCTCAAAGTCTTTCATTTTCTTTTCAATAATCTTTCTGTATTTTAGTCTACAGTTCACATCTGAGAGCTGCTCAACTTTTCTTCATTTTAAAACTTTCTTACATGTTATTCTTTTCAATATGAAATTCAATTTTATCCTGCTCAAGACTAAATAGTGATCACTTCCAATTTCAAATCCTCTGTACACTCTGGTGTCCTGCACCAGGGAGAAAACATCACTATCAACAATAACATAGTCAATGAGACTTTTCTTATTCCTAGCCTCTTCTCTCCATGTGAATTTGTGCACATTTTTATGTTGGAACATGGTGTTAGTAATAACCAGTACATGTCCTGAGCAGAAATCCAAGAGATATTTGCCATTATTATTAGCTTTGCTCTTTTCTCCAAATTTTCCCAAAATATTTATGTATGTCTCACAATCATTTCCTACTCTGCTATTTAGATCCCCAACAAGGACCAACTTTTCCTTTTTCATTGTGTCAGTTGCTTTTTCTAAAGCCTCAAAAAATTCCTCCACTTCTACCTTAGTAGAGCCTTCTGTGGGACCATAGGCACAAATAAGTCTCATTGTCCAGTTCCCCATTCTCATATTTGCCCACATTACTCTACTTGAGACTGACTGCCATTCAAGAAGATTAGCCTCGTATTTTGTGTTGAATACTATGGCTACTCCTTCTTTTCCTTGATTGTCATTGCCTGAATATAACATTTGTATTTATTGCTCAGAAAGATCTCACCAGTTTTGGACTTTTTTGTTTCAGTCACCCCTATTATGTTGATCTGGTACTTATCTAATTCCTCAGCTAGCTCTATTTCTTTGCCATTCAGGCTTCTTACGTTGATAGTACCGATCTTTAACTCTGGTGATGTTGAGTTAGGGTTTGTTTTCAGATTTGTTCCAGTAGCTGACTTTTCGCTGTTCGCCCTGGTTCCCTGGCAAAAACAACGGGGGCCTTGTTTAACCGGGCGACGCCCCAGCCGGCATGAAATTTTGTCATGTTGTACCATCATTTTTTATTTTGGTTTAACCAATAAGAATACAATTTGGTCGGCTGAATCCCAAATTGCCAGCCCATCCTCGTTCGTTCTGTATCCAGGTAGATACCCAACAGGGTGCACCACGAGAAGGTGAGGATTGGACATTAGGTCAGAAGCCCTGGTCGGTTCTCTGCATTCCTTTAAAGGCTATGTGGAGGTCTCCTCTCAGTTATACAGCTTTGACCCTTAAGCACCCCATTATTATTATTATTATTATTATTATTATTACGGGCAACTCCAGGGAGTCATTAGACTCATCGAGGGAGGCCCCAAATCATATTCATCACAACTATTCGACATTCATACAATATCTATCATACCTCGCCTTAAACTCATTCACTGTCACAGCATCCACCACAGACTCTGGGAGCGCATTCCACTCATTCACCACTCTAAAAGTAAAGAACCCAGCTCTAACACCTTTACTAACCACACTTTTGCCCAGTTTCCATGGATGTCCCCTAGTCCTCCCACAACCAGCCCTGTTCTCAAAAATATCTTCTGAATTAATTTTATAGAAACCCTTCAGTAATTTGAATGTCTCAATCATATCTCCCCTCCTCTGCCTATCAACCAATTTTTGCAACCCACAAATCCTCAACCTGTTCTCATAAGGTTCATTCCATAGACCTGCTATCATCTTGGTCACTCACCTCTGGATCCTCTCCACCTCCTCCCCATCAAGTTAGTAAAGGATAGTGAGATTCTGCAGCTATTGGAAATTTTGAGATAGTGGGTGGTAGAACATGGGCTCATCCCAGTGGCATAGCTAGGGGGGGGGGTCCGCCCTGGGTGACACTTTTTTTTAGGGTTTCACGTGAGACAAATATATTTGTCAACGATTCTTTTATTTATGTTAAATTAGTAATTTTTATTAATTAATAATTAGTTTTTAACAACTATACTTACAACTAAAATAAACAAAATATAAATATAACAAAACTACATTTCCCTATCATACTATAATTCAAATTCTTAAAAATAAAACAATAAAACGCATGGTAAGGCAATTGCTTTATTGGTTATTGCCTATAGCTGCAGCAGGCACCACACAGTCAGTACACATTTGTGAAAATGTATTGTTTTTTTTTTCCCCCTTCTAATTTTGCATATAACTATGGCCATCGACAGGGTTTTAGGCTCCTGGTAATAATATTTCAGTGGTTCTGTATTATATTAGGTTTTTTGCTTAACATTTTTGATGCGTGCATAAAAAATTAACAAGCATGATTCCAAAATGCTAAACCTGATTCATCGTTAGTTTTTTTTTTTTTTTTTTAATCTGTTACACATTTATATCATTTGGGTCGTTAGCGAAACCGTTGAAAACATATTTATTGTATTCTTTATCTATGGTTAGTCTAGAGCAGAGGTCGGAAACCCTTGGCATGCGTGCCAAACGTGGCATGCTAATGAATTTTTTTCAGGCATGCAACCCCGGGCTCACCTTAATAATTAAATAAATAAACATTTCAAACATCTTTGCTGACTTGTATATTTTAACTTAATATAATACAATTTTATTAAGTACAGCTATACCAAATAAAAATGCAATAAAGAAGCAAACCCTACCAACTGTTTCAGTAATAATAAGTAATAAGAAAATAAGAAACAAAGATCCTATTTACAAGCCTATGTACAAGTTTCGCCCAGTTCAGTTGTTGCATCATTCGCCAGGCAGCCAGATGTGGGGTGACTCCTTTACCATCATTTGATATTTTTTTTCGTGTTTCGTAAAGAATGTATCCGTTTTCTACAGTGTGTATATATATATATATGGGGATTTGGATTTTATTAAATCGTAAGTCATTAAAATATGGATTGGAAGTATTTATTGTCAATCAATATGTTTAACTTATTAGATATAAAAGCAAATTTCCTTTACATTGCCATAAACATACCGTATTTACTCGAATATAACCCGCACTTTTTTCCCCAAAAATTAAAGCTAAAAATCATGGTGCGAGATACATGTGGGGATTTTTGGAAACTAAAGTTTTCAATTTTTTTCGTAAAATTCCGGCATATATCTCACACCACGATTGCTAATGCTATTTCCTGCCTATAGAGCAGTTTCCTTGTGTGCATCCTACCCAAATAGTGCCATCTTTTTTCCCATTATTTCAAGCAAAAATTACCAGTAATTTACAAGACTTGAGATACTTAATGAACAATCCTTCACGAATGACTAATGAACAGATGCTATGGTACTAGGCCAGTAAAGATAGTCAGCTATGTGCATATAATTGGTGCGGTATTAACAAAAGATCTTGTCAGTCAAACATAAAAGCAAGCCGACAATTTTTGAATTGAAATGTAATTCTCTTCAATCAAATTCAATATCTGAAACTTCCATAAACATATTCACTATATATTTCTTAGTTTTAACACGTTTTCGAATTTTAACACTTTCCGTTGATTTTTATTGCTGCCTTGGTTTGAGCTAGGGGGAAAGACTCCCGCACATCTAGTTTTTAGTTAGAACCATGTTTTCCAGTGCAACATATGGTTTTGCTTGAGTCTAAATGGCATAGTTTCTGTGGGAAGGGAACATGTGATTCATTAGTTAGTGCCATTTTTATCCCAGTTGTCAATAATCGCACTATTTGTTGAGAAACATTACACGGACTGCAAATGTCTCTGTACCTTATTCAGTGATAGAATAAAACAACCTGTTTTTACTCTGTCTGCAGTCACTATTGGCTACTTGGGAGGGCATGTGGTTTATCACAGGAAGTGAGTTACTATTGCCCTGAAACGTATTTAAACTTCTTTTTTTTTTCTGTGCAAGGTATACACGAAACTTTTCAATTTTTTTTTTTCGTAAAGTAAAATCAGGAGTGTGAGTTATATTCGAGTAAATACGGTAATTTATTTTTAAAGCTATATGAAATGTATTCTTCAAATGGGTTCTTTACTATTTTCCTCTGGTCCAGACCATAACAGTGAAAAGGTAGTTGCCATCATTGTTAATAAAAAATTAGTAAAGCAGTAAAAGGATACAATCCAATCAGTGACAGAATCATAACAGTAAGATTAAACACCATCCCAATTCCAACAACGCTGATACAAATTTATGCCCACATCGAATGCAGAAGGTGAAGTAAGTGAGGAATTCTACAAAGACCTAAATGAAACTATGGATACAATACCAAGAAAGGACATTCGAATAGTTCTAGGAGACTTCAATGCTAAGGTAGGATTCAATGCACATGATGATCACTTATATGGAATCACTAGAAAATACGGACTGGGAATTAGAAACGAACAAGGAGAAAAGCTATTGGAGTTCTGCATTGAAAGGGAATTAGCAATCACTAACACAATATACAAACAGCACAAGAGGAGACTATACACATGGTTAGCACCTGGGAATCGATGTAATAATCAAATTGACTACATTTTAATTGCCAGAAGATGGAGGACATTAATCAATAACACCAAAACATTGCCAGGAGCAGATTGTGGATCAGACCATCAATTATTAATCTCTAATTTAAAGATCCATCTGAAAGCAAATAAGAATAACAGCAACAAAAGATATGACTTTTCACAAACAGACAACAAATTTACGATGGACATTGAATGAGAGCTCGAGAAACAAAAAAGCACACCTCAGAAACAAGGCATTGAATAATATTGGACACACCTAAAACAAACCATTGCAAAATCTGCAGCCAAACACATCCCAATAAAAAAGAAGAATGGTAGTCCATGGATTACAAAAGAAACCCTAGAACTAATTGAAAAAAAAAAAAGGAAACAAATTAAAATAACAAATTGGCAAAACCCAAATTACCTGAACCTGAACAAAGTTTTTAAGAAATCTTGTCAAAAAGATAAACATAGCTATATCCAAAACATCTGTAAAGAAATGGAAGGGCACTCCAACTCTAATGAAACAGCAATTTATTCAAGAAGGTTAAGGATATAACCAAAAAATTCAAACCAAAACTTAATATAATTGCAGAAGCAGAAGATGGAAAGAGGTATTGTGCCAAGCTTTACAAGGATCCAGCTATTCAACAAGAAGATGAAGGAGCTATGGAAAACATGGAAACAGAACCGAAGATCCTCATAAGTGAAGTAGAACAAGCAATCAAAAAATGAAGGAAAAACAAAGCCCCAGGTCCTGATTCAATAGCAGCTGAAATGTTGAAAAACCTTGGAAAGAATGCAGTCAACTGGATACACGATTTGTACACCAAAATCTGGAAGACTGGAAGATGGCTGAATGACTGGTCCAATTCCACCATTATTCCAATTTACAAAAAAGGCAATCACAACAACTGTGAAAATTACCACATCATTGCCCTTATATAGAGAGGGCACTAGTGGGTCAGGCGCTACGAACGTGCTTTGAAGAGCTCCTGATTCAGATAAGTTTTACTAGGAATAATTAAGTATATATGCGTAATTGTTTAAGTAAGAGCGGCTGTAAACGTTGTACGCTACCGATAGTATTAGTGTGGGTTTTTTTTTCTTGCTTAAACTAAATACGAAAACGTTAATATTAGACCTAGTAACCTGCAGAGAAAAAAAATGGCGGCTGCATTGTCATTCCATGATTTTAATTTGGTGCGAAATGTGACCTGAACGAGGAATTGATGAATGCGCATATGAAGTTGATGACAGAAAGTGCTATTACCGATTGTGTCGTGAGTGCACGTTTGAAAGAGAATGGCGAGAAAGACAGGCGAAAAAATGTTAAAAAATCAGGAAAAAAGAAAAAGAGCGATTTGACAACCATAACGGATGTTAAAAGGGACGAAAGTGAGGCGGAAAGAAACGAAATTGAGAGAACGAATGAAAGTAGAAATGGCGTGGTGCAGAAACCGCAAGTAAAAAAAATCGAAAGAATGAATGATAGCGAAAAAAGAATGACTGATGGCGAAAGTTGGACGCATGTTGGAACGAAAGTACTAAACCAAAGAAAGATGAATGACAGTAAAAGTGAAAAGAATGATAGCGAAAGTTGGACGCATGTTAGTCCGAAAGTACGGAAACAAAGAAAGATATGTGAGAGTGAAAGTGAGAAGAATGACAGTGAAAGTTGGACGTATGTTGGACCGAAAGTACGGAAACAAAGAAGGATGAATGAGAGGGAAAGTGAGAAGAGAGGGTCGAGAGTTAGAAAGTTAGAAAGATTTAATGATAGAGTGAATGCGTCGCGAGGTTCAGAAGGTGAATTGGATTGGATGAAGCAAGAAATGAAATGGATGCGGAATGAAATTAAGAGAATGCAGGTCAAAACTATTAAAATAAATCATGATGGCATGAAAGAGTTAACAAAAGATGAGCGAGTGGCGTTGTATGGCGACTCCATTATTAAAGGTGTGCTAGAGGATAAAATGCACAAGGTATGTTTTCCAGGCGGTAAAATGAGTAGAGTGATTGAGGCATTGAACATGAGGCGGGAACGAGCAAAAGAGTTAATTGTATTAATTGGAACAAATGATTTGAGAGAGAACAAAGAGCATGTCAAAATGAATGTCAGGAGACTGCTTGGAAAGATAAAGGAGAATAGTGTGACAGGAAGGGTGGTCAGTGTGTTGCCTAGGTATGATTGTGGTGAAATGAGGCGGAGAGCAAGGATTATGAATGATATTCTGGGTGAAATGTGTGAGGAGATGGGAGTACAGTTTGTTAATGTGTGGAATGAGTTTGAGGGACGAAGTGAGCTGTATGGGAGCGATGGACTGCATTTGAGTGGTTATGGTGTGAGTCGCTTGGAGAGACTGCTGCTGGAAGGTAGAGAAGTGAATAGAGAGAATGAATCAGATCAAGAGGGGAGTGATGTGGAAGAGCAGGAGAGTAAGACAGGAGAGATTGAAGGAGTGGAAATGAATGTGGAAGTGAGTGGTATGAGTATAGATAATGAGAGAATGGGTGTGCAAGAGGAGCAGGGAAACGGGGAGGCTCAGGGTGGACAGGGATACACAGCGTGAGAAAGGTGGATGCTCCAAGAGGAGGTGAGAGAATGTGTAGGCAGGAAAGTAATGGGATGATCAGGGATCAAAAGGAAACAGATGGAATTGCAAAGGGTTCTAAAATGAAGAAGCAGAAAGGGAAATGGCCCCAGTCCAGCATGGAGAGATCACATCGAGTGAGTGGTATCAGTGGAACTAGCTGTAGATCCAGAAATTAGTTGTTGTGTTTGTATACCAATGCTAGAAGTATAAGAAACAAGGCGGATGAAATGGTTGCACTAATTGCGTCTGTGCACCCAGAGATTGTCGGAATAAGTGAGACATGGTTAGATGAGGATGACATCCTGACAGGAATAGAGATGGAAAGGTATGATGTGTTTCGTGAGGATAGAAGGGGTAAAAAGGGAGGGGGAGTGCTATTGATGATAGAGAAAGAGTTATGTCCATACAAGGTAGAGATGCAAGGGGGAAATGGGGCCAGTGGTTTTGAGGCAGTATGGTGTGAGATAGAGGTGAATAGAATCAAATACTTGGTGGGATGTTGTTATAGACCTGGTAATGTGGATGGTGGTGATAGTGAAATGTATAGTCAAATAAGCCAAGCAAATAAGAAAAGGGTGATCATTATGGGTGATTTTAATTATGGCAATATAGACTGGAATGAAGAGATAGCAACTGGAAGTAAAGAAAATGAGTTTCTTGAGTTTTTGAGGGATAACTACCTCAGACAGTATGTAACAGAGGGCACAAGAGGATTAAGGGTCTTGGATTTGGTCATCTCATCGGAGGATGTAATTATCAATGAGGTATCAAATCATCCACCAATTGGTGAAAGTGACCATGAGGTGATTACTTGGGTGGTTGCCAGCAGTGCAAGGACCCCTGTGAAAAAAGGGTATATGTGGAACTACAAGGGGGGTGATTATGAAGAGCTCAGGAGACAGCTTGCAGGTGTAGCATGGAATGAGGAGTTAGCTGGAAAAGAGATCAATGCAGCTTGGGGGATTTTCAAAAAATATTTAGTGGATGCAATGTCTAAATGTATACCACGGGTGAGAAGGTTAAATAAGTTAGGTGTGAGATGGATGAATAAAGAGATTAAGCATGCAATACAGAGAAAAAGGGCATTGTGGAGGCAGCATAAGAGAAGTGGAAGTAACCAATTTCATGAGTTCTACAAAGACCAGGCAAGGAGAGTGACTTGGTTGGTGAGAGTAGCTAAAGAGAGGTATGAACAGCAGTTAGCTAATGAAGCTAAAAAGAATCCTAGGGAGTTCTTTCGATATGTAGCTAGCAAAAGAAAGAATGATTATGGAAGGATGACATTGATTGGAGGAAATGGTATAAAGACAGCTGTTGCAGAATGTGTGGTGGAGATACTTAATGAGCAGTTCATAAAGATCTTTCAATCTTGTGAATGTGACTTCATGGAGAGATTAAGAGCAGTTGATGATGGGGAGGAGAGACTGACTGTAAGTGAGCAAGAGGTGTTTGGGGAGTTGAGTAAACTAGATGTAAATAAGGCTGTGGGACTTGATAATATATCACCGCGTATTCTGAAGGAATGTGCCAGAGAGTTGACACCTGCCTTGATGTATTTTTTTAATACGAGTCTTGCACTTGGTCAAGTCCCTAAAGAGTGGAAGGAGGGCAAGATTGTGCCACTTCATAAAGGAGGTGATCGAACTCAAGCATCAAACTATAGGCCTATCTGTGTGTCGGGTGTTGTGGTTAAGTTGTTGGAGAAGCTTGTGAGAGCTAGAATCCAGAGTTGGGTTGACAACAATGGTATAATCTTTGATGGACAGCATGGATTTGCTAAAGGGAGGTCGTGTTTTAGTAATCTACTTACTTATTACAATAAAGTGACTGCTTCCTTGGACAGAGGAGAAGGATACACAGTAATATACTTGGATTTCGCAAAAGCTTTTGATAGAGTGCCTCATGATAAGTTGACAGTCAAACTAGAGCAGATGGGGTTGGATATTAGATTAGTGCATTGGATTGGAGACTGGCTATCTGATAGGTATCAACAAGTTGTGTATGGGGGTGCAATATCCAGGAAAAGGAAAGTCACTAGTGGAGTGCCTCAGGGATCTGTTTTAGGGCCATTACTATTTAACTTGTATATTAATGATATTGGCGAAGATTTGGATGGAGATATTCAGTTGTTTGCAGATGATGCAAAGTTGGGAAGAACCATAAAGAGTAGTGAAGATGTTGTGGCCTTGCAAGAAGACTTGAATAAATTGAGTGATTGGGCAAGCAAATGGGGGTATGAGTTCAATGTTGCAAAATGTAAGGTTTTAAAATTTGGAAAACAAAGATGGGATGCAGAATTTATGCTTGGTAAGAATATATTGTTGGAAGTAGAGGAAATAAGAGATCTGGGAGTGATAGTGGATAAGGATCTAAAATTTAGGGGTCACATCGCCAAAATTGTGAAGACAACACAAAGACTTCTGGGAGTGATGAGGAGGACACTGACGTGTAGAAGTAGGGAGATTCTTGTTCCATTGTATAAGGCTTTGATTAGGCCACACATGGACTATTGTGCCCAGATTTGGTCACCTGGTTTGCAGAAGGATGAGGAGATGTTGGAAAGGGTCCAAAGGCGACTGACTAAGGTAGTTTCTGACCTCTGGAATGTCGAGTATGAGGAAAGATTGAAAAGATGTAATTTGCAGAGACTAGTGGAGAGAAGGAAGAGGGGAGATATGATAGAGACCTACAAGTTGGTAAGGGGTTGCTATAGGATCAATGGTGGAGAAGTTCTACAGCGAATAGTGGGAGATCAGGGGAGAACCAGAGGTCATCCCTGGAAACTGTATAAAGAGGGTGTGAGTAGGGGAGTGAGAGGCAGGTTTTTTTCGTGCAGAGTTGTGAATGATTGGAATGCCTTGCCTGAGAGAGTGGTGTCTGCAAGGAGTTTGAATGTGTTTAAGACCCAGTATGATGAGATGTGTGTGAGATAAAAGGACCTCCTAGATGAGTCTTTGACTCCATGAGGTCTTGTTTAATAATAATAATAATAATAATAATAATAATCTCATATACCAGCAAGATTTTACTACACCTTGTTAGATCTTGAATGAAGAATTTTTTTTTATAATTCATTCAGGATTTAATAAGTTTAATAAATCAACAAAGATATACACAGGTAAAGATGCAGATTGTTCAAGGATTTATAAATGAATACCTTTAATGTAGAATTATTCTATAGAAAAAATGTAATCTGTTTTGTAAAGTTTAACAATGAGAGAGATATTCTATGAAAATTGTTTATTACGATGTAAGAATAAGAGTTCAAAGTTCACTGGAGAAACTTTCAGATAAATGTTTGACCTGCGGCAATCGAGTATGCACGGGGAGTGGCGCGTGCTCGTAATTCCCGGAAGACACTGCAAAGGAGATCATCTAGCGTGCAAAAGATTGCTATCAGGGAGAAAATGTGACGCAGTGAGAGGGGTGCCAGAGAAGTAACATAAAAGGAGTCTACTCCCCTTTCTCGGGGCTTTTTTCTTCTAGCCTCTTCTTGGGTTCCAAATAGTCCTCTGCTGCTCAGCATCGACACCCGTGGTTCCAGGATCCTGGCTCAAAACATCTTCGGAGATGAGTAGCTGAATACGACCATTGGAACGGCATGTCAGACGGAGACAAGTGGCGAAGGAGTGGGCCAAGCATGGGCACATGGTTAGCCTTCCATAGAGATCTGTACCTTATGATTGCCATTAATGACCACATGTATCAAAATTAAGCTGAGCTGATTCTAGTCCACCTCGGAGGAAGAGACCTAATAATGAGTTCCAAGTCTGACACGTGAGATAATTGTCCAGACAAAGAGCAAGCATTTCATAAAAATAGTTGAAGATTAAGTAATGGACCTGATGAATTTCCTGAGAGTTGGTAATGTATGTACAACCTTTAGTGTTTCTTTTGTTGGGAAAGGGAAGAAATATTGTGAATTAGTAAGCAGGAACATTCTAATAGAGAACTCTTAGTGATTATTTAGTAGCAGTGTCATAGCTCCATGAACATATTAATGAGTGATTGTATAGATAAGTTATGTTATTCATGTTATGTGAAATAGTTAACGAAGTTAATAGAATAACTGTTTTGGAGGAAATTATAGATCGGTGTATTGATGAGAGCTAAGAATTATTCTAGTAGTAATAATTCATGATAGGATTCAGTTGTATCGATTTTAGTTGCCATAATTAGCTTTATAACCTAAAATGACATTAATTTAGCTGATGTATAATTCTGGATATGTATTCTAAGAATTCAATAAATGTATTTTTGTATTTTAACCTGGCTTGTGGCCTGAGAATGAATCCAATGCACCACTCATTTTAATCAGAACCTGAGTGGAATAGATTTGCTTAATTGAGACCACGCCTGCAAACGAAAATTAGCATAAGTGATTTAGGTAATTTGATATTAAGTGTATTTGATAAATTGATCAGTCTTGTATATTTTCTGGGAGTTGTTGCTTGGTTAAGAGTCCTTCTAACTTAAAGGTATTGGTTGGCACAACTAAAACATAAATTTGCCAGTATCTAATTGAGGAGTAACTCCAGATAGTCGTTAGAAAGAATTTGGCTCTAACCTGACACAAACCCTTTGTTTAATTAACAAATACATGTGATCAATCATAGGGTCATCAAATGTATAGATAGCTCTTCTACCACAAGTAGCGAGGAACAATCTTAAGTTAGTCTCGCATTTTAGAGTGAACAAAACATAGCGGTAAAAGCAACACCTTACATAATAAGAACAATAAAATAATGTAATAAAAGATACGAAATATCATTGAAAGAACAAGATATAACAGCATTATTAAGGAGAGATTACAAAGTTTTATAGACCATCAGATCTCAGAAGAACAAGCAGGATTCAGGAAAGGTCAAGGGACAAGAGTTCATATAGACAAGAGAGGGAATGAGAGAGAGGTATGGGAATGCTAGCAGACGAGAAGATGGAAACAGCAGGAGATACGGAATGAGAGAGAGATATGGAAGTGCTAGAAGAGGAGAGAATGGAAACGGTAGGAGAAATAGATGAGTCCGCTTTTTTCCCTGTTTTTCTACGTTTTTGAGTGCTAAATTGTTTCTCTGAATACGAGTGTACTTCAGTGGTTGTTTTTTGGAAGTTAGTTGCTGTCGCGATATAATATATTTTGGTACAGTCGGAATCGAACGCGTAACGGTGGAAGACAAAACGAAGCTAAGTTACTGTATTTAGTTATATTTCATTTTATTTAATTATATTTAGTACTTAAATGTTCTGATGTTTGTACTTTTTTTTCCTCTTATTTATTAATTGAATAATTATTAAAGATTACGCTACTCGGCAGTAAGGAATGATGGTGGATTCAGCAGCAGTCGCAAGTGGCGTAACGCCAAGTCTGCCGCCATTCAAGAACTCAATTATTAGCAATATCATAAGGGACTTTGTGGCATGCAGTACTTGTGGCATGTATGCGTCTCGGGAATTACATATGTGGCTTGTTAAAGAGAGTGGAGAGCGTATGTGCACAAAATGCAGGCAGTTGGAGGAAATCAGTACATTAGATATATCGATATCCGACTTTGTTGCTCCAGGAACGGGGAATGAATGTAGGAAGACAAGTAGTGTGATAGGAGAGAATGAGAAAATAATAGTTGATAATGTGTACGGTGTGAGTGACTGTGAAAGTTTAGGAGATGGTTTTGTTTGGGAGAGTGAATTTAGATTAAGAGTGACTGACCTGCAGAGGGAGATAGATGAGTTGAAAGAGGAGGTGGAATGTCTTGTGAATGAGAGCAGAAGTATGAAAGATAAGATTAGGAGAATGGAAGAGATAAATGCAAGGTGAATCAGAGTAGGAGAGAGAGAGAATTTAGGGAGTATGAGTGAGAGGTATGGGGGTGCTAGAAGAGGAGAGAATGGAAACAGTAGAAGAGAGGGAATGAGAGAGAGGTATGGGAATGCTAGCACATGAGAGGATGGAAACAGTAGGAGAGACGGAATGAGAGAGAGAGATATGGAAGTGCTAGAAGAGGAGAGAATGGAAACGGTAGGAGAGATGGAATGAGAGAGAGGTATGGGAATGCTAGAAGACGAGAGGATGGAAACAGTAGTAGGAGAGACAGAATGAGAGAGGGATATGGAAGTGCTAGAAGTGGAGAAAATGGAAACAGTAGGAGAGAGGGAATGAGAGAGATGTATGGGAGTGCTAGAAGAGGAGAGAATGGAAACAGTAGAAGAGAGAGGTATGGGAATGAAAGAAGAGGAGAGAATGGAAACAATAGGAGCGAGGGAATGGTAAGAGGTATAATGTATGGCGACTCAATGATCCGTGGTGTTCAAGATAGGATGCGTGAGGAGTGTTTGCCAGGAGGAACAATTGAAAGGGTGGCTATGGCAATTAAGAGAGGTGAAAGGGTGGATGAGATGATTGTGATGGTAGGAACGAATGACTTGAGTGGTAATGTAAGTCGGGCAGTGAGAGATACGAGATTTTTGCTTGAGACTGTACGGAAGAAGACAGAGAGAGGAAAAATAGTGTGCGTGTTGCCTAGGTATGATAATGATGAGCTGAGCAGAAGAGCGGTGATATTGAATGGCATAATAGCGAGAATGTGTGACAAGAGAGGACTGGTATATGTGGATGCTTGGAGTGCGTTTGAGGAAAGAGAGGAATTGTATGTGAGAGACCGTTTACATTTGAATGAGGAAGGACGTAGGCATCTGGAGAGATTGCTGTTCTGAACGAGTAGTGTGTGTCCCAGGGAGGATGATAGCAGGGGTGGCCTCTTGTGGGAATGGATACTTGGGAGAAGGGAGACAATGTCAGGTAACACTGAGCCTAGTGGAGTCTAGAAGGGATAATGCTGGGTATAGAAACAATGGCATTTATATGCTTTATACTAATGCCAGGAGTATCCGGAATAAGGGAGAGGAATTGGTGGCGCAGATAGCATCAGCCTGGCCAAAAATTATTGTGATCACTGAGACGTGGTTGACAGAAGGTGATATAATAACAGGAATAGAAGTCCCTGGGTACAGCATTTTTCATCAGGATAGAAGGGGAAAGCGTGGTGGTGGGGTACTGCTTATGATAAGTGATGACCTATGTCCTCTAAGAGTGGAGAATTTGGAAGGAAGTGAGACAAATGATTTTGAGAGCGTATGGTGTGAGGTAGAGGTAGGCAAGACAGGATATTTAGTGGGGTGTTGCTACAGACCCAGGAGCACAGAGGATGGGGACCAGGAGATGTTTAGACAGCTAAGTTTGGCAAGTGCAAGAAGAATGATTGTTATGGGAGATTTTAACTTCAGTAGTATAAATTGGAGAGAGGAAGATGCATGTAGCAAGAGGGGAATGGAATTTCTAGAATTCTTGAGGGACAAATGTCTTAGGCAACATGTAACAGAGGGAACAAGAGGTTCAAAAGTTTTGGATTTGGTTATAGCATCAGAAGAGTTGATAATAACTGAGTTGATGTCTCTCCCACCAGTTGGAGAGAGTGACCATATGGTGTTGACTTGGAAAATGAATAGACATGCAGGAGTATCAAAGAGACGGGAACTTATGTGGAATTATAAGGCAGGTGATTATAATAGTCTTAGACGTCAACTTCGGGAAGTTTCATGGAGGGAGGAATTGGAAGGCCGGGATATCACTAGTGCGTGGGAAATTGTGAAAGAATATTTGTTAGCAGCAATGGTAAGCTGTATACCACGAGTGAAGAAGAGGACGCAATTTGGAGTAAAGTGGATGACAAACAATATTAAATAGGAATTGCATGCGAAAAAGAGGCTATGGAAGAGATATAAGGAGACAGGTGAAAAGATGCATGAGGAATATAAGACACAGGCCAGAAGAGTGACTAGTGTGGTAAGGAAAGCGAAACTGGAATATGAGAGGAGATTGGCCCTAAGGTCCAAAGAAAATCCTAGGGAATTTTTTAGCTATGTGGCCAGTAGGAGGAGAAATGACTGTGGAAGAATGATATTGTGGGATAAAAATGGGAATAGAGTGACTGATGCAGAGGACATAGTGGAATTGTTCAATGAACACTTAATTGGAGTATTTCATCCTAGAGGAGTCAGTTTTAATGCTAGAGGGATAGGACTGGTTCGAGGTCTGGAGGTACAGGAGGAGAGTGTGTTTCAGATTCTGAGTACTCTGGATGTCAGTAAAGCTGTGGGACTGGATGGTATTTCACCACGAGTTTTGAGAGAATGTGCTAGGGAATTGACAGTGCCTTTAACGTGGCTTTTCAATGAAAGTCTGACTTTGGCAAAGGTGCCCATGGAATGGAAGGAAGGTAATATAGTGCCATTGCATAAGGGTGGTAACAGACTGGAGGTGTCTAATTATAGGCCAGTCTGTGTGTCATCAGTAGTTGTTAAGATCTTGGAGAAAGTAATGAGGGACCGTATACAGCATTGGGCAGATGAGGGTAATGTATCTGTGAGAATCAACATGGATTTGTGAAAGGACGCTCTTGTTTTAGCAATATGCTAGCCTTTTATAATAAAGTTACAAGAACATTAGATGAGAGAAAGGCATATACTGCGATTTTCTTAAACTTGGCAAAGGCATTTGACAGGGTGCCACATGATAAGCTGATATTTAAGTTGCAGCACATGGGTCTGGATGTCAGATTGGTCAACTGGATTCAGGATTGGCTGTCTGATAGGTATCAGAGAGTTGTGTATGGTGGAGCAGTTTCCAGGAAGCAGAGGGTTACAAGTGGGGTCCCACAGGGCTCAGTACTAGAACCTATATTGTTTAACCTTTATATCAATGACATAGCCAGTGGATTGCAGGGGGATATTCAGTTGTTTGCGGATGATGAGAAGCTGGGAAGGATTATTAGTAATAGTGCAGATGTGGTAGCCCTGCAAGAGGATTTAAATAAGCTAGATAGATGGGCAAATGAATGGGGGTGTCAATTTAATGCAGCAAAATGTAAGGTCTTCAGGTTTGGGAAACATTGATGGGACACTGCATACTCTATGGGAGGAGTTATACTGGAGGTAGTAGGGGAGACAAGAGATCTGGGGTTGATGATTGATAGAAACCTGAAGTTTAGGGGACATATTGCAAAGGTGGTGAAGGTAACACAGAGGATTGCTGCTGTTATGAGAAGGACACTGACCTGCAGAGATAAGAGGGTTATCATTCCGTTGTATAAGTCTCTGATCAGACCACACTTGGACTATTGTTCTCAGATTTGGTCCCCAGGATTTGAAGGGGATAAATTAACTGTGGAAAGGATACAAAGACGGATGACAAAGATGGTTTCAGGACTGTACAAGAATAGTTATGAGGATCGGCTGAGAGAATGTGGACTGCAGAGTTTGGTGGATAGAAGAAGGAGAGGTGATATGATTGAGACTTTTAAACTGTTGAGAGGTGGTTACAGGGCTGACACTGGGGAGTTCTTTCGCTTGGTTGAACAGCGGGAAGGAGTGATGACAAGAGGCAATCCCTGAAAGTTACGAAAGGAAACTGTGAGCAAGAGGGTAAGGAGTGGTTTCTTTGTGTGGAGGGTGGTTGAGCCGTGGAATGCATTGCCTGATGGAGTGGTGGGAGCTAGAACGGTTAGTGAGTTTAAAGAGTGGTATGATAGACTTGGTGTTTCTCAGGGGGAGGGGGACCTCCCCTCGATCAGTCTTGACAGACTTTATGTCTTAGGAAGGACCTCCCTCGATGAGTCTTTTGACTCCTTGGAGGCCTGAATAATAATAATAATAATATCTAACATCAGACAAATAATTGAAAAAGCAAGGGAATTTAACTTAAGCCTTTACCTATGCTTGATAGATTACTCCAAGGCCTTTGGCTGCATGGGGTGGGATATCATGCAAGAATCAGGAATACCAAACCATCTAATAACCCTCATAAAGAACTTATATCAAAGAAATCAAGCAACAGTTAGAATTCAAAACTCACTGTCCACTGCATTCCAATTTGAAAAAGGATCAAGACAAGGATGCATACTCTTACCATTACTATTCAACCTTTACAGCGAAACTATAATGAAAAGATCTCTAGAAAAGCGGAATGGAGGCATTAAATTAGGTGGCCGAACAATCACTAACCTACGATATGCAGGTGACACAGTGATAATAGCAACAAGTGAACAGGAATTAAAATCCATCCTGAATCAATTAGAATGGGAAAGCCTAAGCCATTTGTTGTTTTAAGGATACTTGCGACATAAGACTGAATGATATAATCACGTAATCACAAGAAAGATATTTATTTAACCAAATATTTCGGTCTGGAAATAGCAGATGTTATATAACATCACGCGGCATGTTCTAATTTCAACGATCTATTGTTAGTATTCTAGCTTGTATATTTTTTAAACTGTTCTTGTAATACCACCGACGATGGTCTGCTATTTCCAGACCGAAATATTTGGTTAAATAAATATCTTTCTTGTGATTACGTGATTATATCATTCAGCCTAAGCCATGGTTTAAGAATAAATCAGGATAAAATGAAAATAATGATTTTAAACAATGCAGAAGAGATAGATGTAGAAGGAATTGAAATTGTCAACCATTTCAACTACCTAGGAGTGATGATTAAAAAAAAGATGGATGTAAAAAAGAGATAAGAAGAAGAATAGCACTAGCTAAAAAAGCAATGACTGATTTAACCAAGATCTGGAAAGACAGGCACATCTCCAAAAAGACAAAAACTAAGCTTGTAGAAACCTTAGTTTTTTCAATCTTTCTCTATGCTTCTGAGTCTTGGACTATGACAAAAGATGACATAAGAAGAATTGGGGCGTTCGAGCTCTGGTGCTGGAGAAGATTGATGAGTGTCTTGGACAGAAAAGAGAACAAACAAAAGTATTCTAGAAGAACTGAATATCCACACAAGACTGATAAACATAATTGGAAAGAGAATACTGCACTATTTTGGACACATATGTAGAAGGGAAGGCAACTGCCTAGAAAAAGTAATCATCCAAGGTAAACTGTGTTGGAAAAGAAAAAAAGGAAAACCCCCCAACAGGTGGATTGACCAAATATCAAGAATCACTGAACTTAAACTAGAACAAGCAATAAGAGAGGAACAGGAGAGGAAGAAATGACGAAGCATCATCAGGAAGGTCACGAGTCCTCAGACATGAGGAGATCTGAGAGAGAGAGAGAGAGATTGAAATGTATTATCATATTCAGGATTATGAAGTGTTATCTGCACGTGATTAGATTGCATGCATACCCTTCTCTTTCATTTGTATGTGTGTAGGTCAGCTTATAATTGTACTAATTTTTGGTTTGCTTAAACTTGGTTGGTACATGCAGAGATTGATTATGATGAGATTTTCTGAGTCCAAATTATAATTTTTGTCAGTGTCTATATGTCTCTGTCCACATTTTTACACCCCATAATCCGATTTTCATTAAAGTTGAAGGCTGTATGAAGAAAGTAATTACTTAATAATTATTCAATTATATATATATTTATTTATTTATTTATTTATTTATTTATTTGCTACCTGCTCTTTACAGATTGAGCAGAATGTCACAACCATCAGCAAAGAAACAGACATTCAAATGAAAATGATATTAGACAATTTAAAAATACTGGACTGAAAAATTTGGCATGATTAAGAAAGATAATAAAGCATTATGCATTTTATGTTCCGAATCAGTTGTTTGCAAGACTTCTTCTGTAAAGAGAAACTGTACATAAAAAATTAAATAATAAAAGTGATTATTTATATTAGTTGCTGCTAGTTTTGAGGTTTCAAAAGTTGTTGCTGAACATGGAAAATCACTCAGTGATGGGGAGCATATTAAAGAATCATTGCTAGAATGTGCTCCTTTTCTTTTTGACAATCTTTCAGAAAAGGTAAAAATTATTCAGCGCACTAAAGAATTGTCTGTGAGTAGAAAAACAATTAAGGATAGGATACTCAAGTTGGAAAGGAATACAGCAGAACAATTAACAAAAGTTTGGCTTTATGTAAGTTCTTTTCTATTTGTGTTGATGAGAGCACAGACATTATATCAGCTAGGCTGGCAATCTTTGCTCAATTTTGTAGAGATGATGAAGTATGCGAAGAGAGGATTAACCTTGTAACACTACCTGAGCGTATCATTGGGGTTGAAATATGTAAAGTAGTTATGGACAAATTATCTATTCAGCAAATTGATATTTCAAAAGTAGTATCCGTCACAAAAGATGGTGCGCCCGGCACGATTGGTAAGAAAGCAGGATTTGTAAATCTGTTTGCAAAATATGGTGGTCATCCACTAATAGGTTTCATTGCATCCTACATGAGGAGAATTTATGTGCAAAAGCTGGCCCCTAAAGGAACTTCAAGAAGTGATGCAAACAGTAACCAAGGTTGTTAATTACATTTCTGTACCTGCTTTGAATAAAAGACAATTTCAGAATCTATTGAATGAGATGGATTTGGTGTATAAAGGACTAATAATGTAAAACAACGTTCGTTGGCTTAGTCGAGGTCTTGTTCAGAAATGATTTGTTGAATGCCTGGATGAGATAAATATGGATGATTTTGAAATGCAGTTGATTGATTTTCAAAGTAGCTCAATTTGGAGGCAGAAATTTTATCTCAGAATTGACTTGGAAAATATTGAAAAGGAGTGATCAGAGGCGGGAGTAACAGAGAGAAGTGTGGAAAAAGAGGTAATAAGAACATGGAATGCTATTCCCAAATCTTTTGTACGAGGTGGTATCAAAATGTTTTGAGACTAGGTTTGTAACATGCCAACAGATACACAGTCACAGGGAGCATCTACCTTCATAAGTCGGTGTGCCAAAAGACATTGTCCTGTGTACATCGGGAGCTGTGCAACTGATGCTATTCTGACTACCTGCGTTACCACATCTGTGATTTCATCATGGACAGCAAGTTAGAACAAAGAGCAAATGTGAAATTCTGCATGAAACTGGGCAAATCTGCCACAGAGACTTCTGACATGATTTGGCAAGTTTACGGCGATGCTGCAATGAGTCGTTCGAGGTGTTTTGAGTGGCATGCGTGTTTCAAGAGCGGAAGAACATCACTGGGAGACGATGAGAGATCAGGAAGATTGTCAACGAGCTCAACCCCCAAAAATGTCGAAACTATTCGACAACTTGTGCATGAGATTCATTGGAGAATACTCCACAACATTGCTGCCATTGTCGGTGTGTCATATGGAACAGTCTAGGCAATCCTCACATGTGATTTGAACATGCGCCATGTTGCTGCCAAGTTCGTCCCCAGGCTGTTGATCCAGGAGTAGAAGGAACACCATGTCGAAGTCTGCCAAGAACTCCATCAGCTTGCTGTGGATGACCCATCCTTCATGTCGAGGATCATTACCGGTGACGAAACTTGGGTGTATGGGTACAACCCTGAGACGAAGCAACAGTCTTCACAGTGGAAGAGCCCATCATCTCCACGACCAAAAAAGGCGAGTCAGGTCCGCAGCTCGACCAAGTGCATGCTCATCATCTTTTTCAACATTCGTGGCATTGTGCATTGAGAATTCATCCTCAGTTCTACTGCCAGGTTTTAAGGCATCTGAGGGAGGACATTCGGCAAAAGCGACCAGATCTATGCCGAGTGAAAAACTGGATGATCCACGACGACAATGCACCCTGTCACCGAGCTCTCCTCACACGCGAGTTTCTTGCCAGAAACAACATGATCTCACTTCCGCACCCTCCCTACTCGCCAGATTTGGCCCCTGCAGACTTCGCCCTCTTCCTAAAGATGAAGATCAAAGGTCACTGTTTTGATGCCATTGCGGAGATCCAGCGTGAATCGCAGAAGGTGCTTGACATGCTTCGAAAAGAAGACTTCCAGGACACATTCCAGAAGTGGCAAGAACGCTGGGAGTGCTGTATTGATATGCAAGGGGACAATTTTGAAGATGATAGTGTGTAAATGTAGATAAATAAAGTAATTTCTGGTAAACAGAGCTAGTCTTGAAACTTTTTGATACCACCTCATATGTTTAAAAACCTTTGCAACAGCATTATTATCCATTTTTGCATCTACATATTCTTGTGAATCATTGTTCTCAGTGATGAACTTTGTTAAGTCTCGTAACAGGAGTAGCCTTACAGATGAAATTAGTAGTGCATGCATATCTCTACAGGTTACAAAATATAAACCTGATATAACATACCAATTATCCTCTGAGTTGTATTTGCAACTTTTGCTATGCGACCTTTGAACTTTAAATTCTTATCCATCAATACACCAAGATCCCTTGCCGCTTCAGTTTCTTGTAGCATAACCCCGCTAATATAATATGCCGCTGGATATGAGATTGTTTTATAATATGAGATTGTTCAGTTAATGAGTGCTCACTTTGCTAAGATATATCAACCAGGTGTATGTAGCATGATGCATGGCGCTACTACTACTACGTTGGATGAAGAGCTACAGGTTCAGGAAAATGAGGTTGAAGAGCTCTTGCATAACCTGGATAAGAATTTATCAATAGGGACAGATGGAATATCTGCCCGTTTGTTAAAGGAATGTTCAGCTGAGTTCATTAGGCTTTTCACACATTTGTATAACTTGAGTCTCAGCTGAGGAATGTATGATAGTTCCATTGCATTAAGGGTGGTGCAAAAACTGATGTGTCTAACTACTGACCTATTAGTATCTCTGGTGTGGTAGTGAAGATTTTAGAGAAGTTGGTAAGAACTCGCATACAGAAATGGGTAGATAAGCATTCTATACTATGCAGGGAACAGCATGGGTTTACTAAAGGAAGGTCATGTTTTAGCAATTTGCTCATATTTTATAACAATGTTACAGCAGAGTTGGATAAAGAGAATGGATACACTATGATAATGTTGGATTTTTCTAAGGCATTTGATAGGATACCACATGATAGGCTGTTGTGTAAACTGGAGAATATGGGACTGGAACATAATCTATTGACTTGGATCAGGGGATGGTTGACAGACAGATATCAAAAAGTGGTATACAGTGGGTGTGAATCTGCCAGATTTAAGGTAACCAGTGGTGTACCTCAGAGTTCAGTCCTTGGGCCATTATTGTTCAATCTATACATTAATGACATCAAGCAAGGTCTATCATCAGATTTGCAATTGTTTGCTGATGATGCGAAGATAGGCAGGACAATCAGGGATGCTACTGATATTCAGAAATTACAAAATGATTTGAATATACTGGAAATCTGGGCTAACGAAAATGGCTGTCAGTTTAATGTTAGTAAGTGTAAAGTTATGCACTTTGGTGCGATTAGAGTTCCAGCGGCATATTATATTAGCAGGGTTATGCTACAAGAAACTGAAGAGGCAAGGGATCTTGGTGTATTGATGGATAAGAATTTAAAGTTCAAAAGTCACATAGCAAAAGTTGTAAATTCAACTCAGAGGATAATTGGTATGTTGAAGCAAACCTTGACATGTAAGGATAAGGAAGTAATTTTGCCTCTTTATAAGGCTTTGATAAGACCACACTTGGATTACTGTGCACAGATTTGGTCTCCTGGGTTCCAAGGGGATAAAGAAGCTGTGGAAAGGTTGCAAAGAAGAGTTACAAAGATTACATCCAGATTATTGGATTTAGATTATGAGGACAGATTGCGAGTATGTGGATTACAGACTCTGGTTAACAGGAGAGAGAGAGAGGGGTGATATGATAGAGGTCTATAAACTTTTGAATCGGTGTTATAGCATTTCAACTATTGAAATTTTTCGTTATATAGAAGGCGGGGAGAGAACACGGGGACATCCATGGAAGTTAAGGTTGTTCTCAGTCAAGAAAGGGTTAAGAGATAGGTTTTTCTCCCAGAGAGCAGTGAGTGAGTGAGTGGAATAATTTGCCCTTACTGGTAGTGAGTGCAACTAGTGTGAATGAATTCAAGGGTAGATATGTTATGATAGCTGGGTTGGGTAATTTACAGCCTCCCTCAATGAGTCCTTGACTCCCTGGAGGTCTTAGATAATAATAATAATAATAATAATAATAAAATAAATTATCTTTCATTAGTGATGTAGTAACAGCAGAAGTCTCGTTGATGCTAAATAAATAAAATGTCCACTATTTTTCTTTCTCTAGTTTTTATTATTATTATTATTATTATTACGGGAAACTACAAGGAGTCCTTAGACTCATTGAGGGAGGCCCTAACATCATGTCAAGAACAACTATTCAACATTCACACAGTATCTATCATACTTTGCATTGAACTCATTCACAGTCATGGCACCCACAACAGACTGGCAGCTTATTCCACTCACTTTTGATTTGATGTTTTCTGCTAGAAATAGTATCTATCATACTTTGCATTGAACTCATTCACAGTCATGGCACCCACAACAGACTGGCAGCTTATTCCACTCACTTTTGATTTGATGTTTTCTGCTAGAAATAGTAAAGATTAATTTCTTTTAATATATTATGCAGGTAAAATAACAATTTATCTGTAATTTTTATGTATTACTCGTAAAGGATCAAGAAGTAATAAAATTATATCTTTAATTTTATTTTCTTTTATTGTGCTTTAGTCAAGTAAAACGATTATGAGATTGTGCACTGCAATATATTGGAAAAACTTGTCTGACTGATCTTTATAAAAAAAAAAAAAAAAATAATCAGAATTATTGTTTACTCTTGCTGATGTTAAAATTGCGCCTTTGAATTGTGCGGCTTTATATGGCAGCTAGAATTACACTTAAATACAAATAAAAAAATATTCATGCTATCAACAGGGTAGAAAGGACTTAAGTAAAAATTCCGTCGCTAATTTTTATATTCATTCTGTCTTACATGACTTACAATAATCACTCTTACAATATTCTTTGATTTTACCATTCTAGTGTGATTATTTGAAAAGGTCTTCCCAATACTTAAAACACACCAAATAATAATATGTTCAACAAAATTTCGGTTGGCACGTGAGAAAATTTTGCATCAAAGATTTGGCGATTTTGGCATGTCCACTGAAATAAGTTGCTCACCCCCGGTCCAGAGTCCAGATTTAAACAAATCCATCATACTGCTGCGCGTTTGGGAGTTTACGGCGATCAAGGCAAAAATGCCCACCAGTCTGACCAGTGGTGACGGTGACTGAGATTGCCAGAAATACTATACATCTTTTGGACTTTTTGTAGTATTTTTAGTGTGTATTGAGAAAGGCGGCAAACTCAGGGACTGCCCCAGGCAGCAAAAGCTCTAGCTACGCCACTGGCTCATCCCTGGCTAGGGACATTCAGGAAGCATGCAAGGTCCAGGTTCTTCTGGTAGGGTGAGGTGAGTGTGTGGAATGGGCTAACATTAGATGCTGTAAGTGCATCGTTAGTTAATGTATACAAGGAGAGAGATATAACAGGCGTTGAAGTATGAGTGTCTAAATGAGCCCTCCTCAATGAGTCCTTGTACTCCATAGGGGTGTATTAATAATAATAATAATAATAATATATAAAGTGAGTAAATATCTATAAAACTGATCCTACACAATGCTTTCTATTTGGAATTTCTCAAATGTTAATGAAATTAACATTTGAGAAGTTATGATATATATATATATCATAACTTCTCTAGGAGGGTGGGGAAAGGACGAGAGGGCATCCTTGGAAGCTGAGAATGAAGGCTGCCAAGAAGGGTGTAGGGGCTAGATTTTTCTCTCAAGGGTGGTGCATGATTGGAATGGATTGCCATTGGATGTTGTGAATGCAAGCAGTGTGAATAAATTCAAGAATAAATATGATAACTGGTGTGTGTAATATGTGGCCTCCCTCGATGAGTCTCTGACTCCCTGGAGGTCTCTCTTTTTTCTTTTTTTTTTTAATAATAATAATAATAATAATAATTTATTGATTTGATAAAATATTTACACATACAATAAACATCTTAAGTGACATTGCAACTTATAATTTTACAGAATTCAGCACTAAGTGCTACATTTTCTACATTGGATTTCAATTAAACATTTTAAAAATACTTTTTTGCCTCTACATTATGTACTTACAACACATGTTCTTCTAATATTAACAATAAAGATTATACAGAATTTTTGAATATAGAATGTACATAATAATAATTCTTCTTCTTCTTCTACAGCTTCTCCCACTTAAGTGGGGTCACTGTTTGTTATGAGTCTCCTCCACACCTTCCTGTCTTGGGCTGTCACCACATCCAAGTTCTTCATCTTCAAGTCCTCTTCTACCAGCTCCCTCCATCTCTTCTTTGGCCGCCAACGCTTCCGCCTCCCTTGCACATCCATCTGCATGACCCTTCTTCCCACATATTCGTCCTCCCTCCTCATCACATGACCAAACCATCTCAACCTTGCCTCCTGTATTTTCGCTCCTAAGTTCGTAACTTTCACTGTTCCCCTGACATAGTCATTTCTCAGATGATCCTTTCTGGTCACACCTCACATCCACCTAAGCATTCTCATCTCTGCTACTTCCATCCTGCTGATGTTATTTTTCCTCAGGGCCACAGTTTCTATAGCATATGTCATAGCTGGCCTCACTACTGTCCTATAAATTTTGCCTTTCAGATTGATCGGCACCCTCTTATCACATAACACTCCAGCCATCTCCCTCCAGTTCCTCCAACCTGCTTGTATCCTGCATCCCACTTCCTTCTCACCTCCTCCATCTTCTTCCACTGTCGAACCTAAGTATCTAAAGTCTCTCACCTTCCTGATGACATTTCCTTCCAGCTCCAGGTCTGTCTCCTGGCCACCGCCCACTGCGCAACACATATACTCTGTCTTACTTCTGCTCAGTCTCATACCTCTCTCTTCCAGTACTTTTCTCCATCTTTCCAGTTTAGTTTCCGCTTCTTCTCTTGTATCTACACACAGCAAGATGTCATCTGCATACAACATTGTCCAAGGTGCATCTTCTCTCACCTCCTCTGTTACCACCTCCATCACAATATTAAACAGAAACGGACTTAATGCTGACCCTTGATGCAAGCCAACTGTTACTTGAAAACTTTCTGTCTGTCCCAAACAGGTCCGAACACTTGTCTTCACAATTCTGTACATTTCCTGCACCAACCTGACATATTTCTCCGGCACCTTCTTCTCCCTCAGACACCTCCAGACTTCTTGCCTTGGCACTCTATCGTATGCTTTCTCCAGATCAATAAATACCAGATGTAGCTCCCTTTGTTTCTCTCGATATTTTTCCATCATCTGTCGTAACCCAAAGATAGCATCTGTTGTTGATCTACCAGGCATGAAGCCAAATTGTTCCTTTGCAATCTCCACCTCCTCCCTCAATCTACCATCAAGAACCCTTTCTAGGATCTTCATTGTGTGGGACATCAACTTTATTCCTCTGTAATTTTTACAGTCTTGTGCATCCCCTTTACCCTTGTAGATGGGAACAAGAGTACTCTCCCTCCATTCCTCGGGTATATTTTCCTGTTGGCAAACTTTCATGAACAGGTCCCACAGCAGGTCAATTCCTGCTGTGGGACCTGTTTTTTAAGCGAAACCACTTAATTGTCTTCATCCCATGGCAACCAGAAGTTCTTATCTTCGATCTTAATTTAAAGTCTGCGCACAGCAGTCGGTGTTGTTGTGCTACTTGATCTGTTGGAATTACCTTACAATTTGTCACAACCTTAAGATGTTTTCTTCTAGTCAAAATGTAGTCAATTTGTGAGCTGTTGTTACCACTTCTAAATGTTATCAAATGTTCTTCCCTCTTGAAGAAAAACGAGTTCACAATTGCCAGATCAAACGCTACTGCAAAGTCCACAACCCTCTCTCCTTCCTGGTTCATCATTCCCACTCCGTGGCCACCATGCACCCTTTCACAGTCTCTATTCTGTCTTCCTATGTGCCCGTTCAAGTCTCCTCCGACAATCACCATCTCATTTTCTTCCAATTCCCTCATTTCTTCATCTAACACATTCCAGAACTCATCTTTTTCCTCTGCTGTACAACCAACTTGCGGGGCATATACACATAATACGACCACCTGCTCTTCTCCAAGACCCAATTTCATTCGCATGATCCTGTCGTTCCTTCTACCCACGTCCAGTACTTCACCCTTCATTCTGCCACACACCACAATTCCTACACCATTTCTTCCCTCGTTATTCGCTCCAGAGTAGAACAATTTATATCCATCTCCCAGTTCCTTTGCCTTTCCCCGTTTCCACCTTGTCTCCTGCACACATAAAATGTCCAACTTCCTCTTCCTCATCATGTCTGCCACCTCTCTTCCCCTTCCAGTCATGCTTCCAACATTCAGTGTTCCCACTCGCAACATCCTCTCCACCTGCTGGGCTCGCTTCTTTAACCGCACCCGCCCTTGATGCGGTAGCCCTCGTCCACTTCTCACAGCTGTAGGGCGATGTGGCTGCACGTCGCTTAAGGGGTACGCCCTAGCCCTTATATCATTTTCTCTTAGACTCATAATCATAGTTTGAGTTGGCACTGAAGTTTTACGACCGGATGCCCTTCCTGACATCAACCCTCGTATTTATCCGGGCTTGGGACCGGCACCTATTGAGGCTAGCTTGCTTCCTTCGGTGGCTGCATAAGACGAAATGACTTAGCAAGATAGGAAAGACTCACCCCTAGCCCTCGAATACTCTAATAGCATCAGGGGGAAGGAGAAAGAAGCAAAGAAAGAAGAGGAGGGACCAGTCTACAGAATAATATAACAGATATATATTACATGAAGTAAGGCATGGTCCAGCATCAGGTACCTCGGGTTTGCCATGCCCGTACTCACTAAAGTGAGCCCTTGAGGATAATATACATAATAATAATAATAATAATAATAATTTTTTTAAAATTTTTTTTATGTCTCAGATAAATTGCATACATAGATGCTGTAATAATTATATATATATAATATTCATAACACATTACAATTGTGGATAACAGATACTTTCTAGTTTATAATTTTCTTCCTCAAAGCTTAGCAGAGCTTATCTGAGGAAGATAATAGATGATAGATGGTGTTGGTTTCATGGTTATGTTCCTATACTGGTCACAAGCCACGAGTTGATTTTACTGTTTGTTGGTATGTACTTGGAAGACTTCGACTGCTATTACAGTTTAACTTTTTTTTTTTTTTTTCGCAAATAGGGTTGGATTTAGACATCGTGTGTTTGTTTCTTTGTGTTCTTGTAGTGATGGTTTTTGAGAGGGGGGTTTGTCATAGGTTTGTGTGTGTGTGTGTGTGGGGGGGGGAAACAGGAATTGCTCTAATTTTCATTCTCGCTATAATATTTATATAGTGCCTGTTTCAGCTCTCTGTATGTTCCTAGGTTTCTGTTGTTGAAAGGCAGTTTGTTTATCATGTCAGGTACGTAGAAGTTTCGGGTGGCTTTGCCGTGTTGATTGTTGTACTTATATGTTATGTAGTTTGTTGACTGTGGTCTTGTTATTTGATATGTTGTTCTGGTTACTCTATAGGTTGGGCTGTAGTAATGTTTTAACATGACTGTGTAGTGGCATAAGTGTTTCACCTTAAATATTTTGTGTTTTGTCTGTGCTTCCTGCATAAGTGTGGGTTGTTCCCAGAAGATCAGTTTTACCATTTTATCTTGCAACCATTGTAGCCTGTTAAGTCTGCAGTCTGCGCAGAATGTATATGATGTGATTGCATATCTTAAAATGTTTTCATATAATGATTTATAGATTAGTATTTTTATGTGGGTTGGGGCAATGTCTTTTACTCTGTATAGTTTGCTTGCTATTATCCTAAGCTTGGTGTGTAGGTAGTTTGTATGGCTATTCCAACTTTGATCAGCATCGAAGTGAAATCCGAGATAGCGTGTTATTTTCACCAGTGTGATGGTTGTGATTTTAGGTTCTGCACTTTGTGTATAGGAGGATGAATGTTGGATAGTGAGATATTTAGTTTCTATGGGCACACTTTAGGAGTTTTTGAATACCATTAGCTTTGTTTTTCCAGGGTTTATATATATGCCATTTTCGGTAAACCAGTTAGTGATTTGATTGATGTCATGTTGCATATTTGTGTAAGCGATATTTGCATTGTTGTGAATGGATACTATGGGTGTGTCATCTGCGTACTGGAAGATTTTACTTTTTAGGGGAAGGTGGCTTATGTTGTGTGTGTATATGTTAAATAGAATGGGAGATAGGACAGCTCCTTGCGGTACTCCACAGGTTACATGTACCTCTTTGCTGTATGCTGATCCTATGCGTGTGGTGTGCTTTCTGTTTTTCATGTATGCGTTAGTTTCGTTAACAAGGTTTTGTGTGTTAGCGTGTCAAATGCTTTTGTTAAGTCAATGAATACCACTAATGTTATTCTGTTTTTATCCAATGCAGCATTTATTAGATCTGTGAAATCTTCCAGGAGTATTGCTGTTCCTTTATTTTTTTGAAAGCCATATTGTGTTTTGGGTATGATTTGAAAATTTTCAACGTATGTGGAGAGTTTCTGATGCACGATGCACTCCATGATTTGGTTGATTACAGACAACGTGGCGATGGGTCTGTAATTACTTATAATGTTTCTTTTTCCCTGTTTGTGTATGGGTGTGATTAATGCAGTCTTCAGTGTTTCAGGTATGTGTCCCGTTTTGAAGATTTTGTTTAACAGTTTTTGTATAACCGGAAGTAGGTTGGTTGAGTGTTTCTTGATGTCTTTTGGTCTGATTTCGTCTATCCCTGGTCCTTTGTTAGGGTTAATTTGTTGAATTGCCAGTGATAGTTCTTTTGTTACTGTGGGGAACCCCATCGACTGGGTTGCTCGTGGACCTAGTGGAGAATGTTTGTTTGTGTGAGGAAAGGTTGTTTCTTGTAGTTTTTGGACAGAGTTTGTGAAGTGCTGATTAAAGTTGTTTGCCAACTGTTTGATGGATTTGGGGTCGCAGGCAAAGCTGTGTTTTATTGTTTCTGAGGCAGTGGTTCTGTGTATATTGTCCTGCGATCCCAAATCCATCAAGCAGTTGGCAAACAACTTTAATCAGCACTTAACATGTTTAATTAAATTAATATTAATTAATAACAGCTCAACAACTTAAATTAATAACAGCTCATTCTGAGCTGTTATTAATTTGTTTCTGTAATAGTTTCTTTTTGCCGTTCTAATCTGTGTTGTTAGGAGATTCCGTTTTCTTTTGTATTCAGATTTTAAAGCGATATTGTTCGGCGACTTCTTAAGTTGTTTCCATAGGGCATCTTTTCTTTGTATGTCTGTTAATATGTTGTCTGTTATCCATGGATTTTGTTTTCTTTGGGAGCGTATTTTTATTTTTGTTAATGCTTTGTTATATATTTTGTTAAATGCAGTTTTAAGATTATTATATACAGCTTCCACAGAGTGTAAAGATGCTATCTGCATCCAGTCTGATTTTCTGATTTCATCATTTACTATTGTTTCGTTTAGAATGCTATAATACCGTTTTGTAGTCTTAGTGATTTTTATGGGTTCTGGTTCAGTGTGTAACTGTAATGCTGTGAAATAATGGTCTGCAAGTTTGCATGTTATGACGGCTGCTGTGTGGCTGTTTGGAGGGGCCCTTATATTTATATGATCAATGCAGGATGAGGTTGTTGTGTTTCCGACTATCTCTTCTCGTGTATACAACTGTATGGTTGGGGTTATGTTATATGTCGATAATAGGTAGGTATTGTTCTGTGTTGTTATTTATGTTCCTATATTAATGTCTCCTATTCTTATCAAGTATTCTGAGGCGCCTACTTCCGTGGCTAAAAGCCATCTGTTTAGTTCTTCTAGGAATTTTGTGGTGCTTAGGTTGGGTGGTCTGTATATTGCGTTTAATATCAAGGAGTTTTCTTGTTTGATGTTTTTAATTTCGATGCATATGTTTTCTGTGTATTCTAATTTATAGTTTATTTCTGTTACTTCTAGTTTATGTTTGGCAAATATTATTATACCACCGCCTCGTTTTGTTTGTCTGCAGTGTTTGTGTTGTTGGAAGTGTGGCATTTGGTAGGAGGATGCCTCTTCGTTTGTCGTAGATACTTCAGTCAGTATTAAAATGTCTATTTCGTCTATATCTTCCTTCAGATAAGCTTGCAGGGTCAGCCAGTATTTTTGAATGCTTCTGATGTTGATGTGGAGAATAGATAGTCCTTTTTTGGGGATTGTCACTTGTTTCAATTTTGTTATTGATTTCAGAATGTGGCAATTATCATGGTCCGGGGTGATTATGTCTGCTTGATGGTCTGCATTCATGTTGGTTGGTGTGCTGTTCCTTCTTTACGAGTTGTCAATATTCCTTTCAATGTGGCAGCTTGTTGAGGTCGTCTGCGGATTTTATTTTGATTGGTTTTGTGTCTTGTGTCTTTCTAAGGAATATTTTGCTGTCTCTTATCCATATAAACTGGTAATTTTTTCTGTTTTTACTTTCCTTGCTTGATAGAATATTTTCTGATAATATGGCATTAGGTATTCAGACAAGTATATTGGGGTATTGTCCTGGTCTCCTTTCAGATCCTTGACTACTGGTTTTTTAATCCTGCTAGCTTTTATAAGTGTAGTTTTGTTGGGCTGTTGGTGAGTTGCACTACGACGGGAGAAGGACGGGAATTATTTTCTCTTTTCCTTTTCTGTGGTAACCGATACACTAACTGGATGTCTTCTGATTCAATGGGAGAGCCAATTTTTTGGTTTAGTTGTATTACGGTGTCTCTTAGATGTTCCGTAGCAATTTCTGGGAGACCATCTATGAGGAGATCATTTTTGTACTGCTGTTGGTTTGAGAGTTCGTACTGTTGCTTTAAAGAGTTTAGTTCTTGTCGTAGTCCGTTGTCTCTTTAATTAAATTATGCTGTCTTTCCATTGGCTCTTTAACGCAGTTTTTAATTTCTCTAACGGTCTGTAATACACCTTCTACCGAGTTATTATTAAATTTAATAAATTCCTCATATTGGTTGAATTTTTCTGTAATTTGTGCAGTATGTTTTTGAAACAGTTCTCCAACGAAATCGATTAAACAGTCTTTTAGGTTTTGTAATCTATTTTCAAGTAATGCATTTAAAGTTGGCTTACCTGGGTTTCCGTTGTTGTTTTCTTTGTTTTTAATTCCCTCTGCTGTTGATAGCTGTTTACTGCCTGCGGTTGTTTTCTGCATTTGCTGTTTTCCGCTTGTGGTCGAAGGCGGCATTCCTTTGTTGTCTCTGCAATGGGGACACTTCCACTCATCACGATTCTTGTTTGATTTTCGCTGCCAAGTAGCCTCAGACAATCCTGAACATAGAAAATGCATTTTTTTCTCTGGCAGTTCCTACATGTTACGTGGTTTTCTTCCCCCGTTAAGTCTTCTTGGCATTTGTAGCACTTCATATTTCTTGTTTGACGATCTTAATAATAACAATAATAATATCACTGATTATAGGGGCGCCACTGCCCTTTTAGAAAATGAGTGGCATAAGTATGAGGAAAGTAAATGGTATGATGAGGAAGTGTTGAATAACAAATGGTGGAAAAATGTGAGAAAGAATGTTCGGGAGGTTGCTGTTGAAAGTAAGCTGTAAATGTGGTAAGAATGATAAAATGAATGAAACAGTGGAAGATGAAGAGAATGACCAGATGAGAGAGAGAGAGGGAGAGTGCATGCTTACATGGAATCCTTCACTGAATTAAATATGGCTGGAAAAATATCTGAAATTGGTATGGCAAAGATGCAGAAAAAGAGAATATGCATAAGAAAAGAGAACAAGAGTATGAAAGAGCAAACAAGGGATCATAAGGCAAGTTTTGAATGGATAATCCATGATAAGATGAAAGTATGGCAGAGATTAAGGATGTTAGTGATATTATTAGAATGTAGAGAAGAAAAGTGAACGAGATGATTATTTTGCAAGTGATGAGTGTGGTAAGTGAAAAGATGACAGAGAGTTGCTGATACTAGCAAATAAAGAAAAAGTAAGAGAGAGAAGTTTTGTGAGTTTCCTAACAAGGTGTGATAGACACATGTTAAGAGGAATGGCAATGATTGCAGAGTCAATGCTTAGATTATAATGCAGGAGAAATGGTGTGAAGTTTATGGATGTGTGTGAAGTGAGTTTGATGGATGAATGATGGATTTTCAAAAACTATCTAGTAGATGCAATGTCTAAATGTATTCCAAGGGTGAGAAGGTTAAATAAGGTAGGTGTGAGATGGATGAATAAAGAGATTAAGCATGCGACAGAGAAAAAGGGCATTGTGGAGGCAGCATAAGAGAAGTGGAAATAACCAATTTCATGAGATCTACAAAGACCAGGCAAGGAAGGTAACGGTTGGTGAGATGAGAACGAAAAGAATCCTAGGGAGTTCTTCCGATTTGCGATACAGAGAAGGATACACAGTAATATACTTGGATTTTGCAAAGGCTTTTGATAGAGTCCTCATGATAAGTTGACAGTCAAACTAGAGCACATGGGGTTGGATATTAGATTATTGCATTAGATTGGAGACTGGCTATCTGATAGGTATCAACAAGTTGTATATGGGAGTGCGATATCCAGTAAAATCACTACTGGAGTGCCTCAAGGGTCTGATTCAGGGCCATTACTGTTTAAATATGTATATTAATGATATTGGCAAAGATTTGGATGGAGCTATTCAGTTGTTTGCAGATGATGCAAAGTTGGGACAAACCATAAAGAGTAGTGAAGATGTTGTGGCCTTGCAAGAAGACTTGAATAAATTGAGTGATTGGGCACAGAAATGGGGATGCAAGTTCAATGTTGCAAAATGTAAAGTTTTAAAATTTGGAAAACAAAGATAGGATGCAGAAATTATGCTTGGTGAGAATATATTGTTGGAGGTAGAGAAAATAAGAGATCTGGGGGTGATAGTGGATAAGGATCTAAAATTTAGGGTACACATTGCCAAAACTGTGAAGACAACCAAAGGCTTCTGGGAATGATGCGGAGGACACTGACGTATAGAAGTAGGGAGATTCTTGTTCCGTTGTATAAGGCTTTGATTAGGCCACACATGGACAACTATTGTGCGCAGATTTGGTCACTGGGTTTTCAGAAAGATGAAGAGATGTTGGAAAGGGTCCAAAGGCGACTGACTAAGGTAGTATCTTACCTCTGGAATGTCGAGTATGAGGAAAGATTGAGAAGATGTAATTTGCAGAGGCTGGTGGACAGGAGGAAGAGGGGAGATATGATAGAGACCTACAAGTTGGTAAGGGGTTGTTATAGGATCAATGGCGGAGACGTTCTACAGAAAATAGTGGGAGATAAGGGGTGAACCAGAGGTCATCCCTGGAAACTGTATAAAGAGGGTGTGAGTAGGGGAGTGAGAGGAAGTTTTTTTTCGTGCAGAGTTGTGAATGATTGGAATGCCTTGTCTGAGAGTATGGTGTCTGCAAGGAGTTTGAGTGCGTTTAAGACACGGTATGATGAGATGTGTGTGTGTGATAAAAGGACCTCCCAGATAAGTGTTTGTGTCTGTATGTGGAATAAAAAAACCTGAGTTTCCAGGAGAAAAAAATCCTGCTACCTCTGTATGAGAGCAGCTAACTCACCTTCAATTGAAAAAAACCCATAAAAAGATTCCTCTCGTCATGACAAGAATTGAACTCAGGCCTTTTCCAATCGAAGGGTACAATGTACTGTCATTCTTCCAATTGCACTATGGAGGTGTGCAATTGCCAACTTAAGAGATCCTTCTAATTATTATGTTCTTAACCATGCTACAAGAACAAGACACATGTGGTACCACATGTGTCTTGTTCTTGGCTAACTGCTGAAAAAGATGTTTTCATTTTAGCTAACAATGCAGGATCCATGCTAATGGTTCACATGATTGCAACAGAGGAGGGTAAAGTTATAACTTCAGAGCTTTGCAGTCATTTTAGACAAATTATGGACTCTGCAACTGTGCAATAATTATTTTAATTTCCCGATATTTCGACCTTCATATTAAGGTCGAAACGTCAGGAAATTAAAATAATCATTTAGCCATATAACACAAAAGAAAGGATTCAGAGCTGTGCAGGTTGTCCGTTATGTCTTGCTTGTGGATTGAGCTAGTTATTAGGGGCAACCAATCAAGTGAGGAAGCAGCTTTTATTCTAGTTTGCCATCCTTTGGGATCTGATTACTTCATTTTTGCCTCATGCAAGGATCTTCACATAAGGTTATGGTCATATCAGAAACAAGAATATTTGATGGCTACTTCAGTAACGGAACACCGTGGAGAAACAGGTTGGAATATGTCAGTACAATCAGTACCATCGACAGGGTGTTGCATAGAGGCAGCCTGCCTCACAGTGCGGCTTAATAAGGGCGCTCGTTCATCCATAATGCAGTATACTACGGCACTACGCTAACAGGAATTGTTTTAGCATATCAAGTGTGGAAAGAAGTTTTTTCAAACTTAAAACTGATTAAAAATCATTTGCAAACAGCAAATGGCCCAAGAAAGATTGGTAGGTGTAGCAACTATATCGACAGAGGCAGAAAGAGCTTATAATTTAAATTTACAAGAGCTTATAAACAGTTTTTTGTGCAATATCCCTGTAGAGCAAACATTTAATTAATATTATTATGTAATCATTTGCATTAATGTTTCTCTTGTAATAAAAACAAAATAGCAATTGGAGATTTTCTTATATTTTTGTCTTATAATCCATCAGGAGCGATATTTAATTGTTTGCCTCAGGACGCGATCTAATCTGGCGGCGGCTCTGAGTACAACAAGTGAGTTTACAGAAGGCAGTTGTAAGTATAGCATCTGATGTATACTTGGGAGTTTTTATGGCTACAGCTGATCAAAACCAGTTTTTTATCTTTCAGCCACTGCTGTTTTCAGGGACAGTATCACTTATCTCATATTACAATGCTTTTTGGCTCAGAGTATGATTCGGTTGACTTTAGACTCACTACATATCATCTCTAGGCTTTATGGTGAATTCTAATAGTGAACCTGACAGTGAAATTTACTGGCATAGATAGTGAAAACAATCCATCTGCTACTGCTGGTTGGGTATCTGTTGCCCTTCAGCCCTCTGTTTCCAGAGAAATCTACATACCGTATCAACATATGCAGATGAACTATATTGATATAGTCAAGGAGCATTTGAAGGAAGAAGTATCAGATTGTATACCCAGAGTCATGAGGATAAATCAGGTAGCAGTTAGATGGATGAACAGCATCATTAAGCGGGATTTGTAGGAAACATTGTGCGGGGGTATATAAAGAGAAATTTAATCAGCAAGCTCCTGAACAATACAAAGCAAAGGCAATAGGGAGGAACTACGACTATATGGTAAAAAAGGCAAAATGTAAAAAAGGCAATTATGACAGGAACTTGTCAATGAGGCTAAAGAAACTCCCAAAGAGGTTCTTTCACCATGTGGCAAATAAAAGGATATAATAAAACAATATAATAATAATAAATAATAATAATAATAATAAAACAGAACCAGACTTGAAAATCATTCAGAAATACTACTGAAGAGATTTTGAGCAGCATTGCTTGCTAGTGATGGTAAATGAGCAGGGAAAAGGAAGTTATTGTTCCTCTTTATATGACCTGAATATGATCACATCCAAACTATTAACCTCCATACTTCTTTAACTCTGGATTGCCACATTCTCATACTGTCAGGATTAATCACATCTTTTTCTTCAGTTGCATGCATTTGACATTCACTCAGATGGTTCTGCAAAGTGTGCATTTCTTTCTGCATATTTTGGTGAAATGACAACTGTACACTAGTTGGAGTAGCAGTAATTTAATTATCCTTTAGCTCATTTACAGTGACATGCCATTTAGATGCCATTGGCGTAGATGTTGCAGTTTGTTATCGATGATGAACTGAGTGGTGGAGACAGTTGTAAAGGAAGTGCCCTCCCTCGATGAGTCTTTAGACTCCTTGGAGGTGTCACATAATAATAATAATAATAATAATAATAATAATCTAAAGCAATGTTAATAGCCTTGACAAAATTAACTAAACATAGAGCATACATTAGTCCAAAATTTATTATCAGTATTTAACTTGTATCCCCCACAGCATCCTTCTTCTTCTTCCAGATTACATGCTTAATTTCTTCATTTATCCATTTTACACCCACCTTATTAGCTTTTGGCCTTTGGAATCCATTTGCTGATTGCTGTTGGTTAAAATCAGTGTCCAAACAGCATTAATCACCTATCGCCTCATTCCATGCAATAACACTAATCTGTCTTGTAAGTTTGTCATAATTGCCAGCTTTGTAACTCTACATATATCCTTTTCTCACAAATGTTAGCTATCACCCATGGGATAACCTCTTGATCACCTTCACTAATTGGAGGGAGATGTGACACCTATTCACAATCATGTCCTCTGATGATATGAACAGATCTATGACTCTTAGTTCTCATGCAATGTCCATTACATAATGCCCGAGACAGTTGTCCTTTAAGAACTCAAGAAATTCATTTTCTTTATTTCTAGGTACTAAATTCCTTCATTCAAAATTCCAAAGTCCTCCATTTGATATAAATTTATTTTACTTATATTTATTTAAGGGCATCTTTAACAGGCTGTTCTTTTCCTAAAATAAAAAGTTCTCATCATCATCATTATTCAGACACATCCATATAGTCATAGGCCTCATTATGGGAAACTATACAGCTACATAGCTATATGTCTCCAGTTAATATCTTTAGTTGATGTGAATTATCCCATTGTCATTTATGCATAATACATACAGATACAATACACTCTTAATACAGACAAATATGTTTATGCATGCATTTGAATATAATCCTAATAACTCACCCACTTTTTAAGGGCATCTTTAACGGGTTGTCCTTTACCCTAGAATAAAAGTGATCAAAACTTGAAAACAATAATACAATAATACTGTTACACAACTTAAATAAAACTCAGCACACTAAATGTTTCTTTTTTTTCACCAACAAGAGTAGTCTTTGAGTAGAATGCACTTAATTTTTATTAGACTACTAATTTTTACAACTAATCATATAACTACCAAAAAATAATACAAAAAATCAATAAGGTAAAAAAAAAAGCATGGTAGATAAAAGTTCTGATAAATATTTTTATCGTAACTTTGTGTATAACTTTGATGCGGAGGACACTGACGTGTAGAAGTAGGGAGATTCTTGTTCCGTTGTATAAGGCTTTGATTAGGCCACACATGGACTATTGTGCCCAGATTTGGTCACCAGGTTTTCAGAAGGATGAAGAGATGTTGGAAAGGGTGCAAAGGCGACTGACTAAGGTAGTTTCTGACCTCTGGAATGTCGAGTATGAGGAAAGATTGAGATGCAATTTGCAGAGTCTGGTGGATAGGAGGAAGAGGAGAGTTAGTAATGGGTTGTTATAGGATCAATGCTGGAGAAGTTCTACAGAAAATAGGGGGAGATCGGGGGAGAACCAGAGGTCATCCCTGGAAACTGCATAAAGAAGGTGTGAGTAGGGGAGTGAGAGGCAGGTTTTTTTCATGCAGAGTTGTAAATGATTGGAATACCTTGCCTGAGAGTGTGGTGACTGCAAGGAGTTTGAATGTGTTCAAAGCATGGTATGATGAGCTGTGTGTGTGTGTGATAAAAGGACCTCCCAGATGAGTCTTTGACTCCATGAGGTCTTGGGTAATAATAATAATAATAATAATACTGAATTGCATGTACACTTTCTTATAAGTTCTTCTAGAAAAACAGAATGCAAAAAAAAATACATCATACAGTAGCAAAACAGTTATGTTATTAATATCTTTATCGTGTCTTTATTATGCATTTGTTACTCAACAATTCCATAAATTCTCTTTTTTTTCCCTTGCAGGCTATTAACACATTCACAAAGCGATATGTTTCGTGTGTGTTGTGCATCTGGCTGTAACTCACTTGACTTTGTAATGTCCATTCTACTTCAGGTAGTTGGGTACATTTTTACACATTTGGAAATATGTATGATACACCAATTATTTTTTGGTAGAATTTACATGTAAAACTAATATCTGTAAAGGGGATAAAAATCCCTTATTGTTTTTCAGCCAGTATGCGAAACTAAGATCGAAAACTATGCTCTAAACGTCTCATGCCGACGAACTGTCAGCGGATCCAAGCGTAAGTGACCACTTGGTAGTGCCACAGCCAACAGTTCGTCAGCATGAAACATTTAGATCGTAGTTTTCGATCTTAGTTTCGCATACTGGCTGAAAAACAATAAGGGATTTTTATCCCCTTTACTTATCAACCTCGCCAGAAAAAATAGCCGTTTGGCTTTTCATCTTAGTTATAATATGTTATAATATAATATAGTGGCACACCTTTCTGGCATTCGTATAGTGAAGGTATGTAAGTTCTTTTCACTTAAACTTTGATATTATCTAGGTCTAGCTACTCACTGATGAGACCTCAAGAAAGGTTGAAACCGGTCTGGGTAGTGACCTCTCCTCATAATGTAAAGCAGTTCTACAACTCCTGGGAGCTGTGTGTTTTTACATTATGAGAAAATATCAAGGACAGAGAGGGAGCTTGCTCCACCTTTGCTTTGAGTTGCCTTGGTGGGGCACTACCAGGTCACTTACGCTTGGATCCGCCGACAGTTTGTCAGCATGAAACGTTTAGATCGTAGTTTTCAATCTTAGTTTCGCATACTGGCTGAAAAACAATAAGGGATTTTTATCCCCTTTACTTATCAACCTTACCAGAAAAAATAGCCATTTGGCTTTTCATCTTAGTTAAAACTAATCTCTATTAACTGCCTTCATGCTATACCAACACTTTTAGAAATTTAAAAATACAAACAATTATAGAATTTATCTTAATTATTGGTGTATTACACAACCAGAAAACAAACAAACAAAAAAAAAAGTATTTTCTCTTCTAACCAAACTTTGGTTCTTCTAGAAAGCACAAATAACGATTCATTGTGTGACAGGTGGCAAACTGAGGTACAAGATGATTTGTTGCATCCTGCCCTATGGACTAGTACCAATGCCGAATGACACAATCATGTCATACCAGGCATGAAAGTACTAATCATTACTATCATTATTACTTTCTTGTACATCTCCATGGAGTCAAAGACTCACCATGAGAGGCCTGTACTAATGATTATTCACAGAGAGCAGAGAGAATAGAATGGGAAGAAGTTGCTAAAAATACAGGAGAATTAAAGCCAAAAAGAGTAGGAATTCAGGTAGAAAGAGGACAGTGTGTTTCAGACTATCTGGTGTGACAGAGAGACCAAGAGGATAAAATATGACCTTGGACTCCTTGAAAGTGTCACATAATAATAATATAAAGTTGGTTGCCATTATAGACTAGGGAACATGGAACAATAGAGAATATGGATGGGATGCATCAGTAAATCAGCAGAATGAGTGAGTGCAAAGTGAATAATTATTATGGACTTAAACTATAGGGTCAGAGATCAGAAGAAGGAACTTTATTGAGAACATATCTAAGAATTAATCTCTCTGACAGTATATTCAACTGCTCTGCTTTTCTTCATCTCTAAAATACTAACATCACAGTAAATCTAAATAGAGTCAAAGTGGAGAAAAAATCAGAAACAAACCCTCCAAAAAATAAATAAATAAATAAATAATAATAAAAAATAAAAAAATAAAAAACTTACAAAAATTTTTTTTTCTTCTTATGCATTCAGATATTCCTTGCCTAACTTTGCCAGAGGATGCTTAATCTTGAATCTCCCCTTTTTGACATTCTGTTGCTTAGGATTTCATTGTCTCATTATTTATGACTTATCTGCTCTCTACTGCACCTTCCAGTTCTGAAAATCATTCTGACCACTTTGGCTTTCTATCCTTGAAGCTTGAATTCCTGCAATCCAAGTGTCCTAACTGTAATCCTCCTTGATGACTTTAATATCTGAAACTCCAACTGAATTTTTTTTTTTCTTCCAATTCCACTAATCAAGCTGGAAGAGCGGATGGGGAATTTGCAATAAGTAATGACTAAAGCAAACTGTTTATCTCCAACCACAATAGTCAAAAATTCTCTGCACTCACCCACACTTGAGACCTTTTCTTAACCAGTTTTCTTTCCTGGTTCATTACTGAGATGACTACTCCTCTAAGTTATTCAGATCACAATCTTTTACACGTTCCATTTCTAGTGGAATGACTTTGCTTCAGCCATTCATGATCTCGTGACCTTTGGCATCAAGACCGAGCTAGAAGATCTCCAAAACTTTTAATCTTTCTTTCTATGGTTGGACTACTGTTTTCGTTCTCTAGATCCTTGTGATGATTTTGTTTCAGAAATTACACATGTTGGAATGAGAGTTTATTTCCCACTCTTTTCAAAATTCCCACCAATACCCAAACCAGAGTTTTCCAAGAAGAGTTCCAGGACAGTTCAGGAAAATAAAAACAGCTTATCAAATGTGGCTTCAGAGAAAAACTCCAACTTCATTCACAACATAGACTAAAGCCTGCAACACTTATAAAACCATCATTAACAGGATTAAATGTGACTCTGTAAAAAAAAAAAAAACTCACTGATTGTGCTGCCAATGACTCATGCCTTCTGGTCTCTTGCAATATCTGTTGGAGATAACATCATCTAAAGATAAAGCTGATCTTCTAGCATCATTCAACTCCTGCACAGATGACCAAAGCAAATCACCTCCTTCTTTACCAGGAACAATGCATTGTGTCCTTTGGTGGCCTTCCACCAGTGAGATATCAGAAAAATCTTAAATAACCAGGATACCAAAAAAAAGCTTCTAGTACTGATAGTATCCTACCTACTGTGCTCAAGAAATGTGCTCCTGATCTAATATCTGCTCTTTATCTCTATTGCCTTTCATTCAGTGCTGTCTAAAGTAATAGACAAGGTCATCAACAGTCATCTTTAACACCTGGAGAAATGTCAACTAATCAGTGACCACCAGTATAGATTCTTCCAACCAAATCAATTTGAATCTCTCACTTCTTGCAGTACAGCACCATCAATATAGTACACAGCCTTATATTTCTGCACTTTAAAATACAGCAACCTTGCATTTATTAATATTAAAACTACAACCTCACTCCTTTGTTCAACTAAATAGTCTATAATGAAATCTTGCTAAAAGATAATTAGCATTGACATTGTTACTTATAATTCTCCCAAACTTTGCATCATCATCAGCAAACAAGTGAAGATCCCCAGTCAGTCCATCAATTACAAACAAGTTAAACAGCAGGGAGTCCAAGAACAGAACCTTGTAACATGCCACTGGTTATCCTCCTTTCTTGAGACTGCTCCATTCAGAGAGCCAATCACCAATCCATCTAACCAATATATTATCTATTCTCATTTTCTGCAGCTTGTACACCAATTCATCATGTGATAATTTATGAAATGCTTTTGCAGAGTCTGAGAGCCTGGAGAAATGTCAACTAATCAGTGACCACCAGTATAGATTCTTCCAACCAAATCAATTTGAATCTCTCACTTCCTGCAGTATAGCACCATCAATATAGTACACAGCCTTATATTTCTGCACTTTAAAATACAACAACCTTGCACTTATTAATATTAAAACTACAACCCCACTCCTTTGTTCAACTAAATAGTCTATATTGAAATCTTGCTAAAAGATACGCATTTCTTGAGCACAGTAGGTAGGATACTATCAGTACCAGAAGCCTTTTGTTTTGGTATCCTGGTTATTTAAGATTTTTCTGGTATCTCACTGGTGGAAGGCCACCGAAGGACACAATGCATTGTTCCTGGTAAAGAAGGAGGTGATTTGCTTTGATCATCTGCGCAGGAGTTGAATGATGCTAGAGATCAGCTTTATCTTCAGATGATGTTATCTCTAACAGTACTGCAAGAGACCAGAAGGCAAGAGTCATTGGCAGCACAATCAGTGAGTTTTTTTTTTTTTTTACATAGCTCTTTAGAGTCACATTTAATCCTGTTAAAGTGTCCGAAGGGTGCGATTCGTTAAAAGGATATTTTACCAGTTATCGAATTTCCCATGGGCGCTAAAGATATAGCTTCGCTGCTTAGAAGGAATCTTAACATTTTTGGATATATCTTCAGGATGGAGGATAGTAGAAAGATCAAAACCTTAATATTCAGTAAAATGAATGGCATAAACCGAAGACTACTTCCAAGACGAGAGCAGATAGATCATTTAAGGAGGTGGAAAGCTGTTGTGGGAGCCGAGCCACCTGTCATGGACAGAAAGCAATGGCAGAAAACAGTGAAAACTGCATTTGACACTATCCAAGAGGACTTTGACAATAATTTTTACAGGAGATGGAACGGACTTCCACCAAGCCCGGTCTTAAGACAAGGATAGCAATACGTTACTCCTGTTACTTCAAATAACAAAAAAATTAGTTAATAAATCCAACCTGTAATTCCGCTGCAGCTTGCTCCTTTGGCAACTCTTATGCTTCTCCCACGAGGAGTCAAAAGAACCATAGTGTACTCAATGGGATTTTTCTCCTTCAGGTTTTTTATCCTGTAAATTCAAGAAAATCAACCTAGAACAGACTGTTGGTGGATAGGGAGTTGAAGTTTAGGAGGCACATCGCAAAAGTGGCTAAATCAGCTCATCAAATCACTTGGTTGCTGAAAAATACTTTAACAAGCAGAGACAAACAGGTTATTGTTCCTCTGTATCAAGCCTTGATAAGACCCCATCTAGACTACTGTGCCCAGATATAAGTGCCAGAGTTTCTTCTTGATGGGGAGGAAGGAGGTGGAGAAGATCCAGAGACGAGTGACCAAGATGATAGCAGGTCTATGGAATGAACTTTATGAGAACAGGTTGAAGATTTGTGGGTTGCAGAAATTGATTGATATAGAGCTAAGTTTTTTACTTGGAGTGTGGTGAATGAGTGGAATAAGCTGCCAGAGTCTGTTGTGGGTGCCATGACTGTGAATGAGTTCAAGGCGAGGTATGATAGATACTGTGTGAATGTCGAATAATCTCCTTATTCAGTCGGCTTGGTTGGCTGAGTGATTAGGAAAAGCTGCTAAGTCACATCATTATTCCCTTCACAGTTCAAGTCCAAGCTCAGAGAACTCATTTCACATTTCCTTCACATTCCCTCTACTGTTCTTCTCAAAAGGACAATTTGCAAGTTTTCAAAACTGCAAGTTTGGTTGTCTAGTAGTGTATATATATATATATATATATATATATATATATGTGTAGAAAGTATTTTTACCTTGGGTATAAATATGTTAAAGATACCAAGTAATTTTAAACCTGGTTTTACTCCATTTCCCAAGTAAGCAAACAGACTAAAAGTCAAGTTTGCGCCTGCAATTGATGCAAGTCTAACTGATCCCACAGGTAGTGCAGGACCAGGGCAACTCGTGGCAAAGGTGGAACAAGCTCCGATCACTAATCTTAATATTTACCCTTAATGCCAAAACACATCTCCAGGAAGGGGATGTATGATGTTTTGTATTAAAGGCAAGGGGCCACTACCCAGACCGGTTTCGACCTTTATTGAGGTCTCGTCAGTGGGAGCTAGGCTAGAATTAGAAATACCAAGATTTAGTAGTACAGAGCTTGTAAGTATTTCGCCAAAACAAGTTACCATAAGGTGTTTTAACCTTATTATTAAATATTAAATTAAATATTAAATAAGAATCTCTGGAGGAGATATATAAATGTAGAAAGTATTTTTACCTTGGGTATAAATATGTTAAAGATACCAAGTAATTTTAAACCTGGTTTTACTCCATTTCCCAAGTAAGCAAACAGACTAAAAGTCAAGTTTGCGCCTGCAATTGATGCAAGTCTAACTGATCCCACAGGTAGTGCAGGACCAGGACAACTCGTGGCAAAGGTGGAACAAGCTCCGATCACTAATCTTAATATTTACCCTTAATGCCAAAACACATCTCCAGGAAGGAGATGTATGATGTTTTGTATTAAAGGCAAGGGGCCACTACCCAGACCGGTTGTTTTGGCGAAATACTTACAAGCTCTGTACTACTAAATCTTGGTATTTCTAATTCTAGCCTAGCTCCCACTGACGAGACCTCAATAAAGGTCGAAACCGGTCTGGGTAGTGGCCCCTTGCCTTTAATACAAAACATCATACATCCCCTTCCTGGAGATGTGTTTTGGCATTAAGGGTAAATATTAAGATTAGTGATCGGAGCTTGTTCCACCTTTGCCACGAGTTGTCCTGGTCCTGCACTACCTGTGGGATCAGTTAGACTTGCATCAATTGCAGGCGCAAACTTGACTTTTAGTCTGTTTGCTTACTTGGGAAATGGAGTAAAACCAGGTTTAAAATTACTTGGTATCTTTAACATATTTATACCCAAGGTAAAAATACTTTCTACATTTATATATCTCCTCCAGAGACTCTTATTTAATATTTAATTTAATATTTAATAATAAGGTTAAAACACCTTATGGTAACTTGTTTTGGCGAAATACTTACAAGCTCTGTACTACTAAATCTTGGTATTTCTAATTCTAGCCTAGCTCCCACTGACGAGACCTCAATAAAGGTCGAAACCGGTCTGGGTAGTGGCCCCTTGCCTTTAATACAAAACATCATACATCCCCTTCCTGGAGATGTGTTTTGGCATTAAGGGTAAATATTAAGATTAGTGATCGGAGCTTGTTCCACCTTTGCCACGAGTTGCCCTGGTCCTGCACTACCTGTGGGATCAGTTAGACTTGCATCAATTGCAGGCGCAAACTTGACTTTTAGTCTGTTTGCTTACTTGGGAAATGGAGTAAAACCAGATTTAAAATTACTTGGTATCTTTAACATATATATATATATATATAATGGCCCAAAAATTACCTGGGGGGGGGGGTTGTAAAGAGTAAGACTAAAATAATGATCTGATGTCTGTTTTACTGTTGGTAAAGCTAACTTCTTCTTTTCAGCCATTTTCTGTCCACTGCTGGACCAAGGCCTCCTCCAGTTCTTTCCACTTTTCTCTGTTCTATTATACAATGAGGTAGAACCAGGTGCAATCTCCTGTCTCAGAAAAAGTGTAAGCACAGACTGGTTTCATTTGTTTACTTTATTAATTATACAGTAATATAATTGTTTACAAAGCGTGTGAGTTTACTATGAACTGAATTAGCTTGTCTGGAAGGGATATAGGAATTTAGGCTTTTAGTAGTTTCAACATTTAAAAAAGTAATAATAAAAAAAAAACACAATAGGTGAAAAAAAAACATTACAATTTAGAATTACTAGCAGTTATTATTTATTTCTGTTGTAAATCGCTGATTGTTTATTTTGGATTTGCGACTGTAGCAACTAAAGCTATAAGCCAGAGTAAATCATAGTGACTTGCAGTAATATAAGCTTTCTGAGATCTTCAATCAGTCCACGTGTTGTTGTTAATCATAACATTATTACTATAAGATACGATATGATGGCATGCATTATTGATGTGTGCTATGATGAGAAAATAATTTAATTAAAAAATATTTTATTTATACTTACAGCCATTTTATCGCTCCATTTTATACTACAGAAAGCATTACGACTAGAAAATCTATTGGACACAAAATTTTTCTATAGCTTGCTTTCCGTTTTTGTCGCTATAGCAACCACATAGCTTCCAACGCGGGAATCGATTACATAGAAAACGTCTTCCATTATAGGAAAAAAAAAATATTTTATGAAGGCCAATACGCTGTCCATAAAAAAAAATTTTATGGACAGCGTATTATTATTATTATTATTATTAAATGAGTACCCTGTGGTTCTTTTGACTCCTCGTGGGAGAAGCAGCCTAAGAGTTGCCAAAGGAGCAAGCTGCAGTGGAATTACGGGTTGGATTTATTAACTAATTTTTTTGTTATTTGAAGTAACAGGAGTAACGTATTGCTATCGTTGTCTTAAGACCGGGCTTGGTGGAAGTCCGTTCCATCTCCTATAAAAATTATTGTCAAAGTCCTCTTGAATAGTGTCCGATGCAGTTTTCACTGTTTTCTGCCATTGCTTTCTGTCCATGACAGGTGGCTCGACTCCCACAACAGCTGTCCACCTCCTTAAATGATCTATCCACTCTCGTCTTGGAAGTAGTCTTCTGTTTGTGCCATTCATTTTACTGAATATTAAGGTTTTGATCTTTCTACTATCCTCCATCCTGAAGATATATCCAAAAATGTTAAGATTCCTTCTAAGCAGCGAAGCTATGTCTTTAGCGCCCATGGGAAATTCGATAACTGGTAAAATATCCTTCTAACGAATGGCGCTCTTCGGACACTGATCCCCCCCCCGGCAAATCCCCCAATGCCAAACCGTTTCTGTGCTACTGTTCCGTCTAATTATATTCTGCATTACATTCTCTTTCCTTTGTACATTTCTTTATTCGTTATCTTTTGCAACAGTCCATTTCGGAGAATTTTTCATTCGCGCATTCTTTCAAATGCCAATATTCTTCTCACAGAGTCTGACTTTTACTCATGCCTCCCATCCAAACGGTGAATATGCAAGTTCCAGTACTCTTGTATTTGGGTCAAGCCTTGCTGATTTATTATTATTATTTTCTTTTTCATATCTTATGCATTGTCATGAGCCTGTGTACCTCAGTGGATGTGGCGTTTGCACACCAAGGCGCTTGACCGCACGAAAGAAGACTTGGTTTCGTGTCTAGTCGGCGACTAGAGGAAATTTTTGTAAGCCTTTTTTCGACCGGTTCCCGAGTTAGTCGATCTCTGGCACGGGCAAGAGGGTTTTTCCTCCCGGAAACTCTGGTTTTTCGTCCTGTAAACTCAAGAAAATCGACCGTAGAACCCACATTATTTCAGACATTAAATATATTGTTTTGGGTTAGGGACCACGAGATGGCGGCACATTTGAGCCGTCTCTCTTCACCGCGTACTGCTTAATTAGTGATAGCCTTGGGCCATCTATCTCTGATTGGGTACCAGTGGAGATTGAACTGCCCACTCAGTCTCGAAAAGTTAGATAGGGTTAATTGGCCTCGCCTACTCCCGTATATGGGAATGAAAAGGCGTTAGTTGATTTTTTTTATATACATTGTCTGTAGGCTTATTCGCCATTGTTATCCGAGATCCTAATCCTTTTCACAGTGTAAATCGTGCGTTGTGATGCTCTCGAGGTTTGTGAAGCTCCCAACTTATTCCAGCTCATATTCATTGACTGTTATTCGCTTCTTTATTCTCTTTTCTCAGAATATTTGTTTTAGCTTTTTGAATCATTCATTGTTTCTTTCCTTCTTCACTTTAGCATTATTCTTTTTTTTTAGTTCGTCTTCATATTTTTCAATAATGAGAACGATATAAAAAAAATTATTATTAATACCTTGAACTCAGCACCGCAACTGACATGAAAGGCACATTTGTGAAAAGACGTTTTGCCGACCTCTTGATGAAAATGTATAAAAACCTTTTAAAGAAATGTAAATGTTAAAATAAATTTATCAAAACGAATAATCGTGTATATTTTTTACTTGTTGTGCTTATATGCCACCCAGTCTTTTTCGACTTATAGTGAGCCTTTGAACAAAAGCTCTCTATTCTACTCGGCCTCTTCCTTTCTTTCAGTAATTGTAAGTTAAATTTGGTAATTTATTAATTTATGTTATCCATCCAACTATTTTGTGGTCTTCCTCTTCTTCTCATTCCCTCAGTCTTCCCTAACATAACTGCTTTCTCCAATGATTCATCACCTCGCATAACATGACCAAAGTACACCAACTTTTGTTTAGCAATCATCGCCTCCAAGGAGCATTCTGTCTTTATACTCTCTAAAATCTTCTTATTGGCCATTCTTGCAGTCCATGAGATTCTTAATAGTCTCCTTCACACCTATAATTCAAATCAATTCACTTTCTGTCTTTGTTCTTAATAATCCAGCTTACACATCTATACATCATTATTGGAAATACGATTGTTTTGAAAATTCGAACCTTCTTGGCCTTGCTCAACACCTCTATCTTTCATAATTTTTGTCAAGTTTAACATAGCTTTTTTTCCAATGGTTATCTTTCTTTTAATTTCATCTTCACGTTTACCATTATTTCTGATCCTGGACCCCAGTAAATCATACCTTGCAACAATTTCTGTTTTATCTCCCTCTATTATAAATTCATTTAAATTGCCAGAAACCATCACTTTTGTTTTGCTGATGATTAATTAAGCCCGGTTTTGTTACTTTCCCACTTAACCAATACGATCAACTGCTCCAGATCTTCCTTCGCTTTTGCTATGAGGATTGTATCATCTGAATATCTTAGATTATTTATTTTTCTGCCATCAATCTTAATTCCATTTGGATCTTTGTCTATGTTAGCCATTCATTAATACTATAAATATTAAAAAGGTAAGATGACAGTATACAATCATGCCGCATCCCTTTTCCCACTCGAACACTGTCTGTTTCTCCAAAGACGGTTTTTACTGATGCTTCTTGTTTGTCATACAGCTCTCTTATCAAGAGAATTAGATGTTCAGGTATTCCCATTGATCTCATTATAATCCATTTTGTTGTGATTTATGCAATCAAAAGCTTTCTTATAATCAATAAATAGATGAGTAATTCCTTCTGAAATTCTCATGTTCTTTCCATAATCCATCTCGTGTTTCCTATTTGGTCTCTAGCTCCTCTGTTTCTCTTAAAGCCTGCCCGTTCTTGTGGAATTTCTCTATTCACATATGACTCCAACCTTTCTTGGATCATATTCAGCATAATTTTACCTGCATGTGAAAAAAAAGAGACAGTTCTCTAATTCTTTCAATCTTTGGGATTTGATTTTGGGGGGGGGATTGGGATGAATACTGATGTTTTCCAATCTCCAGGCCAGTATATTTTCTTCCAAACGTGTCAAGAAATTTCGGTCAACATTTTCACTACTTAATCCCAAGCTGCTCTCAATAATTCCACTGACACACCATTAGCTCCAGGAGCTATTACTTTTGGCAGCTGTTTCATTGCTGATATCATTTAACTTTCATTATCATGAGTTCCTCAACAAATTCTTTCCTTTCAAATTCTCCTTCAATATTATTAGATTTCTTGTACAATTCCTATACATATTCTTTCCATCTTTATTTCACTGTTCTTCTTCCATCAAACATTTATCTGAATTACTTTTATTACTTTTTTACAACTCCTAATCTAGAGATAAACTTCCTTGTAACATCATTTATTTTTTAAACAGTCTTCTTCCACCCATAATATTGCTTTCTTCAATTTCCTTGCACCTTTTGTTTAGAAGTTTTCCTTATTTTTCTTAGCCTATCTTTAGAAATCTTCACTCAGTTGTCTAACCCTTTCTTTGTTTCTTTGAAATTTCATTTTTTCCCCTTTCCTCTGCTGTTTGAAAGCTTCTTGTGACAACCATTTATGATCTTTCTTTCTTGTTGCTTTTTTTTAGAGTTCTTTGCTACTTCTATGACTGCACATTTTGTTTTTCCCCATATTCTAATTCTCTTCTTGTCTTTTCCAAACTTTTAATTTCTTTCCTACTTCTACTTTAAATGCTTCATTTATGGGATTTAAGTCAAATCTAATAATATCCTTTGGTTTCTTCTTAGCCCTTCACTTCAATTTAACTTCAGCTAATAATAATTCATGATCTGTCCCATAGTCCGCACCAGATAGTGCTTTTTGCTGCTTGAATAGTACTTCCCCTCTGTCTTATATTATTGCTGGCAAACAATATGATCAATCTGATTTCTGTATTCCCCATTAGGTGAAGTCGATGCATAGAATTTTCTTTTATGTTGTTGGAAGCAAGTGCTTGCAATAAAGCAATTGTTCTCAACACAAAACTCCAACATTCTTTCTGCTGCTTCATTCCTTAGTCCTAAACAAATTTTCTAGTGATGCCTCGCTCTTCTTTTTTGCCCACGTTTGCATTCTAATCACCTAATACCAAGAGAATATCTGTTTTATCAATACTGTATACTACTTGCTGCAAGCTGCTGTAAAATTCTTCTACCTCATCTTCATTTGAATCGGTAGTGGGTACATACACCTGTATGAGTGTAACATTCACTGGTTATGCCTTTATTCTGATTAGAATTTTTCTATCGGACACTTGGTTGTAGCCAAAATGTACTTTCGGTATTCTTTTCTAACTATGACTGCACTCCATTTCTTCGAAGGTTACATGTTCAGAGTAATATATCATGAAATCATCGGTATCAAAGTAATAACCCATTCCCGTAAATCTCAGTTTCACCGATTCCTAACATCTTGCCTAGTGTTTTGAAACTCTAACTAAGAGAGTCCACAATCTTTGTTCTTCCAGTGGAACCACCCTTACAACTGAGTTCGACCACATACACAACACTTTCCTCTCCAATGGCTACAGCGATCACAGTATTAAAAAAATAATCAGTTCCTCCCCATTCTCCAGTCTTCTCTTCAGAAAGAGTTTAGAAATGCCATACCCTACATCCGTGGCACATCGGAAAAAATAGCCAAGATTTTAAAAAAGTACAACCTACACACGGCATTTAAGCCCCACCGCAAACTTGTTACCCTTATCCGTTATACAAAAGATCAGCTCCCTCCTCTCTCAGTGCCTGGAGTTTATAAAGTATCCTGTAAGCTGGTGTACTTTGGACAGACAAACAGATCAGCAACCATCCACCTAGAGGAACACAAGTCATACATCTGCAACCACGACTATGGTCAGTCAGGCCTGGCTGACCATGTCTTGGATACAACTCACAGGATCTCATGGGAAAAAAACCACCATGCTCCACCACAGCAAATTAAAAAAAAAAGAGACTATTTTTAGAATCAGCAGCAGCTCTCAGAAATCAACCAAATCTTAATAAATACGGTTGCATTAAGCATCCTAAAATTTGGGCAACACTTATCATCAGAGATCCCACCTTACATTCCAGGCCACCTACAACCGCCCTTAGAGGGCGCCCCACCTAGATAGCACTTTAGAGTCACCCACTTGGTTGAGCTTAGTATTGTGAGGTATTTGTGTATATGTTACATTAGTTTTTTTGTAATCCATGAAGATGTCTCAGTGACTGAGACGAAATATAGGAAGTATTAAATTCTGTTTTTATCCTTTTTGAGTGCTGTTTACAATCCATTAAACCCTCAACATGATGTCCTCACAGCACTTAATCCTCTACACACGGATTCCGACAGGGTTCATACTTTTAGATTTCGTGATACGTACGGTTTCTCTGAATTCATATACAGCTCTTCTTTCGGAAGAAGTGAAATCTGATGTAAGAAAACACATGAGAGAGACCTTCGGAATGGAGAATTGATTTTTTTAAAATTAATTTTGTCCCCCCCCCTCTCTCTCTCCCCTTTTATGACATCTTTGTGCAGCGCACAAATTGTACACCTGCATGTCGTGGCCCTGCTACAACTGCAGTTCCCATTACACTATCCTTTACAACATCTTATTATTTGCTGGTGATGTGAAATTAGGTAGTAATAGTTAATCAAGGCGATGTGGAGAATTTGCAAAACGATTACGTAGGCAATATGGACAAAATAGAAAGGGTATCAGTTTAATGTGGGCAAATGTAAAGTTATGCATTTTGGGATAAATAGATTACAAATCGTGTATCACATTGATGGCACTATATTCCAGGAAATGGATGATGTCTTGGAAGACAGAGAGTTGGAGTTTAGAGGTCACATTACTTAGGTTGCTGAGGTATTCCATATGATTACTTGGCTATTGAAGAACACATTAACAAGTAGAAATAAGTAAGTTGTTGTTCCTCTTTACAAAGCCTTGATATGCCTACATCTAGATTACTGTGCTCAAGTCTGGTTTCCTAGGTCTCTTGGGGATGAGGAAGCGGTGGAGAGGATTCAGAGGCGAGTGGCCAAGATGGTGAGTGACCTGTGGAATGTTCCCTATACGGATAAATTGAGGGTGTGTAGATTGGAACTTGATCGATAGGAGAAAAAGAGGTGATGTGGTACAATCATTTGAGTTGCTTAAAAGGTTTTACAGGGTTCATACAGGGGAAATGTTTCAGTACTTGGCTAGAAGGACCAGAATAAGGGATCATCTTGGAAGTTGAATAAAGGTGTGGTTAATAGGGGGTGTGAGGACTAGATTTTTTGGTTGGAGAGTTATGAATGAGTGGAATGGGTCAGTTTTCAGTGCTTTATCTGTTAATGGGTTCAAGGAGAGGTATCGTAGAATGCGTGGATAGATTGGGTCTCCCACGCCGAGTCTTCAGACTCCATGGAAGTGCCAATAATATATTTTTTTTATAGTAATAATAACTTTTTTTTATTGATCTCTCAAATATTTACATATATATAATTATCATCTTGAGTAACATTCAGTATATTATTTTACAAAGTTCAGCACTAAGTGCTACATGTATTTTTCACAATGATGAGATTGCAATTAATAATGAAGTTAACATAGTTTTTTTTTTTTGCTATTTTTTTAAAATAATAATTACAATAATAATTTACAATTATATAGTTTAGAGTTACACAAGATAAATAATATTACATGTTGTAGTTTACTTTTTTTTTCCCCCAAAGTTTGAGAAAGTGTGATTATACACCTGTATTTGCACATATGCAATTAAATATTATATTTCCTAATACTCACAAACGTACAATGTAAACTCATTATTTACATAATTTTAAATAATAATGTTTTATTACATTATTTTTTCATTTTACATTGTAATATTATATTAATGATTATTATGACTTGCATACATATAACAATTACATTATAAAATTATAGAAATTACTAAATTTAAAAATTCTAAAAATTACATGTATAATAATAATATATATATTTTTTTAATAATAATAATATATATTTATTTTATATAGTTTATTATCTCTCAAATAATTACATGAATATACTAACATTTAGGCAACAATGCATATTTTTCTTGCAAAATGGTTCAGTAAGAATTATAATTACTCTTAATATCATTATCATTTGCAGAATTTTTCATTGACACAAGAGTAAAAAGTGTGTATTATAACCATTAATAATAATCATAGTAATCGTGTTTATTATTAATGACTCACAAGTTAAACAATATTACTTATGTTGCAGTTTACACAATGATAATTTTTTTAAATTTAAATTGTAAATTAAATATATAATTTTAAACTTAAATATATAACCGAAGTATTACTATCACATTTTCTGTTTACTACTAGAATTCATTACAGAATGTTAAGTGAATAATGTTAGATAAATACTACTACTGGGATGTAACTCAACTGCACCCTCGAAGCTTTGTAATTAGCCTCTGAGGGTGATACTGGTTATATATACATATATTTGTTATTGATTTGGTTGCTGTGTTGGAAGTAGGCAGATCTTTGGGAGGTCAAATGAATGATCGGAAAGGTCGGATCAAAGTGAAATTGTCGATCTATCCTGTGTTATTGCATCTGTCTTGATGGTTCACGTTCTTTTTTTATTGTGGGCTTCTTTTTGAACTATTTAGGAGGCTTTTTTCTTCACAGTGGCAGCCTTTCTATGTCTTCTGTGCTTTTAATTTGTATCGGCTTTGAAGTTTGTGACTTCCTTATGAATATCTTGGCATCTCTGGACCACAAAAATTGGTAATTTTTTTCCATTTTTGCTTTTCTTGTTTGGTACAACAGATTCTGGTTGAATGGTGTTAAATATTCGGATAGGAAGATTGGTGTATTGTCTTGCTGTGCGTTCAAGTCCTTGGCAACTGGTTTTTTCTGCCTGCTGGCTTTTATGAGATTGTCTCTTGTGGACTTGCTCTTAAGACGAATTATGACTGGTGCAGGTCGTGGGAAGCCTTGGTTTTTGCTCTTCCTAGGAATCCGATTTACGGTCTGAATGTCGTTAAGTGTAGGGGGATATCAATTACATGGCTTAATTTTAAAACCACGTCTCTGAGGTTTTCTGTAGGTGCAGTTTCAGGAAGACTGTTTATGACAAGATCTTTTTTATGTTGTTGCTGATTTAAACGTTCGTATTGTAGTTTTTGAGAATGAAGTTCTTGACGGAGTTCGGATGTCTCTTTCATCAAATTGTGTTGCCTGTCTTTTAGTGCGTTAATGCTCATTTTAATGTCTTTTACCGTTTGCAACACTTTTTTAACTGCTAAATTATTATGTTTTACCAAATCTTCATATTCGCTAGATTTTTTTGTTATTTGTTCGTTCTGTTTCTTAAAGAGTTCTTGCACAAGATCTACTAAGCTGGCTTTTATAGTCACTAGACCGTTTTCTATTAGTATACTTAAAGAGTTTAAATTATAGGACTCACCTGCGTTTTTTTGTCTGTTCAGTTCGTCATCTGATTTTGCCTCCGGTATAATCGGCTGCATCGTAGGTGGCTGCCTTACGTGCGATTCTTTGTTCCTCATGCAGATTACGCACTTCCATTCCTCACATGTTACATCGGGTTCATATTTATGTTGCCCGGTTGTTTCTGAAAAGCCGGCACATTTTAAGTGTAGAATCCTACTGCATTTCGTACAAGTTATATTATTTCCGTTGGACGATAACTCCTCCAGGCATTTGATACACTTCATGACCCACCTTTCTTCCCTTAGGCATTGAGGCGTGATTATAAAGATGGCGACGTCCTTTGTTCTTCGCTGGATGTTGACCACGGTCCTCAATAATAATAATAATAATAACAATAATAATCCCCCAAAGGAACATGGCCTTGTCGTGGTAGTGGGGCTTGCGTGCTTCAGTGATGTTATTATTATTATTATTATTATTATTATTATTATTATTATTATTATTATTATTATTATTACAGGCAACTCCAGGGAGTCATTAGACTCATAGAGGGAGGCCCCAAATCATATTCATCACAACTATTCTACATTCATACAGTATCTATCATACCTCGCCTTAAACTCATTCACTGTCACATCATCCACCACAGACTCTGGGAGCACATTCCACTCATTCACCTCTACACGTAAAGAACCCAGCTCTAACACCTTTACTATCCACACTTTTGCCCAGTTTCCATGGATGTCCCCTAGTCCTCCCACAACCAGCCCTGTTCTCAAAAATATCTTCTGAATTAATTTTATAGAAACCCTTCAGTAATTTGAATGTCTCAATCATACTCCCCTCCTCCACCTATCAACCAATTTCTGCAACCTACAAATCCTCAACCTGTTCTCATAAGGTTTATTCCGCAGACCTGCTATTATCTTGGTCACTCGCCTCTGGATCCTCTGAACCTGCTCCCCATCAAGAAGAAACCTAGGTGACCAAATCTGGGCACAGTAGTCGAGATGGGGTCTTATCAAGGCTCGATACAGAGGAACAATAACCTGCTTGTCTCTGCTTGTCAACGTATTCTTCAGCAACCAAGTGATTTGATGAGCTGATTTGGCAACTTTTTCAATGTGCCCCCTAAACTTCAACTCCTTATCCACCAACACTCCTAAATCTCGTGCCTCATCAATTTCCTGGAATACAGTTCCACCAATGTAGTAATCTGCTGCTAATCTTTTCACCCCAAAATGTATAACCTTACATTTTGCCATATTAAATTGACATCCATTCACCTTAGCCCAAACCTCCAATCTATCCAAATCATCTTGCAAGATTTTGACGTCATCTGCATTCACTATTGCCCTACCCAACTTTGCATCATCCACAAACAAATGAACTGTTCCTCTCAGATCCTTTCCTATATCATTAATGAACAAATTAAACAGCAGTGGTCCAAGAACAGATCCTTGTGGCACACCACTAATCACAGGCCGTCTTGTGGATTCTACTCCTGAATAAACCACTCTCTGATATCTCTGTCAACAACCCTATATCCATCCCCATATGCTGCAATTTACTGATTAGAATTCCATGTGGTATCCTGTCAAAGGCCTTAGCAGGTTCCAGTAGAATCACTGTAAACCCATTACCCTTATGCAGTTCAGCCGTCACTGTGTTATAATACGTGAGCAAGTTACTGAGGCATGACCTACCCTTCACAAAACCATGCTGTTCCCGATACAGTATCCCATTTTCTTCTATCCAATCTTGTATTTTCCTCTTGACTATTTTCTCCAAGACCTTGATAATGATTCCTGCTATGCTGATTGGCCGGTAATTTTCAACAGCAGCCTTGGAACCACCTTTATGCAGCGGAACTATTTTCCCCTCTTTCCACCCCTTTGGACTGACCCCGACCCGAGGCTCAAATTAAACAAAATGGTCAAGGGCACTGACAATTCGTTAGCCGCTTCACGTACGACACAAGCTGGTATACTATCCAATCCCACAGATGTATTGACATTGAGGTTCTGTAATAGACTATTTACCTCTACTTCATTCATCACAATTCCAGTATAAGCTGTTGGTTCTTCCATTCAATGTTGAGAGCTATTCTCGCGGTAGCATAGCTGCCAGCTTCGGATTCCATGGAAGTGCCAATAATAATAATAATAATAATCCCCCAAAAGAACATGGCCTTGTCGTGGCGGAGGGACTTGCGTGCTTCAGTGATGTTGAAAGCTATTCTGGCAGTAGCATAGCTGCCAGCAGGGACACCCTTTTCAGACAAGTCTCAACTGAGGAGCCAGACTAACAGTGTTCCATCTCCCATTTTAAGTGAAAAGTAAGAAGAGACCCATACCAGATAAGTCGACGCCCGAGTCATCAAGGACTGCGTCAGATTTTGAAGATCCTGGCTATCAGGCGACAAGTGGGCTATAGGATCCAGCTCTCCTTGCTGGGCAATCAGGGCAGGAAGCTGAAAAGCGACTGGAAGAAACCAAACGTAAAAAATGGACTGTAGAAGAATACAAAGAAGTTATGAAATGTTTTTACATATAAACACCAGAAAAACGAGGTTTTAGGAAGCGTATGCATTTAATTTGGAAAACAAAAATTTTCACAGTCTGTAATCACAGAAAAAAGACTTATGGACCAAAAGAATCGCATTTTCCATAACAAAAATATTTACTGAACTCGAGCTTCAAGAGTTATGTAATAAACCAACAACTACCCTTACAGCAAATCATCAGGAGGTAGCTATATCAAACTTTGAAATTCAATTCAGTAAGCATCAAGCTGACGACATACCTCAGAATGTTTTGACAGAATTGCAGTGTAAAATGAAGTCAGGAAACTTGGAAAATGTGAACTCCATAAATGAACGTATAAGACTACCACTATTAAAAGTTTTACTTAAATCTAAGCTAAAACAGCTCCTCTTAGATGCAAATGCTGTAATTTAAACCATCACAACCAACAGTAAAGGAAACAAATCAGCTCCTATACAGCATAGCCTCTATCATTACAGTGAATCTTGATTGCGAACTGCAAGAGTAAAAGCCGAGGATGAAACAATCTGCACCATTGAAAATCTGGTTGGAACGCAAAGTCAACAGACTTCGAGCTGATTTGAGCAACATAAAAAGAGTTTTAAAGAAGGACGGCTGAAAAATAACATCACAAACAAACTGATTAACACATATAATGGCCAACAAACAATTGCTGAAGTTACTGAAGAGCTAAACAAAGAATTACAGCGACTGCAGAGAAAATTAAAAGATATGAAGCAAGAATCAATCAATATGTGCAAAATATGAAATTTCGACAGAACTAACGTCAGTTCTTCAGTCTCTCCAGAGAAATACAAATGCAAACAACCATTCACCAGTACTCAAATTTTGGAAGACAATTTGGGATAATCCTATTAAATGCAATAAAGATGCCTAATGGATTATGGAAATGGAATCAGAATTGAAACAGAAACAAATGAAAAATGTCATTATCACTAAAGAAATGGTCAGCGCACAAACTAGAAAATTAAAAAACTAGAGTGTACCTGGCAAGATGAACTACATGATTTGGGTTAAAGCATCTAACCAGTCTACATGATCGAATGGCAGAACAATTTAATTCTTTGTTGCAGTTAGGCTCAGTGGAAGACTGGATGATATCTGGGCGCATTTTTCGTTTCATGAAAGTAAAGGATAAGAGTGCAGACCCAAGTAACTATCGCCCAATAACATGCCTATCAACTATGCTTAAGCTGTTCACTGCAATCATAGCAAATTCCATATACCACTACTTATCAGATAATCAGATTTATCTGATTGAACAAAAAGCAATTTTCAAAAATCCAGAGGAACAAATGACCAGATCCTTACTAATAAAATGATTCTCAGAAATTTATTTCTCATGAAAACATTTCTTACTATAAGAAAGCATTCGATTCCCTCCCCGGATCCTAAAAGCACTACAAATATTTGGAATTAGCAAAAACGTATGTCCTTTCCGGCTGCTACTATGAAATCATGGAAAACAACTTTAATAGCGAATAATGAACGATTCGGAGATATCAGCATTAAACGTGGAATTTTTCAAGGTGACTTCTTGTCACCACTGCTCTTCAACATTTCTTTGATACGTTTTTCTATGATCTTGAATTAAATAAAACTTGGATTTGAAATTCCTAAATATAATATTAAATTTTTCTATCGGTTGTATATAGATGACTTGAAGTTATATGGAAAATCGGCCCAGCAAATAGACTTTTTACTGAACACAGTTCGTATTTTCAGTCAGGACATCAAAATGGAATTTAGTTTAGATAAACGCGCAATTTTATATATTAAACGAGGAAAAATTAATAAAAAAAAAAAAAATCAGCTAACGCCTTTTTTATTCCCGTATACGGGAGTAGGCGAGGCCATTTTAGCCCTATCTAACTTAGGAAAATGACAATTAATGACACTAGGAATTTTAATTTTGATCAACAGAAATATATAAAAGCAATTTCAGCCGATGAACACTATAAATACCTAGGAATGTTAGAAGCCAGTGACATTCTCCACTCGAAAGTTAAACAACAGGCAGCAGCAGCAGAATACACCAAAAGAGTTAGACATATTCTGAAAACAAAGCTAAATAGATTAAACACAATTAGAGCAATGAATTCTGGGGCTATACCAGTGGTCCGATACACAGTGGCCATAATAGATTGGACAAAAGAAGACCTGGACAAATTGGACCACAAAACTAGAAAACTAATGACGTGCATCATGCATTACATCCACGAAGTGATGTTGACTGGTTGTACCTATACCAAGGAGAATAGGTTGACGGGGTTTGCTGCAAGAGAGACAGACTGTGGAAGAAGAAGAAGAAATTAGCTTAAAAACTTACATCGATAACAGCTCTGATCAAATGCTTCAAGCAGTTACACAAGAGGGTCTTCTGAAAGCAACAGGAAACAAATGCGATTACAAAAAGGAAAAGCAACATAACCGTTATGTGCGCTGGAAAAATAAACCTTTGCATAGCCAATTTCTTAGAGATACCGAGAACAAAAGTGACATAAACAAGATGTGGCAATTGCTACAATATGGATATATTAAAAAAGAAACAGAAGGATTTATTCTAGCAGCTCAAGAACAGGCATTACAAACTAATGCAATAAAAGCAAAAATTTTGAACATCAATAATAACAGGAAATGAAGATTATTATTATTATTATGTGATACCTCCAGGGAGTCGAAAGACTCATTGAGGGAGAGTGTGCCAACAGCATCGAACGATTGAACCCCTTCCCACTACTAACCGTGCTCAAACTTGCTTAACGTTTTGCGTGAGCCATTAGTAGCAGAGGCTCTACCAATCGATCAGAAAGATGAGACTGTAGAACATGTAATCAGTGCCTGCAGCAAGATAGCTCAGACTGATTATAAATACCGCCATAATCAAGTGGCCAAAATAATTCATTGGCATGTATGCAAAAAATATGGCTTTCCTACATCTGATAACTGGTGGCAGCATAAAATAGAGACAGTATTGGAAAACGAAACAGCAAAAATTCTCTGGGACTTTCGAATACAAACCGATCGGCATTTGGAACACAATAGACCTGATATCACAATTATCGAACATCGACAGGTTTGGATTATCGATATCCAGTGATAACAACATTAACAACAAAGAACTGGAAAAAAATATCGAGATCTGACAGTCGAAGTTAGCAGGCTGTGGCTTAAGCACACTAAAGTTATCCCAATAGTTATCGGTGCAATTTCAAAGAAGCTATCCAACTATTTACAGCAATTAAACATCAACCAAGTGACCGCATATGACCTACAAAAAAAAAAAAAAAAACAGCATTACTTGGAATAGTCCATATTTTACGACGCTACCTGAGTATTCTTAGATTCTTGCGTAGAATATGAATTGTTCTGTATCACCAACATTATTTAAACAAATTGTTGCTTAAATAATGTTGTTTAGACTGTGTATCAATTATGTGAATAAATAATAATAATAATAATAATCTATTGTTCTTTAAAAAAGCATGATAAAAATTCTCAGGAATATTGGATCTCCCTGTCTCTTGCTGCCTCTTGTGTTCGGGAACTATCTCCCTGTTTTCCCATAATTTCTCATAGCAGCCTCTACATTCTCGTTGATATTTAGATATATCAGGTTCCTTGCGACCATGGTGACCACCCAGTAAAAATATTTTGTACCAACTTATGCAGGAAAAAGGTACTAGATCTGAAAAAAAAAGTACTATATTTTTATTTGCTTTCGTTTCACTCTATTTAGAGCATTTTACGATACTTTTTACGATACTACTACTACTACCTTATTGTTATAGAATAACTCAATGTAAAACCGCTAAATAGTGGTTGAGACAGTTGTAGGTGTCCTCCCGCGATGAGTCTTCGGACTCCTTGGAGGTATCAGGAATAACAATAATAATAATAACAATAATAATAAATCAACACATGTACGACAAATACGAAAAGAAAAAAAGTCAAAACGCACCTCACTGTAGTCATCTATGAGTCCAAGAGCTGCAATTGTTAATCATCATAATAGAAGTCCCAATTGTAACTCTAGCACTTAACATGTGTATTAATTTACCAGATAATTTTTAGTCTTATTTTAGTATTTAAAATAATGTAGCATTAAATTTTCAGTTATTTAATATGCTATTTACATATAGACAGGGGTTCCCCTCTCACAAGAAAAACAATGGAAGTATTTATTCATTATTTTTAGCAGATTTTGCTAAATTAATTAACTCATCAGAAATAGTAACATCTGTAGCTGATAAATGTTTCAATTTTTCTTTTGTCAAAAGGAGTCCATTCATCAAGGGAGTTTGTAGTTGATTTCTTATTTTATTCTTATTTATTGTCGCTGCTTAAAATATTCTTCAGTTGATGCTGATGAATGAGAGAGGAACAGTACAGCTTTAAATAATGTTGTTAAATTAGGAAGCATTTGTTCTCCTACAGCATCTTTCATTTCAAAAACTTTATTACAAATAAATAAATAAATTCTTGACCTTTTTTTAAATGCTTCTACAGTCTGCAATAGTTGCATTCTCTATCAAGCTCTTCATAATGTCCCTATGTATAGATTTTCCATGTCTAAAACTGACCATTGTCGGCTAGATTTATCTTTTCAAATGGGTCCAAATCACGCTGTGCACCAATAAAAGGTGTTACACATATTAAAATATTTAATTTTTCCACTTGTTTAAAGGTTGTAATGATCTTATAACGCGCGAGAAGTGTTTGAATTGCGAGGAATATATGCACATTCGACTGGTATGTGCAATTCGACTGGTATTAGCCAATTAAAATTGGCTAATACCAGTCGAATTGCGTGAGTATGGGATCGGGGAGGGGGGGGGTGACAAAGTTAGAGAACAGTGAGAGGGGAGAAACAAAAAGAGAAATCATACTTGTGTCACTGAATGTGACATATGGAGAGGTGGGAGAAGAGAAAAATATTAAACTGATACGTCTAACTCTGATGCTGTTGTTATTATTATTCGGAAGGAAGAAATATTAGATCTGTTGGTGAACGTACTAGAACACTAAAAATTTATAAAAATGTACTAGATCTAGTACGAAAGTACTAGTGGTGGTCACCCCGTTTGCTACACCGTAGAATACGACTACAGTCTACAGGAGCAGACAGGCACTGAAGGCTACGGGAATTTCCCATCGATCGGCAACTGAGAATGCGTCATGTTATTATTATTTTCATCATCATTCAAACATCATTTTTATTCAGAAAATACGATCCTTAATAAAATGTTTCTCAGCGGGTCTAGCAAATGCAGCGAAATACATATAGTACACTATAAAGAATGTACGTTGCGGCCGCCGACAATGAGAGTAACAGAATATCTCACAATATTCAGATTTGTGATTCTCACTACTGCGCAAGTGCATATCTACTCAGTCGTCCAGCTATTCAGCGTTTTGCAGCGCTAAGGGGATGCGTTTAGAAATGTTTAATATTCAGTGCTATATAATACTGTCATAATCTAGTAATATATACACTGCTTGGAAAGAAGTCCTTAGGGTGCTATGAAGGATAATAATATATAAAAGCAGCCATTCATCAACTGCCACGTTGAACGTGGATTTCCGAGCATCGATCGATCGATTGGAATACAAATCCACACAAAAACATTCTGATCCAAGAATCACAACATGGGTTTCCATCTTAGGACAGCAATATGTAATCTCCACATAACCCGAACCAACATACAGTGGCATTACCTTCTGATCTTGAAAATATAGGTCACGATCTCGCTGCATGTTTCACAAGTCACAGTACACGTCTCGTTAGTGAAATATAAAAGTAGTATTTGTAATTTGCAGATCATCTTTCTGACTTTCAGTATGCAATGAACGTGTACAGTGGAATGTGGAAATTTGGAAATCTGCGTTATGGAGTGATGAATCACGCTACACCCTCTGTCGAGCAGATTTACTGGTGTGGATGTGTCAGATACTAGTTGAATATCTCTTATCACAGTGGTTAACCCCAAATAAGAAATCGGAGCTGGCGTAGTAATAGTATGATCCTGTTTTTCCTAGTGTTGCCTCGGACCTCCGCTTGTGGTGTTACGAACATTGATTTCGAGAGGAATCTGAACATTCTGGACAATAAAATGCTTTACTTCCTACTTTGTGGTGTTTCTACTGAACTGACCATTGCCAATCTTATAGTGTCCACCTTAAAGCGTTGCCTCTTTCAGCAACGCAACCCACCATGTAATTAGACTGCTGCTATAACTGTGTGGTTGGTAAACATGAATGTCACCACACTTGACTGACCTTTACAGAGCCCTGATATCAATCCTACTGAACATCTATGGGAAGAATTGAAGCTTTGGGTGAGGTGAACGGACGTCCACTCCACAATAGTCCAAGACCTCATTACATACGTACAGTCAGGGCCGACTCTAAGCTTAAGCACAAGTGGCACCGATCTAGGGGCACCAACATCTTAAAAAAAGTACAGTAGTATCTCGCTAATCCGAACCTCTTTAGTCCGAACCCTCCAGTAATCCGAACTGCGGTTTGAAAGAAAAAAAATTTTTATTACGTATTATTATTTTATGTACTATTATTTTTATTTAATAATTATTATTTTAACTATTATTATTTATTTTATTATTATTACAGTATAGTATTTATTTTTTCATACTGTCGATTGTATGGTTACACTGTAGGCCTATTTTGATTTATTGTGTGTTCACGTTTGCTTTTTTATACTGTACAGTACGTACTGTATTGTCGCATGAATCACCGCTGTCGAGCGTCATGGAATAAACTGTGGCCTTTTAGAATTTACGAAGATAACTACGGTGATACACAAAAAGCTGATATTCAAAACGTGCATCATTTGGTTAAAAATATAAATCCAAATGTTGAAATTTCACAAACAGATGTTACGGAATGGATTACAGGTAGAACCGAAAGTGAATTCGAAGTCAAATCAGATGCTTAAATTATAAATATGACGATACAGAATGAATTAGCGAACGATGATGACGATAAGGAATTCGAAGAAAAAAAAAAGTAAAACATGAAGAGGCTGTCGACAGTTTTAATATGAGTATGAATGGGCTAAGCAGAATGATTCGCCATTCCACAAAATTTTTGCTAATGCAACTCCAAGAAGAAGCATTCGAAAAACGTTTAGTTCCAAGAAGCAAAAGAAAATCAGTGACTTTTACAAAGAAATAAAAAAAAAATTTTTTGTGTGTTATTTTGTGAAACTTTTTTTTGTGTGTGTTGTGTTTACAAGAATGTTTTATTTTTTATGCAAATTAAGTTATGTACTGAACTATGCAATTTTATTAAATCAGAATCCTCAACTTCTTCTTCTTCTTCTTTCACTCTGCCTTATCCCATGTTAAACGGGGTCGGCGCACCAATCTTTAACCTTCCTCTTCCAAATTCTCCGGTCCAGGGCATTCTTCGGACTCCATCCTTTCTCCCTAAGATCCTCTGTCATCTTATCCCTCCACCTGAGCTTGGGCCTGCCTCTTTTCCTCCTTCCCTCCAACTCCATATACTCCACTCGTTTACGAACATACTCCTCACCCTTCCTCTCAACATGTCCAAACCACCTCAGCCTAATTTCTTGTATCTTCTTGCCAATTGGTCCCACCTTAACCGTCCCTCTGATGTAGTCATTCCTTATCTTGTCCTTCTTTGTCACACCACTCATCCATCTCAACATCCACATCTCTGCTACCTCCATCTTCCTCTCCTGTGCCTTGGTTATAGGCCACATCTCCGCACCATGGAGCATCGCCGGCCTCACCACCATCTTATAGAGCTTTCCTTTCCTCTTACAACTCACTCTCTTGTCGCACAGGACCCCCGCTCATCTTCCTCCAATTCATCCAACCGCATGTTATTCGGTGCTGTATTTCCTCATCCAGGTCACCATTCCTCTCGACAACCGACCCAAGGTACTTGAATTTCTTCCCTGAAATTAGCCTTTCACCCTGGAGTCGTATGACGATATCCTCGTCACTCCCCGTTGATATATATTCAGTCTTCACCCGGTTAATTCTCATGCCGCTCTCCTCCAATGCCCTTCTCCACTCTTCCAGGGTATTTTCAAGCTTCTCTCGGGATGATTCGCATAGAACAATGTCATCGGCAAACAGCATGCTCCATGGTGCCTCCTTCTTGAAAGAGGTAGGGGCTCAGAGCTGACCTTTGGTGTAGCCCTATGACAATAGGGAACCCTTCTGTCATGCCGACACTAGATCTGACCTGAGTTTCTGTTCCCTCATACATCTCCTTCACCAACCTCACGTACTTCTCCGACATCCCCTTCTTCCTCATACACCTCCATACCTCCTGCCTGGCCACTCTGTCGTATGCCTTTTCCAGATCTATAAACACCATGTGAAGATCCACTTGCATCTCTCTATATTTCTCCATCAATCGCCTTAGCGCAAATATTGCATCCGTTGTCCTTCTTCCTGGCATAAATCCAAACTGCTCCTCACCAATTTTCGTTTCCTGCCGTAACCTTGCTTCAATTACTCTTTCCCATATTTTTAATGTGTGTGACATCAGCTTGATTCCTCTATAGTTGCCACAGTCTTGAACATCTCCTCTTCCTTTGTAGATTGGGACGAGAATACTTTTCCTCCATTCCTCTGGTATCTTTTCCTGTTGGACTATTTTACACATCAGATCCCATAACATATCCACGCTCTCACTGCCCAAACTTTTCCATACTTCCCCAGGTATCTGGTCTGCTCCTACAGCCTTTCCATTCTTCATTTTTCTCAGTACCCAAACCACTTCCTCTCTACTTATGTCTTGCACCGGTCTCTCATTTACCTCTCCATCCTCGCACCTCTCTCTTGGATTCTCCTCATTTAGTAGTTTTTGGAAATATTCTTTCCATCTTCCTCTGATTTTGTTCTCGTCAAAATCAGAATCCTCAACAATACAGGTAAATACAAACTAAATTTTTTACTAAAATAAACTTGTGTACTGTATTATTTTTTAAGTTTTATATTACAGTACAGTAGCATTTTTTCTATCAGTTAATTCATTTATTTACAGAATTAAATTGATGTACCATTAGAATCTGATTATTTTTGTCTGAAGCGCTAGTTATTGTTGCCTCTTGTAGGGGAAATTCGATAATCCGAACTTTTCGCTAATCTGAACGAGCGCGGTTTTTATTAGTTCGGATTTAGAGAGATACCACTGTAATGGTATTAAAGATGACCATGAATGTTGGTAAACATGAATGTCACCACACTTGACTGACCTTTACAGAGCCCTGATCTCAATCCTGTTGAACATTTATGGGAGGAATTGAAGCTTCGGGTGAGGTGAACGGATATCCACTCCACAATAGTCCAGGACCTCATTACATACATACAGTCAGGGACGACTCTAAGCTTAAGCACAAGTGGCACCGATCTAGGGGCGCCAACATCTTAAAAAAAGTAATAGTATTAAAGATGACCGGAGAGTCGAAACGTTGGTGATACGAGCAGTGCCCCAAAAATGCTCTGTACGCACTTTTCTTAGCAATGACAAACTGCTTTTAACAATAATTTAATGATACCTGTTTTGTCTTACAATGCGTTGATAAAACTAATCTATGGGAGCCACATACCCTCGAGCCGGCACTACCTGCAGTAAGAATATGCCAACATTCCTAGTAATCGCTATCTTACGCTTGTGGAAAGTATTCCCCGTAGGATTACTGTACCCGTCGGAACAAAACGAGTTCGTACATCTTATTAAGGTGGGCTCTATAGCTCTTTGTTCCTTACATTGTGGTACGATTTTTTTTAAAAAGAACCGTGTATGTGTTGCTCTTCAAGACCTGACTTTGGACTTGCGATGTAAATCTGTACAAGCGAATAAAAAAAAATTAAAAAAAAAACAGCTGTACAACTTTTTCATCAGAGACATAAAGGCTTCACCACAGTACTAGAAACATGCTGCCAAAACTGCAAAACCTCGGCGATTTGAAGGAGTTTCATTTCATTGGACTTAACATAAAAATTATTTTCCAGTCGATCCAAAACCTGTCTACAGAACTTTGAAACAATCAGGAGAAAGCAGCTGCTTCTTCCATTGATTGATCGATCCATCCATCCATCCATAAGTTCGTAGGACAGAAATAAGTGCATCATGGTCAGTTCGCTTTTCAGTGATTTACGACACTTGTCCTCACCACGGGATCCTGTTCTATGCTTTCCTGGAAGTTTCAACTCTCTGAAGACCAGTTATTCCAGACGCAATTAGGCTACTTGACTTTAAAAATGTCAGTTTACATCGTCTGCTCTAGTACTTTATAGAAAACAATGGCCTAAATATATTAACTGTCAAGCAATATTTGGTTAGGGGGAAGTTAGTTAATTGTCAGTTATGCTTCAATAATTAAGATACAATCCGTGGATTTCGGAAATACCTAACTGAATAGATTTCTTCAGAAAAAAATGAAGCATTTGATGGACACTCTAAGCACGATCCCATTTTCAACCAGTGAATGTTTGACATATGAATCTGATCGACAGCCTAAGCAGAGCTTTATTGATGGTAAAAACAACTTTTCTACCGTTTGTTAAAAATGGCATGTCCAACATAGACACGCTTTCATCCAGCAAAATAAGACGATTCACGGCGGCTTAGGAAACACTATTCAGCAATATATACACAAACAGTAAGAAAAAAATGTCGGCCTATTTTTCCAGAAGAGAACTTAATTATCAGATACACTTTATCATTTAAATTTTATGGTTTATATACTTGTAGAGTAACTTTATGCTTACTAAATTGTGTATTATATACTTAATTCCAAAAACATTATCACTTATTTTAGGCTGTGTTATAGGCACATAAATAACCAAAAATGATGCTACAAGCTGAATTATAAAAATGTAACAAACCAATGGAGATATTTCATGATCACATGATAATGCAATTGTAATGTGATCAACCAGTGTTCCTGTCGCTGTCATCGTCACTGAATGCAAATATTGATGCACAGGCCGTTGGTTCCTCACAGTTTGAAAAAACTCAGTATTTTGATTCTACAACTATATCTGCACTGCAAATCTCAGAGTCAATATCATCGGTATTAATGATAAATAGGAATGTTAATTGAGCCTGTGCAGCTCAGCGGATGTGGCGTTTGCACACCGCCGCGCTTGGCCGCACGAAGGAAGACGTGGTTTCGAGTCTAGTCGGCGACTAGAGGAAATTTTTCTAAGCCTTTTTTGACCGGTTCCCGAGTTAGTCGATCTCTGGCACGGGCAAGCAGGTTTTTCCTCCCGGAAACTCGGGAGGAAAAAGACATTAAATATATTGTGTTAGGGTTAGGGACCACGAGATGGCGGCACATTTGAGCCGTCTCTCTTCACTGCGTACCGCTTAATTAGTGATAGCCTTGGGCCATCTGTCTCTGATTGGGTACCAGTGGAGATTGAACTGCCCACTCAGTCTCCAAAAGTTAGATAGGGCTAAATGGCCTCCCCTACTCCCGTATACGGGAATAAAAAGGCGTTAGCTGATTTTTTTTAGGAATGTTAATTATACTCCTGACGTTAATTGACCATTCCATCAACTTCACAATGTTCCGATACTTTCATGTATAAATTCAAAGAGTTGGTAATTCAGAATCTATTTGCTGATCTGTCGCATTGTTATCCTCATTCTCAAATGAACATGAAGATATTGAATGAGCAATTATTTCTTTTGCACGAAACAGGATAATCTAAATTACTTTTTTGAAGACTAGGCCTGTGGAAGTGAAGTGAGGTTTGCATCAATAGCGCTAGGTTGCCTGAGTAGTAATACTTCAACTAGAGCAACTTTATCTAAACCTATGGTCGGTTCCCGAGTTAGTCGATCTCGAGCACAGACAAGTGAAAGTTATTTCTCTGTAGATTCTGGTGTTATTTCCTGTAAACGCAAGAAACTCGACTGCATAAACCATACTATTTCAGATAATAAAAATATAGTTTTAGGATTAGAGATGCAAGATGGCGGTAGTATCTGCCTTCTCTTCACCGGATGCTGTTTATAATTAGTGATAGTATTGGGGAAGCATTCTCTGATTGGCTACTGTTGGAGGTTGATTCTCCCCAGTCTCTAAAACGTTTGATAGGGTGCACGGATTAGAAGGCTTTAACGGATTTTTTTAAAAGTTTTATTTGAAACCACCCTCTTTTAATGATATCTGAATAATCAAAATTTCAAAAAAAAAAAAAATTTAACAAATCTTTCTCGCTGTATCAAAATTTGTAAAAATATTAAATGAAGTCATAGAAATCAAAATAGTCGATATGTTTGGTAAAACAAATTTGTAAGATAAACGGAACAGAAATGAAATCCAAAAGAAAAATTTCATATAAATCTGTTTAATGTAATAATGGAAGAGTACTCCATTGTACTAATGAGAGGATAAAATACTTGCCGTCTAAACGCAGAATTTTCAAACGATTATAAGAAATTTGAAAATATCTAAAATTGTCTTCAAGAATATGCCCTTATAAAACCAAGCTGGTGACTAAAAACTTTAGCAACAAAATCACCAAAATTACATACAACAGAACTGATGGAGTTTGCAAGAAAATTGGGAAAATTCAGCTTTACTTCTACCGAAGATATACTGTAAGGAAAGATCAACGCCTACAATGACAACTCTGATTAAACAGTTCATTGCTGCTATTGATTATTGTAAAGTCAGCAAAACTGCATGTCATGCTGTTATCAGATTTTAAGTAAACTTTATTTTTACACATTGGCATACAAAGCACATTTTAGCCATTAAATATTAAGTTAACCATGTTTACAAATCGGGTATCGTGTGATAGGTCTTTTGCCTTGTTGCTTTAGCATTTAATTAGTATAATATTTACTTGTGCATGATGTATTCTTAGCTCTAGTTACGATGAGAGTAGTTATATATATGACTTAAAAACCGAGATTACTTATAAAGATTTAATAAGATTAATACAACTAGTTTCGGCTTATAATAGCCTTCATCAGGTATTCTTAAAGGAAGAGAATAGTAATAAACATTGACGTATCTAAAAACTTGAAAATACAGGTAAAAAATCGCCACTCATAATTGATACATAAAAAACGTTGCATTTTTTTTCTTTTTTTTTTCTTCTTTTTTTTTTTCGAAAAAAAAGAAACAAATACAACGTATATATATATATATATATATATATATATATCTTCTTCAGCTTTTCCCACTTAAGTGGAGTTGCTGTTTGTGGTGAGATTCCTCCACAACTTCCTGTCTTGGGCAGTAGCCACATCCAAGTTCTTCATCCTCAAGTCCTCCACCATCTCTCTCCATCTCTTCTTTGGCCGCCCGCGCTTCCCCCTCCCCTGCACATCCATCTGCATGACTTTTCTTCCCATATACTCTTCCTCCCTCCTCATCACATGACCAAACCACCTCAACCTGTATCTTTGCTCCTAAGTTCATAATTTTCACTGTTCCCCTTACATAGTAATTTCTCAGACGATCCTTTCTGGTCACACCGCACATCCACCTAAGAATTCTCATTTCCACTACCTCCATCTTGCTGATGTTATTTTTCCTCAGGGTCATAATTTCCATAGCATACGTCATAGCTGGTCTCACTACTGTCCTGTAGATTTTGCCTTTTAGATTGATCGGCACCAGTTTACTTTCCAGTTTAGCTGCCACTGCTTCTCTTGATTCTGCACACAGCAGGATGTCATCTGCATACAACATCGTTCAAGGCGCGTCTTCTCTCACCTCTTCCGTCACCACCTCTATCACATTATTAAACAGGAACGGACTTAATGCTGACCCTTGATGCAAGCCAACTGTCACTGGAAAACTTTCTGTCTCTCCCAGGCAGGTTCAAACTCTTGTCTTCATATTTCTGTACATCTCCTGCACCAACCTGACATATTTTCCCAGTACTTTCTTCTCCCTCAGACACTTTCAGACTTCTTGCCTTGGCACTCTATCATGCGCTTTCTCCAGATCAATAAATAACAGATGTAGCTCCCGTTGCTTCTCTCGAAAATTTTCCATCATCTGTCGCAACCCAAAGATAGCATCTGTCCTCGATCGACCAGGCATGAAGCCATATTGCTCCTTTTCAATCTCCACCTCCTTCCTCAGTCTTCCATCAAAAACCCTCTCTAGGATTTTCATTGTGTGGGACATCAACTTTATTCCTCTGTAATTCTCACAGTCTTGGACATCCCCTTTACTCTTGTAGATGGGGACAAGAGTACTTTCCCTCCATTCCTCAGGTATATTTTCCTGTTGACAAACTTTTATTGACAGGTACCACAGCAGGTCAATTCCCTCTTCCCCCAGTGCCTTCCATGCTTCCACTGGGATCCTGTCAGGGGCCCACCGATTTTCCATTATTCATCCTCTTTATGGCTTCCTTCACTTCCACTCTACTAATGTTCTGCACCATCCCCTCAGAACGCTGCCCGTCTTCTCTGAGTCCTTATATTTTCTTCATTCAAAAGCCCTTCAAGGTATATTCTCCATCTGTTTCTTATATCCACATCCCTCTTTAATACCCTTCCTCCAGAGTGTTTGATCTACCTCACATGTGCGATGTCCTTTGATGCCTTATTTCTACATTTTGTCAATCGATAAATCTTTCTCTGTCCTTCCTTTGTTTCTAATTGATCATAAAGGTCTTGATATAATGGCTATCGCTTGTGCAACAACTCTTTTGGCTTCTCGCTCTATTTCTCTCTGCCCTCTTCCACTCTTGACTCATCCCACTTCTGCTTTGCTTCCTCTTAGTCGTCACTTAGTCTTGTACATTATTATTCCAACACCACCCCTCCTTCTGCTCTCTAATCTTTCCGGATGTTTCACCAAGCAGCTCAATTGCTCAGCTTAGAATTACTTTGAATTATGTCTCCATCAGTATTGTACACTTTCTAGTCCATCCGAGATCCTCTCTAACACCTTTTCCCTAAAACGGTTCCTCACATTCTCTTCTTTTAAGCGAAACCACTCAATTTTTTTTTCCTACCATGGCTTCCAAAGGTTCTTTTCTTCGACTTTATTTTAAAGTCTGTGCAGAGCAGCCAGTGTTGCTGCCCCACTTGATCTGTTGGGATCTGATATATATATATACATATCAGATCCCAATTTTAGGATCTGATTATTCAGATCCTAATCTGATATGGAGAAAACAATACGAGAAAGAGACACATTATTATTATTATTTGGCCTCCGTGGAGTGAAACTACTCATTGTGGTTGTGGTTGTGGAGATGGCGTCATAGTTTGTGAGATATCTCATTTGGTGGATGCTCCAACCTCTATGTCCTTCCTAGCTGAGTCATAAATGCTGCAACCTATATAGACAATATCCTCTATCTATATTTTCCTCCGTTTGTGTGCGTGTGTGTGTGTGACTGTGCGTGCGATATGGAAGACATTTATTCTGTAAGACGACAATGCTTCTCCTCATTAAGCGAAGCTCTTGGAATACCTTCAAGAAGAGACAATCGTACGTATGGACGCCAGCCAGATCTTCTGACCTTAATCCTATTAATTCTGTCAATTCAAAGTAATTCTAACCTTTGCTCCTGCAAAGCTCTTAAGTTCAGGAACTTAAGAGCTTTGCAGAAGCAAAGGTTCAGCTCCTGGAAACGGTTATAAGCAATATGAAACATCTTTTGTGAGCGCTGTATTGCTATGAGAGGTGACCACATTTCTTATTGGGACACTCATAATCTCTCGTTTGAGCTCTTCTTATTGATTATTATCTTCATGCAAGCATTTGTTACTGAATTAAACTATTTATTTACAATTTTTGGGTGTTTCTTTCACATCTCATATCATGCTGCTTTTCACCGAAATGCATAAAAAATTATCATACAGCTTTTGAGTTATCGTGATGTGTGTGTGTGTGTGTGTGTGTGTGTGTGTGTGTGTGTGTGTGTGTGTGTGTGTGTGTGTGTGTGTGTGTGTGTGTGTGTGTGTGTGTGTGTGTGTGTGTGTGTGTGTGTGTGTGTGTGTGTGTGTGTGTGTGTGTGTGTGTGTGTGTGGTGTTGCTATAGTCTGATATTAACTGAAAGAAGCAGTGCTATTTTTGGAGCTGCAAAGTTGTATAAAGTTGTTACCAGCCCACATTCTGGTGAACTTAGTTTGTCTTTAAATACTGTGGAGAAGATCCATAGCAAGATATACCTATATCTGAGTATAGGTTCGTCTAGAGATTTGTTGATAATTTTCCTAGAATTTTATTTTCCTAGTGTTCTGATAAAGTATGAGTTGACTTATAAATATTTATTAAACATAAATAAATTTAGCACTGAATATTTTTAACTGTAGCTCATATCATAGTTGATTCTGTTACAAGAACAAACCAAAATGACTTAGAGCCAGAAAAAAATAGGAAGCATCACATGGAGGATCGAAATTAGACCTTTTAAAAGTGAGTATCGGTTCTCCATAGGATGAACTTTTCTATTTCCTTCATATTTACATCCTTAGTGTATCAGACACACCTGGGAACACTGTTTTAAAAACTCTTGCTTCTGTCTTCTTATTATTCTTATTCTTATTATTTTTATTTTTATTTTTTTATTCTGTATCAGACATACCTGGGAATACTGTTTTAAAAACTCTTGCTTCTGTCTTCTTCTTATTATTCTTATTCTTATTATTTTTATTTTTATTTTTTTATTTTTAACAGCTGTGTTCACCGATGCAATTATAATTACATCTAGTTGTTGTTAATTATCGTAGTCCAAAAAGTAAAGGAAAATAAAATAAAAATCAGCATTTCTGGTAAAACCTTACTAATGCGGTGTGAATTTATTTATTTAAACTCGCATTGAAGGTCCTATAAAAGTTGAACGATCTGAGAACAGGTGATATGAATTCCAAACTAAAATTGTTCCCAAATTTATTTTATTTTATTATATTTTATGATATTTTATGATATAATAGGCAAAGTGATGAAATTAAAAATATTTTCGATAAATAAACTATTGATTTATGAGTTAGAATGATATAAAGCTAATTATACTTTAATTTATGGTAAAAAAAACAACTAATATACTAATTACTATATATATATATAATTACTAATTACAGAAATTGCACATAAATATATGCGGTGATTGTTTTTTTTCTTATAGTTTTGAGAATGAATATGTTTTTTCCCCACTAGAGGTGTCTTGTCACATTTTGTTATGAAATCTTGCATTTACGAAGCGATTTTGTGGCATTCTTTTGTAATGATTAATTAATGGAAGACCGTTTCGTAAGCATTTTGTTATTGTCGTTTGTGTTCATTTCATTTATTGAAGCGCTAAAGCTGCAACTTAATGGAACAGTTTTAAGATGTGATATAAATTCACAAACTGAAGGAATACCTGAACTGAGTCATATAGTAGAAAATTGTCACAGAAAATTACGACTTATATTAAGAGTTACTAATGAAGGCAAAGTAAGTAAATATAGCACATTAGGCATATAATCTTTCTCTTTATTTCTTAAATTGTGTTATTATTAAGAGGCAGGAATTTAATAATAATAATAATAATAATAATAATAATAATAATAATAATAATAATAATAATAATAATAATAATAATTATTATTATTATTATTATTATTATAACTGTGTCTCCATGGAGTCAAAAGACTCATTGCGGCAGACCCCACATTGACACACTAACCATTATTTACACAATATCTATCATACTTTTCCTTAAATTCATTCACAGACGAAACATTCACTACCACCTCTGGTAATGCATTCCACCGCCTTCACAACACTCCAAGTAAAAAACCTATCCTAACACCCTTGTTAACCACAATCTTACATAATCTCCAGGGGTGGCCCCTCGTTCTCTCCCTTCCTACACTAGTCTTAAAAATGTCATCAGTATCAATCCTGTAAAATCCTTTTAATAATTTATATGCTTCTATCATATCTCCTCTCCTACGTCTATCAGCTAGTTTTTGGAGCCCACAGACTTCAATCTATCCTCGTAGGGAACATCCCACAGACCTGCAACAATCTTTCTAACTCTCCTCTGTATCCTCTCCACCATTTCTTCATCACCAAGAAATCTAGCTGACTAGATCTGTGCACTATAGTCCAAATTCGGTCTTATTAATGCCTTATAAAGTGGAACAATAACTTCCTGATCCCTGCTTGTTAGATGTTCTTCAACAACCATGTAATTTGATGTGATGTTTTGGCAATCTTTGCAATATGCCCTTAGCCCGCAGTGAAGATACGCCACAACAAGTGCGGCCAACTCATGGTCCCTATATTTTTAATGTCTGAAATAGTGTGGGTTCAGGGGGTCGATTTTCTTGAGTTTACAGGGAATTTCGTCCAGAAATTCCCGGAAGAATTTGTTGCCTTATTTCACTTTACCCTTTTTTTTTATTTATTCATTTTATTTATTTATGTTACTTATTTATTTTATTTTTTAATTTTTTTTATTATTTTTGCTCAACTTCTGAAATTTTGATATGCATATCCTCAGTTAATAAATTAGCATTTATTTCCATAGTTAAGGGAGTTTTCTACTAATTCTACCCAACTCAAAGGTTGGGATGGAACATGGATGCAGTTGTACAGAAAGCATTCTTTTGAACGTTTTGTCGACTGTAAATCTGAGGAAGGCTTTTCGACATAAGCGCTTCTTCGTAACCAGAACTACATGTGCGAAGGCAGCATAGCATGTTTTTGACTGAATTTCAAGAAAGAAGAAAAAAGCGTAGAAACTGTAATGTTGAAAGAGTTGCATGATATTCCATCATATCATATCAAAGCTCTAATATACACAGCAAAATTTATGAAGTTTTGAAACTTAGAGGTTCAGGCTATTGCTGAGAAAAGAGAATACATTTACTTTAAAAGAACTTTTTTACTCTAGTCGTGATAATCAGTCTCATACTGAGGGCGTAGTGTTTTCTTCCCAGAAATTTCCTTTACAGGTAAACAGGCTCGAGAACATGCAACTAGCAAGCATATTATACAGAATGATCCAAAAGTCGTAGACATCAAAGTTGAATCAGAGTTGCATCGAAGTGTTTAAATTCTAATTATTCGTTTCGCTCATAGATGACACCCTAGGTCTATTGGCCACTATTGTAATCTATCCTCTATGTGTAGGGTATTGAGCATCCATTGCGTAGTTTGTTTATGAGGAGAAAGCAAAATGGTACTTTCCAAGGAGCAAGGAGTTGTTATTTCAAATAATAATAATAATAATAATAATAATAATAATAATAATAATAATAATAATAATAATAATAATAATAATAATAATAAGCTAATGTTTTTTTTATTTCCCTGTAGGGAGTAGGCGAGGCCGTTTTAGTCCTATCTAACTTTGGCGATCCAAAGTTAGATACAGCTATCTAACTTTGGTGATCCAAAGTTAGATAGCCCTTTTGGGAGATTGAGTGCGCAGTTCAATCTCCACTGGTAATCAGAGCTAGCTGGACCAAGGCTATCACTAATTAAGCAGCCCACAGTGAAGATACGCCACAACATGTGCGGCCAACTCGTGGTCCCTAACACAATATGTTTAATGTCTGAAATAGTGTGGGTTCAAGGGGTCGAATTTTTTGAGTTTACAGGACAAAAACCCGAGTTTCAAGAAGTCAAATCCCACTTGCCAGTTCCAGACATCGACTAACTCGCGAACCGCTCGAAAAAAGGCTTAGTAAAAGTTCTGCTAGTCGCCGACTAGACTTGAACGCGAAGTTTATCTTCGGGCGGTTTGGCGCCGAGGAGTTCAAACACCACTTCCATTGAGCTACGCATTTGGAATGTTATTTTGACTGTCGTTCTTAGGCAAATGTTTTGAGGAGTTTTGTCAGAAATATCCCACTCTGTGTGCCTCAAAATTCGACATTTACGAGATTAATCAAACGCTTTCGGGAAACTGGATCAGGTTCAGACAAACCGTGGCATGAAAGACCTTCCATTTCGACTGAGGATAAAGTGATTGCTGTACACGACATGTTGCTACCTTCACTTTCAAAGAATCTTAGGTAACTCTCTGCACAGGCAGATATGTCATATGGTTGAAGAGCTACCAAACAATTAAAGCTTCGTCCATACCATGTTCACTCAGTTTAGGAATTGAAGCCACTGAATAAGGAAAAACATGTTGTGTACTGTAGGTGGGTTCGATCACTTTTTGAAGAAAATAGAGTTCACGAACTGGTCAATGTTTTGTTCAGTGACGAAGTTCTACCTAAGTGGATAGAACTGGGCGGATTTGTGATTTGTATAATGTTAACAGCTGTACTCAAGTAATGTCTTGAGTGAAAGAGAAATCCTAGTTTTTTTGAAGCTGATGATGCCATGGTTGCGATGTGTTTATACCATCAATAGACAGAATAACAGAATTTAGTCATCGGAAAATCATCGTGTTTTCGATGAAACATCCTTGCATTCCCTGAAAATCGGAGTGTGGTGTGCAGTATCACGCCCCCGCATTGTCAGACCCATTATTTTTGAACTGACATATTTCGTGACTCTCCTTGAAATTGAAGAACATGAATGCTGTATTCAGCAGGACGTTGCCACTTCCCATACATCATCAAATGACGCAATGCAATTTTTTGCAAGATTTGTTTTGATGATAGACTGATTTCTGAAGGACTTTGCTGCCATTGTCGCCAGATTTCTTCTTATGGAGTTATCCCTAAGATAAGGTGCATAAAAATAATCCTCACACAATTGATGAATTTAAGACGAATATCGCTTCACAGCACTTAGTAATTCCATTCTTCGAAGAAGTCTCCAATTTGGTAAAAAGATCCCTAACCTGCGTCCAAGAACGAGTTGACCATTTTGAACATTTGCTTTAGCAATGTTATTTATTTTTGACTTTGCAAAGATATGGTTATGAGGATTGTTTATTTAGTTCTATAAAGTTTGTCACTAATATTGAAAAATTGAAGTTTATTTTAAAATGTTCAACCAGTTCCTTTTTTTTAATGTTTTGCCCACACACAAGAGGTTGGTTGATCAACCTACAGTGAGTGCATTAGTACCGTGTATGAGTAGTGGTTTGGGAAAGGAGGAATTTGTTTACATTTGATTTAAATGACTGTAAATTGTATTCCTTGAAAAACACAGCAGGTGGGAGACTGTTCCACAGTGCAGCAGTTGCAGGGATGGGGGAGGAAAAGAAACTTGTTCTGTTTGTTTTTAGGTGTACTGTGAAGGGATATTGAGCAGCAGCTGCACGTGTTCCAACGAGCAGCTTAGCACTGAGTGGAGGAATGATTGATGTTATTTCAGATGAGCATTTCCCATGGAAATATTTGTAGAATATACATATTGCAGAAACCATACGTCTGTGCGAAAGTGGGGGAAAGAGTTGGTTAGAGATGGGTCATTAATAAGTCTAATTGCTCTCTTCTGTATTGAGTCAAGCATTTTTAGAGAGCTTTTAGGGGGCCCCCACCTCATATGTGGGAGCAGTATTCATTAGTTGGGCGGATTTGTGATTTGTATAATGCTAACAGCTGTTCAGGGGTGAAGTAATGTCTTGAGTGAAAGAGAAATTTTTTGAAGCTGATGATGCAATGGTTGTGATGTGTTCATGCTAGCAGAGGTTTGATGTGAGGGTAATTCCAAGAAAAGAGATCTCAAACTATCTGGAAATTTGGGTATCGTTAAAAAGGATACTGGAAAAATTATTATTTTTTATGGGAAATAGTACAGAACTGGGTTTTATTAGCATTGAAATTGATGAGGTTATCCGAACCCCCATTGTAGGATGGCTTGGAGATTTGAATTGAACGTGGTAGTGGTTGATGTTCTGTAGGTTGAAGTGATTTGTCTACGGTAAAGTTTATCAAATGCAAGCGAGGAGTATAGTGTACTGTCGTCTGCAAAACTGTGTATTGGGTTGGAGGTCAACTGGAGTAGGTTGTTGATATATAGCAGGAAGAGGGTTCGTGAGAGGACAGAACCTTGTGGAACCCAGCATTAATTGAATGGTGAGAGGATAGGGAGCCATCCATCACATACAGTGTGCATCCAGATAGAAAGCTGGCAATCCAACTCCAGAAGTCATTGGTCAGACCGAATGATGTTAGTTTGCTTAGTAAGCCTTTGTGCTTGACCCGTTCAAAGGCTTTGGCGATATCAAGTGCAACCACTGGAGATTCGCCAAACTTCTGCATGGCATTTGTCCAGAGATGGGTGATGTATGTGAGCATATCTCCTGTTGATCGGAAACGATGGAATCCATACTGGCGGTCGTTTATTAGGTGGGTGTCTTCAAGGTAGTATAGGAGTTGGGAATTGATAATTTCTTCCATTACTTTTGACAGGACTGAAGTAAGCGAGTTAGGGCAGTAGTTGGATGGCAATGACTTGTTCTTGGGAATGGGCTTAATATAGGCCAATTTCCAGTGTGGGATAGATTCCAGTGGAGTAAGAGAGTATATATAGGATAGGAGTCAGTTTTGGTGCAAACTTTCAGGACAATTGGGGAAATGGATACCAGGAGACTTTTTGTATCTAATTTGGACAGTAGTTTCTGATTTCATCCTGGCAAAAGGATATAGGGGTATTGTATGTTGGATGTCTGGAATGGTTGGGGACATTTACCATCGTCAGTTATGCATGCATTGGAAGCAATGTGTGAAGCAGGAATAGTGTTGGGCAGAAGTTACGGTCAATTGCTTTGACGAGAGACCAAAAGGCTCGGCTGCCGTTTGGATAGTCTGCTAGTTTCCCGATTTTTGCTCTTTCGAACTCTGTTTTGGAAGCATTGATTGTTTTTATGCATCTATTTTGGGCTTTGGTATAAGCTCTGAAGAAGGATGAGGTTCTTGATTTCAGCTAGTTATGCTATGTCTGGTGTGTCATCATCTGTACAGCCTTGGCACATCTTTTGGAGAACCAGGTTTCGTTAGGGAATGGCAGTTCAGAGTACTCTGTGGAATGTATGTTTCCATGCCGGTGAGGATTACTTTGGTAATTAGTGGGGTGCATATGTTTGGGTTGGAAGACCGGAAGCAATAGTTCAATCATGGGAATGTGGCATAGAAGTTGTGTAGGCTGTCCCACTTGGCACTATTATAATGCCAAACTATTCTTGTATGGGAGTGTCTGTGTAAGCGTTGTTGCATGGGGGAAGAGATGAGCACTAGATTGTGGCCAGAAGGAGTGGTTTGGGGAGTGGTCTGGGTTATCTGGTATTCTGGTTGACATCTGAATATGTTGTATAAGGTCGTTAGTGATGGCAGATGTTTCAGTATCTCTGTCTGCAAGATCTGTTCAACTGGAGGAGGAAAGCCAGTTAGTCTTTTGGACATCAAAATCTCCTAGGAGGATAATTTGGCTGTTGGGAAAGTGGAATTGGAGAAAGTCAATTTTTAAGGCTAGGACATTGAAGAGCTCGGAATGGTTGGTTGTGTTGTGGGAGCGATAGAGATAGCAAATGAATTTGACTGAGTGGGAAAAAGGGATATTTTCAACCAAAGAAGGTCAAAGTTGGGTGATTCTAGGTTGGTACTCTCTGGCAAGGTATGTCAGAGCAGATGTATGTGCAGACACCACCCTTGGGACTAAAGTTGTTAAAGAGTGGAAGGTGTTAAGGAGTTTGGAAGGTTGAGATAAATAGTGCTGAGGAGAGGTGAAATTTGATTTTCTGTCAGAAAGAGTAGGTGGGGTTTGGTAGACTGAAGGTGGTAGTGGACACTATTAAGGTTGGAGTTTAGGCCACGGATGTTGGTGAAGTGGATATGTAGGGTTTTGTGAGTCATATGTTTGACCGAAAAGGTCTTGCACATTTCCTATGCAGTGCCTGCATACTGGTCTCCATGGTGGCTGCTAGTGACATCACCTGTTCCTGCTCCATGTAGGATACTTCCAAGACAGAATCGCTTAGCTTTGCTTATAGCACTATTCTGTTGAAGGAATAAATGGCGAACACTATACTTGAAGAATTTATTAGTTCAAGGAATTTGGAATACTCAATATTGCATCACATAAGTCAAAACGTTCATAGATTAACTTTGTGATTTTTGTTTGGAGAGAACAGAAAGTATTCTACCTTAATAACAAAAATATTCTGGATTTCCACCAAAGATTAGTAGTAGATGTTGTGTTGGTGAAATGGCTGCTTAGTGCATAGAAAATTAATATTAACCATAGGAGTGTCGTTTACATTAATTTGTTATTTTCTACGATTGCAATAGGAATTCGCTGTGTTGTTAAATGGAAGCAAGCATTTGGAAGTAAAAACATTGGGTTTTTACGGTTTTTGGGAGATGTGATTTTTCTTTATTGGTGAGATATTTCAGATATCTCCGATAGTTTCTTAGTCCACTTCTTTTGGAATTTTAATGAATTTCATTCCTTTGAAGCGAAATTCTGATACTCTCTACCCCCCCCCCCTCCTGCTTTCTTGAAATTAGACATCTGCATTAAACCTGGACTGGCTTTATCTCGGGCATCGACTGGGTCTTGCAAAAATGCATCACACGATTTATGGGTGTTTACGTACTAGTTAGAGATGGTCCCTCTTGCCCTATGTGCTTGAAGGTCTATCATATTGGTGCATCTTAATGTGGTGACTAGACTTGTATAAAGGATATCTGTTTATCTCATCTGAGAGGTATAGATCCGCAGTCGATGAAATTTCAACACTCAATCTGGTAAACTATATTGCCATAGGAGGCGTTCATGTATAAACAAAAGATATCTGTATTTGATAGGAAATAACTTGTTATCGGCTGTGCTAGACTTTCTGATTATATGTATCTGTATATTACGTATATATCTTCTTCTCTTCAGGGATTGGGCATTTGCTTCTTCCAGCTTCACTGGTCTTTCCATCTCGCAGCTGCCCTTCTTCTCTCTCTCTCTCTCTCTCTCTCTCTCTCTCTCTCTCTCTCTCTCTCTCCCCCTTGGATCTATATTTATCCACCTGTTTTGGAAGTCTATGTCTATCTTTCCATCCTAAATAGATGCACTTTCCATTTCTCTCTATATTTCTTGATCTTTTCATTTGTGTTGTAAATATCTAGCTTTCTTCTGAAATCTTCACTTTTTATATGGTCCAATTTCGTGCATCATTTAATTGCTCTTAAAAACCTTATTTCTGCAGCTAGTATTTTACTCTCGCCTTTCTTTTTAACAGTCCATGTTACTGAACCATGTAATATAGTGGGAGCGGCCATTACTTCATAAAATGTTTGCGTTTCTCGTGTTGTGTTTTTATTTAGTGTACTTTTAAATGTTCCACAGATTTTCTGAAATTTCTTTATTTTATCGTCTATATCTTTATATTTAAATAAAAAATATCAATTTATTATAAAAACTATTAACTTTAAGAATTTGTGTAAATATTCTCTGCCATATTTCCAAAGTTCTGTATTTATTCCATCTAATCCAATTGATTTTCTTCTATTTAATCGATATCCTCATTGCTTATTTTAGTTCTAATCTAATAGTTTTAGTTCTAATCTAATATCAGTACTGATTTCTTCATTATTGTTTCCCTTATTAAATTTGGGTCATACCATTAATTCTTATAATGTTCTATCCATTGTTAATCTGTATTATGTTGATTTATATATCTTCCTATATTTTATTAATGAATCTGTTCCAAGAAACTTGGTGAGCTTTCTGTGCTATGGTTTTAGCCATTTTTCGTTTGTTTTTGTATATTTTTTCTGTTTTCTGTTTCCTTTTGTATGGTTTTGGAATGATTATTTTTTATACCATATATTTTTCTTTTATTGCATTTTATAAATCTGTGTTCTAAATTTTTAATGGGTTTCTTTCCGAGTACTTCAGAGTACTTAATATATATATATATATATATATATATATATATATATACTTTTTATCGATATATTTCCGATGCCGTTCCATAAAAAGTTATAATGTTGAGGATTCCACAAAGGTATGTTATTCTACAAAAAATCATTCCTTTTATATTCTTTTAATTTAGGCTTTAAAATGCATATTATCAATGTTTTAATCTAATTGGAGTAAAAAAGCCAGTGAAGTAATACAAGGGGTGCTTCTTATGAAAATAGGCAAAATAGCTATAAGCATTAATAATTAAAATTACAATGCAATTTACAAATAATTCTCATAAAATTTTAAACATAGCTTTGTGCTTTGATTTTATAGACTCCTTTTGACAGAGAATATATTATTATTAATCATGTATTTGATCCACAAGAAGATCGCACATTTTTTCTGATGAATCCTGTGGTTATAAAAATAAGACAAGAACCCGTGCTTTTATCTTATCCATTCAGATATCTTACAGTAAGTATACAATATAGCTTATAATTTATCAATTAAAAACTTATTCATAAAATCAAAGAATCACTGAAATCTTGGTATTCACAAAGTATCAGGACAACAGATAAGAACTATGTCACATTGTTATGTTATTTCTAATTAATTAACACATTTTTCAATTAAATAAATACACTAAATCCTCTATCTTTTATTTTCAAATGAAAACAGCCGAGGCCGTTTAGCAGAATCAGGCAGCCAATCTCTATAATTAGCTGTCACAATGCTATCTGTGATTTCATAGGCATTTGGAAGGAGTGTCAGACAAACAACTGGCGCCATCTTGTATACCCTAATACTATATAGTATATAGTATATACTATTATCTGAAATAGTATGAATGCTATGCAGAATTAAAAAATAGAGTTTCTGAGAGTGGAAAACCTTGTTTACCTATGCCAAAATAGGGAAGTGGCTGATAAAAGACCTAGACAAAATTCCTGTATTCGGCAAGCGACCAGAATCTAACTTAAAATGCATATGGAAGCAATTGCCATTTCAACAGGGTTAAACATTCTCAGTTGTTATTTTTTTTTTTTTACCTAGAAAGAAACAAATCTTATATACAAAGCAACTTTTTTATACACTCTTGAAACATTCAGCGGTTTAACTAGTAAATGATGTTTGTTTAGCACATATTTTTATGTTTTAGGTGTATTTTGCAAATGCCTGAAACCTATTCAATTTGTTTTATCTATCCATTTGTACACCTTTTGTTTGTCAGTAATCCGTCAAATGTTATTATTTGGTTGAACTGTTATTATTTGGTTCTTGGAATTTGTACTAAAATTGCCAAGAGCCATCTCCATTTTTATTTCACCCGGACCATTTTTCATAGCAGTATTTGCAATAATCTATAAACAATATGAAGTAATCACGCCGCTTTGGCTGGATTAAGTTTAATGAAATTTTTGGTATATATGATCTCTTAAGGCAGTCTGACAATCGACTTAATTTTCACTGAGATCATTTTTATTTGTGCCTGTGTAGCTCTGTGGAAATGTCGTTTGCTACCTTAGCGTTTGATTACCAAAAGAAAAACCAGAGGGACCTTTTCTAAGATTTTTCCTGCCGATTCCCGAGTTAGTTTATCTTTGGCACATACAGTTTGTTCCTTCCCAGAAAATCGACCACAGAACTTGCACTGTTGCGAAAAATAATGTGAGTTTAGGGCGACAAATGGTTTCAGATGACTCATACTCTCCTCCTGAGATGTCTATGAAAAATTGTTGCCATTGATTTGAAGTTACGCTATCAAACAGATACTGAAATCAACACGAAAATTAAATGCTTCACAGCATTAGCATTTCTTCCAATGAGCGATGTTACTGATGGATTTGTAACATCGCTCATTGACGATCCACAGCAAAAAGTTAATTATTTACGCAGCATCCTTTTAATTTGCACAATTTTTAAATGATTTCATTATGTTATGTATCACTGACATTCACCTTAATAAAGATTTGCCTTTTTAATGATTTATAATACCCTTTATCATCCATTGATTATTTACAAAAATTAATGTCTTACGGCGTAAATGTTTACGACGAATTTTCCTAGAACCTCTAAGTAGATATGGCAGACTGTTCCTGTTCGGTAGCAGAACAGACAGTTATCTGAAACATCCGGGTTGAATTTCCATAATATACTTGGAGTGATTAATGCATCGTGCCACATTCTCCACTGAATATCTGGGTCTGGTTTGGGGGCTTTTGTGGTAGGTCCCAGTGAAATATTGTTTGGTGGGATGATACTGGATTTTCCATTAAGTGCTTTGATTTGACTGTTAGACTGTAGATTTTGTTTATATTGCAGGGTGTAACTCTTTCCCGTGCATTGTTGGTTTTTACCAAAAAGATAGGCACCGAATCTTCTGTGTCAGGAGGACTGAGTCCCTCTTCCGTTATGCTATCAGGCTTAGCAGCTTGATAAGCAGTGTATATCAGTTCGGCCTCATCCCTGTATTCCAAGTTTGTAAGTGGTTTTGGAAAGTGCCATGTAAGGCTCGGAGAAAGAATGTCACTCAACACCACGCCTTGCCATGGAGGAAAGAAAATCTCTCTTTGAGTGATGGGTTCCTTACCATCGTTTTGTGGAAGATGAGTTCCATGAGGATTTCCTTGAGGATTTCAGGAAGGGATGCTGTCTTCACTTCACTTTGGGTTGGAGGTTTAACTTCTTCCATCTTCGAAGGGCATCTCTGTAGAAGTTTGTTAGATTCACTGGCACATGCGCTGTTGTCATTCTTACGGTTGTGGAGAAAGAGAGACCTCTAGTCACAGAACTGAAAATATATTCGGTGTGCCATTTCCGGAACGTTGTTATCCTGTGGTCAATGGAAGTCAAGTTTGTTCTCTTTAAAGAGATTTACTTAGCTTGGAGAAGGAAATCCAGTTTGTTTAGTTCCCTATGAATCAATAGATGGTTAACTGTATTTGTTTGATTAATTGCACTGGTGGCTGGAGAATATTTAGTGTATGCCAAAGGACACTGGCAGCTATTTGATTGACATTGCTCTCCCTCTTGTGGAGGCAGAGGCTCGTATTGCTGCTCACTTTCCGATACTTGCTTAAAGCGTTCAATGAGTTATTCCGACTTCTTTTTCTCATAAGAGTGCGTGTTTCCTAGGTAAATTCCCAGGCATTTGTTTCCCTCTGCGGACCAGTGACCAGACATTGGAGAATCGGTTAGGTTTTTCCATTTGCCACACCACATTCCTGTGGTTTTATGTGCATTTAGTTTGGCTCCTGAGACCGCTTGGTATTGTTGGTATGTTGTTTGTATGTTATAGAAATCCTCTTCTTTGTGGACTATAACTAACATCATCAACATATGCTGTCAGGGGTTTGGCTTGGTAAGAAAGTTTAGGACGGGATGCCCTAAGCAGCATGCTTACTCTAGGCAAAAAGGGCTCTATGGCAATTGTGTAAGGAGGACCGAAAAGTGAACAGCCTTCTTTAATACCTCTATTGCATGGTACTAATATGGTGAGCCTGTTGTTTATTTTCCTGCAAAAGTGTGCTTTAGAATATATCATCTTAATGAATTGAATGATGCTTGAGCAAAAGCCGAAGCAATTCAAGCAGTTGAATAGGTAACGATATTCAATGCGGTCGAAACTTTTTGGTCTAGTGCTACAAGATCCATTGGTTCACCGTTGTTAGCTATGCTTATCAGATTCCTTATGAGGTGTAGGTTTTCTGACATAGATCTTCAGGGATAGAATAGCTCTGGCGCTTATCTACTATTTCGTTCAGCGCGGGGTTAAGTTTATAGCATATGGCCAATCAAAATTAATGATTTTGATATTATTTTACAGTCAATGTTTATGATGGAGATGGGTCGCCAGTTTCCTGATTTTGTAGCGTCTCTTTTCTTTGGAATAAACTTAATAACAGAATGTTTTCATATTGGGCACGAAGCCATTGGTATTAGCTTCGACATATATTGTGTAGAGCAGTGCTTCCCAAACTTCTTGATGTCAGGGCCCCCTTTGCAAAAATTAAAATATTTCACGCCCCCCCTCGAAAAAAAATCGTAATAGAGAGATATATTATTATAATATTTATTGCATTTATATTCAATACAAAACATACACAGCGAATATTGCAAACATCAAATGCATATATTACATTTTTTGCCTCTTACCGTTTGGTTCTGAAGACGATGCGGGCTGTTCTGGTAAAATATGAAATACTGTCCTTTTTTTTTGAGTCTGTTTCTGCTTCTTCTGATTGTTCGCGGGAATATTTTTTTTAATTTTTTATCAGCCACTTATCCATCTCAGGGTTAAATTTTTTAACTTAGAATAGATCAAATAATATCACCACTTACCGATACTGGCACACCACAGACTGATAACATGAAATTAGTGAATATTACCCGAATAAGGGAATCCCCGGACCAGGAACATTTTTCTCTTTTGTGACTTTTCTCCCTTTACGGTAATTAAGCCTAACGCGAAACAGACAGCAACGGCAGATTATTAAAACGTGCATAGATTGGTGCGGTATTAACAAAAGATCGCGCAACCGAAAGATAAAAGCATAGCTGACAATTGAGTTGAAATGCTAACTCTCTTCAACCGAATTCCATATGTGAAACTGCCATAACATTCATTATATATATATATATATATATATATATTACTTAGTTTTAACACTTTTACGAATTTTAACACGTTCGGTTGAATTTTATTGCTGCCTTGGGAAATCGAACTCACATACATCTAATTAATAACAATAGTTTTTAGTTAGATACTGTGTTTGCCCATGCAACATATGGTTTTGTTTCAGTCTATACAGCATAGTTTCTGTATGAGGGGACATGTGATTCATTAATTAGTGTGTTTTTATCCCAGTTGTCTCTAATTGCACGATTTGTTGAGAAATATATTACACAGACTCCTCATACCTTATTCACTGGCATAATAAAAGTACTTGTTTTTATTGCCTCTGCAGTATAGTGACTGTTAGGGAGGGCGTGTGTTTACCACTGCAAGGGAGTTACTATCTCCCCACATGAACTTGTTTAAGCTTTTTTCCCTGTGTGAAGTATATGCGAAACTTTTATTGGTAACAGAAAACTAGCTCGGATGACAGTGATAATATAAAACGAGTTTTGATATGTATATAAAGTCAATATCAACAGTCCCTGATTACGAACACGTGATGAAAGAGACAGGAAGATTTGGAGCTTCCCTGGAGAGCATTCGAAGTAAATGCAATTAACCACTGCTTTGAAATGAAACATGAATATGCAATGTTTACTAATATTCATTAAGCGCCGAAATAAGCAGGAAGCAAAGTTTGTGAACCAACACAATTTGTGTGAATTTTTCCATTAAAATATAAAAAATAAAAAAAAAGAAATAACAAATAATAAAAGTTAAATACGTCTCTTTTAAAATAAAAAAATCTACTTAGTCTTAAAACATTTTAAATTTGTTTTCATTATTTCACGGCCCCCAAGGGAGCCGCGGCCCACAGTTTGGGAAGCGCTGATGTAGAGGATAGGTCCAAGCTATTCCCAGAAGGAATGATAGCATTTAGTGGTGAGCCCGTCTATGACAGTAAATTTATCTATTGCTAAAGAGGTTCAGGCAGTTTTCAAATCGCGTAGCGTGATCGGGAGTTCTTCTAATGTCGCATTGGTGGTGAGTCTTTTTACATCAGAGTGAATTATATCTGGCATCCATGGATGTTGGGTTAACTTGGCGTAAGGTTATGTAGTACTGTAAAGAATATAAGAGAATTTCATCATGATTTTCTATCATGCTTCCACTATCAGTTAAAATACTGGTGCACTCTTCTTGACGATTTTCCAGTGAAAACGAAATACTTTGTGGGTGCGTCTGCGAAATGAATGTGCCTTCGTTGTTCTCTTATTAGTGCTCGTCTTGCAGAGTGCTCTAGATGTGTGATGACTTGTGACCTCTAGGGCTTGATATTCTTCAGCTTCTGGATGATGTAATTGCTGTTGTTGTTGTTTCAGATTATTTAAGACTGAATATTTATTCAAATTCCTCTGGTGACTATTTGTTGTTGTTATGATCGATCGAGTCGTTTCCGACTCCTGGCGACTCCACGAACATACACTCTCCATTCCGATCTGTCCTCGATCATGTCTTTCAGAACCTCCAAGCGCACTCCAGTTTCTTCTTTATCTTCATCCACCCATCTAATTCTTGGTCTTCCTCTTCTCCTGCTTCCATCACTTTAGCAAGCATCATCATCTTCTCCAGACTGTCATTTGCTCGCATAATATGTCCGAAGTATGACAATTTTTACTTGGTAATCATAGCTTCGAGGGAGCAATCTGGCTTTATTCTGTCTATCACTGATTTATTTGTTTGCTTTGCAGTCCATAGTATTCTTAGTAAGCGTCTCCAAACCCATAATTCAAATGCATCTATCTTCCTTCTTTCACTCTTTCTCAGGATCCAACTTTCACATCCATACAGCACCACAGGGAATACCATTGCGTTCACGATTCTGATTTTTCTTGTAATAATCTTCTAACTTCGGTAATAATCTTCTAACCATCTTTATCAATTGGGATCCTAGGAACACAAATTGTTAACTGCTTCCATTTTCTCCCCATCTACTTCAGAATCATTAAGTTCACATGTTGCCATAACTTTTGTCTTTTTGAGGTTAAGTTTAAGACCATATTTAGCACTTTCTTCTTTAACTTTCGTAATAAGTTCTTTCAAATCTTCTTTTTTGCATTATTCTAGCAAGGTGGTATCATCTGCAAACCTCAAATTATTAATATTTCTTCCACCAATTTTAATTCCAAATGGAGACTCCTCCAGCCCTGCCATTCTTAAAATGTATTCACTGTACAAGTTAAACAGTTACGGAGATAAAATATATCCTTGTCGCACCCCTCTACCTATTTTGAAATACTCAATTTCCCCAAGATCTGTTCGGACAGTAGCTTCTTGTTCATAATAAAGATTCCTCAGAAGGATAATGAAATGCTCTGGTACTCGATTGTTCTTAACACATTCCACAGTTTCACATTATCTACAGAGTAGAACCTTGCTACAGTCAAGGAAACAAAAGTAGACATTGTGTGATTTTCTTTCTTGGCTACTTGTATAAGAAACTATAACACATTTTAGGAATGTTAGTCAAGTGAGTTTTATTTATCATCCTACTAGTTTCACCGATTTTTGCTATCGGCATCTTCAGGGATACAATTGGTAAGCGATATGAAGATAACAGATTAGGTTTTAACTGACAGTTCGAATTCATACAAAATTAGTACTGTGCGAGACAATGCGCATGTCTCGGGAACATGATTTATTTGTGACGAGACATAATGTAATTGGCGTGAAAGTTGATTTCTTTGCTGTTTAGTGATCTAATTAAAGTTTTCCAAATTTCCAGTAGGATTAGACCTTGATTCTAATTTAGGTTTCCTGTTGAACGGGCGACCATAGCAGCCTCCTTGAAGATTCTGGAATGGTAGTTCTCTTCTATATAGGGCATATGACTATTGTCCCACTCAATAAGATGGTTGGTAGAGGCAAAGTGGGAAGAAAGGCCTGAAATATCTTGTCTGTTGTTTCTAACATAGCCCATGTGAGCCTTCTGTCTCGTTTCGAAGCTTCTAGAGGTCTGACCAACGTAACTAACACCACAGGAACAAGGTATATTATATACTCCAGAGTACTTGTAGAATGGATGAGGGTCTTTCGGGGATCTTAAAAATTTCCGAATAGTATTGACCGGCTTGAATGCTACTCTAATATTGTGTGGCTTTAGAAGGATAGCCAATTTTTTGGAAATGCTGCTGACAAATGGAATAGTTATAGTACTGATGTATTGGGTGTCATCACGTTGTCTTTGTGGTACATCCCAAAAGAGAATCTTGTTGCAGAGTCTTTTAGGATAACCATTTAAGTATAGCGCTCTGGATATTGTAGTTAATTCTTTTTGTAAGTCATCTTGGTCTGTGGTGTACTGTATAGCTCTTTTCTTAAGCATATGGGTAATGCTAAGTTTCTGGGATATATGATGTGACTAGTTGAAATGGAGATAACGTCCAGTATTCGTAAGTTTTCTATACACAGACAGGTTGATACTGTTATTGGTTTGTTTCTTTATTAGGATGTCTAGGAATGGAAGTTTTTCATCTTTTTCAATTTGTAATGTGAATTTGATGGTATGGTGGAAACTATTGATTTGGTTGAGATAATTCATTAGTTCTTTCTTATGATTCCAAATGATAAAGATGTCATCTACATATCTGTGCCACGTTTTCGGTTTTGGGGTAATTTGAGATAAGATTTTATCCTCTAGGTCTTCCATGAATAAGTCAGCACAAGGAGAGAGGGGGATACCCATGGCTAATCCGGTAAGTTGTTTGTAGACTGTTTTTTGCCAAACGGAATAGTTCGAAATTAATTGAATAAATCGAAGTTAAAGTTAATTTTCTTGGGAACAAGTTGTCTAAGATGTTGATGACTTTTGTGTTAGTTACGTTGGTCAGACCTCTAGAAGCTTCGAAACGAGAGAGAAGGAGCACATAGGCTATGTTAGAAACAACATACAAGATATTTCAGGTCTTTCTTCCCACTTTGCCTCTACCAACAATCTTATTGAGTGGGATAAGAGTCATATGACCTATATAGAAGAGAACTACCATTCCAGAACCTTCAAGGAGGCTACCGTGGTCGGCCGTTCAACAGGAAACCTAAATAAGAATCAAGGGCTAATCCTACCGGAAATTTGGAAAACTTTAATTAGATCACTAAACATCAAAGAAATGAACTTTCATGCCAATTACATTATGTCTCGTAACAGATAAATCATGTTCCCGAGACACGCGCATTGTCTCGCACAATACTAATTTTGTATGAATTAGAACTGTCAGTGAAAACCTAGTCTGTCACCTTCATATCGCTTACTAATTGTATCCCTGAAGGTGCCGATAGCAAAAAATCGGTGAAACTAGTAGGATGATAAATAAAACTCACTTGACTAACATTCCTAAAATGTGTTATAGTTTCTTAAAGTTGGACATTCTCTTGATATTCCTGTGCTCTTTCTATTATCCATCTCACATTGGCGATTTGATCTCTTGTTCCTCTGCCTTTTCGAAATCCTGCCTGTTCATCTGGCATTTCTCTCTTCATGAATGGCTCCAGTTTTTTCTGAACGATCTTAAGTAAGACTTTACTTGCATGAGAAATCAGTGCTATAATTCTGTAATTTTCGCCCTCTCTTGCATCGCCTTTCTTCAATAAAGGTATATAAACTGATTTTTTCCATTCCCTAGGCCATTTAGTTGTGATCCAAATTCGCTGGCATAGAGCTGCTAAAATTTTAACTGTCTCTTCTCCCAGGGCTTTGAGCAGCTCAATAGATATTCCATCTCCTCCTGGTGCCTTCTTACTGGATAGCTGTTGCAGTGCCCACCTCACTTTACTCTCCAGTGGTACTGGCTCCTGTTTATAATCCTGCTCTTCAAATTTCTCAGTAATTTTGAGTCATTTCTGTAAAGAGCTTCTCTGTACTCTTTCTATCTTTCATGTCTGCAGCTTCTGTAAGATATCCTTTGTGTTTATTTTTCAATATTGTCACTTGGCACTAAACTTCCCTCTTAGTTCTCTAATCTTTTTGAAAAGCTCTCTTGTTTTTCCATTCTTGTTTTGGTCTTTTTATTTGTTGGCATTCCTGGTTAAAGTATTTTTCCTTGTCTCTTCTGGCTTGCCGTTGAAACTCTGTATTCAGCCGTACTACTTCATGCAAATTTCCCGTGGCCTTCATTTTCCTCCTTTCCTAAACAGTTTTAATGGCATCTTCTGACAGCCATTTAAACTTCTTCTTACAAACTGTTGGAATATTCTTCGTTGCTTCTGTTTTAATTATATCTTTAATCCCTTCCCACAGTTCATCTGGTTCTCTTTCACAAATCGAGTATGTTGAATCTGTTCTGTATGCTAATATTGTATTCAGCTGATATGTTTCCAAGATCATATCTGATAGCGATTTGTGTTGTTTTCAGTTTCTGTAGTTTCACATGTATCGTAGCCACTAATAACTGATGGTCTGTTCCACAGTCTGCACCTCGAAAAGTCTTGACAGACTGAATTGCACTTTTCCATCTTCTTTGTCCAAGTATATAGTCAATATTATTTCTATGTTGTCTATCAGGTGATTTCCATGTGTACAATCTTCTTTTGTGCTGTTTAAAGCAGTGTTAGCAACAAACAAAGAATTCTCTGCACAAACCTCAACTAGTCTCTTCCCTGCAAGTGTTAGGAATACCTAAACAAAACGACCTGTTATTCCTTGTTCCCCAGTCTCTCCCACTTTTGCATTCCAATCTCCAATAAGTAGCCATAAATCTCGCTTTGGTGCTGCATCTATCACTTCTTGTAACTTGTCATAAAATTCTTCAATGTCTTCTTCTGATGCCTCTGTAGTAGGTGCATAAACTTGAATGATGGTCATATTCATTGGATGTCCACTCACTCTGAGAGAATTGATTCTGTCACTCACTGGATTATAACCCAATACATACCTAGCCATCTTTTTCCTGAGTAAGAAAGATACTCAATTTTTTCGACTTGTCTCATGTCCTGAGTAATACATCATATAGTCCCCTGACTGAATATGGCCCATTCCTGTCCATCTAAGTTCACTTATTCCCAATATATCCAGCTTCTTGCACTCCATTTCCATCTTTATTATTTCCAGCTTACCTTGGTTCATACTTCTAACATTCCACGTTCCAATCCTGTGGTTTTTTGTGAAGTCTACTTTTGAGTAAATACCCTGACGTTAGCCTTAAAGAGTGATCACCAATCAGAAATTGGTTGGGAAGTAGGCATGTCTCTTATGACATTTGCGATATAGTTTTTGGAGGTTTTAGATGTTCTGTGTCCTGTAGTAGACTATTATTAAAGATCCAATATGCTTCTCCTTTGTGTACAGTGTGTCCAGGGATACAAATTCTCAGAAGGATGGATTTATTTATTTATTTATCGTATGGCTTACACATGAAAAGTTATATTACAATGTTATAATAATCTTTACTATATATAAACATTTAGTATAAAATAGACAAAATACTGAAACATAATATAAAATAGTCATAAAGAAGCTACTCAGGAATAGACTACAACTGTGAGTCTACGTTGCTTATTCAATCAATTGCACTTGATTTCACAGTTCCAGAAATGAGGCGTTGTTAAGCTGAGCGTCGACCAAGTACACATGGGCGCTGTTCAGCCGTACAGGTAACCAGTATACAGCTACAGAGTAAACGAAACCAAGAGCAGTGTAGCGAAACTTTGCTGCTGTGACACCCCAAGTTGTTTCGCAGACTTTTGCAGTATGTTGTTTCGTGTTTTTAACTTGGATTCTATATCAGTGAGATGTGGTTTGAAAAACAGGGCTCTAACCAAAGTGACGCCCAGATATTTCGGGAATCTGTTATATTATAGCAGTTTATGTTTGAAATTGACCATCAGTTAAATTAAAGATTTCAAGAAATTATATACTTGGTTTAATCCATTATCCAAGTATAAGCAAACAAAGTTTGAGCCTGAAGTATCTTTTAGGACTGGGGATACTCGTGGCAAAGGGGATTTGACTTCACATCACTTGCTTTTGTATCCCATAATGCAAAGCACATCTCCTTGCGGACATCATGGGCTCCGACTGATGAGACCTCAGTTAAGGTCGAAGCCGGTCATGAGTAGTGACCCTTCCCATAATTCATAGCATTATACACGTCTGCAAGGAGATGTGCTTTGCATTATGGGATACTAAGGCAAGTGATGTGAAGTCATACCACTTTTGCCACGAGTTGCCCCAGTCCTGAAAGATACTTCAGGCCAAACTTTGTTTGCTTACACTTGGATAATGGATTAAACCAAATATATAATTTCTTGGTATCTTTAATTTATAGTATAACCAAGTGAAAGAACTTTCAATAAATAGAATATCAGTTGCTTGTTAGCCTGATTATTGTTCACACGGAAGCATGAAATTTCTGTTTTACTAGGGTTTGGGCATAATCTTCATTTTCAGACGTATGCATCTAGAATTGCAAGGTTATTTGTTAGTATATCTTCCATTGTAGTAAAGTTGGGGTGTCTGGTGGCTAGAGCAATATCATCAGCCTAAAAAATTTCTTGGAGGCTGTAGTAGGCAAGTCTGCAATGTATAAGTTGAAAAGGAGAGGAGCCAGGACCCTGTGGTAATCCATTATCCAGTATTCTTTGTTTACTTCTCTTCTCGTCCATTACCACTTGTAACAAGCGGTTGCTAAGCATATTTTTAATTAGTTTAGCTATTTTGTATGGACCGCATGGAGTAACTTGTAGATTGCACCTTGCCTCCAGACTGTATCATAAGCTGCGGTAAGGTCTACAAAAGATACAGCTCTTTTCGGCAACATTAGTAACCTGTCTCTATGTGTGGTGAGTGACAAAACCTGATCACAGCAGCTTCGTTTATGTCTGAATCTAACCTGTTCCACTGGGACTTGTTCCATTAATTTAGGAGCAATTCTATTGAGGATGAGCCTTTCTAGGAGCTTATAACAGATGCTAAGCACGGGGGCGGGAATTGGTCGGTAGTTTTTTGATTTGTTGTTAGTTTTCCCCGATTTTAAGATAGGGATAATTTTGGTTTTTTTAAATTCTTTTGGAAGTCATTCGTTTATGTCTGAATCTAACCTGTTCTACTGGGACTTGTTCCATTAATTTTGGAAGTCATTCGTTTATGTCTGAATCTAACCTGTTCCACTGGGACTTGTTCCATTAATTTTTGATTTGTTGTTAGTTTTCCCCGATTTTAAGATAGGGATGATTTTGGTTCTTTTAAACTCTTTTGGAAGTCGACCAGGCTGGAGGATGTAAGAGAAGAAACAAGCCAACCACTATCGAGCTTTTTGTTCTGACTTCACCAGGAAATTGGAATGAATACCATCGAAATCTGAAGCCTTGCATGGTTTCATATCCGTTAAAGCAATGTTAATATTTTCAAAAGTGAAAGTTCGCGAATATATAGGGTCTGACGGTCTACTGTTCTTCAATAGTGTGCTGTTTGTCATTGGCAGTATGTCTTGAGATATTGACTATATGTGATGCGTATTGCTTAGGAGAAATAGCTGTTCCTAGACAGTTTGGGTGCCTCTACCTAATTTTCTTAGAAGGCTCCATGCCTTCCTACCGGAGTGACAAAAATCAAGTCTTTCTGATGTTTCAGTCCATTTCTTCTGTCGGTTGATGTCAAGGCTGTGAATGAGTTCACCTGCAATACCAGGGTCGCCACAAGGATATCTGGGTATTCCTGATTCTATCATCGTCCCATCGTGGAATATAATCCTTGCAGAAGCCTCTTGGTATAGTCTTCTTACCTACAGCCAACACAACTTCCATGAAACTCTTATAACATTGCTTATTAGAATAATCCAATGGACATATTTATCTAGATAGGCAGTAAATGTGTTCTGGAAGTTCCAGCGGGGAAGTTGGATGGATCTGACAAGGGGAACTTGCAAGCCTACCTCGAATATAATTGGTCGATGTTGGATTCGCTGAAAATTAGCGGTCGTGCATTGTTATCTTTAGTGACAAAGCAGAGGTCGGGGTTGTACTCCCTGTTCCAAACTGCTGACCTGAAGGAAGATCTATCTTTTGCGTCGAAGAGTAGATTCATATTGTGAATTTTTGTCCATTCAGTCAACGTCTCTCCGTATTTATTGTTTAAAACATATTTCCATTGCGTGTGGTGGCTGTTGAAGTCCTCTATGTGCATTGCAAGGTGGTATGCATTGGTAGGACTTGTGGAGGCCACGAGAGAGTGCTGGATGGTTTATACACGTTAGTAATGGTAAAGCTCCCTATTTTAGTTGTTATCAGATGTATACCATCGGCAACGTTGGTTGTAATGAGGTGGAAATCTTCTAGGGTATTTCGTACATAAGTAGGAAGGGCGTGTGCATGATGATAAGTGGCTCCAATGAAACTGTATCCAAGAATTCGTTCCCTGCAGAATTGATTCTCATCCTTACAGTGAGTCTCTTGGAGAAAAATGGAATCATGGTCTGATGAGAGAGAGAGAGAGTTACTTATATTTCTGGAATTCACAAAAGCATTTGACAGGCTACCACATAATAAACTGGTGTATAAGTTACGGCAAATAGGATTGGAAAATCAATTGGTTGATTGATAGCAAAGTGGCCTAATCGATATGAAAGTGGTGTAAAGAAGTTCCATCTCTCAGGAGGAGAGTTACTAGTGGAGCCCCACAGGGTTCTGTTCTAGGGCCACTGGTGTTCAATTTGTTTATTAACGATATTGCGAGTGGTCTGCAAGCTGGTATTCAGCTGTATGCGGATAATGCTAAGCTGGAACAAGTTATTAGGAATAATGTAGATGTACCGGTGTTTCAGTGCGATTTGAATCAAGTTAGCAGACAAGTGGGGATGTCAATTTAACATCAGTAAATGTAATGTTTTGAATTTTGGATCTCAAAAAAGTAAAGCTACGTACCATTTTGGAGACGTTGTATTACAGGAGGTGGAAGAAGCGTGTGATTTTGGGATATTGGTGGATAAAGAATTGAAATTCAAGAACATATTGCAAAAATATAAAAACAGTACAAAGAAATGCCAGTATACTAAGAAGAACACTGACAAGTAGAGATAAGGATCTGGTCATTCCACTGTACAAGGCTTTGATTAGACACATCTGAACTACTGCGCATCGATTTGGTCACCTGCGTTCCTAGGTGAGAAGCAAGTGCTGGAAAAGTTCAGAGGCGAGTAACAAAAGCAAAATCGGGATTGTGGAATACTGACTACGAAGACAGGTTGAGAGAATGCATATTACAGACGCTAGTCAATAGGCAGAAGAATCCTAGCGATATGATGGGTGTTTATCAAATAGATATTGAGAATATTTTTCAAAGTGTTGTGGGAGGGAAGGGGATAGAGACAAGAGGTCATTCTTCGAAGCTGTATAAAGGTGTGGTGCGTAAGAGAGTGCAGCATGACTTTTTACATGGTGAATGGTTGGTGAGTGGAATTTATTGCCAAATGAGATAGTGAGTGCTCAAACGTTGAACCAATTTAATATGAGGTATGATAAACATTATCTCTCTCTTAGAATGCATCTTACTATTGCCTCCTTTGATGAGTCTTGACTCCAGGAGGTGTTTGTATAATAATAATTTTTTTTTTTTTTTTAACACTTTATTATGTCTTGCATACATATAATAATTACATTATAAAATTATAGAAATTAAAAAATTATAAAAATTACATACATATCATAATAATAATAATTTTTTATTTTTTAAAATTTTTTTTTAACATTTTATTATGTTTCAGTATAAATTACATACAATAATAATATTTACAATATTTACAATAAGGTTTATACAGAATTTTTGAATTTAGAATATAATAATAATAATAATAATAATTTTTTTTTTTTTTTTTTTATAAACGACTTATTTGTTTTTACAATGAAAATGATAAGGTTTACTATCACACAGAGTATCTGCACACACACAATGGAAAACATATTATCTTTTCTGTACAGTACGAAAATTCGATATACAAAATGCAGAGTACATTTTATAAATATGAATATACATTTTTTTAAGCTAGCTAAATATGGATTGGCACCAATGTGCACACAATTCACGATACAATGCAGTAATGCAGCATACACACACAATTCAATAATAATAATAATAATTTTTTTTTCTTTAACATTTTATTGTGTCTCAGTATAAGTTACATACAATAATAATATTTACAGTATTTACAATAAGGATTATACAGAGTTTTTTTTTTTTTTTTTTTTTTATGTCTCAGATGAATTGCATACATAGTTGCTGTAGTAATTATATGTATATAATATTTATAACGCATTACAAGTGTGTATAACAGATACTTCCAAGTTAGTAATTTTCTTCCTCGAAGCTTAGCAGAGCTTATCTGAGGAAGATAATAGATGACAGAGGGTGGTGGTTTCGTGGTTGTGTTCCTATAGTGGTCACAAGCCAGGTGTTGATTTTACTGTTTGTTGGTACATGCTTGAAAGACTTCGTCTGCTATTACAGTTTAACTTTATTTATTTTTTTTGTGCAAATAGGGTTGGATTTAGACATGGTGTGTTTGTTTCTTTGTGTTCTTGTAGTGGTAGTTTTTTGAGAGGGGGTTGTCGTAGGTTTGTGTGTGTGTGTGTGTATGTGTGGTGGGGGAGAGAGAAACAGGAATTGCTCTAATTTTCATTCTCGCTATAATATTTATATAGTGCCTGTTTCAGCTCTCTGTATGTTCCTAGGTTTCTGTTGTCGAACGGCAGTTTGTTTATCATGTAAGGTACGTGGAAGTTTCCGGTGGCTTTGCCGTGGTGATTGTTGTACTTATATGTTATGTAGTTTGTTGACTGTGGTCTTGTTATTTGATATGTTGTTCTGGTTACTCTATATGTTGGGCTGTAGTAGTGTTTTAACATGACTGTGTAGTGGCATAAGTGTTTCACCTTAAATATTTTGTGTTTTGTCCATGCTTCCTGCATAAGAGTGGGTTGTTCCCAGAATATCAGTTTTATCATTTTATCTTGCAACCATTGTAGCCTGTTAAGTCTGTAGTCTGCGCAGAATGCGTATGATGTGATTGCATATCTTAAAATGTTTTCACATAATGCTTTATAGATTAGTATTTTTATGTGGGTTGGGGCAATGTCTTTTAATCTGTATAGTTTGCTTGCTATTATCCTAAGCTTGGTATGTAGGTAGTTTGTATGGCTATTCCAACTTTGATCTGCATCGAAGTGAAGTCCAAGGTAGCGTGTTGTTTTCACCTGTGTGATGGTTGCGATTTTAGGTTCTGCACTTTGTGTATAGGAGGATGAATGTTTGATAGTGAGATATTTAGTTTCTATGGGCAGGGTTTGGGGATTTTTGAATATCATTAGCTTTGTTTTTCCAGGGTTTATATATATGCCGTTTTCGGTTAACCAGTTAGTGATTTGATTGATGTCGTGTTGCATATTTTTGTAAGCGATTTTTGCAGTGTTGTGAATGGATACTATGGCAGTGTCGTCTGCATACTGGAAGATTTTACTTTTTAGGGGGAGTTGGCTTATGTCGTGTGTGTATATGTTAAATAGAATGGGAGATAGGACAGCTCCTTGCGGTACTCCACAGGTTACATGTACCTCTTTGCTGTGTGCTGATCCTATACGTGTGATGTGCTTTCTGTTTTTCGTGTATGCTTTAAACCACTGGAGTAGACGACCTCCAATTCCGATATGGGTAAGTTTCGTTAACAAGGTTTTATGTGTTAGTGTGTCAAATGCTTTTGTTAGGTCAATGAATACCACTAATGTTATTCTGTTTTTATCCAATGCAGCGTTTATTAGATCTGTGAAGTCTTCCAGGAGTGTTGCTGTTCCTTTATTTTTTTGAAAGCCATATTGTGTTTTGGGTATGATTTGAAATTTTTCAACGTATGTGGAGAGTTTCTGATGTACAATGCGCTCCATGATTTGGTTGATTACAGGCAGCGTGGCGATAGGTCTGTAATTACTTATTATGTTTCTTTTTCCCTGTTTGTGTATGGGTGTGATTAATGCAGTCTTCAGTGTTTCAGGTATGTGTCCCGTTTCGAAGATTTTATTTAACAGTTTTTGTATAACTGGAAGTAGGTCGGTTGAGTGTTTCTTGATGTCTTTTGGTCTGATTCCGTCTATCCCCGGTCCTTTGTTAGGATTAATTTGTTGAATTGCCAGTGATAGTTCTTGTTTTGTTACTGTCGGGAACCACATCGACTGGGTTGCTCGTGGACCTAGTGGAGAATGTTCGTATGTGTGAGGAAAGGTTGTTTCTTGTAGCTTTTGGACAGAGTTCACGAAGTGCTGATTAAAGTTGTTTGCCAACTGTTTGAGGGATTTGGGGTCGCAGGCAAAGCTGTGTTATATTGTTTCTGTGGCAGTGGTTCTGTGTATATTGTCCAGCATTTCATTAATCAGGTGCCAGGTTTCCTTTATGTCATTCTGTGCTGTTGTTAATTTGTTGCTGTAATAGTTTCTTTTTGCCGTTCGAATCTGGGTTGTTAGGAGATTCCGTTTTCTTTTGTATTCAGCTTTTAAAGTGATATTGTTCGGTGACTTCTTAAGTTGTTTCCATAGGGCATCTTTTCTTTGTATGTCTGTTAGTATGTTGTCTGTTATCCATGGATTTTGTTTCGTTTGGGGACGTATTTTTATTTTTGTTAATGCTTTGTTGTATATTTTGTTAAATGCAAGTTTAAGATTATTATATACAGCTTCAGCGGAGTCTAAAGATGCTATCTGCATCCAGTCTGTTTTTCTGATTTCATCGTTCACTATTGCTTCGTTTACAATGCTATGATACTGTTTTGTAGTGTCAGTGATTTTTATTGGTTCTGGTTTAGTGTGTATTTGCAATGCTGTGAAATAATGGTCTGCTAGTTTGCATGTTATGACGGCTGCTGTGTGGCTGTTTGGAGGGGCCCTTATATTTATATGATCAATGCAGGTTGAGGTTGTTGTGTTTCCGACTATCTCTTCTCGTGTATACGACTGTATGGATGGGGTTATGTTATATGCCGATAATAGGTCTAGGTATTGTTCTGTGTTGTTATTTATGTTCCTAATGTTTATATTAATGTCTCCTATTATTATCAAGTATTTTGAGGTGCCTACTTTCGTGGCTGAAAGCCATCTGTTTAGTTCTTCTAGGAATTTTGTGGTGCTTAAGTTGGGTGGTCTGTATATTGCGTTTAATATACAGACTGCGTATTCTGATTTATAGTTTATTTCTGTTACTTCTAGTTTATGTTTGGTAAATATTATTATACCACCGCCTCGTTTTGTTTGTCTGCAGTGTTTGTGTTGTTGGTAGTGTGGCATTTGGTAGGAGGATGCCTCTTCCTTTGTCGTAGATACTTCAGTCAGTATTAAAATGTCTATTTCGTCTATATCTTCCTTCAGATAAGCTTGCAGGGTCAGCCAGTATTTTTGAATGCTTCTGATGTTGATATGGAGAATAGATAGTCCTTTTTTGGGGATTGTCAGTTGTTTCCATTCTGATATTGATTTCAGAATGTGGCAATTATCATGTTCCGGGGTGATTACGTCTGCTTGATGGTGTGCATTCATGTTGTCATAATAATAATAATAATAATAATAATAATAATAATAATAATAATAATAATAATAATATATTATTATTATTATTATTATTATTATTATTATTATTATTATTATTATTATTATTATTATTATTATTATTATTATTATTATTATTATTATTATTATTATTATTATTATTATTATTATTATTATTATTATTTAATAATAGTTTATTTAATTTTATTTAATAATAATAATAATAATAATAATAATAATAATAATAATAATAATAATAATAATAATAATAATAATAATAATAATTATATGGTAATCTCAGATAAATTACATACATATGATTATTACAGACATTTTTGTGCATGTTTACACATTACGTATAAAATAACAACTTTTCTATTTAAAAAAAAAAAATATTATTATTGTTATTCCCTCTCACTCACCATTTCAACTTCCTCAGCAGAAGTACAATCTTCGCGCAAACGCACTACTGCCTGACGTAAGCAACATGGCGATGAGATGAAAGTTGCTTGTTGTAAACAAGGCTGCAGTTCTTCAATGGCGTGAGAATGTCGTCCGAAAGTTCAATATTTTTTTCTCTCAAGGTTATGTTACAGAAATAAAAAATTAAATTAGAGGTGAGTCCTTTTTACAAATAAATATCGCAATCAAAGTTTTCGACAGTCCGTAGGTATACAAAGATTTCTTATATAAACATACTACATAAACTACAAGAAGTGATGCATTTTTTGCTATATATTTAGAAAATGTTTACATATATGATAAATAATAAAACCAAAAGTTATTCTTTCCTTTTTATTTATTTATTTAATAAAAATCGGCCGACGCTGAAAAAATAATGTAAGATAATCTGATGTCACTAAATAGTAGATATCCTACAAAACTGCTGTACTGCCTTGTACATTCGATCCCTTAAACATTAAGGTTATACTTGTTAATGTACACCATAGTTTTTACATCGGTCAAATCTGAATTTATTTAATTAATATTTCCGTTGTTTTCTCCGAAACTATCACGATATCTGTGACATATTTACGCCATTCAAAGAACTCTAAGCTGTCGTAATATTGCAACTCTGAGCATTCATGATACTGTAAAATTCCGACAATCATGTTTAAGTTGTAGCGTCTGTTTATGAGAGGTCACCCCATTTTGGACATACGTACTCTAGATATTAATTAATTTTGCCACTACTTGATAGATTTTAATAGAAATAACAGATACTAAATTTCATTAGATTCCAACTAGTCAGTACGAAATTATTAATATCAGAATGATTTTGTCAATAAAAGTCAATCTAAATTAAATCAGAATTGAACAACGTGAAGGTGCTATGTACATTCGACATATCAAAGTTCATGTCTACATAAAGTCATTGCAGTATATATTTTGGAAATTTCGAAATACCAAGTTATCATAAAATTTCTATAGCCCGAGCCCCAGATTGACTTCCATATGAACAGATGATAGTACGGAATAAACGTTTAAGCACCAATCTAATTGGTGCTTAAACTTTTTGCAAACGTAACTTGAAAGCAGTTCGTTTCAGATTTCATTTATTGCTATAATGAATGGTGTCAATATGCAAAAATAATATTACGAAAAGCACTTTTTTTATGTAATAATTTGTTAAACTTGTTTTAATAAAAGATATCTCTTGAAGATATCATGATGTCAGAGATGCTTTACATCGAGGGACGTGGTTCAAATCCCATCCAAGACGTGAAGTAGTTTTATCAGGGCTTTTCATCTGAATATGAGTGAGCTAGTCTCATACGGAAGTGTAGATCCCCCCCCCCCCATACACACACACACTAGAAACTTCGGTTTTTCATCCCGCAAACCTTTATATTTTATCTAATTGCATTTTACATTAAGAGAAAATCCATGGCATCTATAGAAGGTGCCTCTTTAGTTAAAATTAATTAATTAAAAATGGAATTGGAGGGAGGAAATAGTTCTAGACAAAGAATTGCGGAAAATCACAGAATATAGTGAATAGAAGGAACTATCTTTTAATTTATATCTTCTTCTTCTTCTTCCGCAGCTTCTCCCACTTAAGTGGGGTCACTGTTTATTATGAGTCTCCTCCACACCTTCCTGTCTTGGGCTGTCACCACATCCAAGTTCTTCATCTTCAAGTCCGCTTCTACCAGCTCCCTCCATCTCTTCTTCGGCCGCCCACGCTTCCGCCTTCCTTGCACATCCATCTGCATGACCCTTCTTCCCACATATTCGTCCTCTCTCCTCATCACATGACCAAACCATCTCAACCTTGCCTCCTGTATTTTCGCTCCTAAGTTCGTAACTTTCACTGTTCCCCTGACATAGTCATTTCTCAGATGATCCTTTCTGGTCACACCGCACATCCACCTAAGCATTCTCATCTCTGCTACTTCCATCCTGCTAATGTTATTTTTCCTCAGGGCCACAGTTTCTATAGCATATGTCATAGCTGGCCTCACTACTGTCCTATAAATTTTGCCTTTCAGATTGATCGGCACCCTCTTATCACATAACACTCCAGCCATCTCCCTCCAGTTCCTCCAACCTGCTTGTATCCTGCATCCCACTTCCTTCTCACCTCCTCCATCTTCTTCCACTGTCGAACCTAAGTATCTAAAGTCTCTCACCTTCCTGATGACATTTCCTTCCAGCTCCAGGTCTGTCTCCTGGCCACCGCCCACTGCGCAACACATATACTCTGTCTTACTTCTGCTCAGTCTCATACCTCTCTCTTCCAGTACTTTTCTCCATCATTCCAGTTTAGTTTCCGCTTCTTCTCTTGAATCTACACACAGCAAGATGTCATCTGCATACAGCATTGTCCAAGGTGCATCTTCTCTCACCTCCTCTGTTACCACCTCCATCACAATATTAAACAGAAACGGACTTAATGCTGACCCTTGATGCAAGCCAACTGTTACTTGAAAACTTTCTGTCTGTCCCAAACAGGTCCCAACACTTGTCTTCACATTTCTGTACATTTCGTGCACCAACCTGACATATTTCTCCGGCACCTTCTTCTCCCTCAGACACCTCCAGACGTCTTGCCTTGGCACTCTATCGTATGCTTTCTCCAGATCAATAAATACCAGATGTAGCTCCCTTTGTTTCTCTCGATATTTTTCCATCATCTGTCGTAACCCAAAGATAGCATCTGTTGTTGATCTACCAGGCATGAAGCCAAATTGTTCCTTTGCAATCTCCACCTCCTCCCTCAATCTACCATCAAGAACCCTTTCTAGGATCTTCATTGTGTGGGACATCAACTTTATTCCTCTGTAATTTTTACAGTCTTGTGCATCCCCTTTACCCTTGTAGATGGGAACAAGAGTACTCTCCCTCCATTCCTCGGGTATATTTTCCTGTTGGCAAACTTTCATGAACAGGTCCCACAGCAGGTCAATTCCCTCTTCCCCCAGTGCCTTCCATGCCTCCACTGGAATTCTGTCGGGGCCCACCGCTTTTCCATTCCTCATCCTCTTCATGGCCTCCGTCACTTCCATTCTACTGATGTATCTTTTAATTTATATAATTCATCTAAATCAATTAAAGCAGTGGTCTCAAACTGCCTCTGTTCTCGAACAATTCGGTTCCCGAACATATTTTCCGAACAAAAAACGCCCCGGTTTCCGAACAGACAAACGGCAACTGCGTGCTGAGCTGTAAGGCGGGAAAGCGTTAGTTACGCGGCAGCCTTCGTACAGTGCAGTTACCTGCTCGAATTTGCAGTGAGTTTTCTTGATTTCTTTATGTTTTGTTGTTGTTTTTTTCCATAAATTATTATTAATTAAGCCACCATGGGACCTCAGAAGAATAGCGATAACAGCAAAGAGAAAAGAAAAGTTGTTAGAACCACCACGATAGAGATGAAAAAAGAAATCATATCCAAACATGGAAATGGCGTTCGTGTCTCTGATCTTGCTATGCAGTTCGATATGGCGAAATCAACGATCTGTACAATACTCAAAAATAAAGAGGCGATCAATTTTCGTCTATATTTTATTTATTTATTGTGTTTATTCTTTTTATGTAAGATTTTATGCATTTTCATTATGTTTGTATACGATCTTATGCATGAAGTACTGTTGTAAAGGTTTAAATAAACAATCATGTGGGGTTCGGGAACGGATTAATCCATTTTACTTTAATTCTTATGGGAAAATGGTTTCAGTTTTCGAACAGCTTTCGGGAACGAATTAAGTTCGACAACCGAGGTTCCACTGTATTTGTTGTAAATACGGCGCTTATAGTTTTTGAGGCATAGAGATATGGACTGCGCTTATATGCGCATAAGCTCAGTCCATATCTACAATTTACAATCAGTAAATTTAGTTCGCCAGTCGACAGTTGGTGGCGCTTCAGTATTCTGGTGTTTCCGATGCACAGCTGCGCAGTTCATATTGCAATATAGATGGAGACAAACTAACGTTCGGCTTATAAAACCTGTTTATTTGTGCTTGTTGTTAGATCTGCATTATATCAATACCTATCATTTAGAATTGTGCATAACTTTTGAATGTTGCTTTCATACGAAAATTCATCTTGTTGAATTAAAGTTGTAAATAAAATTATAATAGGGATTTTAATTAAGAGATTAAATTGCAAGCCATGTCTTTAACAAAGAGTAAAAGACAAGTGGACGAAGAAGGATGTTTTTCAAGATTAATGGGAAATTATGTACTTTTGTGGTGTTGTGCGCAATAAAATTGTATGTTTTATTTGTAATAAGGGAATATCAGTTCCAAAAGAATACGATCTATACAAAGAATACGAAACGAATCTGAAGAAAAATTTGAAATGTTGGAAGGCAAATTGAAGGAAGAAAAGTTATTACATTTTCTGAAATCTGGCTTACAACGACAACAAAATTTTTTTACTGAAGCAAATAAATCCAGTGAAGCAACAGTTCACGCAAGTTTTGCTCTCGCGCACATCATTGCAAAACGATCAAAACCATTTACTGATGGCGAATTCCTTAAAGATTGTTTGATTAAGTCTGCTGAACTTCTTTGTCCTGACAAACAACAATTATTTAAAAATATTAGTTTGTCAACCAACACGGTAGCGGAACGTATTAACGAAATCGCTAGTGATTTACGATGTCAGTTAAAAGAAAAAAGTATAGATTTTGCAGCATTCTCAATAGCAGTTGATGAGAGTACTGACATCACAGATATGGCACAACTTGCCGTTTTCGTACGAGGTGTTACTGATGAATTTGAAGTAATTGAAGAATTATTGGAAATAATTCCTATGAAAAAAAAAACTGATGCACAGGATATTTTTTCTGAAATAAAAACTGTAATAGATAAATATAAATTAAGTTGGGATAAAATGGTTGGATTTGCAAGTGATGGTGCAGCTGCTATGGTTGGTAAAAAAAATGGAGTAGCGGTAAAATTAAGAAATATAATGAAAGAAGAAAAATTTCAGAATAAATTTTGCACTATACATTGCATTATTCATCAAGAAGCACTTTGTGCTAAAAGTTTGCAGACGGATAATGTTATGGAAACAGTAACTAAAACAGTAAACTTTATCCGTGGACCAGCTCCGAATCATCGAGAATTTGTTGCATTGCTTGAAGAAATTGAAAGTGAGTACGGAGAAATGATTTATTATAATGAGGTGAGGTGGTTAAGTCGAGGAGCTGTATTAAAACGGTTTTTTGATTTAATAAATGAAATCAAAATTTTTATGACACAAAAAAATAAAACCATCGACGAACTACGTATGATACATGGATAACAGATTTAGCATTTCTTGTTGACTTAACCGGCCATTTAAATATTCTCAATAAAGAGCTGCAAGGAAAGAATGCTTGTACTAAAGCTTTTAAAGTTAAATTGCAATTATGGGAAACACAACTGGAATAAAAAAATTTCGTACATTTCCTACATCTTAAATCCTGCCCTATTATTTCAAATGAAAAATCTCAAGAATATGCAAGAAAAATAGCATTATTACGACAAGAATTTGAAGAAAGATCTTCAAATTAATCCGATTTTACATTATTTTCATTACCATTAAAAACTAACATGAATAACGCACCAGAAAATCTACAAATGGAGCTAATTAATTTATATTGTGATATAAATCTCATTCAAAGATTTGAAGATACAGATTTGATTAACTTTTATTCGTACTTATCAAAAGATAAATACCCTCAGTTACGAATTTTTGCAATAAGAATATTCGCTTTGTTTGGGAGTACATTTATATGTGAACAGTTTTTTTTCGCAGTTGAAAATTAATAAGTCTAAGAAAAGAACCCGATTGACTCGTGTTCTAATCTAGTGATGAGCATCTACAATCCGTGATGAAGATAGTTTCTAGTAATTTTTCTCCAAGGCTACAAACTTTATCAGAATCGAAACGCCATCAAGTGTCAAGTTGCAGTAAGAAATAAAGTAGTTTATAATTATTTACATACAAACATATGTATTTTTTCTGTGTGTGTCGAAGAAAAATTTAATAAATAAAAGAAAGAGAATAGGTTGTCATTATTTATTCTCAAGTTATAAAGGTTATAAAAGGGTTTCATAATTATAAAGGTTATAAAGGGGTGGTATCCATACATTAGGGGTAAATACAGTTCAATATATATATATATTCACTCTCATTTTGTTAAAAAAAAAAATTCCGGCCCGTCAGTTGCTTTCACACCGTGCATTCGGCCCGCATGCAATTTGAGTTTGAGACCACTGAATTAAAGGAGAGACCTGGCATAATTTCCTCTCAGTCCATTATTCATATGTAAGTTAATTCATTCTGATTCCATGTACATTCAAAGAATACTGTTTGATTCGCATTGCACTTCAGTAAATCCAATTTAAAACACATAGTGGTTGAAAGGAATTAGTGAATAATTAACGATTCACATTGGTTTCTGATTACGGTTATTGCTATCTTTATACAGAATTTATGAAAATAATAGTTTTAGTGTTTATTATTATTATTATTATTATTATTATTATTATTATTATTATTATTATTATTATTATTATTAGGCAGTAAATGCAAAGGCCAAAGAAGTAGTTATGAGTTTTGCAACATATTCTAATTACTCTGGTTGTGATGAAACTAGTCCTGTGCAACCGACTTGCGGATTGAAATTTGATGGTGGGAAACCAGTTCATTACAGTCAGGTAAATAATAATGTCCTTTTTCCGATTTTCAGAAAAATTAAATTATAGTAGTGATGAACCGTCCATTCGTATTCCTTGGCCTGTGTTCTGTTTTTGAGATAAGAAAGGCAAAAATTTTCGATGACTTTTAAAAATAAAGAATAGGATTATTTATTATTAATACCAAAAGTCTTGATTTTTTAATACGAAAATCAGGGTCTGTCCACAGTTGTTTTCATGGTTAACATTCCTAGCGGATGGTGCTAATTCTTCAACTTGTAGGAATTTGCTTTGGCAGCTTACGTAACTAGTACTCGTGATAACGGTCTGAAGAACATAGAAACCTGTACGGAAAAAAAAAAGGATGCTCATTTGTTTGGCTACAAAGATAATTTCGGTTATCAAAACAAATAAAAACCAAACGTATCTATTAAAGATATGTTTATATCTACATATAAAGGTTGAAAATACCATATAAAGGTTGAAAGTGGAACAGCTAAGGATTCATAATTCTTCAAACTTTCTGGAAACCAAACATGTACTTTTTTTTCTCGAAGCTATTCGGGCCTCTAATAACAAGATGGTAACTTCACACATGACAATGAAAATAATTCACAAGCATCCATGACTCACTAGGATTTGAATCTTCAGTCTCTTGACTGCTAAGCGAAGATCCTATCCGTCGCTCACGAGGCATACGAGGGGGATCTGGAAAGTTCTGATAAATAACTAGAACAAAAATGAATTAATTTTATGTCTTATATATCCTAAAAGAAAAAGAACAAAGTATTACAATTTGATGAAACATGGGGGTTAAAGGGTTTAAGATATGTTCTTTCCTATGTCATATCAGTTGCTTTAATATCATTTTTGTTCTAGGTGTTTACCAGAACTTTCCCGACCCCCTCCCTCCTTCGTACAAATCCCCCAAAACAGAAAATTACAGTAAACTTAGATATAGTGTTATGCAATTTCATACTGAAGAAATGTAGCAGAAATAAGGTCACTGAGTGTGAATCATTCAACGGATATTGCAAATATGCAACGACAGGCTGCATTTCTAGTTAGAAGGGGGAAAACCCAGTGATTTAAATGGATGATCACTTTCATTATCACCGTCTTTAATCGAATGTTCTATTTCTAACATGCAAAGATGATTGTTGGAGAAATATATATATATTATTATTATTATTATTGTTGTTGTTGTTGTTATTATTATTATTTATTTAGCTTGATAAAATATGCATTGGAAGATAGGCAAATTTTTTTTTTTTACATATTACATATACTATATATATATTTCCATATTACTATTTACATATTATAAGATTATATACTACAGAGAAAAAAAAAAGATTTTCTTTATAGATGTACAATAGAAAAGAAGCAAAAGATGCATGAGTGGTAGACAGGAATTATTTTGATAGTTAATATTTGGCCCTTTTTTTTTTCACTAAATATGATACATTACATTAGATTTATTGGGCTATGATTTTGATAAACATATATATGTTACGGTTAAAGTGATAAATCCGGTTATTATTAATAATTAATAATAACCGGTTAATACTTAATCACTAATTAATTAATTAATTAATAATTAACCGGTTAAAGTGAATAATTCCAAGAGGAGTCTGGTAAATGTAATAAAAACATGTTTATAGGTTTTATATGTAGGTTTTCATTCTCAATAGAATTTATAACAGCTTAGGTTAGGTTAGATTAGGTTAGTTTATAATGAAAAAGTAAGGAAAGTACTTCTTTTGCACTCAATGAAATCAGAAATCATTATAAACTAACCTAACCTAACTTTTATCAGTTGGAAATCATGATAAACTCTCATAGCCTTTATCGGTTGGAAATCATTATAAACTAACCTAACCTAACCTAAACTAACCTAACCTTTATTGGTTAGGTTGGGTTAGGTTAGTTTATGATAACGTTGTTGTGGGCCGAACTTAATGATCGCAGGCAGATAAATGGGGATAACAAATAAAAGTTATGGGCAGATGAATGGGGATGATAGATAAACGACGTTGCTGTACCTCTTTCCTCATCAATGGAGAAAAACACCGATCAGTTCCTCTCTGATTTATCTATTATCCCCATTCATCTTCCCACAACAACTTTTATTTGTTATCCCCATTTATCTGCCCGCAATCATTAAGCTCGTCCCACAACAAAGTTTATCTTTTATCCCCATTAATCTGCCCTCGACAAACCACGACTACACTCTGGTTCGACATGCGACATCCAGGTTAGTTTAGGTTCGTTTAGATTAGGTTAGGTTAGTTTATAATGATTTCCAACCGATAAAGGTTAGGTTAGGTTAGTTTATAATGATTTCTGATTTCTAATTTCATTGAGTGCAAAAGAAGTACTTTCCTTACTTTTTCATTATAAACTAACCTAACCTAAGCTGTTATAATTTCTATTGAGAATGAAAACCTATATACAAAACCTATAAATATGTTTTTATTACATTTACCACACTCCTCTAGGAATTATTGCTTTTATTACATTTATCAGACTCCTAGAAATTATTCACTTTAACCGGTTAAAGTTATTAATTCCAATTATTCACTTTAATCGGTAATTATTAATAATAACCGGATTTATCACTTTAATCGTAACATATACATAATCGTCGACAAGTTTCGCCAGCTAGGGTCTGTCTGGCTTTTTCAAGACGAGAAAAGTTATACTTACATTAAACGCTAAAACAAAAGAATGCAATAACGACCTAAAAATCAGTTAAACAAATTGAAGAGCACGCATGACATCAAAGGCATAAAGCGTGGAGACAAATTCTTCAATTTGTTTAACTGATTTTTAGGTCGTTACTGCATTCTTTTGTTTTAGCATTTAATTTTAGTATAACCTTTCTCGTCTTGAAAAAGCCAGACAGACTCTAGCTGGCGAAACTTGTCGACGATTATGTATATATGTTTATCAAAATCATGGTCCAATAAATCCAATATAATGTTTCATATTTAGTGAAAAAAAAGACCAAATATTAACTATCAAAATGAACAATCTAGATGGATATAAAAAACACATGGTACGTTGTTTCGAAAAAGTTAAATGCAAAAAGGCGAAATTGCTTAACCATCTAACTTTCCTTAAAAGATGCAGACAGTATTCTATCATTCCTTAGTTCTTAATCGTTAAAGAGCATATAAAATCAAAAAAAGCAAAACGGATTTATTACAAAACTTCTTTAGCCTTACTCAGTGAGAGAATCCAATATGTCAGATACGCACTGAACAAAATTGACCTTCAATGCATTGACCTTTTTTGATGATATTTCCAATAACATAGATAATACCACTTGGAATATAATTGGCCGCATGTTACACGATAGCTACAGCAAAGGTTTTTAATCTAGTAAGGTATCTCAAATTAAAAAAATTGATGAACTCTATCGAAGAAAATACAACTCTAGACCATGCCTCCCGGATGATAAGGTTATTTTCAACCTTTCGAACTACAGTCTTTCCAAACAAGAATCAGAAATTTTAAAAAAAGGTTTCAACTTTTCAATTGCTGCTAACCATATCCCAAAAATAGATTTCATAAGTAATATTGAGAAAGGTCTTTCTTCACCTTCAGAGACAGCAGCAAATGAGATAAGATTTAAAAGTACAATCATCCTCTCTACTGCAAAACCACCGAAACGTAATATTACACCCTCTGAAAAGAAGGTACTTTTGAACTTGAAAAGAAACAAAAACAGTTTTGCACTTAAAGGAAGCTCAACAGTCATTATGAATACCAAAGATTACATAAAGAAGATCGGTACTTTCATTTCTGACTCGTCTACATATCATATATTAGATATTATCCAACCATGAAAAACCACAACGAGATCAATCTTTTAATACGCAATATGACTAGATGGCTTCAAGAATTACAAATAAATTTAAAATCTTTACATCCATTAACACCACGCCTATATGGTGTACTAAAGTCCATAAAGACGGAGTTCCGCTTCGTCCGATCGTGGACGGCAGAAATGCTCCTACATACCTACTAGCCAAACACCTCTTTAGTCTGTTGAAAGAGAAGATAAAGAAATCAGCATCATACACAAAGACCTCTCAACATTTTTGAAAAACTTAAAAAAACATCAATATATCAAACACAGATATATTTGCAAGTCTAGACGTGGTCTCTCTGTTCACGAATATCGGTCGAAGAAGTAATTAAGATCATAGAAGATCTCTTTCCAAACGACATTGCGCAGCTTTTCCGCCATTGCCTCAAGTCTAACTATTTTAAAGTAAACAACACAGTATATCAACAACTGGAAGGCTTAGCTGGGCAGTGCCCTGTCACCACCGTGTGCGGATCTTTTCATGGAAAAACTAGAAAATGACATCCTAGCAAAATTAACTCAGAAACCACCAGTCTGATGGAGATAGGTTGACGATGTGTTCATCGTTTGGAAAGAAACGGAAGATACCTTACATGAGTTCCTCCAAAAAATAAATTGTTTCCATTATAAAATTAAATTCACATTAGAACTAGAAAACAACCATCAATTATCTTTTTTGTATGTACTAGTTAAAAAACAAGATAATGGACAAATCAAGCTCACAATCTATAGCAAACCTACAGACACTGGATGTTATCTTCATTTTTCATCTAATCATCATTATGCATAGAAATGTAGCATCATACATATGCTAAAAAACAGAGCAAAAAATATCATCACAGAAGAAAAAGATGTACTTGATGAGCTCTCACTTATATCAAAAACTCTACACAAAAATGGTTATACACAAAATATAATTCAAAAGATCCTCTATAGAAACAACCCCCAGCAACAACCTCTAGTGACACAGTACGTATCGTCCATCGTCATACCTTATGCAGGCTCAGTCTCCATCAAAATAGCAAGAATCATGAAGCCTTTTAACATCAGAGTTGCATTTAAACCTATTTTAACTACATGACACATATTAAGATCTCCTAAGGACAGCATCGCTTTCTACAAATACGCAGGAGTTTGCAGCATGCCATGTTCATGTGGACTGACTTACATAGGCCAAACTTCACGAAGCCTAGAAATCCGAAAGAAAGAACATGTCGGAGATGTAAATAATAACAGAACAGACACCTCAGGATTAGCACATCATTTCTCAATTTCAAACCATTCCATAGGTTTGAAAAGTAATTGGGACAACAGCTCCATGTCATACATTGAAGAAGATTTCAGATGTAGAATCTTTAAAGAAGCTGCAGTGGTACTATGCACAATAGAAACCAAATACATAATATTAAAAGACATTTGGAAAAACTTAATAAATTCATTATGTTTAACAGAACTCAAGCGAAAAATTATAAAACGCGGTTTAATGACAATGACTAAGTCTCCACGCTTTATGCCTTTGATGTCACACGTGCTCTACAATTTGTTTAACTGATTTTTAGGTCGTTACTGCATTCTTTTGTTTTACCATTTAATGTTAGTATAACCTTTCTCGTCTTGAAAACGCCAGACAGACAGACCCTAGCTGGCGAAAGTTGTCGACGATTATGTATATATGGTTATCAAAATCATGGTCCAATAAACCCAATATAATGTTTCATATTTAGACAGGATTTGTCTTTTTAGTAAGAGTCAGTATTACAGTTCGGTATCACTTTTAGTTATTTTTCAGCTGAAGTGTATTGTCGTCGGCAATTCAGAGCAGGTACCATTTGGATCCACTCCTCTATACATTTCGCTACAGTTCTTGTTTCTTTCTTTGTTTGCAGGACAGGTTAGATATGTGTGTTCCAAGGTACCTGAAACTTCGCACAACAGACACAGATCCGATTCTCTAAGTTGAAATTTGTAGGGCTTTAGCATGACAAGTGGAGAGTATGCTGTGCCATACTCTCCACCGACATACAGTGGAGAGTATGGCATAGAAGGTTTGGCCCACTTCGATTTATATAGAAGATCCCACTGAAAACTGGATGGCATGTGCAGCTTTGTAGATGAGAGGATTAAGGATGAATATAGGAAGGGCGAAGTTGGAGGCACTGACATCAGGAAGTGGTATATTTTCTTGTAGTTGGAAGGAAGAATTGCAAGTGATGCTTCAGATGATGCAAGATGAAAGGTGGGCTCCCCGCAGTTTCTAAACGGATTTACTGAGATGTAGCGATATCTGGGAAGGCTTTTATAATAGCAGCTTGCATCTGTTGATATTACATTTTAATTTTTCGGTATTTCAATGGTAAGCATGTGCGTGTTTTCCACTCTAGGATCTGTGTCAGGAGGGTCATCTATGATTCTTATTCCTGCCCATTTCTATGTAGGGAAAGGAAAGCGCTGGCCTGTTGTGAGACTTGTTATGTTTCTGTTCGAAAACAGTAGTTCTGTTAGTACTGCTTACTCTGTTGATCCTGTCAGTGTGTGATGAAGTTCTGTATTTTTCCACCGCTGTAGATCATCTCTGTAAAAATTAGATAGTTTAGGAGGTGATGGTGCAGATCTGGCCATTCGGAGGATTGTGGAAAGTGTGTGTCCTCTGGGGGATGATTTCATGATGTAATTGATTTTCTTCGTGATATATTTAAAGTTACCGCATTGGTTTGACTCATGTATTCCATTTAAATTTTTGTTGCTAATGATGAAACTTAATATCCGATGATCGGAACAACTTTCTTCTTCCGCACATTTCCATTCAGAAATCCGGGAGAAAATAGCATTGTTTGCTATTGTCAAGTCAATGAAGCTGCTTCTTCTGGTATTTTTAAACGACTGAGTATCAGCGTCTTCATGTGTGTGTAGGGAATTTGATGATAAAAACTCTTCCAGATTTGTTCCTGTATTGCTTGTGCTCTCGTTAAACCATAAAACAGAATGGGCGTTGCAATCCATTGCTAGCATTAATCCGTGATTGATAGTAAAATCCCCAATGCTGCCCAGTTTTATTAAGTCGTATTATTAAGTTTTATTAAGTCGTATTTTATGTCACTATGATAGTCTAAATACATACTCACAGCAAAAGTTTTGATTCCGCGATACGTGATTTCGATTAGTACCGAGTCCTTGTTGCGGTACTGAGACATTAATACAACCTAGATTGCAAGGTTGACTACAATTATTGAAGCTCGCTTTCTTTCCGATCCTATGAAAAATATTTTATAATTAGTTAGAAAGCCACATATTTTGTTGTTGTTGTTGTTGTAAGGTTCTTGTATTAATGTTGTATTAATTTATTATTGCTTTTCATAATCGATGTATTGAATTTTGAGCTGTCGGTAGTAGCGAATGTCGGGCAGTCGTTGTTTAGTGCCATGTGTTTGCAGTCGATTTTGGATTTGGCATGTTTTTTATGATTTAGGCAGTTTATGCAGTTCATCTCCGACTCATTTCGTGGGCACTCGCTGAGCTCGTATTCCTTAGAGCAGAACGGACAAGTGTTTTTAACTCTAGTATGATAGTGGAACTTGTTGCAAAACACCTGAGAACACTACGTGGTCTGCGCTATGCAAATTCTCTCTAGCATTTTAACACCGGTTTTCAGCAATTTTATACTCAAAATTGGGTCGAATTCAATAATTATGTTCCTCTTGTTTGTTTATTTTTTATTTGTCATGATAATGTTTTGTGTAATATTTGTATTCCCAGCGAAAAGCTCTTCATTCTGTAAGCGTATTTGAGTCAGTTGCATTGTTCTTATCGATTTCGCTGGGAATATCATAAATAATTATTCTTGGAGGATATTTCTTACTGGGATTTGCTACTAACGTGTCTTTGCATTCCTTAGAGATTTCGTTATGCAGTAAGCACATCAATGTTTGCCTTTTCTTTGGTTCATTAGTAATACTTTTTATTTCTGAGATTCTGATTTTGATTGTTCTTGGATCTATTTTATCTTTTATAATGTTTTTAGTTTCTTTTCTGTTTAATTAATCTACCGGTTTGACAATTAATTTAAAGCAATGTTTATTGCCCACTTCGCTTTTGTTTTTATTGTTGTTTTTAACAGTCCGTGAATATAGCAGAATTGGTGGATCTAAATTAGCCTGCACCTGTTTTGTTGTGGTGGATTGTTCTTTGAATGCTTTTGTTTCGTTTTTCATTACGTTGAATATTTTCGTTGGTTCGCTCATTGGAGTTAGTATGTCCGTTTTGAACAATTTCTTAAATTGCCTAAATTTGACAACGTTACCCAGCAAACAAGGGTTCTCTCAAATTCGACCTCACAGTGTGTAGCCGTCGTGTTTTTTTTTTTTTTTTATAGTGAAAATACACAGTTTAGACTTGAACTTCTAAGTGTCACTAAGATACAGTGTTCTAGAAAAATGTACTTACAGAATTGCAGCTTGTTCCTAGACGTGACGCTTCCATTACTTTACCTTCAGAGGACTGTTCTTTGCGACCATTGTCCCTCCCAGAGTCAGCAATGGGAGAAGGGAAGGATTTGCTAGCCGTTGTTATATCAGTTAATCTTACTGTGAGAATGACGTTGTCTTTAAGCGCAGCTGAACAATGGATACAGTCTCACCAGCCATATTCGGACCAAAAGGATAGAATAAAAAATTACTCATTACTCTCTAAGAATTAAGGTTCACTGGAATAAATTATTCACTGTTACAAAAACAGTGCGCAATATATCTGCCGGTACTAGGTACATCCAGTTTTCTGGTTCGATACTACACAAAATCAGACTAAAAAGAGGAGCGATCAGAAGTATGTCCGTTCACGTCTCCCAGTCCTCTCTCTCTCTTTCTTTCTCTCTCTCTCTCTCTCTCTCTTTGTGTGTATGAGACACAGAGAGAGAAAATTGAGGTTGAGATGGGTGTTAAATGAGGTTGACATAGATGAATAGTGAACCGGGTAGTATTTTTGGAGTGGTTGGTCAAGTCTTGAAATAATGATTTGGTCGAAAGTTAAGAATATGGAACACAATAGACATTCATGAAAGGTAACCATACATTAGCAGCCTGAATAGATTTAGGGGTAGATAATCCGTGTATAGATATATAGAAGCATAAAGTATCACAACAACAACAACAAAAAAAAAAATTGGATGAGCAGTGCATATGCTTTGTTCCTGCAGGACTGATATTTAATTTTTGTATTAACGAGTTTTTGTATTAACGAAGTCCAGCACCCCCTGCGGCCATCTATGGCCGCAGGGGATACTGGACAGATAAAGTTGGTATGAACGATAAGGAATCAGCTGTAGCTTTAAAGATTCCAGCCATTCTTTAGAAAAGAGGAAAGTAGTCACCCGGTAAACATAGTGGAGTATAAATTCAGCACAATTCGAACAGGTTGATTAATGAACCAATGGATAGAGAAGAACGAACGCCATTTCAATATTACTAATCGAAAGTGTGTGCCTTTTTGAACTGGGAGGATTATAAACAAAAATAAGAATTAAATAAGTGTGAACGGGCTGCGTTTTAGGAGGCTGAAGAAGACAAGGATATCAAGATGTGATTTGAAGAGCCTTCTCAGATGATGTAAAATGATGATGTAAAGAAACTCTGCTGTGTTGAGAAAGATACTGTTATCTAGGATACTAAGTTTATTGTACATCTTTTAAGGGTGACGGCTTTGATTAAACTATGAGTAGACCGATGTACGTAGATCTGAATTGTCCGAGTTTCGATACGCTGTGAAAACTGGATAAAGTTCATTTAGGTTAAGTTTGGTTATGCTAGGTCGCTTGCATGTGCGCCTTTTACGGACGCTATTCCGTTTCTTTCGTTGCCGCTGTGCATGTTACAGTCCTACATTGTACCATGATTGACAATGTTTCAGACAGAGGAAAGAGACGAAATATTTGGATAATTAAACTATTATTTCATCATCTAGATGGAGACTTCGTCATCGAAGCGTTGTGCGGAGTGTTTGATGATTTCAGAATGTCACAATAAGTGACTAATAGCGGCGGAACAACCCATTCTTTACCTCCCCGTCCACCACCAAAATTTTTTTTTGTGGGGAAGATGTCATTCTGCAAGGTTTAGTGCCCTGTGTGTGTGTGTGTGTGTGTGTGTGTGTGTGTGTGTGTGTGTGTGTGTGTGTGTGTGTGTGTGTGTGTGTGTGTGTGTGTGTGCGTGCGTGCGTGCGTGCGTGTGCGCGTGTGTCCTAAACGATAATACCACAAAACTCAAGACGCGACTAACACAACTAAGCTAATAAAATTTGGGTGTGACCCTCTCGATTACTTTTTGGAATTTCCAATTCTTATGATAATGAGTATCCGCTGTTGCTACGAACCACCCTGGGTATGGATGTTTGCTATTGTCTAAGGTGAAAGATTTTCATTGCCTGGTGTGAGAACATCACATATGCTTTTTGGACCTGAAGTGACTTTAAACTGTTTCATATTTGGTCTCTAGATCAGGCTTTTCGAATAATAAAAATACCAAAGAATATATAAAATTAAAAATTATAGAAAAAAAATCAATAGTCAGTCCACCCAAGGAACGAACATACCATATATATAGTTTACCACATTACCCGGGTGGGAATCTTGTTAACAAAAACAAAAAAACAAAAACAACAACAAAAAAAAAGAGTTAATCTGTTACCAGAATGACGGAACTCGTTGTTTTGGATTTTGACGTTGTTACAAGAGATTTGAGGGGGGGGAGATATTTTGTTCTGTTCAGAATTCTCATAATAATAATAATGCCCATAAATGTCTTAAAACTGCGGACTCCCTTATATATCATTCTTCTAAATCTTTTTATAATAAATATTACATCTGATTTTATCACATTTCATCACATTTTTGTTGATTTAAAGTCTTCAGATTTTGGACGATTAAAGTGTCATGAGGAATCGGCCACATACTGGAAAGCAGATTTATGGCTGTATTTAATGAGCTTCGTTAAAAGAATTCTACTGCAATTTCTGTTCTATCTTTCATGATAGTGCGATATTTAGCCTATATCAGGAAAAAAATGCATGCCTTTTATTTCCAGAGAACAGTCAAATATAGTTAATTCCAGTTTGCCGATAATGTGAACAAGTGTTTAAGTATAAGCGAATGCTTATACTTAAACACTTAAACGTTTAAGTATAAGCGAATCTGGAACTGATAACGAGAAACATGAAATGAAATTTAAATCACGTGTTTATGTTTCGAGGAGTATTCACAGCGTTCAGTAAAATAAACTTAGATGAGGCCAGAATCGTCTCAGCATGTTCTCGCATGTATAATTCAGATTTGCTTTACCAATTCTTGTTGTGCACGCAGTTTCATAAAAGGATATTTGAAAACAATGGATGATACGAAAATGTAGTATAGTTATCGTTTTCTTTCTGGAAAGAAGTGATTACATCCCTGCTGGCAGTTATGTTTATTAAGTGTGCTGAAGCGAAAGTAATGTTTACAGACAGACCGTCTGACTAATGACGGTGTCACTATTTCACCAAGACAGATTGTAAACTTATAACATATTTAGCACCATCGGTACCGTCGACAGGGTGTAGTATAGAGGCAGCCTACCTCACGGCGCGGCTTAATAAGGGCGCTCGTTCAGCCATATTGCGGTAGGCGCCGTGTTAGCGTAGCAAGTGCGGAAAGAAGTTTTTCTAAGCTTAAACTGATTAAAAATTATTTGCGAACAGCAGTGTCCCAAGAAAGATTGGTTGGTCTAGCAACTATATCGATAGAGGCGGACATAGCTTATAATTTAAATTTGGAAGAGTTTATAAACAGTTTTATTGTGCGATATCCCCGTCGAGAAAACATTTCATTAATATTATTAAGTAATCGTTTTGCATTAATGTTCTCTTGTAATAAAAACAGAATAGCAATTGGAGATTTTCTTATATTTTCGTCTTATAATCCATCAGGGGCTATATTTAACTGTTTGCCTCAAGGCGCGATCTAATCTGGCGATGGCCCTGAGCACCATGGTTCGATATGGGTACAAGAGTCAGGATACTCTAATTTGGCGACCAAGCATGAAGCTTTTTTTTTCAAGAAATTTTATGCCTCCAAATAATCAGCAATTTATAGTCTCCCACCTGAATATCATCTGCTGTCTATTAAATCCCTGGTGGTTATCCTTGAGGCGGTACAATAAGTGACCATCTGATCTCTCTCTGAAGCCTAATACCTAAAAGGTGCATAAAATTCTTTCCAACTGGGTGTCAAAAGCTTCTGACAAATTGTTTCCTCGACGTCAAAACCAAAGAATTCAGAATAAAAATCAAAATTTCATCAGTCATTTTTGCTTCAGCTGGGGAGATTACTATCTCCTTGTTTTGGGACTCCTACGGATTAATCTTACTCGACTATCTGAAAAAAAAAGTTCGGTTTATCATTTGTTTCAAACGATAAGCCAATTGTTTATGAAGACCTACTTAAAATTTGAATATGTACTATATATAATATAAGGATCGTCGCCTGAAGTTCTTATTAAAATATGGCCCAGAAAGCGAACAAGATTTTCCAACATAAAAGCCAACATGAGCACCAAGCTTCCTAAGTGATTTTCATTTGTTCAACAAACTGAAGAACTTTCTATAATGAACATATTTTGCCTTAAAGAAAACCATCCTTCGTTTTCTGTGAGACTGGTTAATAATGAAATATTAATTTCGCCTTTGAACAGAGTTTTCTACTTAACTATTACGCAAGTCTCCGGGCGTGATAGTTATATAGAAAAACTATATTATAATATTGAAATAAAACATTATTTACACTTCTCCAGGAAATTTTGTCAACATCTCTTTTATACAGAATGTACATTGTCCAGTCAAATATTATCACTGTCCTAATAGTTCACAGGATCCCCATCGCGGTGCCGGAATTGCCACTAAGTAGCATAGCACAGACCCGATAAGAAGACCTTTGAATGTTACAGAAAATCAGTACCATGTCTTCAGGATTGTTTTCCGTACATCTGCTCGGGGTGGAGGATTCAAACACCGCATCCTTTGATGTACATAATCCCAGGGATTCAAATCTAGCTAATTCAACGGCCATGTAATACTTATAAGTCGGTGTCGTTTTTGTCTTCTGTTGAAACACAACAGCGCCAACTGGGAAGATAGTCACCATGAAAGGGCGTATGCGATCAGCTAATCGACTAAGAGATTCTCAGGAAAACATCCCTTCCCCATACTATACCGCCGCCATTACCGCTGCCTGTTTCTGCTTGACCATGGCACAGTGAGACAAAACAATTTGCATTCACCATGGACATTGGTGAACTGTTTTGCTCAGTATCCTTCCACTCTCGAAATTCATACTCACTTCCACGAACATCAAAGAATATTGGCAGTGGATACTGCCATCCTTCAATTGATTACCTAACAATCATGACTTCTTCAAAGGTGCGTCAGTTCACGTCTTTGGTCCATATTGACCAATAACTTCGAATGAATAGGACATAACCCCCCCCCCCCCCCAAGTACCAGGTATACTGACTTTCACCTTAATACGAGTGCTATCTCAATGGGTGGCATGGCTAACTGTGAAATAACGGGGATAGTCAAGATATTTTGACTGCATTGTGTACAATACCACGAACTCGTTAAGTGAACAGGAGGGGGACACAAGAGCTTATAAACTCATGTTAAAATGCTCAGGAAGCTCAGAGAAAGCAACACAGTGGCCATCTGAATTTCTTAAGGGATTCACTTTAACCGAAAGACTTCTTGTGAGTATACGTCCAATTTCTTTCTATTTCTTAAATTATAGATGATTCTTTTTTTTTTTTTCTCATTAGGGATTCTGCTGTTCATGTCTAGAGTTTGGTGCTGAAGATATACACCCACGTGGTGGCCAGGACTGTTCAAAAGGACCACCACCAGATTCAGCAGACACGGGCAAATTCATGTCAAGTGCTCATTGTTTAAGACTAAATGAAGTTTGGTGAGCAGGTTTATTTATTTTTTGGTCACTCCTTTGTAGCTTTGTATGTTTTCACACATTTTAATTATACTAATTTACTCTACTATTATTGTTGTTACTTCTATTTCGAGCTAACTGCATAAGTACAGTGCATAATGCAGTTAGAGCGAAATAGGCATTTGAGGTGGTGTATAACTATGTTCAGTCACTTATAGCACTGTTGCTGTGTTGTGTACAAAATGATCCTAAGAGAATCCTCATTATACAGTATAGGATTTATGAATTGAGCTATCGTTTGAGACACAATGTTATTAAACATTATTAAATGGTTTATTTTTTTTTATCACAAACGGTAGTTGAGTCCATAGATCTAACATAATGAGTGAGTGCTGTTCAATTACATTGAAAGAACGGTCCTCAGAGAAAGTGCGCATTTCTGATTCTTCCTAAATATACCATTCTGGTTGGTCGGTTGCTGAAATGATAATTATTGATGAGGTGGTATATTATTTTCTTTGTTGGGTGGCTGATATGGATAGCAGATAATGTCACTCGGGAATGCGATGGACATACTAGCAGACCTGTTGTTGGATCGTACTTCTTCCTATTTGATCCGCCATCTTGTTTTAACTTAGTTTTTTAACAAGTAGATAGTTGCTGGTTGATTACTAATTTTAATATAGAGAAATTTATATTTTTAGACTGCGTCACTCTATATCTAAATTAGTCTAATGAAATGTAGAGAAACCAACCATCAACTATTTTCATATCGATATTATTTCTTTCGTAGGCCGAGTTTATCTCTTATGTTTGAAGCTCCCGCAAGGTCCGATAATTTCATGAACGGTGCAGTAAACGAGATTCAGGCAAACACAATTTTAAAATCATCAAAACAAAACATTTAATTCTGGGTTAAGTGTTATACATATAAACTCAATTCTGAGAACAAAATAATATAAACATCTTAGCATAACAGGTCACAGTATCTTACAGATTCAATCTATGGGCATTCTGCTATCAGACTTATAGCTTTCACAATATCAGTTAACTTCTAATAGAGTTCAATATCACAAAATCTCTTGGTAACAAATTTTACTATTATCACACAGCAAAGTCTCAATACATTAATGGTGGCAACAACTGCTTCATAAGTATACACTTTCATACTTCATACCCCGGCTGATTTCAGCAAAAACGTTATAGTTAATGTAAGGAATATCAGGAGGAATCACACATATATCTCTGCACTGAAGTAACATATAATTGGGCAGTTCTTACCGGGTAAATCCTTTGCTCATCAACATCACTATGGGCACACTTTATAACTATATTTATTTAGCACACTATGGCAACACTAATTAGAATAAATCTTCTTAATGATAACTGAACTATTAAAGGTCGCACTTCACGGGAATAGACGTAGTTGGATAAAGGAAAATGCTCATTCCTTCTTTAACACTATTCGACCAATTCAGCACTCTGTAAAAGTTCCATGAAACTAATGGAACACGCAGTAATTCTTTAACTTCTAGAATTATTCCTCAGTTGCCTAATACTTTTCCGGTACTTTAATAGCTTAATTACAGCACTAAGATTCTAGACACAGCAATCCTTTGCATTCACTTTTTTGCTGCTACTCCTAGTATTCTCCTCGTCTGCCTGTGCTATACTAAATGCTCTCGGGTCCCTGAATGGTCGGTCCTGATAAAGAAAAGAGCCTCGGTTAATAATACCACCAATAACATTACTGAGAGGATGGGTGAAGCACTAGTGTTTTTCATATTCCCCTTTATCTGTAATGAGAGTTGTTTGGGAGTGGGAGATTTGTGAGCAGTTAAGCTCGCCCTCTGAGGGCAGTTGTGTTAGCTATGATCGGTTGAGAGAAGAATATCCTTCGGTCTTTTGTGTTTGTAGTAATCAGTCTCGTTGTAATTGACAGCTTGTACTATTAGTGGGTTTGAATGTGAACTTGACTTCACGAAGAATTTTTCTGCAAGATCACGAAGAAGGGAGGAGATGTATGGAGTGCCGGTTTCTCGGTGAATCTGTGAATTTCTGACGAACTACATTGCATCCAGGATCATCCTAAGGCGTTTATTTTGGATTCGCTGTAATTTTGAAATGTTTGATCTTGAAGTGTGACTCCATGCTGGTGAGGCGTAGGTAATGACTGGACGTATTAATTGCTTCTTTACCATCCGGTAAAGAAGCAATTTATTATGTAGGTTCAATTTGCTCTTACGGTTGATCAATGGGTAGAGCTGAGCTATGACTTTGGAAGATTTGGAGCAAATGAGATTGATGTGTTTGTTGAAAAGGAGTTTCTTATCCATTAATACCCCAAGATATTTGGTCTCTGATTGCCATGGGATCTTTTGACCAAAGAGCAGAATGTCTTCTTTGTTGCAGATTTTTCTTCTTGAAAACATTATGGCTGAGCTTTTGAGGGGGGTTCACTTGAATCCTCCAGTTGGTGAACCAGTTTGCTAGCTCATTGATACTTCCTTGAAGTCTAGTGATTGCTAGGCGAGGGCTGAGTGATCTAGCTAGAATAGCGGTGTCGTCGGCATAAAGGGCCGTAGTAGTTGTTCTTGGATTGAGAGGATTATCTGCTATGTAAGTTGTGAAAAGTATTGGGGCCAGAAGAGAACCTTGAGGTACTCCCGCCAGAATTTTGCGCCTTGAAGAAACAATTCCGTTGAGTTTTACTTGATGTATCTTTCATTGATATATGAATATATGAGTTTCACTAGTTTAATTGGGATATTGTTTTCAATTAGTTTGAAGATAAGGCCTTGATGCCAGACCTTATCAAAGGCCTTGGCAACATCCAAAAACACAGCAGCAGTGTGAAGGTGCCAGTTAAAACCGTGAGTGATATGTTCTGTTAGTCGGTGAATTTGTTGCACCGTGTTGTGAGCTTTGCGAAACCCAAATTGCTCATTTGGGATTATTTTCTGTTGGTCCACTGCTGATTGTAGTCTTGATAGGATGACCTTTTCTGTTACTTTGCCAAGACAGGAAAGAAGACTGATTGGCCTGTAGCTTTGGGGAAGTTGTGGGTTATTACCAGGCTTTTTCAGAATTATAATGTCCGCGATTTTCCAATCTGTGGGAAAGTAATGGAATCTTAAAATGGAATTGGTAATATTAACTAGATGAATTATGGCTTTCTGTGGGAGTAGCTTTATTATTCTATTGGTAATGCCGTCAGGGCCAGGGGCCTTTTTATTCTTCGGATGGGAAATGATATTTATTATTTCTGTTGGTGATGTGGGGTGATGTTTTCTGAATCATCTTTAGGCTGACTTAGTGCATTTCTAACTTTACGATGAATTTTGTGAATAAGATTGACATTTAAATTTGCGTAAGATGGGCTGCATTGATTTTCCAGATTGTCAATTAGGGCTTCTACTTTTTCTTCATCTGTATGTGCAATTCCAAGATTGGTCTTTAAAGGGGGAAGCGGTTGTCTTTTGGTACGAAGAGATTTTACAAACTTCCACATGGAGTTATCTTCTGGGTTGATTTCTTTGAGTTTGGTTTCCCATTTGGAGTTCCTGTGGATCTGGAGGGCTTCTCGAACCTGTCTGTTCAAAGTGTTTAAGGTTGCTTTGTCCTGCGGGGATCTAGTATTGTGATATCGCTTTCTGGCCTTATTTTTCTTATTTTTGGCCCTGATCAGGTCCATTATCTCTTCTGGGATCCAGTTAGGAGCGTGGAAGACAGTGGTTTGAGCGACTGATGCTATTGCGGAGTTGATTTGCCTAGTTAAATCGTTTACAGCTTGATCTATTTCTTCTTTTTTACGAATGACAGGGGGCGGACCGATGTGGACCGGGAGAACCTTAGAGAGCTTGTCCCATGGTATGAAAGAATGATGGGGAGAGAGCTGATCTTGAAGTCCTAACCTGGGTAGGATGGGATTATGATCTGAGTTAAGCTCTTCTACTGTCTCCAGCTGGTATTGATATTTGATGTTTCTGAGGATAACTATGTCTAATACATCAGAACTTCCTGATGGGCTCAGTGGGTCCAGCTACTATTGATGAGTTGAGTAACGTATAGTTGAATAAGGTACGGCCTTTGGAGTTGATTGACGAACTGAACCAGGCCGTGTGTTTGGAGTTTAGGTCTCCTACTATAATTATGGAATCCGTGGAGACGAGGATGCAGTCTAAGTCTGCTGTCAATAGTGAAATACTGGGAGGGTTGTACGCTGCATAGATTTTGAGTTTGCTTGCGTTATTAGTGTGCACCTCCACACCCGTCACCTCAAGGTTTAGAGTTTGGGGGTTAGTCAGTGCTTTGTGGCTTAAATAATTTTTGATAAAAATAGCTGTGCCTCCTCCACTAGAATTAAGTCTGTCTGTCCTGTATAAAATATAGCCTCTTAGTTTTGGATTGTTTGATGGTCTGAGGTGGGATTCACTGATCAAGATTATGTCTGGATTGTATCTTTTTGCAAATTCTTGCAGCTCGAGAATTTTATTTGTTAAGCCATTGGCATTCCATGCTGTTATCATGAGAGAATTTGGTTTAAATTTTTTAAACATTATAGAGAGCTGTTAATGTGGATTGCGTTTCTAGGTAGAATCTTTTTCTGGAGGATGGTGAGGTGCTTGCTTTGCTGAATTCATGCAGCATTGTTGCAAGTGACGAGGTTAAAGCTGATGTGAGATTAGAGCTTGTTCGCTCTTGTGATGAAAAAGTCTGGGTTCTTACCGCTTCCGCATATGATTTGGACATGGATGAGGGTCGAGTGCCTTCCTGTGTTGTCGAATGTGAGGCATTATGATCTGGAGGGCGAACTGCTTGGTTGTGTGTTGTGTCATTGCTTGTAGGAACGTGGTTAGTTCTTGTTGATCCACGGTTTTTTGGATGGAAAAGGCAACCCTTTAATTAGAGGGATGTGGTCCTCTACAGTTGGCACAAGCAGGTGTGGATCTGGGTTTGGTGCAGGAGTTAGTTTGGTGACCCTCACCGCATTTTAGGCATTCTATATGCAGCTCTGCACAGTTTTTGGGCATGCCCGAATCTGTGGCACTGCCCTGCCGATGCCTTCTTCCTTAGAGGTTCGGTTGTAATTTTAAGCTTACAAATGTCCGTAACTTCATAGATGCTTTTTTGTGTGTTGGAGATTTCGACCAACACCAGTGGCATTGGTGTTTTATCTGATCTCAACATTCTACTCACTTTGGTTGGAGTCAATCCTTGATTGATGAGGTCAGCTGTGATCTCATCAGTGTGATACCCTCAGCCTCTCAGAACTACTTTTAAGTTCTTCTCGCTAGCTAGCGCAAATGTGTGGAAGGGCAATTTAGTTGTGAAGCATTTTCGTCATCAAGCGATAATCAGTGACAGTGATAGGGTGAATCTTTACACCCTCTTCAGTATTTCTTGCCCAGGAAAAATTTATATTTTGTTCTCCTAGGGATCTTGAGACTGAGGTCCATTTGTCTTTATCTCGAAGGATGACTGGAGGGACCTTTTCTTTTCTATCTTGGGTGGTCTGATTTTGTTGAGTTGTTACATCAACTTCCAATCCACCTTCCGATGTTCTGCGTCTTTTATTAGAATGTTCTTCATGAGAACAATCGAACTGTCAGGGAGTCTTTGAAGGTGGAACAGGTGTAATGTCCTCTTCAATGTCCAAATCGTCATCTTCAGTGTCATTTACTTGAGTGAAGAGATTCAAGCAACCAGGATAATCTGTTTCAAATTTCTTTAGGAGGAATTTGAGAATGTCAAGTGACATATCTTTGTTTAACTGTTGAATGGCGTCTTTGATATCGTTTACATTCTCCATTCTTGAATAGGTATAAAATATTTACAATGGCGAAGAGAACAGGCTAGGGCCAGAAAATTGTATCAAAAGTCAAAGTCTTACCTCGTGAATACGAGGTAAGACTTTGACTTTTGATACAATTTTCTGGCGCAAACAAAGCAGATTCACAATATCCAAAACTCACTAATCACCACTTAAATGCGAGACTACAATGCGATCCGCCATTTTTTTCGAGCCTCGGTTTTCTCCGCTCCTCGCTTATATACCTTCTTTCTTTTTCACGCCTAAATTGTTTCTCACGCTCTAGCTTATGTCAATCGTTTTCTCCCTTCAATACAATATCTGGTGATTCAAGCACGCGCCAACTATTTCTAGCTCGTCTCCATAGTAACAAACAAAATAAAATAAAAACGGAAATATTGCATAACATTATACCTTTACATACTGGTAGTGACAAATAAAAACTAAAATATTATAATTCACATAAGGCATATTAAATTTATATATACAATTTCTCATAATATTAAATCAGGAATAAATAAAATAAACAGAATAATATTTCAATACAAGGTCTTATCATTGAATTAATAAATATTTTAATAAAAAAAACTCAAAGGTAATTATATGAATAATAGTTTATAATAAGAGATTTTCATTAAATATTTACAAATGTAGTCTTTGCCATGGTGGATTATGCTGGATTCTGAAGGGAGTATTAATAATTTAAATTTCTCTTCATTCAGAATCCAACACTGTCATCTCGTTCATCCGGAATAATGTTATGCACACCCATTGTTAAAAACAACAACAAAAAAAAAACAAAAAAAAACATCATCAGCAGATGATAAACATGGCTTATTAATACTGGTTTTAATTATATTTTCCCTTCTCATATATCATATTTCATATTATTTTTAGTAAAATTGTTATAATTAACTCATCGACCACACCTATAATATTATAAGTACTTGATAGTTGCATAAATCTGTCTTCAAATTATTCTTCTTTTATTTTTATTTCAATGAAAGGTGTCCGCTGGTGTGAGTTTACATAAGCTTCTTATTTGAACCATTTTCATTCACACCATGGTGTTAGGAAAAAACAGCCATGGCACCCATCTCAATAAGATATAGGACCTCTTTTCGCTTCGATGACTACAGAAATCCTACAGGGCATACTTTTCACATGCGTACGATGGCGATTAATGGGAATTTTGGACTGTTCTTACTGTAGATATGTAATGAGGTCCTGGATTGTTGTGGAGCTGGCGTCTCTTCTTCACCTTGTCAGACGCTCCAATTCCTCCCACAGATGTTTAATAGGGTTGAGATCAGGGCTCTGAAGAGATCAGTCAAGTGTGCTAACGTTCATGTACACAAACCACTCAGTTACAGCAACAGCCTTATGACACGGTGCATTGTCTTGCTGGAAGAGACAATAGTCCCTTCCATAGAAACGCAACAAAGTAGGGCATTGTATTGTCCAGAATGTTCAGATACCTCTCAGAGTTCAACCTTCGTAACACCACAAACAGCGGTCAGAGGAAAAACAGGACCACCTCCGAATTTTATAGTTGGGGTTACGCGCTCTGGTAAGAGACATTCACCGGGCATCCGCCACATTCAAACCTGTCCATCTGCTCGGTAGTGGGCATTGCATGATTCGTCGCTCATAACACAGCTTTCTAAGTTTCCATGTCCCACTGTACATGCCCTTTGCACCACTGAAGACAACGCTGCATGTTGGTTCGGGTGATGTGGAGCTTGCATATTGCGGTCCTACCATGGGAACCTATTTTGTGAACCTCGGTTCTGAATGTTTTTGTGCCGATTCGTGTTCCAGTCTATGGCCGGAACGCCGCATTCAACGTGTCGGCCGACTAATGGCAGTTTTTACATATTATCCTTCGTTGCACCCTACGGTCCATTGCGGGTAGCACTTCCTGTGCTTTCATCTCAGTGTGATATTGCTGATTGTCGACCTGGGATACCCAATTTGTCAAGAATTTGCTGAACAGATAGGCCTGCAACATGGCATCCCATCACAACGCCTCTTTCAAACTCCGTCAGTTCTCTTCGCGCAGTCATTTCACCCGGACACAGCTGCAATGACTTCAGAGCATCATATTCCTTCAGTTTATTCCGGATACAACATGTAACCGGAATAAATTGAAGAAACCGGAAAAGAAAGGTTTTCTTATAATAAATCGTTTTCGTATAATTTTTCTTTACATTTATTAACAGATAATTGTGCACTAAACACTTTGAAATAAACTTCGTTGCATTATAATAAGTTCCTGCATAGCCATTTCGGTAGCGATGACGCTTTTGTTGAAATAATTTGTCTGAATCCTGTAAGATACGAGGAACGTTTTAAAAAACCATTTTGACGGAAATTGCCTTAATAAAAGTCATATGGAGATAGCAGATTTTTTTCCCCTTGGAAGCTCGAATTTCTCTCTCACCAAACCTACCAGAAAACATACAAATATTGATAGACATTACAAACAACGAAGAATGGATTGATTGCGCTTTTATTATCAAAATGAATTTTATAATCAAGTTGGATGGATGGATACGGACCAAGAAATTAATGTAAAAAGTGGAAGACAATGTATATTACATTATCTTTAAGTATTAGTTGTGACATAATTTTGTTTATTTTCTTATCGTCTCTTTGGATATATTTCTTTCAATCTGTTCTGTGTAAAATGGGTTGAAAAATAAATATTTAGATATATGCTTCATCTAAATATTTTGTAAATATATCTTTTATATTTAGGTACACAGTTAATGCTATTCAGCAACCAGTCATCGAACATACTGTATATGTGCAAGTTTACTTTCGACAGGAAGTAAAAAATGGATCTTATATATGGGTAGACATGACCAAAGGTAAAGAATTTATACTAGGAACGCATCATCCATTTCAGCATGATGAGAATAAAACGGTAATCATAATTTATTAAGTTAGTACTATTAAACATTTGAAAGCAAACATGCAATTTTAATATTAAGTTCAGCTTTTAACACTGATGTTAAATGCTTGAGAAGGAAACAATTTTTATTAATTTCTGTTAATTGACTTTTCCTCTTCATATACATCGATATTTGCTTCTGATTATAAATAAATTGATAAACCTTCTTCCTTCTCTTTTGCACGTCAGTTCCATATTATTTCAGTTTTTTCTGCTAGATAGTTGCAGGATTAGCATTTCAGATAGCTAAAATAACTTTACGAGCAAAACATTTTTATGAAAGGTAGAATAATACAGTGAAGCCGAAATGTTTTTTTAAAAAAAATTTTAGTAGCCATTTCACGTATGTTTGATTACTTTTCCAGTAAGTGATTTCTGAAGTTATCGTTATTCTTTTAAAAAAATTGAACTGAATTATCAACTTCAAATCTAATCTTTTCTATGGAGCTCTCTCTATCTCACTCTGTAGTTGCATTTAATTTTATAGTCTTAACTCGTCGTTTTTCACTTTCTCTAAGATTCCCAACACTTGATGAAAAACCAATGCGATTACATATGCTCTCTGATTCCATGGAAAGAAACCCATTTCGTGTTTGACCACATTTTATGTGGTCAAGAATGAAATAAACAGTCGTCTATTTTATTATTGACCATCACTTGAGAATTCCTTATAAAGAAATATTCCTTATAAACAATTGCCATGATTTAAGAATTCCTTATAAATGTTTTTTGCATTCTAGATGAGATTCGATCCTAAGTGTGTAGAGGATTAACCGCCCAGTTGTATCATTAATTCAGTTTCTGTGAAGACAAATTACTTGACCGTGGCAGCTTAATGCGTATAACATACCAGGAGAAGATAAGACGAGATTAGACCATATTTTTACACTCATTTATTTTTTCATACAAGTTATAATCAAATCTTTATCTTTAGTTTCTGCGCATTTCTAATTCAAACAACAGTATTTAATCGTTTTATTTTATTTAATTTCAGGCGCCTCGTGGCCTGAAATCGTGAGGATGCTGCAACTTTCGAAATATACATACGCACGTGACACTGTAAGTACAGTGCATACGCGTTTGGATAAAATATCAAAATTATGGTAAACATTTAAAAAAAAAATTAAACATGAAAAAATATAATTTATTATCTATAAAATTATACAGTTTGGTATAATTCAAAATTACTTAAAAATAAAATATATTCTTCTTGTTTAGTTTCATGAAAAAATATTGTTTATTATCGATAAAATTATACAGTTTAGTATAATTCAAAATTACTTAAAAATAAAATCCATTATCATAACTCCAATAATGTTCTAAAATAAAAACTTATAACAAATGTTGTCTTTAATTGTAATGTCCAAATATTTAAAGAGACGGAGTAAACACGATAAGCACTACGAACACTCTACTACCGGCGCAAACTGCATTTAAACAATAGTGGAACTGCGCGACGGACAGTGCCGCATTACGCTAATAGCTCGCATCTCACTATGATGTGCATATGCTTGCTCGCGTAGCAATATGACACTGTGGTAAATAGTGCTGCTAGCGTCCTTCGCCCTCCTAAGTGCAACAAGATGGATTTTTATTATTTTTTATAGAAAATAATGGAATTGTATAGGATTGTCGATAATAAATATATAATGCAGCATATGGGGATGGATATAGGGTTGGTGAAATGGATAGAAGGGTGGTTGACGGAGAGATATCAGAGAATGGTTTATTCAGGAGTAGAGTCCAGAAGACGGCCTGTGACTAGTGGTGTGCCACAAGGATCTGTTCTTGGACCACTGCTGTTTAATTTGTTCATTAATGATATAGGAAAGGATCTGAGAGGAACAGTTCATTTGTTTGCGGATGATGCAAAGTTGGGTAGGGCAATAGTGAATGCAGATGATGTCAAAATTTTGCAGGATGATTTGGATAGATTTGAGGTCTGGGCTAAGGAGAATGGATGTCAATTTAATGTGGCAAAATATAAGGTTATACAATATGGGGTGAAAAGATTAGCAGCAGTTTACTACATTGGTGGAACTGTACTCCAGGAAATTGATGAGGCATGAGCTTTAGGAGTGTTGGTGGATAAGGAGTTGAAGTTTATGGGGCACACTGCAAAAGTGGCCAAATCAGCTCATCAAATCACTTTGGTTGCTGAAGAATACTTTGACAAGCAGATTATTGTTCCTCTGTATCGAGCCTTGATAAGACCCCATCTCGACTACTGTGCTCAGATTTGGTCACCTAGGTTTCTTCTTGATGGGGAGCAGGTTGAGAGGATCCAGAGGCGAGTGACCAAGATGATAGCAGGTCTGTGGAATGAACCTTATGAGAACAGGTTAAGGATTTGTGGGTTGCAAAATTGGTTGATAGGCAGAGGAGGGGAGATATGGTTGAGGCATTCAAATTACTGAAGGGTTTCTATAAAATTAATTCAGAAGATATTTTTGAGAACAGGGCTAGTTGTGGGAGGACTAGGGGACATCCATGGAAACTGGGAAAAAGTGTGGTTGGTAAGGTTGTTAGAGCTGGGTTCTTTACTTTTAGAGTGGTGAATGAGTGGAATGGGCTGCCATAGTCTGTGGTGGATGCTGTGACAGTGAATGAGTTTAAGGCGAGGTATGATAGATACTGTATAAATGTCGAATACTTGTGATGAACATGATTTGAGGCCTCCCTCGATAAGTCTAAGGACTCCCTGGAGTTGCCGGTAATAATAATAATAAAATTATATATTACAAGCAAATATAAATAAATTAATAAATATATTTATATATCGAGAAAAATTGATTGTGCTGCAGTTCTGTAGTACCTTTTGCACGAGCCGCCCCTGTTTAAGATACCTTTAAAAATAGTAGCTATAAAAGAAGACTTCAAATATTGTAGTTTTGTTTTGTACCTAAAGCACTGGTAATCGTATAGGAACATCATTCATTTATCTGATGAATGATGTTCCGCAGAGAGTTACTTCTTGTGTGCAACTAGAAATTGAAATTTCAAATTGTTTAAATTGATTTACGGCATAAATTAATCACCCAAATTTGTTAATTTAATTAATTTTTTTTCAGACTGTCATATCTTATAAAGCTGAAAAACCTTCTGAGAGTTCCATTACAATCAAATATAAAAATCAAAGACTTCTAATACCGGAACGATTCACTCATTTTGATCCCGAGAAACGTCCAATTGAAGTGCAGGTAATACATGTTTTACAAAAGAGAAAGTAAACCAGTTAACAGAAATGCTCTATTCCAAATTTATCTTAACAAGTTTTATCATTAATAGCATTAATTAATCATTCAGTTTCGTAAACAGTTTAATTAATTTATCGACATTCTATATCTACGATTTATCCATTGCAACGTTTTTTACGGTTTCCCATTTTTGAAAAATTTTGTAAACATCAAGAAGAAAATTCTATAACTTGTTTAGATTGTCAGCTTCTGTGTTTTCTGTATTTGTCTTTTTTTTTTTCATTCAGAAAGCATCGCCTATTATGGTTATAATGTCGTCGTGTTTAAAAAAAATACATTTGTTTTTAGCAGTCATTTGCCTATATGAGAATTAGTAGAATTAATAGATATTCAAAACATTTGTGAGAGACATTTGCTATAAGATCAACTATATTTATTAAGCTATTTATGCAGAAAGTAGCGTTTTTCTTTGACTTTAATGCTTTTTTGAGACAAGAGTGAGAAATAAGTGGACCAAGGATAATATAAGTCTTAAGATGTGTTTTTTGTGCTAGAAAATATACTGTTAGGATGAGGCGGAGATAACCGCCACTTTTACGCATAGGTATTCTAGCATTTCGTTTTTCATGTTAGATGAACATCATAAATAGATAGATAGATAGACAGACAGATATGTAATAAGAGTTTTCTACTGCCCTTTAGTTTGCGTCCATTAGTATATATAGGTACGTTAGGTACGTTATATTTGTTTTTATATAATCACTTCTGAAATTTCGAACTATTTACATAAAACATGTGCATCACTTAAAAAGATATTAATGTATGTGAATTTTTTTAGAAAATCTGAAGCATACGTAAATATTTTTTTAAAGACACTCATGTCCTAGTGTTATGTATAAAATGCTATACAGTGTATGCATGTCCAGAAAAACGTCAAATCTGGTTTTAATACAAGAAGCATCTCCGTAACGCAGTCGGAAGAGCAGTGGGACATTGCGCCTTTCGTTTGGAAAAAACCCAAGTTGTATTTTCGTCACGGTAAGAGAAATCGTTATATGATCTTTTTCAGTGGTGATCTTTTTTGAAGGTGAGTAGGCTGACCTCATACGGAAGTAGAGGGTTTCCCTCCCGGAAACTCGTAATTTTCGTCTTGCATATGGACAAATTCAGGTGGATGGTTTAGTTTGTAGATGGAGGATTAAGTAGTTTAGACCGTAGGCTGTGTGTTGTGTATATCGTCCTCCCCGCGATGAATCTAATTTATATTTCAGCTTTATCATTAAACGACTTTTAACTGCAATATTAGTTGTCAGAATATGGAACCTTGGAAAATTCAGACAGTCTATGTCATATTTCGAGTATAAAATCTGATGAACTACTTTCAAACACTTACGCCCTTATTCTTGATCCAAACTGAAGTTAGCGACCTTTGATGTTTCTCGCACAACTTGATACCTGCACTTTCTTTAAATACACTCTAATTCATATCATTGACTACTTTTGAGGAGTGCTAATAATGTTCCCACGAATATTTTTTCGTCCTTGCATGAAATAAATTTTGCTAGTTGTGTCTCTTTATGCTAGATGTATAGATATGAGCCTCAATAATCAGTATTGTTGAGGGCATTTTATAATAAAGAGGTGCACATCACTTGGACGCCTGTGACTGTATAAGCAGACAGCTTATTAACACAATGTCATCTATTTATTAATTTTTTTAAAACTCATTCTCATCCATGAAAGGTTTTAAATCTATAGTTACACCATTAGTTCTGTGGTTGGAAACGGAATTTTTCTCATTTTTTAAAAATCTCTCTCTATAGACCAAACATGAAACGTTTTTCAAGCCATATCAGGGCTTCGATAAACGGGCCAATGGCCTCACACAGGGAATGAAATTAATCTCCCACCCAGAACAGTCACAAACATCCATGCCTACGGCGGAAGTCTAACCTGCAACCTGTTGTTTAGAGAATGAGTATATTACCCATTCGTTCAACCAGCCCAATGCTGTTTATATTTTTGAAAATGTATCGTAATGGACTGACTATAGTCTCGCATTGAAAGAACTCAAAAAAAAAGAAAGAAAAAAGAAAAACCTCTCCAGAACATTAAGAAACATAATAGCCACTAGATTAACAAAATATGCTGTAGTTCGCAATTGTGCTCTCTCTTTCCATCTAGAATATGCGGGAATTTAAACTTATAATGGAATCAATGTTGAAATATGAAATTTAATTCCATTATAATTAATTAATTATATACGTTATTTATTTTTATTGGCTTCATGATGTGTATAGGGAGGAGCTAAGGATTATATTCTGTTGTCAAAGGAGATGATCAATTCTGATGGCACTGAATGCGATAAGGCGGGCGTATCCTTTGAAGCTTTCTATAAGCAGCCTATGAAGTGTACCGTCCCAAGAGATACGTAAGTATTTCAGAAATTATTATTCTTATTTTATTATTATTATTATTGCTATTATTATTATTATTATTACTAGTAGTAGTAGTATTGCTTGTTCAGTTTTTATATTTTAATGTGGTTCAAACTCCTGTTGTTAATTTAAAAGTGTCATAAAGTAACTCTTCTTGTCACGCTGAAGACAGTGATATATAATTCATCGAAATCGGCCAAGTGAAACCCAAATTTTCAGTGTGCTGAAAATTGAGCAGAGTTCACCATGGTCACTAACGAGCATAGAACAAAGGACGTCGCCATCTTTACAGTTGTCCAAGGGAAGAAAGGCGAGCCATGAAGTGCAACAAGTGCCTGAAGGAATTATCGTCCGACGGAAGTCATATAACCTGCAGGAAATGCCTTAGGAATCTTCACTTTACATGTTCCGGACTCTCAGAAACAACATGGCAACGCAAATCCAATGCCAAGCGAGAGGAATGGAAATGCCTATACTGCAGAGAGGACAAAGAAACGCCGGCACCCACGACGCAACTGATTACGCCGGAGGCAGAAGCGGCACGATGAACTGAACAAACCAAAAAATACCGGTGTCTTATAATTTGAGTTCCGTAAATTTATTACTAGAAAAAGGTTTAGAAAATATAAAAGCTAGCTTGGTAGATCTTGTCCAAGGACTATTTGATAAACAGAATAAAGAAATAACAAAAAAAAATGAGCGAATATGAAGTGTTTGTTAAATTTAATGATTCAAAAGTCGAAGAAGTCTTACAGGCAGCACAAATTGATAAAAGACAGATCGGAACTCCGTCAAGAATTTAATTCCCTGAAACTACAATACGAAGTTTAAACCAACAACAACATAAAGAAGACCTTGTCATAAACGGTCTTCCAGAAACTGAATCCACAGAAAATCTCAGAGCCGTAGTTTTAAAGTTAGGCCATGCAATTGACATCCCCCTACAGCATAATGATGTTCAGGCCATAAATCGGATTCCCAGGAAGAACAAAAAACAAGGCTTGCCACGACCTGCACCGGTAATAATCCGCCTGACAAGCAAGGCTATAAGAGACAATCTCATAAAAGCCAGCAGACTGAAAAAACCAGTTGTCAAGGATTTAAATGCATCGCAAGACAATACGCCAATCTTTCTCTCTGAGTATTTAACACCTTTCAATCAGAATCTTTTGAACCAAGCAAGAAAAGAAAAAACAGAAAAAAGTATCAATTTTTATGGATCAAAGACGGCAAAATATTCTTGAGAAAGTCACAACTTCAAAGTCTATACAAATAAAAAGCTCGGAAGATATAGATAGGTAGCCAGAGTGAAACAAAAGACTCCAACTTAGTTCAATAAGAAGATCTCAACACAACAAAAATGAATGTGAACTATCAGATAGATGTAATTACACCAGAATACATCAGTAATTGTACTTTCGAATCGATTGATGCATGGAAACAACACACAGTACAAGCGAGAGGTCTCTCAAACTTTCATATTAATCAGAAGCATCCGAAAACATTGGTTATTGTTACGGTCTTATCTGAGGAATTACACTGATATTATTGATATATTGATTCTTACAGAAGTATCGATAACTAATGACGAAGCGACTGCTTTCCAAATTCCAAGCTTCCAACAACATAGATCATGCCGCCAAACAAAAAGAGGGGATGGAATATTAATATTTATCAAACAAAAATTAATAGCAAAAGAAACGTTTCTTTTGCTATTGATTTGAGCATGTCAGTTTGAGCATGCTGAAATACTTTGCCTCGAAATCACTAATACCACCAATAGACAGCATCCCATAATACTAAATGCTATTTACAGGCCACCAAATCTAAACATGATAAAATTCTTGCACGAACTCAAATTGCTGGCTTTCAAGCCAAGAAATATGCTCAACCGAATATCTAATGATAATTGGCAACATAAACATAAATATTGCAAACGAAAACCAGAACAACACTGTACAATACCTAGACACGCTATCCATGTATAATCTAATACCAACAATAACATCATGTACTAGAGAAGAAATATTCGGAAGTACTATCACTGCCTCCTGTCTAGATCATATAAACGTCCGAGCACCACCAAACAGTTACACTGCATCACTCATAAAGTGCAAAGCAGCAGCCCATTACTTCACCGTTCTAAACCTGCACACCAAGACAATATCCATACAATGTCTCACAAAAAGCGAAAGAAAACAATAATAGACGAAGAAGCAGTCAACCACGAAATAAGAAAAACTACTGGGAACACCTGGCATCAGACTCAGCAGATATCTTATACAACAACATTAAACTCACACTGGAGGAAATATATAAGAAAGCTGCAAAGAAAGTCAGAATTCGTTCAAAAACAACACAAAATCCTTGGATAACACAAAACTTAATCCTAGAAATACACAGAAAGGACGCTTTATGGAAAGAATTAAAGCGATATCCAAATAACACAGCTTTAAAAACTGAATATAAGATAACATGGAATCGCTTGACAACACAAATCAGAAATGCAAAAAGAAGCTACCGCAGAGACGAACTAACCTCTGCACAAAACAACATGAAACAAACCTGGCATCTGATCAACGAGATGCTAGATTGTGGTCTCAACACCACCGCCTCCGAAACGATAAAACACAGCTTCATGAAAGACGCAAAACCTATTCAACAACTAGCAAATGACTTTAACCAATACTTTGCACACTCCCTCCAAGAACTGCACAGAAATATTCCCCCAATCACAAAACGAGACCCTCCACTTGGACCACAATCAAAACAGACATTATGGTTCTCAACCATAAAAGAAGCAGAACTTCTCTCTGCAATACATCAAATCAAACCAAACAAAGGCCCAGGAATTGATGGTATAAGACCTAAGGATATAAAGCAACATGCAACTAGTTTAAGTCCTATCCTACTAAAATTAATAAATAAAATATTTAAAACAGGACAGATACCAAGTATGCTAAAGACCGCCATAATCACACCCATATACAAACATGGAAAAAGAAATTTAATCAGCAATTACAGACCCATAGCAACATTACCAATTATCAATCAAATTATGGAGCGGATCATACTGAAGAAACTCACAGCATACACTGAGATCTTTCATATTATCCCCAAAACACAATATAATTTTCAGAAAAATAAGGGAACAGCATCTCTCTTGGAAGACTTTACAGACGTAATTAATACCGCCTTAGACAAAAAAATTGCCATGGTAGTCTTTATTGATCTAACTAAAGAATTCGATACACATCAAACCTTGTCAGAAAAGCTGAGGCATGTTGGAATAGACGGGCCTCTTCACAGGTGGTTTACAAACTATCTTCAAAATAGAAAGCATATCACACGTATCGGGTCAAACCGAAGCAGAGAGCTACCAATAACCTGTGGAATACGACAGGGAGCTGTACTCTCCCCAACTCTATTTAACATTTACACACCCGATATTAATCAGCTACCACTCAAAGGTAAGACATTCCAATACGCAGACGATACAGCTATAATATCCATCCATAATAACGCAAGCATAGCAAGCCAAACAAATATGCAACATGACATAAATCTGATCATAGACTGGCTCACGAAAAACTCCATACACCTAAACCCAGAAAAGACAAAATTGATGATATTCAGAAATCCACTGACTCGACCAGTTGATAACAAATATATAACCATCCAACATCCACTTTCCAACATAAAAAAACACACACAACAGCAAAACCATTACAATCACATAGGTTGAAACAATACGATACCTTGGAATTTACTTCGATGCAGATATGAACTGGAATAGCCACATAAACCATCTACACAACAAACTCCGAACAATAAGTGGCAAACTCTACAGGTTAAAAGACATAGTTCCCACACGCCTAAAAACACTAATATACAAAGCACTATTCCGAAATATACTAAGATACGCTATAACAACGTATGCTTTCTGTGCACCCTACAAATTAAATAGATTAATGTCGCTACAGTATAAAATGATAAAACTGACCTTTTGGGAACAAAGAGAAAATAACGACCTTATATTCATTGCAATGTCAGAACACAAAATACTGACAGAAAAACATTCATGTCACTATGCCAGCTTTGCTAAAACTATTTCGATGCCAACTACAGGACAGTCAGAAATACATACCGTATAACAAGACCTCAGACTACTAATTATATCACATATAAATACAGTAATCATTACGGAAAGGCCACGCGAAACTTCTACATCCCAGACATGATAAACAAATTACCTTTTGAATACAGAAATCTTACAAACTACAATAGCCTGAAAAGAGCTCTAAGGACATACTATGAACAAGAAACACGCACCCAAAATACCATACAAACGCAATGAAACACAATACTGTATATTCGTTCTCGGATTCCAGTTCAGTGACGCATCAATACATTCCAAGTTTTGTGTGGGCGGGGGTGCGCGCTCGAATTTCTCGATCATAGATTTCGTAGCTTCCGAACACAGGAAAAAAAAAAACAATAAATAATAACCAACTGGTGTCATCTTCAGATAAGCTTACATATAAGCTTCGAGGATGAAAGCAGAGAAATTAGTTCTCATCCAAGATGTATCATATGTAACCAACTGCATGTAAGGTATGTATCACATGTAAACCAATGTATGTAATGTATGTATTATATGTAATCAAATTTATGTAATGTATCATATGTGAACAAATGTAAGTAACGTATCATATGTAATGAAATGTATGTAATAACTGTAACAAAAGTATGCAATATAGAGTGATTATATCCATTGATATTGTATATATAGAGTGTAAAATTGCAAAGAAACATCTGTAATAATTATCATTATGAATATTATAATAATATATGTTGTAAACAGATATTGTTATTATTATTATTTAAAAAAACTTTATGTACGAGAAAGTATTTCTTATGCATAATTGTCTTCATATAATGTATGTAATTTATCTGAGAAATAATAAAATGTTAAAAAAATTACTATTATTATTATTTGTCACAGATACAGTTTTGTTTTCTGACTTCTTGAAAACGCAAGATTTATTTTAATCTAAATATAATTTTCACTCTAACAGTTGAAAATAGGATTTTAAATCTTTGTGATAAGAGAAACAGCGAACTAATTGAACGTGGGTTACTTATGAGATGAAATGAAATGAGATGAAACATTATTCCACTTGGTAAAATATACATTTGGAAGAATGGCAACAAACAGTAATTTACATATTACAAGGATATATCATAAAACAAAAAGAATTTTTAAGACAGAATAGAACAGAGACAAATAATGATAACAGAACGACAGAAAGAATCAGAGAAACCTTGACGATATATATATATATATATATATATATATATATATATATATATATATATATATATATATATATATATATATATATATATATATATATATATATATGTGTGTATATATATATATATATATATATATATATATATAGAGAGAGAGAGAGAGAGAGAGAGAGAGAGAGAGAGAGAGAGAGAGAGAGAGAGAGAGAGAGAGAGAAAGATTTTATTATTAAACTTTGGTGAAATATACATTTGAATAAATGGAAACAAAATCTAAATTCACATCTTAAAAATATGTATATTACAATAAAAAAAGATTATTAAAACAAAGAGGCAATTCAGGATAATAACGAAAGAATGAATTTTATTTTAGTTTTCAGTTTCTCTCATAACAGAGGAAACATTACAATTCAAAATCATTTTCAGCTATATGAAGTACACGAACTTCTTCAGCCAAATTAAGAGTACCAGTTGTGTTCTACTGTTCGTTAAATTTGGTTCGAGTTCCCCTTTACTTATGGTAAAGGGGAACTCGAATAATAATCAACACTCACCAATAACCGAGACGTCTCGGTTATTGGTGAGTGTTGATTATTGTTGATTATCTCTTGTGTGTTTAAGATAGAAGCTGTAGGTGACGAGTAGATGATATATGCCTTGTCTCTTCTTATCTTTATTGAGTAGATACAGTAGTCTTCTTGGTCGTGTACGTGTGTGCGCGCTCGCACTACAGTCAGTGTCGCGGGCATAGATGATAATCGTTTCGTTTGCAGAACACATCAGGTAAGTGCGTTCCAAGGTACCTGGAATATTGCTGAAGACACAAAGATCTCATTTGCTTAATTCGAATTTGTGAAGTTTAGTCGGAGTAGAAAGGATGTGGCACAGTCTCCCGTTGTATGTCCGTATCTGGTGTGGTACACTTTGTTTTGTAATGAAGATTCCTTGAAAACGAGTAAGTATATGTGTGTATGTTTTGAGGAGGAGGAGGAAGAAGGTGAAGATTTATTTGCAAATGGATGAGGTAGGATGCACTGACGCGAGAAAGTGGTATATTTTCTTGAAGTTTGCAGGAAGAAGTGGTAATGAGTCTTCCGATGACATAAGTTGAAAGATGGCTTCATGGGTGTGTCCAGAAGTAATTTAGATTCCGCGAGGTAAAGTGATATCTGGAAAGACTTTTTAAATAGCTGCTTGCATCTGTTGATATTGTTTTTTTTCAAGATTTTCGGCAATAGAAATTGAAAGTTTCAACGTTAGATTCTGCACCGAGAGGTCTCCTATGATTATTATTTCTTCCCAATTCCATTTAGAGAAAAGAAGACTGACCAGTTGCCATAACTGGCTAATCATCTTTCTGCATTAAACCAGTTGTAAGCACAGCTGACTGTGTTGATCCCGTCAGTGTGTTATGAGGTTTTCTATTTGCCAACATTGTCGAGCATCTCGGTAGAATAAAGGTAGTATGAGGTGAAGGTGGAATGCTGAGGTGCGATGACTGTTCTGAGGGTCCTTTTGATAGATATTTTCAAAATGTGTTCGAAAGATGTTTGTTGAATAGCTCTGATTTATCAGTATGAATTCTCTTGAGGAGAAATATGATCTCGAAGGACTTGATTTTTTTTTCAAGAGAAATTAGACCTTATGATCTCCCTTGTTGAACTGCTTGCAAAGTGCTGAGTATGTTGTCCAGTTGGTTTTGTTTCAGAGAAAACGTGTGATCGCTTTTTGAATGTGATGGAGAAAGACTGGAGGTGGAGGGGGTGTCAATCTTTTAAAGATGTGCCGGAGCACATTTGCTGCCATCTGACTAATGATTAGATTTCTCCCCATTGAGGTGGATGACAAAGCAATTTTGTTCTTCGTTTGACCAAGTATATTCAGTTATAGAGTCAGTTTCAGACTTCCGTTTACCTGACTACAAGACAGTAAATTTGCGACAGAGGCATGTGCACACGTAGTTCCTGTGCTGTATGAATTACTTTCGATTCTTTATCATTACCTGGTATGATGACAGCGTCGTCTGCATACTCAAAGCTAATTTTCAGGTGTAGGTCTATTATGCTGGTTCGTTTCGTTTGAAGAGAATAGTGTTGTATATTTTTTTTCCAAGAAAGATTAAATTGCTAGTGCATATAGTTGTCCGGAGAGAGAAAACATGCTTGCTTAATCCTTCGCAATACACGCATTATACACGCAATACGGTATTGCGTGTATAATAGTTGGGCTGTTTCAATAATTAGCGCTTTTTCAAGCATGGGAATTAACGGTAGCGTTTTAGTTATGGGCGAGAATAGGAATAAAATTCAAACAAAATCAATTAAGAAAAAACTCTATCGGATGTCTATGTCTCAGCAGAATAAACAGCTTTCTGTATATCTCCCTCTGTAAGCCTTTTTAAGCTATTTTCTTGCCTTTTTAAGAAAGTTAAATTTCTTGTCTTTTTAAATTTTTACTTATACAGCCTTTTTTAGGCTGTATAAGTAAAAATTTATTGAAATTAGATAATAATTGTGATGTAGTTTTATATGAAATTGAGATAAAAGCTGTCATTATTACAGATCAAAATTACCTTTTTTATACATTTAGATGTTTGAAGAATCAGCCTTTTGATTTGTGGGCAGAAGACAGCGTAAGTGTTAGAAAGTAATATATTGAAGAAACAGATTGATTCCAATTATATTTCCTCTCTGTTAATTCGTAGTAAATATTTAGGTTAAGCGGGTTTTTTTTAAATAAGAATGGTATAACTATTTTATTTTATTTTATTTATTTTTCTTGTTTTTACTTTTACTTGCTTTCTTTATCGAATGTATTAGAACTGCACCTTTTGTTATCAACTATGGGATAGTCCAATTAAAAGTTGAAAATCTATTTCGCAATACAGTTGATGACGAAAGTAACATGAATTCAAATACTTTCTCGGGTGTGAGTAGCATTTATAAGTGCTTCTTTTCGACTAAAGATGGGTTAGCTAATCTAGTGAGGATATGAAAGAGTTCCCCCCCCCCCCCGAAAACACCATGTTTTAGTTGGAGTAACGAAATTTTTCTCCTACAAAACGAACAAAACAGTCGGTTTGTTTGTTTTGTAGGAGAAATTTAATGATAGACGAATATTTTGGAGAATGATTAACAGCTTTTGCATTTCCAAAATTAAGATAAGAAGCCAGGTTATAAGAAAACTATCATTATTTAGAATACAGGCTTCGAGAGTGCTACGATTCAAATTATGCAAAAGAATATAGAATTGGTATCAGCCTGTCTTTTAATTGACGTAGCGACTTCGTTTTCTCACATACAGGACAACAATTATATTGTAGAAGGAACTCATCGGCACTAGTTGGATTGCCAGCTTTCTGTCTGGACGCACACTATGTGTGGTGGTGGTTGGTCCCTTATCCTCTCACCATTCAACTAATGCCGGGGTTCCACAAGGTTCTGTCCTCTCACCAACTCTCTTCCTGCTAAATATCAATGACCTACTTCAGCTGACCTCTAATCCAATACAGAGTTTTGCAGATGACAGCACATTGCACTCCTCCCTTTCATGTGATAAACATGACCATACACAACTCCCCTCAATCTACAGAACATCAACCACCACCGCCTTCAATTGTGATCTCCAAGCCGTCCTCCAGTGAGGTTCAGATAACCTCGTCAATTTCAATTTTAATAAAACACAGTACTGTCTTTTTTCCAATAAAAAAAGAACCATTTTCTTCCAGTATTATTTTTGACAACACCCAAATTTCCAGATAATTTGAGATTTCTCTTCTTGGAATTACCCTGACATCAAGCCTCTCCTAGCATAACATCACAGCCATTATATCCTAAGCTTCTTAAAAACTAGGATTTCTCTTTCGCTCAAGACGTTACTTCACCCCTGAACAGCTGTTAACCGTATACAAATCACAAATCCGGCTAGCTATTGAATACTGCTCTCACATATGGAATGGGGCCCTCTAAAAGCTCCCTCGAAATGCTTGACTCAATGCGGAGGAGAGCAGTTAGACTCATTAATGACCCATCTCTTACCAACTCACTCCCCCCCCCCACTTTCTCACAGACGTTTGGTTTCCGCAATATGTATATTATACAAATATTTTTTGGGGAAATGTTCATCTCAAATAGCATCAATAATTCTCCCACATAGTACTAAGCTCGTTGGAACACGTGCAGCTTCTGATACCCAACATCCCTTCACAGTGCACCTTGAAACCCACAGAACAAGTTTCTTTTCCTCCTCTATCCCTGCAACTGCTGCATTGTGGAACAGTCCCACCCCCTGCTGTGTTTCCCAAGGAATACAATAAATAAGCTTTTAAATCAAATGTAAATGAATAAGTTCTTCCTTTCCCAACCCACTACCCATACACGGCACTAATGTACTATATTGATCAACCAACCTCTCGTGTATGGCTCAACATAATATCATTTTTTTTTAAAATAATAATAATTTATTACATATGATACATACATTACATATGATTGAGAAATTCGCACCCGCAAGCGCGCGCGCGCACGCACGCGCACACACACACAACAACAACAACAACAACTTGGAATGTCTTGGTGCGTTCAGGCTATTGTAGTTTGTAAGATTTCTGTATTCAAAAGGTAATTTGTTTATCATGTCTGGGATGTAGAAGTTTCGCGTGGCCTTTCCGTAATGATTATTGTATTTATATGTGATATAATTAGTTGTCTGAGGTCTTGTTATACGGTATGTATTTCTGACTGTCCTGTAGTTGGCATCGAAATAATGTTTTAGCAAAGCTGCATAGTGACATAAATGTTTTGCTGTCAGTATTTTGTTCTGACATTGCAGTGTATATAAAGTCGTTATTGTCTCTTTGTTCCCAAAAGATCAGTTTTATCATTTTGTGCTATAGCGACATTAATCTATTTCGTTTGTAGGGTGCACAGAGAGCATATGTTGTTATAGTGTATCTTAGTATATTTCGGAATAGTGCTTTGTATATTAGTGTTTTTAGGCGTGTGGGAACTATGTCTTTTAACCTGTAGAGTTTGCCAGTTATTGTTCGGGGTTTGTTGTCTAGATGGTATATGTGGCTATTCCAGTTCATATCTGCATCGAAGTAAATTCCAAGGTATCGTATTGTTTCAACCTGAGTGATTGTAATGGTTTTGCTGTTGTGTGTGTTTTTTATGTTGGAAAGTGGGTGTTGGATGGTTATATATTTGCTATCAACTGGCCGAGTCAGTGGATTTCTGAATATCATTAATTTTGTCTTTTCTGAGTTTAAGTGTATGTAGTTTTTTGTGAGCCAGTCTGTAATCAGATTTATCTCATTTTGCATATTTGTTTGGGCTATGCATGCGTTATTAGGGATGAATATTATAGCTGTATCGTCTGCGTATTGGAATGTCTTACCTTTGAGTGGTAGCTGATTAATATCATGCGTGTAAATGTTAAATAGAGTTAGGGAGAGTACAGCTCCCTCTCGTATTCCACAGGTTATTGGTAGCTCTCTGCTTCGGTTTGACCCGATACGTGTGATATGCTTTCTATTTTGTAGATAGTTTGTAAACCACCTGTGAAGAGGCCCGTCTATTCCAACATGCCTCAGCTTTTCTAACAAGGTTTGATGTGTATCGAATTCTTTAGTTAGATCAATAAAGACTACCATGGCAATTTTGTTTTTGTCTAAGGCGGTATTAATTACGTCTGTAAAGTCTTCCAAGAGAGATGTTGTTCCCTTATTTTTCTGAAAATTATATTGTGTTTTGGGGATAATATGAAAGATCTCAGTGTATGCTGTGAGTTTCTTCAGTATGATCCGCTCCATAATTTGATTGATAATTGGTAATGTTGCTATCGGTCTGTAATTTCTGATTAAATTTCTTTTTCCATGTTTGTATATGGGTGTGATTATGGCGGTCTTTAGCATACTTGGTATCTGTCCTGTTTTAAATATTTTATTTATTAATTTTAGTAGGATAGGACTTAAACTAGTTGCATGTTGCTTTATATCCTTAGGTCTTATACCATCAATTCCTGGGCCTTTGTTTGGTTTGATTTGATGTATTGCAGAGAGAAGTTCTGCTTCTTTTATGGTTGAGAACCATAATGTCTGTTTTGATTGTGGTCCAAGTGGAGGGTCTCGTTTTGTGATTGGGGGAATATTTCTGTGTAGTTCTTGGAGGGAGTGTGCAAAGTATTGGTTATAGTCATATGCTAGTTGTTGAATAGGTTTTCGTCTTTCATGAAGCTGTGTTTTATGGTTTCGGAGGCGGTGGTGTTGAGACCACAATCTAGCATCTCGTTGATCAGATGCCAGGTTTGTTTCATGTTGTTTTGTGCAGAGGTTAGTTCGTCTCTGCAGTAGCTTCTTTTTGCATTTCTGATTTGTGTTGTCAAGCGATTCCATGTTATCTTATATGCAGTTTTTAAAGCTGTGTTATTTGGATATCGCTTTAATTCTTTCCATAAAGCGTCCTTTCTGTGTATTTCTAGGATTAAGTTTTGTGTTATCCAAGGATTTTGTGTTGTTTTTGAACGAATTCTGACTTTCTTTGCAGCTTTCTTATATATTTCCTCCAGTGTGAGTTTAATGTTGTTGTATAAGATATCTGCTGAGTCTGATGCCAGGTGTTCCCAGTAGTTTTTCTTATTTCGTGGTTGACTGCTTCTTCGTCTATTATTGTTTTCTTTCGCTTTTTGTGAGACATTGTATGGATATTGTCTTGGTGTGCAGGTTTAGAACGGTGAAGTAATGGTCTGCTACTTTGCACTTTATGAGTGATGCAGTGTAACTGTTTGGTGGTGCCGGACGTTTATGTGATCTAGACGGGAGGCAGTGATAGTACTTCCGAATTTTTCTTCTCTAGTACATGAGTTTCTCTCCCCCCCCTCCTCAATACGCGCTAAAAATACTACAAAAAGTCAAAACGACAGTAGAGGTTCAAAGTGCCGCCCCCCCTTCCAGCTACGCCACTGCAGGTGTCACGTAATAATAATAATAATTATGAATTTTCTCAACATTTCGCATGAAACCTTTAGAAACTTATGAATATTAAGGCATTCTTATAATGAGAAGGGAACCTAAATTTATAAACATTCCAGGGTGATTTAAAATTCGGAAGCACGCTTTCTATCTGTTGAAAGGATTGATTATAAGAAACGAATTGAATAAATTCCTTCAGTCAAAATTCGAGGACTGATTTCAAAACTTGAATGAACAGATGACGCACTGAATGAAGAATGAAGGAACTACTTTGAAGAGATAAAATAATTATTATTTATGAGTAAGATGTTTTATGAATAAATTCTCTACACTTTTAAACTCTACGTAGTATGTTATTTGTAACTTAGAACTTTAGAAAATTTCAATGCCATAAAAATATCGCTCTCCCTTTAACATATTTGTCTTTCTCTTTCCTCTGATATGACTGCGGTTTATCTACGTTACCTACTATGGATGCTATGCACTGAACACTGCTTTTGTTACTCCTAGTGTATTATCTCAACCAATCGAAAATAAAATTTTCTTTCAGAAAGACCTTTACTAGTTTTAATATCGCTTTACGAACTTGTGTAACTTATGTACTTCTTCATTAAGCGCTTTATAGAATTCATATTCTTGTTTGGATTCCACATCGGGATGTTATGTATTTAAATAAGACATATTTTAACTAATCACTCATTTAAATGAATTATTTTTCAAATAAAGTTTTATGTAACTCAAATTATGATTCAGCTCTCTGTTTTCCTAATTATATGTATATGAGTTTCCTTTCGACTTTTGAAATTTTAAAGTTCTTGTTCGCATTTAGAGTTTCTTTCACAAAGTGATGATGTATATCTGATTTGATCATCTGATTCTTTTCGTACAGTTATGTTGTAAAAGCATTTCTTAAGGTTTGTATATCAGAATTATAGAATTCTTACTCAACTCATAATGATCACATGCCAATTTTATTTCATTATTCACTCTTCTTAATGCAGTATAATTTGTTACCTTATTAAGAGTAAGCCCTCGGAATATGCAAAAAATAGAAATACGCTTGTGAATACAGAAGGTCGACAATAAAAATTATCATTTAGATGGCAAATTTTATGATAATATTTACAAATTACCTAAAATACCAGAAACTTTGAAGCAGTTTAAGAGATGCTTTGAAAGAATATTGCCATATATTTTTTCTGTTGTTTAAAAACGTTTAGAAATTTTTTAAACATGTGATACAAAAAAAAAACGCCCTGTTATTTATATACATACATGACTAGGTCGCTGTTTTATTTTCTAGGAGAAACGTAAACGTGGTGAAAAAGGCAATTATCTTCTTGAGTTTTATGGCGATATCCCTGAAGAGCCAATTCTGATTAACAAGACAACAGGAGAACATTGGTTAGGACTTGAATATCATGAGATTCATAATAGCACTATCTTTGCTGAGATCCACGCCACTCATATTAATGTTTTACGAGTTGGGTAAGATAGTTTAATTTTGTCTTTATCGCTGCTGATGAACTATCAAATAACATTAAACGTTTATGATACATCAAAACTCTGATTACTGGGTTATTCTTTTGACGGCTTAGTTGGCTTGTGAGAGCTCTTTACTAGTTATTAGTTTGTGCATTCAAGTACATTGAACAACGTAGAGCGGGCCCATTGCTATATTGCAAAGCGATTACTGATTAAATGACCCATACTCCTCAACTGTTTTTAATATCATTGTATCGTTGATGGGCTGAAGTTTATGAAGACAAAACATAATCTATTCTGTTATAAATAACATATTCTGTTATCTAGTACTGATCTTTGGCTAAATTCTAAGATTAAGTATGAATGAAATAGCCGAAACTTTACTGTAAATAATTGGAAAAAAAAATCCCTAACGTATTTTATTTTCCAAAGATAGGAGGTCGGCTCTTTAGACTTTTCTAACTTTTGGAAACTAGTATGCAGTCGGTTTTAAATCTTGATCGTCACCTATAGTCGATTCATAGATATTTTGAAGACCTATGGAAAAAAAGTACTCCAGACAACTGCTGCTGTCTCTGGTTCTCTTCTAAACTCTAACTTTATATTTTTTTGTCTAAAATAGCATGAGTTCTGCTGTCGAGGTTTCTGATTTGCAAGGTTAAAAATTCCAGTTTCCATAAGAAACAATGCTATTTGCCCGCGACAAAGATTGACCGATTCGAGAAAGTGGCTGAAAAAAAAAGGACTAAAATATTTTTATATTCCTATATTGGCAGTTGAGAGCCTCCGTAGCTCAGTTCGAATCCCGGCTATGACGTGAGGAATCTTTATCGGGTGTTTTCAATCAAATAATTAATTGGCTGTTCTCATACGGAGGTTGAGAGTTATCTCGGAAACTCGGGTTTTTCGTCCCTCAAAACAAGAAAACCGGCCTTAAGAATACTTAAGAATACCTTAAGTGTACAGACATAGAACACCTCGGGAATAAGGAGTAACCAACCTATTCTGTCAGATTTGGTTTCGAATACCTGCGCGGTGTGGGTCCACGCGTAAGCGTAAATCAGAAAGGAATGATAATGACAGAGTAGAACTTATAACTGTTTTTCTTCTAGCGATTTAACATTATGGATGTTGAAACGTTGAGGCTAAGCCTCCGTAACTGGTATATTATTCTTTGTATAAGTTTTTCTTTTCTTTTTTTTTTTTTTTTATGTGACTCCCATTCCCAAACGATTGCAGATTTACAGTACATTAGCAACTTCGGTGGACTGACGTTCCATTCCTATTTTTAGGAATTTTATATATATATATTTTAATATTTTCATTTATTTTAGCTTGGAGATCAAACATGAAACTTTTTCAAGCTGCTTAAGGCTTCCAGTAAACGGTGGGGAGGTTGGTTGCAACTCTGGGTAATGAAATTATTCATCTCCCACCGAAAGTCGCAAACATCTATACCCAAGGCTGGAATCTGTAGGTTCTATACCCCAGTCTGTAGGTTGGAGAAAGGAAGCGTATTCAAAACGAAGTCTGTGTGGGAGGGGGAAAGGGGATACCAGTATTTTGTTTTTCTGTAAGAATGGCTAAGACTATTTATCCCTGAGAATTGTATATACGAGATATATAAGGTGAGTTTTGCGCGTGTGCAGAATTGTGTTCCAAGAAGGAAAATAACCTGTTAATTAGTCCATTTTATGAAATTAGTTAGTCCACTGTTGATGGCGGGAATCCAAGACAAAAAAAGAAGAAGAAGAAAATCCTTTATTTTTTTCTTCTTCTTTTTATAGAATAGTTTAACTTTTCTTTTTCAGAACGGTTTAGCTGAGACGAGTGATTTTGAGTTAACAAAATTGTTCACATCTCTTCCAGTCAGCGAAGCAAAATGTTCCAGTGGAAAATAGAATTATGTTTTCTCATACCTAACTTCTCTGAAGTTGGAAATATTCATCTTTAATCTTTTAGTCAATCTTCACATTTGAATGAAGATTAGATACTTTTATTTTGTCTTGTGTCAATTTTTTTTTAACTTATCTAAAACTACTTAATTTTGGATTCTTACTCAGGGCTCGACAAATAGGTTCTCACACTCTCCGTTGGCGAGTAGATTATGCCAGCTGGTAAGCTGATAGACAGTGGCAAAAACATAAATTTTTATATTTAATAAAAAAATTTCTGAACAACAATTTTTTTTCCCATTCAACTTTAAGAAAACACAGAAGAATATGCTAATATAAAAAGACCATTCTAGTGACAACAGTCAATGTAATAAATTATATTTTCAAAAAATCAATCAGCTCTCTCTCTCTCTCTCTGTGTGTGTGTGTGTGTGTGTGTGTGTGTGTGTGTGTGTGTGTGTGTGTGTGTGTGTGTGTGTGTGTGTGTGTGTGTGTGTGTGTGTGTGTGTGTGTGTGTGTGTGTGCGTGCGCGCGCGCGCGTGTGTGCGTGCGTGCGTGCGTGTGTGTGTGCGTGTGTGTGTTTCCTATTCTTATTATTTATTGACGTCTCCTTCTTGGAATAGTTTACACACAAAGGAAATGTTCTTCAAACAGTGATACTGAACCACTAATCTTTATGGGGCATCTACTGACGTATTGGGACAGGACATATTATTGAAAACATTGTGGAGAAGTCCTGGGCAATTCTTGTTGTTGTTGTTGTTGTTGTAAGCAGGATTTTGCATAATTTGTCGACCTTGATCACCCTTCATTATTCTCTGGTCGTTTTCGGATACTTAGTCTCATCCATATTTTGCAATGTTGTTACAGATTGTTTGCATGCATGATTAGGGTGCTTGCAACGTACCTCGGTCCTGCCATGATTGTGTCTTGCAGTTTATAATCAAAAATCAATTTTGTACCAGACTTAGTAATCCCGGACTCAATATGTCACCATGTGTTATGAGTGAAGTCAGAACAATATGAGTGTGTGTGTGCGCGCGACCGCGCGTGCATGCTTTTATGTATTTGTATACTAAATTTATAACAGATAGGAAATTTTCATATGTGTGTGTGTGTGTGTGTGTGTGTGTGTGTGTGTGTGTGTGCGTGTGTGCGTGTGCGCGTGTGCGTGTATTTGCATTCTGAATTTATAACAGACAGGAAATTTTCAGCACTGTAATGTTTGTTGAAATGAGAAACTGAACTCTGTACCGTCAGTAAATTTTTCATTTACTCCATTAACTCTACTAGTTGACTAATGAATATGATTTTTTAGCCTTTTGAATATGATATACGCACTTGATTTCTTTAGCCCTGAACGCCCTCTTTAGTCTAGCTAAAATAATACGTAACTTTCAGCTAGAAATATTTCAGCCAGTTCAAATTCCATTACAAACATGAGAAACGTTTTTCAGAAATTTACAAACGAAGCTGAGTTAGCTGATGAAAGAAAAAGCCGCAGCAAATAATTTAAAACTAGGGTTTTTTCCAGCCTAAAACGCCAGAGTATACACGCAGTTAATAACGCTTTGACTTCTCATTATTTCTTCGTTAATTTACGCCAAACCAACGCAACGATCTTTATCCATAGCGAATATAGAAGATTCTGTCATTTATTTGCAAAAATAGATTTCCGATATTTTGTATAGAAACTACAAGTTTATAGAAGCGAAATTTCAGTAATCAATAAATATGAATTTGTTGATTACTGAAATCAAGCTAAAATTCTAAATCCGACAGGCGTCGATGTTAATCCGACTGCCGTCTATACTTTTCTATTACATAATAGTTCACTGCCTAAAATCACCCGGTTTCTCACTCCATCCCTATAAGAGAGAGAGAGAGAGAGAGAGAGAGAGAGTATTCTGAAGAGCAGTTCCAGATTTTCAGGACGATAAACAAAATTGACCGTGAATAAAAATATCTGTTGCGAGAGTTTCAAACTGGGCTGAATATCACTATGGTATACTATATGTAAACAGTTATTACGAATCATATCAGTTATATTCAAATATTACTTAATAGCAAAATGAAGGTCTTCCTTAATTAGCTAATATTTTATACTGGTTTTTGGTTTCTGTGTTTTAAAATACGTTGATGATTTCGAGTAGGAAGTGAATGAACATTCAAATTTCAAATCGTGGCCAAAGAGTCACGTGGTGGCACTCAACAGGATAGAAGGCAAAAGTGTGCGCTAAGCGAATTGTGTTTGAAGGAAGCTCTTTTCGTGAAGGAATAAAGTTACAACTCGGATGTCTTGTAATGCCTCAAAGACGTCATCTAAATTCTAGATGATTTCACGTGAGGAAGATTTATTGGAAAGCTTGAAGAAGTCCGCAGAATTAATGATATTGCCACAGAGTTTGGAATATCACATAACGTTCTTTCCAGGCTATGGGCAGCGTTTCAAACCAATGGAATCTGTTCCACACGTTTGCTAAGATGTCGCTCTACCACGGAGCATGAAGAGAGCTTTTTGGTTATAACAGCAAAACGTGATCGACGCACCATGGCAGGTCAGCTTGCAAGTCGGCTCCATTCAAGCACAAATACGCACATATCTCGCTAAACTGGCAAGACGTATGCGACAAGTGGGCCTATACGTCCGAAGGCCTGTAGTCTGTGTCCATTTATCCACAGCTCATCATAGAGCACGTTTTCAGTGGTGTTGTATCCATAAAAAAAAATTGGACGAGACACCAATCGGCTAATGTACTCTTTACTGATGAGAGTCGTTTTTAGTCTTTCTTCCAATTCTAGACGACACTTGATCTGACATGAAAGTGGTACTGCTTATCATCGTGAAAATGCTCTTGAAAGGGATAGATATGTTAGTGCTGTAGTCATAGTATGGGGAGGCATCATGCTTAATGGACACACCGAACTACAAGTGTTGGTAAAAGGGACTCTGTTGAACGGTATTGCAACGAAGTTCTTTAACGTTATGTTCGATTGTTCTGTGGTGCTTTAGGCGAAGAATTCATTCATTTTTATGGATGACCATGCCACACCACACGAGCAGCGGAGATTACTTCTGGAGACCGACGATATTAATCAATCGACAAAGCCTTATCCTTGCTCTGAACTAGGAGTGGGTGAGTTTACTTGAAAAAATCCTGAATCACTTAGTGCTAAGCATGGTACGACGTTGTGAGAGTTGAATCGCAGTTCGGAGTGGACATATTCTATACTGAAATGTCTCTCCGCATATTTTTCTGTAAGCACTGTACATTAATTCCTTAATTACATCCTTAGTAAATTTATTATTTTTGTTGCTTAATGTTTATGAAATTTATAACATATTTTTGTATAATAATATTTATTAGTATACTGGCAATAAATTTATGTCCACATTTGGCTGTAATCATGAAAATATTTTCATATGCAGATCAAAATGTAGTTATGTAGTTTGGCCTTTGCTTTTGGAACCAGTGTAATATGAATATAGTACAAAATGTGTTTACGATACATTTATTGAAAAATGTATTGCCTGCTTAAAATTTCAATGAATGTTTTTATTATGTTAAACATAAATCTTTCTATTTACAGAAATTATGCTCAGTTATATAGTGTCATAACATCTACCTCAGATAAATTTGCCGATTTTGAAATCCACGTTACCAATGCGGGACTAGTGTCAGCTAGTTTTCAAGTCTCTGCTCAGTTGTGTACTGAAGAAATGCCCAGTAGTTCTGAGGGTAAAATAATTGTTCCGCCAAAACATAAGGAAATGATATCCTTAAAAATAGATTTTGGATCTCTCGAAGTGCCAGATGAGTTTACATGCACAGGTACTGTTTCGATATTTGTTATTAATTTAGTGTATTTTTTAATGAAATAATTGCTTTTAGTGGATTTTCTAGGACACACCATTCAAAGAACGTCCCAAGTTGAAGTATTTGTATGCAACATTTTTGGTAAAGATGAATTTTTTGCTTACTTTTGCAGGAGTGTTATGAGGAAATCATATTCATGTTTGGATTTCAGAGTAGGGTTTGTCCTTTTAAACGTCCATCCGCAGTGTGGTAATGTGTTACGTGTTGATTTCTTGGGTGGGGGTGGGCGAGATGCCATAATAATAGCCACCTCATCACTAGAAAAATCAACAGATTTTTTTATTGGATCTAAGTTCCTCTATTTAATCCAGGTAAAGCTGAATAGTTTTTCATCTTTAATAAATAAATTCTTCAGTATGTGTCTAAGCCATGATCACCAATGCTTAGTGAAAGTCAACAGGATGGAGCGGCGATTCCATATCTACAAAAGTTGTACTCTTGGGGAATCATACTTGGGAGAAATCAGTTTATACACGCACTGTTTGTTTCAGATAGATTCTGAATATGGAGACGGCCGAACTTACAAAAGACCTACACTGCCCCAAATAGTGATGTTAGCATGAGGATGCTTTTCATAGTATGCTACTGGATGCTGTTTGTGTCGATGGCATAGCCATTACTTGTAATAATGTAGCTCTGTAGGAAAAAGCATTAAGGCCAATACCACCACCACCACCACCACTAATAAATATGAATGAAATTTTTGTTTGAAACCGCAATATGATACCGATGCAATGGCTGGTTCAAAATTCGTAATGTTATGCTAACCGGATATGTGGTGGAGAAGGAGAAATCGCCAATGGAATTTGGCTTCATTGTGTTGCATTCGTCCCATGGTTAAAGGGAAGAGATGGAATGCGAGTGATTTGTTTATCTCCAAGAAAGTAAGACAGACAGATGACACTGATGACAGGAGAAAAACTGTATTTTAGTACCTGTCTTTTAGCTTTTTTTTTTTTTTTTTTTGCTTATCATGAGCTCCAACTCCTTACTGGCATTTCCTCACACTTATCTAACTCATTCAAAACCTTCTGTTAGCTTGAGACTCTAAACCAGCCAGTTCATCGATGTCGCATTAAATTTAAATCCGAGATTATATTGATTCGAATTATATTGATTCAACCTATCGTTCACATTGCCCTCACGTCAATACTCCCAAAAGTGATGGAGAAGGCGAACAGCAACTATCTTCAACCATCTACCTGGAAACCCATGGGTCAATCAGTGATTACCAATATGGACTACGTCATTCTTATTTTACAGCAGACTCCCTCGCTAACTCCACACCTTTTGAACAGAAGTCATGCGAAGATTGTAAAGAATCTCGCGGAGTTGCTCATGATATTTCCAAAGCATTCGATCAAGTCTGGCATCGCGGATTTCTTTGTGTGAGTGGATTGCCACCTTCTCTCTCATTCATTACTTGTCACGGTGGATGGTTTCCTCTCATCTGACATTTCATCAGTGCCCGAGTATCTCAAGACTCTTACGTATCCACTCGTCTTTCACTGACGTTCAATTCCATTCTTAGCTTTGATGACAGTCAGCAAACATTCCATTCCTCTTCGTCATTTACGAATCCTTGTAAAACTCAGACTGAAACTTTAAGATCTTCTGTAGCCAATGCTTTATTCACTGATTTTCTAGCTATTCTCAAGGGTAATGCCAACAAAACACATTCCTGCTTTATTTCCCAGAAGAAAGGCCAAAACTGTGCCTCAATCTTCCTCACTTTTGATAATTCTTCGCTCACCGACCAAGATCAGTTTCCCTTTTTAGGGCTGAATTTCTTTCCAGTTTTGTTTGGTGATAAAGCGTATGGAGTTATTTTCATGTTTGTTTTCTTGTTGCATTTCTTTATTAGGGAAAATTTCTTTATTAGGGAAAATGACTGTTAGGGAAAATCAAGTGACAGTATCCGCCCAACTAACATTATCAATAATAATATTAAAATTAATAAATGCTATCTCATGGGAACTTCGAAACGACCAATAATCTCGATTCGTGTAAACCTACCAATTCTTCAAACAAAGATTTTAAACTATTTGAAAAAAAAAAAGAGAAAAGGCATGTTTTCCAATGGTCGCTTATTTCTGACTTCAAAATTTATATTCATATTTTTCTCTACCCCTCTCTCTTTCTTCAAATATTTCTAGCAACAGATTTATTCTGTATTGCAAACTAATATTATTTACTACTACTACTAACACTCAGTTTTAGTTAGTTCATACTACTACTACTACTACTACTACTACTACCAATAATAATAATCTATATATTTGTCTATCTATCTGCTTGTATAGTTTAATGTAGAATACGGTAAGACACCCCACTTGTTATTGAAGGGAATTAGCATTAAGCTTTCCTTCAATAAAAATCAAATATTCAGCCAAGGTTTTAGCTACATTGATGCTTCGTTAAAAGTTTATAGAATACCAGAAATGAGATTAACGACAAGCAACGTCAAGCAGAAGTTGACGTTGCTTGTCGTTAATCTAAAAAATTAAATTTCAGTAGTATAATCTCTCATTATGAGATTATCACACTTTTGTTGGATGGCTAAAGTGTTTTCGAAAACTCTCAGTGGGAATTGTCATAAGGGTTAGATAATACGGCGTCACTCGAGAGAGAACAAAATTTCTGTATTATGCAACCCTCTCCCACCCAGGATACTAATGTATATTATGCTGTTCTATCGATTTATAAACTTCTCGTGGTTGGGAATGCGGTGAAAATATACCCTCTGTTCAAAAAGAAACTGAACTTTTCGAAAATAGAAGAAACTAATGGCGCCACCTGTTGTATACTTTTGTTGTCGAAAGCGGCAACCTTCATTAGTGTTGTGTCAACTGCTTATGACATTTGTTTTATTAGAAGTCGAATTATAGTGCTAAGAGTGACAGTGTGTTTTGACGAACGGTCGGAAAATGAGTTTTAAACAGACAGCTGCGATTGACTTTTGTGTTAAACTTGGTACAAGTTTTACCGAAACGCATCAAATGCTTCGAAAAGCATCGGTGATGAATGCTTATCCCGTACTCAAGTTTACGTGTGGTTTATGCGATTTGAAAGTGGTCTTGAGACGCTTGAGGACGACGAAAAGCCGGGCCTTCCAAAAACTGGACTGAGCGAAGTTAGCATCCAAAAAGTGCGTGATTTCATCAAAGAAAACCCGAAATCGTCCACGAGATTGATTGAAGATGAATTGAGGGTTCCAAAATCAACTGTACACAATATTTTGACCTAGAGTTTGGGCCTTCGTAAATTGAATTCGAGATTTGTTCACCACAAGTTAACCGACGACCAAAAAATTTAAACACGGCAAGGACCTCATTAAAACCGCTCGTAAGGACTCAAACTTCCTTGGAACGATCGTTACTGGTGGAAAAACGTGGTGTTTTGAGTATAAGCCCGAAACAAAGCGTCAGAGTGCTGAGTGGAGACCACCAGAAGAGGGGCATCCGAAAAAAAGTCGCTTGGAGAAGTCAAAAGTAAAGACAATGCTGATTTGTTTCTACGATTCCAAGGGCATTATCTACAAAGAATTCGTTCCGCCTGGCCAAACGGTCAATGGCGAGTTTTATCTCGAAGTTTTGAAACGATTGATAGCGAGAATTCGTCGCGTACGGCATGAATATCGTGACGACCGACCGTTCGTCGAAACATACTGTCATTCTTGGCACTATAACTCGGCTTCTAATGAAACAAATGTCATAAACAGTTGACACAACACAAACGAAGGCTGCCGCTTTCGACAACAAAAAGATACAACAGGTGGCGCCACTAGTTTCTTCTATTTTCGAAAAGTTCGATTTCTTTTTGGACAGAGGGTGTATTATATTTATAAATAATCGTGTTTCAGCTACGTTTAATAACACATTGTAAAACTTTTTAGTGCATAAAAATTGTTTGTATCCTGAGATCTCTTCAAATTTTTTGTTAGCTAAGTGGTTAGCATGTTCGCTTTTCAACCAATCGATTGCCAGTACGAATATCCGCCATGGGCATGGATGTTTATGGTCGTCTTTTATTTGGGAGATGTGTGCCATATATCTTATTGGTGATCCGGACATAAAAATATATAAAATTAATAAAAATGTAAAAATTTCTTTATCTCACCCACGTTACTAATGTAATAGAATAACAACAGTTTGTAGGTAGGATTCACATAAAAACTCATTTATTTTTATTTTGCAGTTCAAGTAAGAAATGAAGATAAGACGGTTGTTGCTTCAAGAGAAGTTTTAGTTCGTCCTGGAACACAATGTAGTTGTTTAATGCACTGTCTTTGTGTGGTAAGCTGGTATTTATTTATTTATTTTTTTTATTTCCTCTTTTAAATAAGAACTGCTTTCTAGTTGAGAAAGAAAGCATTTTTAATATTGAGAAAATTAGATTTTTAATATTGTATAATATTGCTTAGCCTATCTTCAGCTACAGTATATTTCCATTTCGAATAGAGTGTGATATGTTCCGGAAGAAGATACATTACATATCAACTATAGCATACGTTTCCACAATGATGCTTCTCACTCATGCTCTTCTGGCTAAGAGAAAGAGCGGTGATCTAAGATTACGATTATTATACATCACGAGAAACAAAGAGTAACCAAAAAAAAAAAAAAACATAATTTGAATAAAGTGTTTGGGAAAGCCCATTAATATTAATGAAATCATCTATTCTTTTTAAGTGAAGGAAGGTACTTTAATTATGCGAGGAAGTATGGGCGAAGGTCCAAGCTATGCCCTAAACATATAAAAGAATAGAAAGGATCTTGATCACTATCGATAACCAACTTTCTTTCATTCATTCCATTATTGCAAAATCGTTAATTGTTCCACTGAAAATATATCATTGTGAAAGAGAGCTTGTGTGACTAATTTTGTTCATCGCACGCATGTTGTTACATGCGTGGACGAATTAATATACAGAGTTTTCTCATGTAGGAAACGGAGAATCCACATGTCATCAATAAAGGCTGAAAGAGACAATTCAAAAGTTAGCGTTATAAGTGTAGCTTCCTGCTTAATGCAATTGTTGGGCCATTCTTTGTGGAAAAAAACTCTGATACGTGATCGTATTTAAACATATTTCAGCTGTTTGTGGCACAACAATTACAGGACTGCCGATTTACAGTTATATTCCAGCAGAATGAGACACTTCCTCTTTTCATTGATGTCCGTTCCTTCCTGATGCATGGCTCTCAAACCGCTGGATAAGTGATAGGCATTCCTTCGCCACGAAGACTTGACCTTAATCCCTCTCGATTTTTTTTTTCCCCTGTGAGGTTATACGAAAAGCAAAATTTACAGGTCGCTGTTTAGCTGAAAGGGTGTTATTTAGTTATTTGGAATTAATGGCTAAAGCGAACTAAGGCTATGAGACATTATGTCTGTTAATTGCGTGTGTCCGGTTGATCTGTTTTGAGGAATGAAAAAAACCTGAGTTTCCGAGAACGAAAACCCTACCACTGTTGTATGAGACCGGTTAACTCACATTGATTTGAAAAGCCTTTATAAAGATTCGTTGTCTTAGACGGAATTCGAACCTAGTTTCTATAAGGATGTCGATACCGACTGTCCTACGAATGTTCCTGTGAAAGAGTACATCACAACAGCAGCTATGGCCTCTATTGATATTAGACTGCGTGTGCGTGTTTGTTATCTAGTCTGTCTTCTGGATTTTTTTTTTCTTTTGCAGGACAGAAAATCCCAATATTCATTAGTTCCTACTATGAATTGTGCACAAATTGAGTGTCTGTGATGTTGAGCCATCACAGAGATTGCTTTGTGTATCCTAATTATATCTAGATGTTATATCCTCATATATCATGTGACTGGAATAGAATATTGTTGTGATATATGTGATATTCCTCTTTTTTAACTCTTCAATTCAAAAACAAAGTCACAAGGCTTCAGATTCGTTTCATTTAGATGTAGATATCCTATGCTACGAGGCATGTTACAGTAAAACCGAAAATACAGAGAAAATATTTTATAGCATCACGTATCACCGCACTGTAACAAGCGGAGGGTATCATTTACACGCATCCAAGTTATCATCATATTGAAAAAGCGCAGGTACACGCTGATCAAAATGCATTGGAAAAAAAAATAAATACAAAGGCGATATAGACTTCTTGCTATGTTTCATAATTTCACAAAATTCGCGATCGTTTTGCTTTATTTCTATTTTTATTTCTTCCTGATATATATATATATATATATATATATATATATATATATATATATATATAAACAAAGGTTTAATGACTATTACCGAGAGAAAAGATGACAAGATATATTTAAAAGATACTACTAGTTTACTAGTTTCGTTACATGAACATCCTCAAGTATCACAATCAAAGAAGTATATAAAAAATTACAGAGACTTAAAATTGTACTAACAGAACAAGTATAAAAAACAGTAGCGTGTTTGAAATATAAAAAATATAAAAATTTGAAATTTGAAATATAAAAAACAGTAGCGTGTTTGGAAAAAAAAATTTTTTTTTTCAAACACGCTACTGTTTTTTATACTTGTTCTGTTAGTACAATTTTAAGTCTCTGTAATTTTTTATATACTTCTTTGATTGTGATACCTGAGGATGTTCATGTAACGAAACTAGTAAACTAGTAGTATCTTTTAAATATATCTTGTCATCTTTTCTCTCGGTAATAGTCATTAAACCTTTTTTATAATATTCCAACAGAGTAAAAATGAATTTTGAAAAAAAAAAAAAAAAAAAAAAATATATATATATATATATATATATATATCAATTTGTAGTATTAAATCGGTACTGGGATATGTTCATATTTATATATACTGACTATAGCCGAGACTAGAATAACAATTAAATTTATTCAAAACGCAACTTGTTTCATCGGATTGTCCGACTTCTTCAGGCGTGGGAACATAGAAAGCAAGTAAACACTATAAGAAACATCGTATCACTACAATACGGACAATCCGATGAAACATGTTGCGTTTTGAATAAATTTAATTGTTATTCTAGTCTAGGTTATAGTCAGTATATATATATATATATATATATATATATATAGTTATATATATATATATATATATATATATATAGTTATATATATAACTGTTAGGAAAATAGGCACATACCAAGCAAATTCAAGAATTATTTCTGTTGCTTAGAATAGGCTGCCCAAAAATATCAACGTTGGCCTCCATACGAAATTCCGACGTTCGCATTTCATCTGAGCGCACAGTTCAGTCAACACCTTTTCGGTCAGCAAGGCGTTGGGTATGAACAAGGAATCATTATTTAAGCTGCACAGCAGTGTCCTCATGTAAGTAGGAGGAGGATTTTCTTTCTACTTGATGTTCATATCAAATTAGAGTATATAGAATATGTCATGATAAAAGATAAAAATCCATGCCATATATGAATTCTTTAGCTTTAACGAACCTGAGGATTATGCTCAACTTCTAGGAGTTTTGGCTCAATCGCCGATTGTGTCCATATACAGTATCTTGTTTCATGATGACGCTCACTTCATTCGCAACGGTTAATTAACACCCGCAGTTCACAAGTAAGTAGGTTCAGAAACGAATCCAGTGTTCGCGTGAAATATTATTTTCATCATCGCTTCAGTGTCAGTGTTTAGCGTGGTATCCTGTATAATCAGCTCGCTGGTGCTTTATTTTCGAAAATTTACATCCATCATCAGCCAAGTGATGATGGATGTGAAGTTACTGTTATTAATAGATACTTATATTTGCATGCGCTCACTGGTTACAGTTTGCTGATGAAAGATCAGCATATTAAAATTATATATATATATATATGTTAAAGATACCAAGCAATTTTAAAAATACTTTCTATATATATATATAATGACTCATTTATTTGTTTATTTCTTTCTTGCAGTGCATGGATGGAAAACGTGCTTGTAAGCCTATGGAAAAAGCCCAGTACCGTCGCGCCGGATTTCGTAATTCTTTACCTATTTTGAGGGCAAAACCCGCATATAAGTTTTGGCTTCTTCGTCATCCTGAAGTTGCTCTAGTCTCTCTCCTCTTAATTTTTTTAATCTTTGGTAAGCATGACTTTGACAGTGAATGTTATTAAAAGGAAGGTTAATTAATGTTTGTTTGCTTTAAAACTAGTGGAGCCTCCAAAGAGCATTCTGGTTACCACCTGGAAATAATTACAGTGGTGTTAGACTCGACTATCGTCAGAAACGCAAAAGGGCAGTTTTAAGAACATTTTAGCTAAAGATGAGTTAACATAACTCGTATGGAGATGGAAGAAATTTTCCTTACGGCAACTTGAGTTTTTCATCTCGCAAAACAGACTCATCTGTTGGAAGACATACGCAAACATCAGTTAAATTATACTGGCCAGACTCAATTGTTTCGGTCGTTAATTTCAAACAATCTAACCCAACCAACGCTTTATATAACAGATAAGCAAATAATGCTTATGCTTATGAAAGTGATGAATAGCTCATAAAGTTAAATAATCTTTGGAATAAGTTTTTAATGTAGATTCCTCGTTCTTGTGATACATTAGTATCATAAGTGGAGGGAGATGGGCCTAAAAGTTAGATAAACCAGAATCGATGATGATGAACCCGATCCTTTTCGACGCCACTTCAGTCTCCAATAAGCAAGGTGATGGCAGTCTTACACCGTGCCTAAAATTCGCCTACCACCTACTAAACGATGCCTAGTTAATAATATTACTTAAAAAAAGGACAAACTCCTAGGAGCCCGTATATTTACCTTTTATTAGTGCTTTTAGATAAAAAATCCTCCCCACCCAAATTCAACTGATGTAGCACTGTTTCCAACACGTTAGTTTCCGACAGATAAGCAGAAATCCCTAGATATTTAGACAGCTCATATCTGAAAGTTATATTTCACTACTTACCTATCGAACTCAGTATTTCATTGGTGAATAATGTACCTCAGGCATAAGTGTGTGTGTGTGTGTGTGTGTGTGTGTGTTATCCTGCTTGATCCTGAAGGAAACATTACTTAGGTCAGCGGATCGCTTAATACAAAGAACTAATAAAAGCAAATATATATATATAGACTCTTCGGTTTTCATCTTTTAACCAGTATGCCAAGGCAATTAATTTCAAAAATTCTTTAAATTTCATAAGTTCTTGATCACTTTGGTCATTTTAAAATTTGGTCATTTTCACATTTTAAAACTTGATGAAGTTTTAAAATGTGAAAACGTGATACATAAACAGGTTAATATTAATGATCATTCCGTTTATTATTCCTATTCTTACAAGTATGCAGTACTGTAATATGAAAAATATTTAGGCATTAAGATATAATTCAAGACATCGTGTCCAAGGGACATAACTAATAGCTGTTTGCTCTGATTGATTTATATGGATTTATATAATCATGCATTATTTGCAGCCGATTGAAAAAAAATTTTAATGAATTTTCAGTGCATATTAAGTTATTTTCCATCCCAAACCAGTTTCTCCTGATGATTATTTTCTCCAAAAAGATTGAGACAAATCATTAAAATCATTGTTGTTACTGTTATGTGAAATTTCGGCGAAAAAATCCATATAAATGAGGCAGTATATATATATTGTGTGTGTGTGTGTGTGTGTGTGTGTGTGTGTGTGTGTGTGTGTGTGTGTGTGTGTGTGTGTGTGTGTGTGTGTGTGTGTGTGTGTGTGAGAGAGAGAGAGAGACTGGCAATCTCACATGCGAATAGTGAAATCGATCTGCCACAAATTCACTACCAGCAGTATCGAATCCCATTGTTCCAATTGCAGAACAGAAGCTTTTCTGCCTGACTGGCAGAAAAGCTTCTGTTCTGCAATTGGAACGTTCAAGCCATGTTCTGTTCTGCAATTGCAATGTTCAGGCCAGCGATTTTACACACAAGCACATATAACTTAATTTAAATATGTGCAGGTTTGCTTTTGAAAGTTAATTTGTGTACCAAGTTATCCTTTTTTTTTTTTTTTTGCAGGAGTTTTAAAAGCAGGCATGGGTTTACTTGGCTTTGGGTTTGTTGGGGATTGTGGAGTAAGAGGCTGTATTTATAAACGGAAGAGGCTTAAAAAATATCTACAACCAGAATTAAAGGAATTTGAAGTTGTGTATGATGATAATGGATATCCAGTGCATCCCGATACGTAAGTAATAATTTACATATTATACGGTCTTGTACAGATGATCAATATTGAATTAATTTACATTACAAATAATAATATTAACTCAATGTTATTAAATAATTTTCTTAATAAATTTCTTTTATATGATGCATGAAGGACTTTCTTAATTCATGACTAACAGAAATCAGTGAGTATAATGGATATCCCATATGCACTCCATCGTTTATCTGTAGGTAAGATGTCTTGATGAAACAGTTCTCTGTATTCATTATTCACAGCTCTCAAATTCTTAGGCGAAATGCCCTAATGCAAATATAAGGAATGGATTTTATGTGATATGTTGTACAGCAAAATGTACCACTGTTTATTTAGATTTTTTAGTTTCTAGTAATTGCCTGGAAAGTTGCTCACACGATTTGAGGTGACGCAAGGCATACTTTTCATTTTCTTCTAAAACTTTCTCGAATCTTTCATTTCTTTCCCCCCGGTTACATACTTCTCCATAAGGTTCCCGAATTTATATGTAAATGAAGCAATTAAATTTTCTTCGAATCAACGAGATTCTTATGCATCAAATTTTTCTATCCTGCTAGCTGGCTATTTGATTAATCTTTTATAATTCAGTATTAGGTAATAATACTGAATTATAAAATTTTATTCTAAATTATAAATATAAATATTAATTCAGTAATATTTAGTGGATTGGCCATTCCTAATAAAAAGCGCTGTGACTTTTAACTCTTCGCAGATATTTCTGCGATTAAACGCAGTAATTAATAACAAAGGACTATGTGAGAATTTTGTTACATAGAATTTTTGATTATAAAGTATAAAATTCAGATTAAATAAACGCAAGTAACAAAACAAAAATTCAACAACGAGATGTTTTGCTGGTGAGCTACACATAAATCACATAGAGAGGCACTATCTCCAGGTTTTAGTTTAGGACTGTATGTTAAATTACTTGAGTACTTCCCAAACAAAATTACTTGAGAATAGTGCGAGCACGTACAACTTATTTTTCACTCTTTCCCATCAATAATTTTAATAATTTTTTTCAGTTATTTATTTGCGCATAAAGATTTCTGGAACATTCACTATAGTATTTTTATAATTTCCACACATACTAATTTTTCTTAAATATAAGCACACGGTCGACTTTCATCATCAGAGATTGGAACAGCTGACCAAGTCTATATTTTGCAATGTAGACTTGGATATTCGATATATCAAATGTTTAAATATCGATATTTTGTATATCGATATTTAAACATTTGAACTTGAATATCTCAAGCAAAGCAGACTTCACGTCAGATTTATATAGGGTTTTATTTTACCTTATTGAATACTGAGAATGCATTTCATTTCTCTTGATTTATTCCCTGTTTTATCATTAGTTTCCTTATTCTTTAGTAATCTGTATATAAACAAAAGTTTTGTTTGTTGGTTGGTGACAAAGTAGACTATCGTGTCGTCATAAATGGAAAAGGTGAGTAAGATGATCGCCATTACATTTACAAATTCTGCTTTCGAATCTGCCACTGCAATTGTTTTATAATCAACAAAAAGTCCCAACCGACAATAATTGGGCACATTGCGTGCTGAAGGTCGGAAATAAGCGCTTAGCATATTCAGGACTGCGCGCCAACCCGAGAGTGCAATGGGTGCACCGCACCCAGGCGGCAACATTGATAGGGCGGCATTTTATGTAGCTAATATCTAATTTGGATTATACAATGCAGTATTAGGGGCGGCAAATACCCTTGGCGTGCCCCTGAGCATATTCATGCTTTGACTTTTTTGAATAATTAGTGGTACTCTTTCTTTTAAAGGTTGTGAATATGCTACTTCCTAAAACATTTACGACCTTCATGCGACTTCTCTCATGATATCCTTTTACTCTTCTCATGATTTTTATTTAGTTATTTTGGATGCTGTCTCCAGCGTACAGCAATTTGTTTTCCTAAGATCTTATCTTATATATAATTTCATATTTTCAGACTACTTTGACTGCTGAAATGTACTTGAGAGTTCTTATATTTCCATCTTGACAGATGCTTTACCATATGTGTATTTCAAAAATTGTTCTAATGTTTTTATATTCAGATTTTGTCCTTCAGTCTCTTTAAAACTGATCAAGTTATGCACATTTTAATTTATTTTACTTGTTCAAAAACTGCAATTTTTTTTAGTGCTTTATCAATAATACTTTTATATTAGAAGCTGCAGTAAGTATAAAGATTGATTCTTTATAAAACTTTATTTCACACTTGTCTTTTTGATGTGTTTTCATTTCTTTCTGATAAACCGAAGTTCACCGCATTTTATATAAAAAGTCCCTTGTAAACTTTTGTAGCTTGGGTCTTTTTTAAAATATTTCTGTAGATATTTTATAGGCGATTATAATCACAAAATGTTTTCTCATTATGATGGGATCAAAGATCTCAAGTAAAGGAGATTTGGACAATTTAATTGTCCAAATCCCCTTTGTTATTATTATTATTATTATTATTATTATTATTATTATTATTATTATTATTATTATTATTATTACATCTCGATTGAGTCCCACGATTCATCGAGGAAGGCCAGTCACCTAATGCCTGCCTCGCAAATGTATATTGCCTGTTGACTGCATATGGCAAGTAATAGGCAAAATGTATTTTGAATTAACTCCCAATTAACCTGCTTTATCGGAGGAAAAATATTTTACTTTTTCGATTGCGTTCTCTCAATAGTGAACCTCTAGAGCAAGTGAAATATTTGAGGTATTTATGCACAATTATTAATCGAAATGGAAAATTAAATATGGAAATAGATAACAGAATAAGCAAAGCTGGTATGATGGGGAGCCAGTTGAATACATTCGTACGGAATGAGAACAAAATTAGCCAAAACATTCAACTAGCAGTAAACAAGAGTTCAAATAAGTTTTAACTGTGGATCTGAGAGTTGGATTAGAAATAAAATAGTTGCTCAAAGACTTGATGCGACTCTCATCTCTGTGTTCTCATAGACTTGAGACCAAAGATGTTAGAGTTCTGAGAAAAATCATAGTTCACAAATGTCTTCAATAACAAAATCATATTAAAAACGAATAAATATGTTAAGAAGGAACTTGTCATTTATAGCAATGAAAAATCGGTAAGGATGTACTGAACCAGTCGAAGGTGGTACAGTTACTTAAAGAGAATGGGAGAGGTAAGTTAACCAAACTGGTGTTTGATTACAAGAAAAAAACCGAAAGGAAGACTAAGATCCAAGTAGATCTTGGTCTTCCTTTGTCCTTGATACAGTAAGAAGTGCCTCAGAAGCCCGAAACATAAGAGCTAATGATATTGGAGTCTTGACAAACAACAGACCAATCTATGATAAGAAATAATAATGTAAACATAATAATTTAGTACTATCGTTAGCATTCCACACACCCCATGATGGTACGTGTTAGACATTTTAATGTTTATCATGATGGTAGTAGAAGGGTTCTTCCTAATTAGTTAGCGTTTACTGTTTGAAAACTCAGCTCAGAAGCCAAAGTGTTCGTTGTAAATTCAGAGGAAGAGCAAAGTTCTACTGAAGAGCAAATGAAGAAAAATGATAATCGCTACTTTTTTATAATCTTTAATCTATTTAGTAGCATCAGTTATGTTATATATTGTGTTTACGTACGCACAGTATTTCGTATTAATAGTACTGAATCTTATAATTCGTTTATTTTATTATTTAATTATTTATTTACGAACATTGCCATATGCATGCATATATACAATCATTATTATTATTATGTTATTTTTCTCATTACAAACCAAACTGAAAAGGCGTACTCAGAATATCAAAATTTCTAATACTGCGTTTTACGGTCGTAGCAAGTAAGAGCTTTGTTTATTTATTTGTTTGTTTCTTAATGTGATTCCTTGTCACAAAAAGTGGTTAACCTATAGCACATACGAACTGTAAGTGGACTAAGGAATTTTTTCGTTGTTTTTATTAATTTTATCTTTTTGTATTATTCATTTCGTTTACCTAGTACGGAAACTCTGTGCTGGAGACCAAGCATAGAACTTTTTCAAGCCATTTCAGGTCTGCAATAAGTAGGATGGTGGTCTCAGTGAAATTCATCTCCCACTTGAAGACAATCATTACCATCCACGCCCATGGCGGGATTCAAAGCAACAGGTTGTAGAGCTTGCTCTACAACCTGTTGGTTGTAGAGCAAGCTCTAACCACTCAACCATCCAGGCCAGCAAAATTTATAATTCGTATAGCTTAAATCTTATATTCTTAAATTTGAGTTTATGCACCAAAATAAATTTCAGTATTTATTTGAACGGCTTAAGATTTGTTAACTTAGTGAATTTTTCCGTTAGTAAACATGATGTATGCACATTTCAGAATAATCCATAAGCACATAAATCAATGGTTTGTGTTTTTTGATACAAGTACACAACCGATCTGTTTTTTGTACTTTTTTATTTGTACCCTAAAAAATATGTAATATCCAAATTTTATCATTATATTACAAAAAACTAGATTACACAAACCGATATATAGTAGAGACGCAGACGATTCCATACCTACTATTTTTATGCCTTCTACAGGAATCAACGTGTACGAGTTGTTACTAGACCATGCCAGTTCTACCTGAATTTGATGTTCTGTTTTATTTGGCCATTCCTCCTATGCTATCAGCGGCTGCTCCAGAATAAAAGTCTGTATAAATCTAGTACCGTAAGTTCAAGTTTGTTTCTTAGCTTTGCTCATATTTTTAACATCAAGATTTAATATCAAAACTTTTAAAGTAGGGAAGAGCCTGTGTAGCTCAGTAGAAGTAGCGTTTGCACTCCACGGCGCTTGACCGCACGAAGAAAAACTAGAGGAACATTTTCTATGCCATTTTTCGACCGGTTCCCGAGTTAGTCGATCTCTAGCAGGGGCAAGCGGGTTTTTTCTCGAGGAAACTAGGGGTTTTTGTCCCGTAAACTCAAGACATTAAATTTTCAGACATTTAAAATATTGTGTTGGGGTTAGGGTCCATGAGATGGCGATGCTTGTTGTCCTGCCTCTTTATTGCCTGCCGCTTAATTAGTGATAGCCTCGGACCAGCTATATCTGATTGGGTACCAGTGGAGATTGAACTCCCCACTCAGTCTCCAAAAGTTAGATAGGGCTAAAACGCCTACAAAACAAAAAAGGTGTTAGCTGATTTTTTTAAAAGTAGGGATCGGTAACCAGCTAGTCGTTAACGCGGTATCAGTCATATACGTAGGCTTAAGCCAGTGTTTCTCAACTTTTTGGATCATGCCCCACCTCAACGTCTCAAAGATTTTGATGCTCCCCCCTCTAGCATAATAGTCAGCCGAATTCTGAAAAAGTATGATATAAATATGTATATGTACATTTTCTAATTGCTCCCCAAAATATTCAAATTTCCCCCCCCCCTGTGGGGCGTACGCCCGACGTTGAGAAACACTGGCTTAAGTGAAGGTTAATGCTCACGTTTGCAATTTACTGTTAATGATTGACGAACGATTTAATGACTCTAGAATATTATCTCTGTTATTTACAGAGACACCATAAGGGAGACAATAAAATAATAATAATAAAACTAACATTCAAAGTGTTCCTATGTTGCACAGGAAGTGAGGGTGTCCCTTTATGGGTGTTAAACAGACATAGTTGTTGCTAATCATCTCTGTCTCCGTTGAATTTTAGAATTAAGGTTTCCAAAATCCTGAAGAGTTTCACACATTTATATTTAAGTTAACTGATTCTTGAGAAGAGCTGTTGATTACACAAAAGATCTCTACACAAGAAGTAGAGATCTGTACCCTTTATGAATGATATTAAGGCTACTTAATATGGTTCATATAGGGTGCCTTTCGTAGCCCTTAAATAATTTCTATATCTTTTGTCTGTCCCGTTCATTATAACCTTTACTACACTTCGATGGTGTTTCTGTGCCAAAGACAAAATATTGGAATCATTAAGCTGTTGTTTAATTTCATTCTATCTACCGCGTTTCATCTCCATTAAAATGTCAACATGAAAGGTATCAATTGGTAGTAGAAAATAATAATCAATCGTGAAAAACGTATTTTAGAATTATTTTCTGCTTCTTTCAATATCTCTATATATTGGTCATGCACGCTGCTGATCCCTGATTTAAACAACTTTAAATGAATAAAAATTATTGAAACAGTTCTTAATAGAAGATCAAAAAATCAGCTAACACCTTTTTGTTCCCGTATAGGCAGGGCCGGATTAAGACCCATAGAGGTCCTAAGCACTTAAAATATTTTGGTTCCCCATATATATGTAATTCAAAATATAAACAATAATAAACTATAAAATAAATTTTTATTTTTCAAAATTAAACAAAACTTATAGTAAGATGGAAAATAATGTTTATTTTTGTATACTTCAACTTTATTTAGATTTGAAACGTTTTCTCCTACTTTTTTTTAATTGCAAAGTCTTTGATCAGATCCTCAAAATTAATCTTACGTAACACATCTGCTTCTATACTTAGTAGAGATAAAGCATTCAACCTGCCTTGTTGCATAGTTGTTCTGATGGGATTTTTAATATACTTCAACTGAGAAAATGAACCCTCAGCTGAGCAATTTGTGACCATTAATGTTAAAAATATACGAAAGGCAATGTCTACATTTGGAATGGAACACTCAATATTGTCTTCTACAATTATTTTATAAAGTTCAGCATGACTGAATCTTGTTTTTACATTTTTTGTTGCATTAAACTTATGGCGCACATATGAGTGAAACTGCTGAAGCTCAGCTGAGAAATTAGTGTTCAAGTCCTCTGGGTAAGCATCAATCAGCTTTTGACAACACTGGGAATACCTTTCAATTTCAGTAGATGATGAAGTCACTGAAGTAGCATTATGTGGCACATCACTTAGAAAAGAAAATCTCTCTCTGATATTTCTTTGTATATCTCTCCTCTTCTTCTCATCTCAGTTTCAAGTTTGTCAACAATTGTGTAAAAGTTGGTGATACGAAATTTATCTCTGGCATTCAGATATACTTCTGGAGCATCTCTGTCATTGGGTACCTTCTTTCTGATACGTTTGCGAGTTTGAGCTGCCTTGTAATCAACATCTGGTAGCACTTCCTTTGTAGCTGCTTCATCTTTCAAATTCATTTCGTGAAGTGCACAATTGTTCAGCTAATGATCCATACAGATCTGCACATGTTTTTAAGTTGACATCCTCATTCTGTAGAACTTGGCTTACTCTATGAAAATTTTGCAAAATCTCATCCCAAAAATTCAACATAAAAACGAATTCTAGCTCTTGTATCTTATTTCCAGTATTATCTGCTTCTCTTCTAGTGTCTCCCTTTTGTGACTGGTCTTCGGCTATACAGTCTAACGCTTCTAAAATTTGAAGGAAAGATTTCAAAATTGCTGCTGTTGCCATAGCATGTGCCTCCCATCTGGTATCAGAGAGGGATTTGAAGACTTCATTCATTTCCAATACAACCTTTAAGAATTGTCCACCGGCTGGTTGAGACTGAAAAAAAAGGTATAGAGCAACCGCACTGTAGAGAAGAAATAACCGCCTCTTGACAACAGTCAACAGCACTACAGCCTACCGAATTTAGTGAATGAGCTGCACAGGGCACATATATAGCAAACTTGTTTGTTTCTAAAATTTTTTGCTGAATCCCCTTATAACGCCCAGACATGTTAACAGCGTTGTCATAAGACTGACCCCTACATTTTGAAAAGTTTAGCTGACAAACTTTACGTAAGTACTGCAACACCTGATTTGCCATTTCCTCACCGGTATGGCTTTTCATCTCCAAAAAGGTTAAAAAGTGTTCAATAGGCTGTCCATCTTTTAAGTACCTAAGTACAACACTTAACTGGTCGATATGTGACAGATCTGGAGTTGAATCAACTGACAAACTAAAATAACCAGAAGATTTTACTTCATCAACAATAAGCACGTGGATCTTTTGAGCCATCAGTTGAATGAGTTTCTCACAGGTGGCTTTGGACAGATAAGAAGGATTTCCTTTGCCACAATTTCTATATTTCGCAATGTGACCTGCTAAAAATGGATCAAACTGACTTATGAGCTCAAGCAGCCCTAAAAAGTTCCCATTTTGCAATGATCCAAATCTTTCTTCTGTTCCTCGAAAAGCCAAGCCACGTTCAGCTGACGTACGAATAACAGCTATGACACGCCTCAGGACATGTTCCCAGTAATCACACTCTTCCTGAATTTGTTTTTCCAACTGTTGTCCCAACCCTACACCTTGTTTGCGAGTTAAGTATGTTAGCATAGAGTCTCGGTGAGTAGTGCTTTTTTTCATGTTGATCAATTACAATAGTATTTCGCCAGTCACTGACCCCTTCTCTTGTAACAAAATGTGAGAAATATTTAGGAGCAAACAGTTTACAAACAAGACCGTAAACTGATCCCGTTGATGGTGAATACAATAACCACTCTCTCTCTCTCTCTTGTATTCCTCACCATTGGCTTTTGTCCCAACGAAACGCTTCTGCGAACAGTATCTTACTGGTTTGCCACTACTGAAATGTCGGTAAGACTTGTCAAATGGCCCATTGTGGTGTTGACAGTCACTGGGTCCACAAGCAGTCCAATAAGCCACGTCATTAGTAGATAAATCAAGCCACAACCCTGGATCTTTTGCTATTTTTACTTCATCTTTTGCAGATTGAATCATTTCACCATCATCACCATGGCCCACTAAACTTTCATTTTCAGCAATTATTTCACCCTCAGAATGTTTTGTAAAGCAACTCGCATCAACAATTTCAGTAGAGATATCAAGAGAATTTACAGACAAAGTGAGGTAAGCAGTGAGACACGTGCTAGATGAACCTGCTTGTAACACCTTGATGATTCCAACATCATCATATTTTGATTTTGAAGTGATCAAAGTGGTTGGTATTTGTGTCCACTTCTGATGACGGAGATTGCCTATGATCAGGAATTGGTATATAATGTTGTGGAACGTGTGTGAAGAAATCAATCAGTCCGCTTTGCAGTCTTGGAATCTAATTCCAAAGTCTCCTTTTGTTTCTTTTTTGATAGTTTTCGCTTTTGTGCACCACTTAACTGAACACGTTTCATCTTGGTTCTTGGAATCTGTTAAATACAGAAATAAAAATATTATTTTGTTGAATATTAGGTGGCAATCAACACAGTTACACATATCACAGGCAAAATCATACGAACAATTTAATTTTCGGCATACTGCTGAAACTTGTGCTTTCGTGCTTTAACTCTTATTTTATCGGAGTCACACTTCTGCAACAGCTAGGCCTTTTACCAGAGGCGCGTTTCTGAGACAACCACGTGATTTGTTTTATATTTGCTTCTGGAGACTTCTATAAGACATAATTTATTAAAACAAGACCTAAAACAGACAGGAAAATAAAAAAATATAATGGTTACGTTAATTACAAAAAATTACCTCATTTGATGCAATGATAGTGCCGAAAGTGTCGTGTGTGATAATACGGTGTAAACGAAACGTCATGCACGTGGTTAGAGTTTTATTAGGCCTTCTACACGTCATTATTTATTGAAACAAAGTAGGTAACAGTAAGAAAATATAAAAACAATGAAAAACTAATTAAAAGTTAATTTAAATTAAATTCGTCATCTAACTAAAGCAGAAATTCTGTGGTGCCCCCTTTCCATGATGCCCTAAACACGTGCTTATTTTGCTTAATGATTAATTCCGTCCTGCGTATAGGGATTAGGCGAGGCCGTTTTAGCGCTATCTAACTTTTTGGAGACTGAGTGGGCAGTTCAATCTCCACTGGTAGCCAATCAGGGATAGCTGGCCCAAGGCTATCACTAATTAATCGGTCCGCAGTGAAGAAGGTGGCTAAAGCAAGTTCCGTCATCTCGTGATCCCTAACCCTAACACAATATTTTTAATGTTTGGAAATAATGTGGGTTCGACGGCCGATTTTCTTGAGTTTACGGGACATAAGTTTATGAGATAAACTAAGTCGGGAACCGGTCGAGAAAAGGCTTAGAAAACGTTCCTCTAGTCGGCGACTAGATTCGAACGCCTTTCGTTGTGCGGTCAAGTAGAGTGCAAACGCCACTTCTGCTGATTTTTAGTAGAAGATGCTAAATAATAAAACTATTATGACTGCCATCACAGCCTATCCTTTTCGATTTTGCATGATTATAGTTTTCACCTCTGCGACTGCACTTGTGTCAGGAGGTGCGAATTTGTTCAGTAGTTGCTGTGTTCAATCCAGGAGGTTTATTAGGATTTACACTATTTAATTAGGAAGCTCACTTCACAAGAGAAGATGAGGAGGAAGCTAACCCGTCACAGAAACAAATACTTGCTCTTAGCTTAAATATTTGAGGGAAATATCTTATCCTTTTCACATAAAAATGTATGCATGTAATTTGAATGTTTTAAATGTGAAAATCACCATTCGAAAGAATATTAAGTGCGTACATCCTTATCATCAGCATATCGTTGGGCTATTAGGAATATTCTGCACACTACAAATCGTTCCTCAGTGAGATATTTTGAAGCTTGAATTAACGAGGAGAAGCATGTGCAACTTTACAAATGATTCAGTTTTCATGCATATTTAATAATGTGCATTGTGCTGTTGACTGTACGGTCGACTGCAGTTATCGAGTTCAAGCATGACTGAGAAAATAAATAAATAAATAAATCTAACAATGGCTTGAAATCTTACCTAAATGTGATGACCTTCTGATCTGTGAAATCAAGATTGTCGCCTCAATTCATAAAATTTCTTCCTTAGCAGTGCAATGGGCCGAAGTCAATTAGAGGACTAAAGGTTTCTTGTAATCAAATTTCTTTTTCTTTGTACTTGTCACCCATGTATAGGAATAGTTGCCACTTTTTTCGCTTGGCAATTACACTGCAGGTTTATTTTTCTGATTTTTTACTTTTATTATTTATTTATTTATTTTTGTCTAATTTACTTAGCCAATGAAAATTATTTTTATTTATGTGTTTTAGTGCTATCTTCTTTTTGTTATCCGGTAGTAGCATGTGCCATTAATGTCCATGCAGTGTACTTAAAGATGGAGATATTGATAAATCATATTTTCAATAAATCAGTAGACCAAATCTCTTCAATTTATTATTTATTATTAATTTATTATTTATTTATTTATTTTTAAATATTTTATTATGTATATATTTTTTCCCATGAACTGTCTGGTACATTTTGAAACAGTGCATTTTCTGCTTTAGCAAGCTCAAAAAGAAAGAGAACTTGATTACCTCCATGATTCCTTAGTAGTGTCCACATATCGAAAAGAGAAAGGTAGCAATCATGCTTTTTTTCACATTCTTAATTTAATATATTTATGCGATATACCGGCCACTGAATTAGAAACTTTTATTTAATAGTAGTTCTTCACAGAAATCTGGGGTTTCCGTATAGGCATGCAACTGCCATCACCGATCCTCTTCATTTCCCTGCTCATAGTTCAGTGAGATGTGGGTTGGGCCTTCATTAAATGTTTCAGTCAATTGCTGCATACAGGAAGTTCTGTTTGTCCGTATTAGTCTTCTCAAACGACAACGATCCTGACAGACTGTCATAGGACCACAAGTACGCCTCTTAGACAAGCAAATGGATTATTTTTACACTGATTAAACACCCGGGATATCTCACCTTTTGAAAAACCAGGCAGCTCTGTTGCTTTTCGTGGCTCCAACCAAATGGCAATAAGCCCTTTATCGAACTCCGAAAGATCCTTTGTTTTTCCCGTTTTGATCAACACTATTGACTATTACTGACCAGCAGTCTTCTTAAATAGTTGTCTAGAATACGCCGTAATGCATCCGACCAAGTATTTTGCATATACGCTACATAAATGACGCTTACGTGTGCATCTGCATAAAAGTTTCTAATTCAGTGTCTGATATGTGTACCTATGGTTTCATTTTTTTTTTCAGCTTTCAAAATTGGTACTTTATTTAAAATTGCGAGAAAAACTGTTCCTTCTTGAAATGCGTTTTTATCTTTTTATACTTTTATATGCGGTTTTGAATGAACGACGTCAGTTATCAAAATCACTCTTTCCAAGGAATTATTTACGTTGATTCTTCCATTTTTCTCCCTTAATCCTTTAAAATCGGATTATTGGTCGACTTTCCATTCAAAAAAATAATTTTTGTTGAACAACAGCTTCAGTCATTTTTCGTGCAATTTTCAGCCGGCCTGGTTGGCCAAGTAGTTGACGCATCCGTCTCCAGCCAAGAGGCTGTGGGTTCGAATCCCGCCATGGGCATGGATGTTTGTGATAGGCCTACTAACTCTATATGAAAAGAGAATCTGCGAACCTGCCGTTTCTTCCAGCAGAAGGCTTCAGTCCAAAAATCCTCTGAGGTAGGGGGAGTGACCATGTGGTGTCTAATGATGTCATATGTGAATAACTAACTAACTAGATTATTTCTGCTATCATTTAGAGAGTGTGTTTCTACAGCCTGGAAAAAAAAATTAAAAAAAAATATCATGACACTCTTTCTAAACTGGAAAAAATCTATACGCAGGCATATTTGTAAAGGTAAACAATGAAACGTGAAGGCATTTGAAGAATTTTAGAAATCAGTTGTGATAGGAAAATAGGCATTTAATGGATAGACAAATTGTCTATCCATTAAAAATTGATACGCGAGTTTAATCTGTCGGCCTGCCCAATGCTACCAAAATTGTGTTTTGGCAGCTTTGAAGTTCACGAGATTATTCTCCCCCCACTGATGAATAATGAGATCAGAGTTTAAAATATCGGTTATGGATAATCTTAAATAATTGAATGACTACGCACTACAAGAGTTATCAAATGAAGTTTATATCAAATGAAAAATTCCTATTATATGCTATCAGCAGAAGCTATGATATGATTTGTAGTCAGTGAGAGAAGATCATTTATGTACAGGAGGAGGAAAATATGTGCAAGTACAAAGCCGTGAGACACCCCAATATTGGTGCGGAGATCTGAGGAGAGGAAATCAACTAATCCTGTTATCAGCTAATCAGGAAATTAGCTAATCCTGTTAGACAATTGTTCCAGCAATGGTCTAACAGGATTAGCTAGATACCAGAAAACTCGGATGTTGTTGCAGAAGGAGTGTTTGGCAACTTTTTTTTTCTCCTAGTTATTGCGAGCTGCAGTGTACGCTCAGTACGAAGCGGAACGTTTGAGATTGAGTCGAGACCTGAGCTGGACACTCGAGTCGAATGTCGAGCACTACTGTTATATGCCTGAAATATTTTTTCTTGGGATTGTTGAGGAAAATGTATATGAGTATGAGTAGTTTAAATTCAAACAAACCGATTCTTAGTTATCGCTAAACTTTTATATAGCAGTGCAGAAATATATACTAGAAGCCTGCTAAAGATATAATGGAATCACTTGGCTCTGGTATCAACTAATTCGAGTAGTCGCTTGTTGTGAGAGGAAAGTTTAGACAAACCGACAAGAAATTAGAGGTTACATCATTACGGTTCTAAAGACCAAGCCAATTTCCTGCTAAATTTTTCTGCAGTAAATAGAACTATTTGGTTTGTTCCGATTTAATATTTTCATTTGCATAAAAATGTTGAAAGGTGGTCGGAATCGAATATCGAAACTTACAAACTAAATCTTAAAATAATTACGAGATAAAACAGAACTTTTGGAATTTTTGATATCATTAACTCAACATAAGTTAGAATCAGTCGTATTTTTATTTCTTAAAACATTTAATTGGATGAATGAATGAATCAATGGATATTTTATCTCTTTTTTTATATTAATTTTTTAAAGATTAATATCTGCTTTAGGAATTTATAGTGCATACACTGACAACATAGTTCTGGTTTGATGGAGCTGTCCTGTAGGTATATTCAGTATGTGTGTGCTATAAAAGAGTGAAGACTAGCAATTAAAAAAAAAAAGGAATTTTTATATTTCAAGTGAATTAATGTTGAAGCAGATAAACCTGAATGGTTAATACGGTGAAAATACAAAGATTAAAAAAAAAGGATTATAATAATAGTGTACCCACAGCACTAATACTAATTAATATGTAGTTTTACGTGGGATCCGCATTTATTATTTTTTTTTTAAAGAAAGGAAATCTCTTATCACCTTGCTATCTATTAGTATATCTTGCTCTAAACAACACATGATAAATTGTTTGTGGACAGAGACTGGCTATGTTATACTTTTCATTGTTTTACGTATTAAACACTTATAGGATAATGAAATATTTAAGTCCCAGTACAACAGTCATTATCTAATTTCAGTCCAAATTTTAGGTGAAGAGGAAGGGAAAGACTTAAAAACAGCTGCAGACAAGGGAGAAGATAAAGTAAGCACCCCATCTGTTTCAGATTTGGGAGAAAGGGCTAGTGAATCTGTTTCCCACTCAGATGAAGATGATAGCAGTTTAGAGGACATGTGGCAAGAAGGAGTTGGAAAGAGATAAATATACAGCATGCTAAACCGATAACACGTCCTACCTCGTGATACCGAGAAATAGTTGAAGTTCATTATTTTAATGGCCAAAATTTGCATCTTTTTGCCAATTAGGGTTATCTTTTTGTTGCTACGATAGCTACTTTTATTATCACATGGAAATAGAATTGTTATGATTATATTATATTAAAGAGGTGAGCGTGTTGTGTTGTTTAGATTCTGTTATATACTCATAACAGCTCGAGAATTAACCAAATTGTGATTGTTTTAAAAATGTAAATTATTTATCTGATATTTGAATAAGAGATATATGAAGTAGAAATCGCTGTTTAAGTATGTTAGTGTATTATTAGATGCTAGTCTGTAGTCACTGGTGCACTGTTTAATTTAATTTATCACATTGAATTAGCAGTCACTGACTTTTTTTTTAGCTATTATAAAATCTATAAAAAAAATAAGAAAGAAAAATTCATGATTGCTGAAACAAAGTTCTCCTCACCCCTCTCAAAAGGAATATAAATTAGCATTGCAGATGTAAATATGGTATGCTATCTGTGTGCAAAAGTTCCACATTTATGAAACGCTAAGGCTTCTTCTCCTACTCAGCACGGCTCTTCGAGACTTGCCACTTCTGAAGTCCGATCCAATTATTAATATAGGATGACAACAACAACAACATCAATAACAGCATTTGTGTGAGCTTGGAATTACGATCCAAGCAACTAAAGCTGCGAGGCCAATACGTTAGGTCTGCTAATTGCGTATGTTATGGCTTTTTTGCTTATTTTTCGGAATGAGAAATCCGTTTACTGACGTTCAAAGATGGATTATAGGTCTCAAGGATTTTCAAAGATGTTCAAAGCTGGATTATGAGTCTCAATCATATTTAAAGACGTTATAAGCTGGATTATGGTTGTGCAAGGCAGAATAGTATGCGATAGTTGAATTCCATACACCATCAATACATATTGGTGCCTTTCGCGTTCTAGCCGGAATTCGAATTCACTTCTTTCTAACTGGTATTGTTGATATAGACTTAACATGAGGTTCTTGTCACAAATATAGTTGGTTGGAGAGAGAGAGAGAGATTCGAATTCTGGCCTAGAACACAGAATTTTTATAAAGACTTTTCAAATGAAGGTAAGTTAAATTGAATATGTTGACCCCTTAATACGAGAGACTGATTGCTGAACCCGATACTACGTTACTACTGTGTATAGGAAAAGAGAAACTTGTTTCGTTGGATTTCAAGATTAGTTTGTTGTATTCCTTGGAAAACACATGAGTGGAGGCTGTTTCAGAGAGCATAAGTAGAAAAAAATGAACTGGGAAGAAGGGAATTTGTTCTGTGAGTTTAGAGTTGAACTATGAAGAGGTGTTGAATGCTGCTTCTGCTACTGCATGAAATTCAGTGCATTTAAATAGAGAATTGGGAACTTATTCAGATGAAAGTGATCGTGGAAGTATATAGAATGTGCATGCAATGGACGAGTGTGTGAAAGTGAGGTGGTGAGAGATGTATCATTGATCAATCTAATTGCCCTTTTCTATACTGAGTCGAATAGGTTATCTTAAGGGCGCCGCTTCCTTGCCCTTAAGAGATTTTGAGATAATTTGAGAAAGCATTCCATGGTTCGTCAGTTTTGTGATATGCATTAAAAACTCTTTGGAGGTAAAGTAATGCCTTAAACCAAAGAGAAACTTTTCTTTTTTTTTTAGATACTGAGAAATCAATAATTTACACCAGGAAAGATTTCATCTTAGTGTAATTCCAAGAACATAAATTTATCTTGTCTAGAGATTTGGGTGTAAGAAAAGGATTGAGGTAGCAGTCAACTGGAGTAAGTGTTTGATATACAAGAAGAAGAGGACAAGCGAGAAAACAGAACCCTATGGGATCTCAGCATGGGTTGCAAAGTTAGACGATAAGGAACCGTCTATAGTGACATGTAGTGAGAGGTCAGAGAGCTGGAAATCCAGTTGCAGAAGTCTGGGTAATGGGCGCTTATTTAATAGACTTTTGTGTCAGACCTGATCAAAAGTTGGAGATATCAAAAAAAAAATCAGGTGTTCGCCAAAGGTTTCCACAGTACTTGTCCAAGATGGGTGATGTGACATTGGAAAGCAGATCCCCTTGTTGATCGAAAGTGGAGAAATTCATACTAGCGATCACCTCTTAGTTGGCACTCTTTGAGGTAGTGTTGAAGTTGAGTGCCAATGACCACCTCCATTGATTTGAAGGGAGCTGAGGTAAGAGAACTAGGACGGTGGTTTGATTATAAGGATTTGTCACTCTTCTCGAAAATGGGTTGTACATAAGCTAATTTCTAGACTGAGGGAAAGATACACATGGAATAAGAGAGAGAGAGAGAGAGCGCATAAAAATGCCACATAGAACAGGAGCCAGATTCAGAATGCAAACCTTCAGAGAAACCAGGGAAATGCAACAGGGCCAGAAAACGATTTTGGTAACTAAGTGTTTGGCATATTTGGGGACATTTACCTAGATCAACTATGAACACATTTGAAGAAAAGCATGAAGCCAATAGACTTACTTTTTTAATTGGATAACTCAAGAAAACCATCCAGTTGTAATAGAGGTGGGAGTAATGATAGACCAAAGTTAAGGACAAAGTGATTTGACAAGAGAACAATAGGCATGACAGTCATTTCGACATTATGCATGTTTCACGTTTTATTCTTTTCAAAATTAGTTTTGAACGTGTTGACAGTTTCGTTGGATCTATTTCGGCCTTTGGTATAAGCAGTCACGGAACATAGAGGTTAGGATGAAAGCAAGTTACATCATGCCCAATTCTTCTCTTGTACGCCTTTGGAAAAACAAGGCTTAGATACGGAATTAGAATTTAGAATGGAATGTGGGTTGAATGTTTCCATACTAGGGAGGATTATGTCAGTGATACGCACGATGCATATGTTTGATTGGGTTGGAATGCCGAAAATAATAGTTCACCAAGGGGAATGAGGCACAGAAGTCCCGAATATCATCCCACTTGGCATTCTTATTAGTGTCCAACGACTCGCTAATGAGAGAAAGATGACTCTCATGTGACTGTGTATGTTTTCAATGGGAGAAACGATCAGCACCAGACTGGGCTCAATTACCTATATGGCAAACACCATTCACAGTTTACTTGAAAGAGAGTAAAGAAGAAATCTATGATGTTTGGAGAGAGTGGTTGAGGTTATTTGGTATTCTGTTAGGGATGTGAATGATTTGTGAAAGATTATCGATAATAGCAAATTCCTCTGTGTAAATGAAGGAGGAAAGCAAGAGAGACAGTATCCAGCTTAGAATCTTCTGATTTTAACCTTCTTTGGCTGAAAATCTTTATCCCATTCTATCAAATTCATTTATTGTCTATCACTCTTCTAACGGCACCAACCATTCTGTAACTTTTTTTTACTTCGTTTTCTTAAATGTTGATTTTTTTTCGATCCAACTTTCCTGATAGTGAGATCATCCTCTGAGGTTTTAATTGTTTTGTGAAGATTTTAATGGTTTTGTGAACATTCATATATCCGAGGATGACCTCACTATTTGGAAAATTGGATCGAAAAAAATGAACATTTAAGGAAGTAAAAAAAGTTACAGAATGGTTGGTGGCTTTAGAAGAGTGATGGAGACAATAAATTAATTTGATAGAATGCGATAAAGATTTTCAGCCAAAGAAGGTTAAAATCAGATGATTCTATGTTGAATACTCTCTCTCTCTCTCTCCGGTTTCACACTCTTTGAATTCTTTCGTCTTACACGTGGGGGAAAGTTGAGAAGAAATTGGGATTTGAGTTTCCGTTGGGAAAAGTAGGAGAGTTTTGTAGACTAGACATACAAACGTTGATTTCTTCTTTAATATCCCCCCCCCCCCTCTAGTTATCGGCGTAATTTATTGAAGGCCTTCTTTTCGCTGAACAAAGGTAAGACCAACTAGGCTCTCACATATGATATGGAAGAAGTGCCTTCGAACTTGTTGAGTACCACTATCAATTCTGATCTGCACGTTGGTGTATCAGAGATCACTTTTACCACGAACGGAAGGTTTGCACGGGAGTCCTAAGCGGTGGCAATTTTTCTGGAATCGAAGTTACATTTTCCAGGTAGTTTAATGTTAGCATCCTTTAGCGTCTAGCATGTTTCTGAATAAAAGACGAGAAATGCTGGCAGTGTATTTATTATTATTATTATTTTATTTTATTTTTTTTAAATTTTGTTTTCGGTAGTGCTTTCAGTTTATTTATTTATTTGGATTTACGGTCAAAGCAACTTAGGCTATGAAGCTAGTATATTATGTCTGTTAATTGTGTGTTCTAATGCCGAAAAACCCTGCCGCCTCCTTATGAGACGGTGCTTTTGCTTTCAGTGGGAAGTGTATTGTCGTTGAGATGTTTCTAGTGAATCATTTCGAACTTGCTTTCTATTAATTCAGTTTTGCGGGAAATATCTAGTCAAGATAAACATGGAACTGGTCTACACTGTCAATGGGGTTTTCCAGATTTAGGAACTGCTTTACTGAAGGGAGAGCACAGAGGAATGGCATTAATTTATCGACCTTTCCCTAACCCGATGTTACCTGAATGTCCGTAACATTTATTTACATATATAACCTGTGCCGGTATAGTCCAATGGATATGGCATTTGCTTCCATAATGAAGTTCTATTCTAGTCGTCAACAGAAGAACTTTTTTCTAGGCTCAGCCTGTTCCCTAGAAAAGTACTTGTGCTAACTTTCGCATGGTAGTACCTTTTCCTCCAGGAGACTTGAATTCTTAACCATGCGTCTTAAAAAATAACTGTAAAACGCATACGAGTGCTAGTGTTGACAGTCATGAGTTGGCGGCAGTTGTCTGCCGCATTCTCTCTCTCTCTCTCTTGATCACTAATAGCGTGAGTTCAAAAAAAATCAGTCAAGACTAAAGAATCTCTGCCAACTCCCTTTGGGGAAATAAAATGTGTGGAGGAGTTGTTGTTTTTTAATTTATTTACGTATATAACTTTGATAGACTACAATAGTGTTTCCCACACTTTCAGTACCCACATAACCTTTTACAATTCTAGTAAACGACATACCCTCTCTCAAGCAAAGAAAATTTGGTAGAAGTTATAATATTTCATTCAAACACGAATAACTGTAAAGGTATTTTTTTAAAAAAATGTTTGCTTTGTAATTAATTACAAACAAGTGAAACATTTAAAAAATTATTAATTACAATATGTAATACGAATGCAATATACGTACAATAGAAACAAAAATTATGAAATTTTAATAATAATGAATGTTATTATTAAAATAATAATAATAAAAAAACGTGCAATGATTTCTTGAAATTTAGCGTAGAGTTCCGATCGCATGGTTCGAAATATTTTGAATGTAAATTCTTAATGCAAAATTGTAATTTGAAAAATTATTTATATACTAGATCTACACTTATCTGCAACAAAAATATAAAAAGAAAAAAATAAATAAAAATGAAATAGAATGTACCTCTTATCCTCCCCTCCTCTTAAAGACCTTTCGTCTTCCATCAGGGATAAGTGAACCGCACTTTTGAAAACATTGGATTACAAAAAGGCCGAATGTTACCGCTTTTCAGGTAAATGAATGAAAACTGTATCGAATGCAATGGAAATCGAAAACATTAATTAAAACAAAAATAGTTCTATTTCATTTTTATACCTTAATAAAAATTAGCAGATTAATGAGATCTGAATATCGTTTTAGACACCAAAAGGAAAATACAGATGTTGACAACCGCTTACATACTTCATTTATAGTTTTAATTCAAGTTAGCAGGTCGCTAAGGAAATAAAATTAAATCTTTGATGCTAGAATAAACAAAAAGTGTTTAATAATTTATAGAAAATATACAAATATGGTATAAACCTCTCCCTCGATGAGTGACTCCAGGAGAGTCGATGAAATAATAATAATATATATATATATATCCAGCTATACTTCCCTCCCCTACGTCAATCACATTTCCCGAACTCTCCTACTTTTATGACGTAGTCTTATCTGCACAATACTAAGTCAAATGACTCCTCACCCCCTTTAATTCTCAGTTCTCACTTAGCTACCTATCTACCCTCATGATGTATTATTTTCTTCTCTTCCCCTTTCCCAAAATAATAAAATAATAATAATAAAAAACAATGCTTACTGGGACAGTAAACAAAGAAATGGAAAGTTTATTACATGATTACACAAGTGGCTCCCTCAGTTATGGGAATACGATAATTATTATCGTAGTTTTTGTTTTGTTTTATTACACTCAATGCATTCTTTTATTACTTGAATAAAATTATCAGTGAGGAGTGCGAATAACAAAAATAAGAATTTACAGGAGAGGAGGCCAAACATTTTGATAGGAGGACGCGTAGGACTGAAAAAAGGTTGAAGAAACGTACCTGTTTATTTGATATTCATAAGACATGTGTTTCTTAAGTGATTTCCGAACCATAATTGTCTTCGTCTGCTTCATTTTGCTACTTCCAGAATCGGGCGTATCATTCTTATTGACGTTGTGGCTGGTAGCAATAATTGCAAACTTAATAGGCATGCTGAAGTTGCTGTTTCGAGAAATATTCTTGTCGGTTTAAATATTAAAAAAAAAAAAAAAAGGTACCAGCTAAATACGTCAAGTGATGTCAGTATAAAGAGAATTCAAATAAAGGTACTCATGTTTACATTAACGCGTGTGATGGAGGGGGATCGCATTTTTGAAAGTGGATTCGATATGGCACATTTTTTTCGAAGAAGATTGGAGGAAGGGGAAAGCCAAAGAATTCCAGAAATAGAGGTATGTGATTACGATAGCTAAGCTAATAATTTATAATGCTGTAAATATGATAACTGCCTGCTTCATACGTTGCAAAGTCGACGGCGCAATAATTTATACAAAAATACAATGCAGTAAACATTGAATACAAGAGATTAACTGAATCGCATGTAGATATATTTTAAAACTTTCTTAAAGTCGTTTAAGTTTTAACCTCACTATAATACTACTGTGATATGCATCCAACCTTTTACTAGGGAAAATTGTTATTAAAAACTTGAATAACAATAAACCACTATTTTAGTCGAAATATAATTAATGGGTGTCTACCGTATCATTACAGGACACAATATTTAGGTAGGCAATATTTGACACAAAACTGATTTAGCACTTCCACTAGGGTTTAATAATTTTTAATATTATAGAACAAGAGAACGAAATTAATATCAAAAATTAAGTAGATTAATTATAAGTAGATTATTCATTATACAGACAGTAACGAATCGGGTCAAAATAAATGTAATAATTCGTTTCTTGGGCTATAATCTGGCTTAACTAAAACTGGATCATAAGTGATGTACCGGTGAAGCGATTCTTATATATTGGGTGAAAGAAATGTATCGATTTTTTTTTTTTTTTTTTTTTTTTTGAGAGAAATACATTAGAGATGGCAACAAAATGCGTCTAGCTATGTGCACTCCACGTAGTAACGGGATTTGTGAGGGGCAGCGGAGTATTAATAATTTTCATTACAAAAATTTATACTGCCTCAAGTGAAACAGAGCTTGAAATAGAGAAAACAAGTATGTACTTCTCAATCCGTAGATGCATTGTAATCTACTTCTAAAATCATCTGTTTAGCTACTTGGATCTGCAACTCATTGTTTAGTAGTTTTAACAGCCTTCATACTGTTCAATCTTCTCGACAACAGTGCTTCCCAAACTTATGGATGCCAAGCCCCCTCTGGAAAAATTTAAATATTTCACGCCCCCCCCCCCCCCATCGAAACAAAAATCGTAATACAGACATTATTATTATAAAATTTATTGTATTTATATTCAGTACAATTTATCTCCAAGATTTTGCGTTTGTAATATTTTTTGTGCTTCTTATCAATACATTTTGAAATGAAACTTATATGAATAAGCATATATTTACTAATATTCATTAAGCGCCGAAATAAGCAAGAAGCAAAATTTGTGAACCAACACCAATGTGTGATTTTTTCCATTAAAATATAAAAAAGAACAAAATAGAAATAATAAAAATGAAATATGTTTCTTTTAAGATTAAAAAAAATCTACCCAGTCTTAAAACATTTTAAATTTGTTTTTATTATTTCACGGCCCCCCTCAACAAAACTTACAGCCCCCAGTTTGGGAAAGGTTGCTCTATTCATCAGTAGCCTTATAGGTCCGAACCCAGGAAGTGGACAAGCTGTCGTAGTTAAGTGATTGCAATCACTTGCGTAATTTACACGATTTTTTTTTTTTTTTTTTTTTCAGGCCATCTTCCCACTCTGCTACAGTGGATGAAAAAATAAAATACTTCACCAGATTACCTTTCATTCTATCTGCACCTCTGCTAGTCAATAATAACATCAATTTTTGTGAATTCATCTTAGAGTATTCAGTCAGATTCGCGGGGGGGGGGGGGGCAGGAAGTTATTGTTTGCGTTCATTAGATAGCTGCCGACGCTCTGTGAGATCTAATGATAAACAACGCAAGGTCCGGACTTCGCAATAAGTAATTACAGGCATCCAGTATTTCTTCTTGCTGTGGAAACAATAGTGATATTGTTCTTAACACATTTGTTGTTTTTTTTTCTAATTTTCGCAAACGTTAAGGGCAAACTACATTTTTATCGGTTTACGAAAAAATTTTCATGACTACATCCAAATGCGTTCATAAATTTATTGGCAGCATACTAATAAATTATATTGCAAAAAAAAAATGTTATAAGTTATATACATATTAAATTGCAATATGTTTGTGGCAAAAGTTACAATTTTCCTGAAGACGTAGTTAAGGAATTAATGTACAGTGCTTACAGAAAACTATGAGGAGATACATTTCAGTATAGAATATGTCCACACCGAACTGCGATGAAGCTTTCACAGCATCGTACCGTGCCTAGCACCAAGTGATTCATGAGGTCTTGAGGCAAACCTGCCCACTCCTCTTTCAGAGATAGGAGGAGTGGGCCTTCAAGCAAGCCTTGTTTGTTTTCTAGAGGGGAATTTCGAGCAGCATCGTCTCCCTACTGTTCTGCAGGGTTGAGATCTGTGGAGCATGCAGGCCACACATTCGGTTAATATCCTCGATCTCCAGAAGTATGTACACTGTTCGTGTACGATGTGGTGTGGCATGGTCATCCATAAAAAAAAATGAATTCTTCGCCTACAGCACCACGGAACAGGCGAAAATGACGTTGAAGAACTTCGTGACAATATCATTCACCAGCCATAGTCCCTTTTTTCCTAGCTCTTGTACTTGGTGCGTCCATTAAGCATGATGCCTCCCCACACCATGACCCCAGCACCACCTTATCTTTCCCTTTCAAGAACATTCTGGAGATGGTAAGCAGTACCACTTTCACGCCAGAGTGTCATCTAGAATTGGAGGCAAGACAAAAATGACTCGTCTATAAAGCGTATAGCCCATTGGTGTTTTGTCCAATATTTATGGATACAAAACGCTGAAAACGTGCTCTACTATGAGCTGTGGGTAAACGGACGCAGAGTACAAGTCCGTATAAGCCTACATATCGCAGACGTCTTGCCACAGTTTTTCGAGATATCCTTGTACCTGTGCTTGAATGAAGCCGACTTGCAAGCTGACCTTTCATGCTCTGTGTTAGAGCGATGGCGACCTATTAGCAATCGTCTAGTACACAATGCTATGAGATTTCAAAGTCACTGGCGATATCAGTAATTCTGCGGCCTTCATCAAGCTTTCCAATAATCCTTTCCCATGTGAAATCATCTAGATGATGTCTCTAAGACATTACAAGACATCCGAGTTTCCAACTTTATTCTTTCGCGTAAAGAGCTTCCTTCAAACGCAATTCGCTCTTCAACTTCAACTGTACTATTGCAAAGGGTAACGCTTACCCCTTTTTATATTACCCGTTATCTGACTAGAAAGATGCGTTGTTAAGAGTAATTTGTGAGCATTAAGCTCGTCCTGTGGAGACAGGGATTTAAATATAGTTATTGGATAGTTAAAATGGCTTTGGGTCTTTTATGCTTGTAGAGGTCATATTCATTGTAGTCTGCAGCTTGTTTGATCAGTTGATTTGGATGCCTGACCATGTTTGAAAAGAACTTTACAGCTAGAGAGTGAAGTAATGAAAAGATACATGGAATATTGGTATCGCAGTGAATCTATTCATTTCTGATTAACCATGGCGCATCTAGTATCATCCGCAAGCATTTGTTTTGCACTCGTTGTAATCTTAGTATGTTCAATTTGGAAATATGGCTCCAAGCTGGCAAAGCATAGGTAACTATGGATCGAATCACCATCTGATAAAGCAGCAGTTTGTTCTTTGTATTGAATTTTCTGCGTCGATTAATCATGGAATAGAGTTGAGCAATAGCTTCAGATACCTTCGCACAAATGAGTCTGATGAAACTATCGAAACGCAGTCTTTTATCTAGTTGTACCCCGAGATATTTAGTTTTCTGTTTGCCATTGGATTTTAGTATTAAATACAGGGGTGGCTCGTGCATGGGCACTACGGAACTGCAGCACCCTCAATGTTTCTCGATACATAAATATATTTATTTATATTTGCTTATAATATTTAATTTTATCGTCAACAATGCTATACAATTCTCTTATTTTGTAAAAGAAATAATAAAAATCCGTCTTATATCCATCTTATAGTACTTTGGAGGGCGAAGGACGCTAGCAGTACTGTGCTTACCACAGTGTCATATTGCTACGCACTCAAGCATATGCACGTCATAGTGAGATGGAGCTATTAGCGTAATGCGCAGTTCCACTGTTGTTTATATGCAGTTTGCGCCAGTAGTAGTGTTCTTAGTGCTTATCGTGTTTACTTCGTCTCTTTAAATATTTGGACATTACGATTAAAGGATTTAATTGTAATGTCCAAAAATTGTAAATCCATTCCTTTAATTACAGTTAAAGGAATGGATTTTATTTTTAAGAAATTTTGAATTATACCAAACGATATAATTTAATCGATAATAAACAATATTTTTTTAAAATTTTTACCATAATTTTGATATTTTATCCAAATACGTTACACTGTACTTGCAGTGTGTATGTATATTTCGAAAGTTGCAGCACCCCCACGATTTCAAGCCACGAGCCGCCACTGATTAAATAGTTGAATATCCCCTTTGGGATATTCAACTATTTAATCAGTGTGGAGACTATCCTTTTGGTGAAGAGTATGGCTGCACTTTTTTGAGGGTTTACTTGCAGCCTCTAACCTGAGAACAATTTTTCTGTACTGTCTTGAAGTTTCTTTGTTACAAGGTAAGGACGAAAAGATCTTGTTAATATTGCAGTATCGTCTGCATGTGATGGACGTCATAGTGTTCTGTGGGATATCTGCTATGTAGATTGAGAACAATAAGGAGCCTTGTTGAACTCCTGCAAAAATTTTGCGTTGAGTAGAGTTTTTTCCATTAATCTTGATCTTCATTTTTCTATCGGTAAAGTATGATTTGATTATACGTATCATATTCATTGATAAGTTTGCGCTAATGAGTTTGTATAGGAAACAATAGTGCCAGATTTTATCAAAAGCCTTCACAATGTCCAGGAGTGCAGCACCAGTGTGTTGTTTCCATTTTAATCCTGTAGAGATATACTCTACAAATCGATGTATTTATTGTACGGTACTGTGGTTTTGACGGAAGTCGATGTGCATGTTTGTAATGATGTTTAATTTGTCTGTTAATTCTTGCAGTCTGGAGAGGATGATTTTTTCGGCAATTTTTCCTAGATTGGATAACAGGCTGATGAGACGATAGTTTTGAGGCAGTTGTTGATCTTTGCCAGGCTTGTGAATTAGTATAATGTCAGAAATTTTCTAGGTTTGAGGGAAATACTGCAATCTTATTATTGCGTTTGTGATGTTGACAAGATGCACTATAGCTTTGCGTGGAAGCAGTTTGATGAGATTTTTATTTGTGAGACCATCCGGACCTAGTACTTTTTTGTTGAGATATTTGATGATGTTAATTATTATAGTTGGAGAAGTAGGGTTGATCAGTTCTAAATTGTTAGATTGTTTTAAGGTGCGTATAACATGTAGACGAGCCGTGTAAACTAGATTTGGTATTTATATTTTTATATGCTGGACTGCACTATTTTTCTAGATTGCTAGCTATAGCTTTGGATTTTTCATCATCTGTGTATTTTTCATCATCATCATAAATGCATGGTCGGTTTGCATAGGGGAAGGGATTTGTTTGTTTTTGAGATATTTTGAAAATTTCCAAATTGAATGATCTTCAGGACTAAGAGATATTAACTTATTTTCCCAATGTTGATTTCTGAGAGCTCCTGACTTGGTTGTTCAATTTGTGGAGGAGTTTTCTATCTTGTAGAGCATGTGTGTTATGATATCTTTTCCTGGCTTTGTTCTTATTTCTGATTAATTTCATAATATCTTCCCGGAAGACGGTTAGGTTTATAAATAGTTTTGGTGATTGCTGCTGGTGATGCTTTATTAATTTGATTTGTGAGGTTGGGTTGCCTAGGTTTGTCTATCTCCTCCTTTGATTTTATTGTGGGTACTGGACCAATGTGTTTGGGAAATACTTTGGATAATTTTCCCAGACTATGAAGGAATGTGGGGGAAATAATTGTTCCTGATTGCCTAATTTGAGTAAGATAGGATTGTGATCAGAAGACAGCTCATTCATTGTTTGTAACTGATATTGGTATTTGATGTTCCAAAGGATAACAATATCTAAAACATCTGAACTTCCAAGAGCACCATGGCTCTGTGGGACCGGCCGCTAAAATGTGGTTTGACCCCATATAATTGTTTAGTATTCGACCGTTTTTATTAGTCGTTTTACTGTTTTCCATGTGGGTCGTTGGAATTCAGATCACAGCGATGGTGATGAAGTCTTTATTGCCTAGAATGGCGTTTAAATCAGTCATCAGTAAAGTTTTCTAGATAAGTTATAAGCAGCGTAAATTTTGAGTTTAACAGTATTGGTAAACTCTACACCAATACAGTTTACTGTATTGGTGTAGACTTACCTATGTGCCTAATCTGTAACTTTGGAAGTTGGTTATGGCATTATGTTTAAGGTAGTTTTAAGCATAAATAGCAGTGCCACCATCTATGAGATCAAGTCTTTCATTTCTATACATCAGGAATCCTTAATTTCGTAATGTTTGCTCGTGGTAAATGTGTCTCACTGATTAGAATAACATCCGGGTCGTATCTAATACCGAATTTTTGAAGTTCAATAATTTTGTTTGAGAGGCCGTTAGCATTCCAAGCGACGATTAGGAGAGAGTTTGGAAGAATTTTAGTTCTTTCATTGTTAAGTGCTGTTAGAATGGAATGCGTTTCTTGTAGAAATACTTTTGTATAGGTGAGTGCTGGGCTTGATTTTACTAAATTCTTGAAGCATGGTAACTAGAAAGTCGGTAATGACCGCAGTCAGGTTGGATTTGTTGTTCATGGCATGTTGTTTTCTTGGAACGTGTCTCATCGGCGTATGTTTTGTTCGATTGAATCGTACTTTCTTGGTTTTCAGACATTGTTTGAGTCGGAGGCGATTCAGCTTCCTTTAATTGCTTGAGGTTGAGAGGGAGTCTGATTATTTCTCACAGTCATTCTGTTTTTTTGGGTAGAAGCTATATCAACTGTAATTTGAAGGATGAGGGCCGTTGCAATTGGCACATTTGCAGGTATGGTTCTCGGCTTGGAACATGTTAGTTGGGTGGTTTTCACTACATTTCAAACACCTGAAGTCAGCTCTATATAGCTTCTAAGCATGGCCAAATTTCTGACATCTGTGGCATTGTTCTGCTCATGTTCCTTTTCTAAGTGGTTCAGGAGTAATCCTTAGCCCGCAGATCGAAGTTACCCCACAGATGTTTTTATGCAGTGGCGGCCCGTACATAAGCACTGCGACACTGCAGCACTCCCAAGAAAAAAAATGAAAAAATTAAAATTTGTTTGTGTTAATAAATAATAACAATGCTTACAACATTATATAAATGCAGTACAACATGTTAAAGGTTACAGCTTATGTTTTGACATTGATTGAATAGTTAATAATTGGAATTGTTCGATTAACGCTTTAGATTACGAAACAAATGCACTGCGATCTAAACGCCGATAGTTTGCGCTTGTCATTACACGGTTACGTCATTCCCAACTGTAACTGCTCAAACAGCAGTGTATTTTTAGTATGTTTACATGCCTTATTTCTGTGAGATATGAAACGTTTATTATTGGTGCGTGTGCGTGGTGAACTATTTTTTCTAAATCTTATTTTATTTTGTTAAAATAACATTTATTTATTTATTATAGCTACAAGGCTGAATTATGATGAGTATCACTGTTGAAAATATGAAAAGAATAATATATTTTCAATTATCGTTACACGAAACAAATGCACTGTGATCTAACGCCGATATTCGTTTGCCTTGTCGTTGCACGTTACGTCATTAGATACACTGCCCTTTGGGCAGTGTATCTTATGCCTGCTCTCGTTATTTCTGTGAGATATGAAACGTTTATTATTGGCGCGTGTTCGTGGTGAACTTCTTTTTGTAAATCTTATTTTATTTTGTTAAAATAACATATAATTATTTATTTGTTATAGATACAAGGCTGAATTATGACGAGTGTCACTGTTGAAAATAAGAAAAGAATTATATTTTTTCAATTATCGTTACACGAAACAAATGCACTGCGATCTAACGCCGATATTCGTTTGCACTTGTCATTGCTATTGATACGAAAATTTTATTATTTCTGTTTGTTCGTGGTGAGGATGATTTACATATTTTTAATATGTAAATTTATTTTTTAATAAATTCGTTACTGATTAGGGAAAAAAGTGTTTTTTTGTATATGCAGCACCCCCACTTAAAATTTTCACCGGCCGCCACTGTTTTTATGAGTTGTGAATTTCCACCAACACAAGTGGCACCGGGCCTTGTCAGCTCTATGCATCCTACTCACTTTAATCGGAAGCAAACCGTGATTAATAAGATTTGTTGCAGTCTCCTCTGAGGTGTAACCTCAGTGACTTCTATGAGTATAACATTTAGGTTTTTTTCACTACTTAGGGAGAATGTATGAATTTGGCAAGATTATTCATCAGTTTAGTGGGTTGAATTTTTTATGCCCATAACTGTATTTTTGTCCACGAGTAGGCGTTATTTTAGTCCTTCATGATTGTTATGATCGACGTTCATTTGCTTTTATCGCGTAGAATGACTGGAGGAAACTTCTCCTTAACGGTGCCTGAAGTATCTGTTGTAAGAGTGTGATCATCTTTGAAGTACCTCTTTAGTCCATCACTTTTTATGAGCATGTTCTTCCTGGAATTCTTTAGGAAGGGAGATCACTGATTTATTTTTTCACCTTCTGTTCCCGTATTGTCATCTCAAGGTCATTACTTGTCACTGAATATAGATTTAAATAACCAGGCCATTCGACTTCAAATTTCTTCAACAGCTTTTTAAGGAGATAGTGCTTGCTTTTTGCCCAAATTTTGGACTAATCGTCTGTATCGAGATTTTCTATAATTTAAATAAAATTATTACCTGTTAAGTAGCTACTGATTTTCACAAACACTAAAGTAAAGATCAAATCACTTAGAGAACACAAAATAAACTATTTCACCTCGAAAATCAATCTTATCCGAATTCAATACTCACCGCAGAATCCGATCACCACCGTAATCCATGACTATCAACTATTAAATGACTTTTTTTTTTCAATCCACAATTCGCTCAGCGCACACCCTTTATCCAGTTGAAATCTACCACGTGACTACTTTGAGCGCAATTCGAAAATTAGAATGTGTACCCGCTTTCTACTGTAAATCATCAGTTATACAAATTGCCATAATCCTATTCATCTGAATTTGCGGTTGTAATCTTCAGAAATAGTGTCCGACCTTAGGTTTTGGACACCAGTGTATGAACTAGTATAACACTTAGTTTTTTTTAAAACAGTAGTATGAGTTAATCTTAGCCCAAACTTACTACTTTGTGCGTATACTCCATCATCACTAAATTTAATAATTTTAGTATATAATGTAGTAGGTGTACGCGTCTTCTTTTCACTGGAAGATCAGCACCCTACCTTGGAATTTTATCTATCATTATTAACAACCAGGGGCGCGTCAGTAGTGTCCGGCGCCTGTGTGCAAAACTTTAGTTGGCGCCCCTATACCCCTCCCCCAATAAAAAAAAAAACACTTTATAAAAACAGTTTTAATATTTGATGCCAATAAAGTGACTATTTCATTTGAATTTTATCTCCTAAATAGGAGGGCATATCTTTGAAGTCAGGATCATTAGCTACACGTCGCGTGTGTTCCGATATAAAAGGATGAAACTTTTCTAACATCTCAATGCATTATAAAAAATTGCATTGTTGCTATTGTAAAGTTTATTACTTTTACCACGAAGAGCTAGATTTTGTTTGCCTAAAAACTGTACTACAAAAATTATTCTTTTTATAACTTCATACCAACGTTTCTTTCATTATCTAAAACTGTTTTTTGCAAATGATCAATACAACTTTTATTTTTTAAGGATGTAATTAATTCTGTCCATTTTTTTGTAATTGTTCAAATGATTTAAATCTTTCTCCTGACGATTCAGGTACATTGCAAGATGTTGCCTATATTCTGCTGATAACAGCAGAATATAGAATAAAGTTAAAAACTGCAGCAGATTTTCTTATATATGTTTAGAGCAAATGCGAGTGTGAATAAGATTAAACAAATTCAAACGCGTGTCATCCTGTAAATAGTAAACTCACGCAAGTTCAGGATTTTACTTGTTTACGTCAAACTACTCGTTAGCACTAGGATCTGAATCAAATAAGATCGTAAGGAATAATAACAAATAAGTGATTATAAATAATTTGTTTAAGACAAATCTATAAAATATAATTAAAATTTAAACAAAAATGTAATTTATTTTGATATAATTAATGAATAATATTTTTTTAAAGTATTTCCTCCTCGCCTGAAATCTTTGGCGCCTTTACTGTCCTGACACCTGTGTGTCGCGCACATTGCCGGCGCGCCCCTCTTAACAACAATACTCTAAATCAGTGTTTCTTAACCAGGGGTGCGAGCTGGAAAATATTCCAGCATATATTGACTAATTATTTAAATCATATTTTGCTTTTTCCACGAGAGGAAAAAAAAAAGTTATGCAAACTAAATTATATTTAAGATATATAATATTTCAACCGTACAGAATTATTCTATTTCACCAAGAACTTTTTAATATAAATTATACATATTTTTTTATTTGTTACATTTTAAGAAATTAAAAACCACTATATTCAAAAATTATACCCGAATGTACGCCGCTCACGCATGCGCCAAAGCCGAAAGCTTGGATACTTGCTGCGCATACACTCCCAATTGTCATGAGAAACGTCATTCGTTGTGTACAACAAACTGGATCAAGTGACAAACGAACGTTATTTTATTTTATTTATTTTTTTTGTTTTGTTTTACTGGCAGTAATCAGTAAGTAAAGAACAACTGTATAGAAAAATCTTTGCCATGTCAAAAAGACGCCAATGGAAAGAGAAAGACGGTACTCAAAGACCACAATGCATTATGTTGCAAAATATTTTCAAACTCCAATCTTAAACCGTCAAAGTTGTTAGAACATTTCAACAAGCAGTATGGTGGTAAAGCTGCAGGACATACACTTAACATCTTGAAGTCTAAGAGGGCACGATTCGATAGCAGCGGTACCATTACAAAATTTGACTCTGCGGTAGTTCAGAAGCGTTTGTTAGAAGCTTCTTATCAGGTGGCATATCTGTGCGTAAAGGGGGAAAAAAAGCTTCATGCAATAGCTGAAGAATTGGGGGAAAAATAGCTGAAGAATTGTACATTTCCAATGCACAATTTCCTTGTGCATTGGAAATTGCAAAAAATTTGTTAGGTTCTGAAGCACATAAGAAAATTCAGCAGATTCCATTATCAAATGATGTGATTCGATCACGCATTCAAGACATCAGTCAGGGTATTTTAGTGCAAGAAGTACAAGATATTAAAACCAGTCCTCTGAAAGCGTGTATTCAATTGGACGAGTCAACTGGCGTTGATAATTGTAGTGAGGTATTAGTATTTGTGTGATGCATAAAGGAAATTTTGGAAGAAGTTTTATTTTGTGATCAACTGGAACTCACGGCAAAAGGAATTGGTGTTTTTAATCGCATTGAAAACGTTTTCTTGAAACATCAAATACCATACTAATGGATGTGATTAGCTCAATGTGTACTGATGATGATGCACCTGCGATGTTAGGCAAAAATTCCGTTTTTTTTTTTGCCTATATCAAAAAAGAAGTATCGCAAGTTACAATAACACATTGCATGTTGCAACGCCATGCGCTTGCATCAAAAACTTTGCCAGAGAACTTTAAAAAAATATTTAGCTACGGCGGTAAACATAGTAAATTATATTCGAGGACGGGCGCTTAATCATCGTGTCTTTCGTGCTTTTTGCGAAGAAATCGGTGCTAACCGATTTGTGCCGAGTGTGCTTCTTTATCACACTGACATAAGATGGCTCTCCAAGGGACGTATGCTTAGCAGGGTTTTTGAAATGCGCGAGGAGATTATTCAGTTTCTTATATTAACCAGAACTGTAATTAAGTTCAAGACTGAAAGAAGAGATGCAGTAATTCGATTGGCCCACTTAGCAGATATTTTCGCTCACCTAAATGAATTAAATACATCAATGCAAGGGTATGGTAAGAACATAACATCTAGTGAAAAATTATTTGGTTTTATTGAAAAACTAAAAATTTAGATACGTCGAGTTGAAAATGATAATTTTGCAAGCTTTCCCTTGCTTGATGAAATTGTTCTGGAAAACGAAAAAATCACAATTTACCTGAAATTGTAATACATTTGCAACACTTGATTGATTCTTTTCATGGATATTTTTTCATGAGAGATATTGGCAAAGAGCAGAGTTGGATACTGGATCCATTTCTTTTTGATCTGAATTCTATAAACGACGGTAATTTAATAAACGACAATCTTATTGAAATGCAAGCCAGTGCACGTATTCAAATGGAATCTGAAAAATTGGATTTAGAACAATTCTGGTGTAATCAAGTTACCATTTCCCCAACTGGCGAAGGCAGCAATGCAGACACTTGTACCATTTGCTATCTTTGCGAAATGGGATTTTCATCACTTTTGCACATAAAAACAAAAACCCGAAATCGCTTAAATGCAAGTGATTATATGCGCATAGCCCTTTCGAAAAAAGAACTTCGCTTTCAAAATATTATTATGAAAAAGCAACAACAAATTAGTCACTAAAAATTTATATGTTATTTTGATTTTATGTTGATACATATATGTATTTTTCAATAAATTGTTTTGCAATAAATTTTATTTTCTAACAAATAAAAAACACTTTCTCAAGGGGTGCGAGAATGTAAATTGAAGTTCACTGGGGTGCGGGCCAGTAAAAATATTAAGAACCACTGCTCTGAATCAATAATAGTTATAAACAGTTTATATTTCACTGCGAACACACGGAAAAAGAGAGATGCAACGACATTATAAAAAAATTCATGAAACCTGCGCATCAGTTGTTCAGGGAAGCTTCAGGTTGCTAAAACCGTCTATAATGGGCACTATTCAAAATTGAAAGCGTTGTGTGACCGGATCGTCGTAAAGCGAAGCCTATGTAAAAGCACTCAAGTGCAAAACAAATGGGCTCCCAAAACCTATCAGAATGCTCTTGATTGTGAGCCTCCGTACCGTAGTCGGAAGAACGATGCTATGTGAACTTTGGTAAAAGACATGGATTCTCCTTTCGTAATTAGCGACGAAATAATTTTATATTCTTTTATAAAAATGTTTTCAATTGAAGGTGAGTCAGCTGGTCTCTTACATAACTGCTGAAGATATTTATTTCTCAAAGTAATTCGTCTACCAAATTTTTCCTCTCCCAATACAGACAAAAATACGTTTGATGTTAAATTAATTCAGTGCAGAGTACTCATATGTTGACAAGTCCCGGAATTCCAAAGAGGTACTATGCGATAATCATAATAGGAAATACAATAATCCAAATAGTAAATAGTCAATGCAATATTTTGCTGGTGATGATATCGTCATGATTCTCCTAATGGATAATTATGAATGACAAAGTAAAGCTTTGTAACAACTTTTCAAAGTTTTATTGCATGCTAAAACTGTCTATTATCATGATAATAGATTTCGATTTATAAGAATAGCCCTTGTAATAGGGTTCCCGTGAGTAATTCCTGCAAATTACCAATTCTGCGCATGGAACTATATCAGCCTTCAGTATATATCCCAAATATTAAAAAACTAATGAATTTCTTGATATGTACTTTAAGTTTACATTACTAATCTCCTATCAACAATTTTCCTCCGAATTAGTGTGACTTGTCGGCACTCTAATATTGACATATCAAATATTTCAATCTTCTAGGGCACTTCTGATTGAATCAATCCCTAGATCTTGGTCATCCTCAGTATCTCTGTGCTGTCATCTTGACCGTGAAACACCTGTTTTGCTAACCTTTCTTCTCCCATTCTATTTAAATGATCATACCACATTTTACTGTGCGAGGAGAGCTATTCTTGAAAGCTAACAACGTCAGATTTCTTCCCAATATCTCCATTTTTAATATGGTTCTGCCATTTATGCCATCTGTTCACTCCCCTAATTTTTTTTTCAGAATTCTGTGGGCTCTAGTCATTGATCAAGTACATTATTTTTAACCCAGCTCTCAGATCCATAACTTCAAACTGGTTTGAACACTGTGTTTTATATATATATATATATATATATATATATATATATATATATATATATATACTTGTCTTATAATAAATGCTCACTTACAACTGAAATATAGACTATGTATTTCTCTATATAATGTTCCATTTACCCCATATGAAATGTCATCATGGCAGGAATTATTGACAAACAAATTACATCACATTATGCCTGAAATTAAGCATTGCCATTCAAGTCAACGTAGAAAGAGAAGCAAAGTTGTTTTTGCTAGGCTCCGCATTGAGGACTGATGACCTACCTGTGTGGGGGAAAATGCAATATGCGCCTTACTATTTGTCATATTCTGGTGGGGTGCCAACACTTTACAAGAGAGAAGAATGAAACGTTTACCTATCTAGCCAAGCCATATACACTCAGCAGATGTTATCAAATTCAGATAGATTGCATGATGTTTTTAACTTTTTAGAAATAATTAATTTGTACAAACAAATTTGACTGTAATTTTGTTCATATGTAAGTACTGCATTGCTTAACTTAATTTTTTTACATGCATATTTTTACTAATTTATATTTCATTATCAGCGCCGTCGCCTGATTAGATCGCGCCCTGAGACAAACAATCAAATATCGTCCCTGATGGATTATATGACAAAAATATAAGAAAATCTCCAATTGCTATTTTGATTTTATTACAAGAGAAACATTAATGCAAAACAATTACATAATAATATTAATTAAATGTTTGCTCTACGGGATATCGCACAATAAAACTGTTTATAAGCTCTTCTACATTTAAATTATAAACTACGTCCACCTCTATCGATATAGTTGCTAGACCAACCAATCTTTCTTTGGATCATTTGGTGTTCGCAAATAATTTTTAATCAGTTTAAGCTTGGAAAAACTTCTTTCCACACTTTAAAGATCAGAACCCGTAATAACATCATACAAAAACTGTGTAGTTCTGCATGGGGGTTCTTCTGCTATTACACTGCGATACTCCACGTTGGCCTTGTCTACTCTGAGGCAGAGTATTGTTCACCAGTATGGCTAAACAGTCCTCATATCAAGAAAATCGATACGCAAATAAATACAGCGATGAGGAAAATAACAGGTTGTGTCAAATCCACTCCCCCTCTACTGGCTTTCAGTAGAGGGGAGTGAATTTGACTAAACATTTCTCTGGGCACCTTTGAGCAATATTGCACCACCGAACCTGCGCAGGCAATATGCTCTGGTAAAAGAATACAAACAAATAAATAGCAATCCCCTATTCCCGATACATGAAGATCTCCCATATATAAATATGGATCGCCTTAAATCCCGACGGCCTCCACTAATACTGGCTGAAGAAGTAGTAAATAGCAATTTCAATGTTAATCCGAAATGGCTAGAAACTTGGAAAGAAGAAAAATCGCCACAGACTTAAACAATTATATCCTTCCCAACCAAAATCCGAAAGGGATTGAGCTCTATGGAAAAGCCTAAATAGGATACGCACAGGACATGGTATCTGCGCATACAGCTTACACAAGTGGGGAAGATCACCTACACCCCCAATGCGACTGTGGGGCCATAAACCAAACCATCCAGCACATTGTGGAGGACTGCAGGATAAGAGCCTTCGCTGGTGACCTGAGAGATTTTTTTGAGGCTGATCCTTCAGCTCTTGATTGGCTATCTGAACTTGACTTAAAATTTTAGACTTTATTTTATTTTATAAAAAAAAAAATCAGCTAACGCCTTTTTTATTCCCGTATATAGGGAGTAGGCGAGGCCATTTAGCCCTATCTAACTTTTGGAGACCGAGTGGGCAGTTCAATCTCCACTGGTACCAATCAGAGATAGATGGCCCAAGACTATCACTAATTAAGCAGTACACAGTGAAGAGAGACGGCTCAAATGTGCCCCCATCTCGTGGTCGCTAACACAATATATTTAATGTCTGAAATAATGTGGGTTCTACGGTCGATTTTCTTGAGTTTACAGGACGAAAAACCCGAGTTTCCGGGAGGAAAAACCCGCTTGCCTGTGCCAGAGATCGACTAACTCGGGAACCAGTCGAAAAAAAGGCTTAGAAAAATTTCCTTTAGTCGCCGATTTTTTTTACCTGATATTTGTATATGTGCATTACTTGTATCATTTTATTGTCTGCACAAATATGTATTTATATATTCTGATGTCATGTGTCTTTATTATGCCATACGCTAAATAAATAAATAAATCCGCACGTGCTACGCTAACAATTCATAGCGACGGCTCCTACCGCAATATGGCTAACGAGCGTCCTTCGTCGTGAGGCAGGCTGCCTCGATGCTCCCCCCTGTTGACGGTACTGTTCATTATTTATGTATTACTGTAACCTTTCGCAATAGTCCAGCATGACCTTTGCTGTTCTTGTGCCAATAAACCAACCAATCCCATATAATTGTAGTGTTCTGAGAAGTGTTTCTCTGGGCACCTTTTTTGTGTGCCTTCACCAGATCTAGAAAACTTAAGTACAGTTCTTTGTTATATTTCCATGATTTCTGAATCATTTGTTGTAAAGTAAACATTTGGCATCCTTTATTTTGTCTGAACCAGCTTATTCTTCAAATTTTTCTTCTAAAATTCTTCTTACCCTCTTGGGGTAAGAAGAATTTTAGAAGAGAAAATTGAACGTATGCTTGCATAAATCTAATTTTGAACGCTTATAAAGAAATTCTTCCTGCAATTCTTATATTCAATTTTATTTCCATTTTTTTAATAGATGGGAACTATGAAAGTTCTATTCATGTGGAATTCGATTTTCTGACAAGGTCTTCTGAATTATGCAGTGTAGCCGCTGCAAAACTTTTACATATCCATATTTAAGAATTTTTCGAATATAATCTATTCCAGCCACTTTCCCATATTTCGGGATTTTAATATATTTTAATATTGACCAGGAGTACACATCTAGCATTGAGAGGTACTTCTGTTCACATTCCTCTTGAATATTCTGTACAATAGTTCTGTCATTTTTTGTTTCATTCAAGTCTTTCAAAATAATTACTCCAAACATCTAGAATATCTTCACCTTTAGTTTTCGTTTCATCTTTATCATCTCGGATTCCTTTTACATAACTCTTTCCTCCAATTCTAATAATTTTCATTAGCTTCCAGAACATTTTGCTGGCCTCTTGATATTTATTTCAGATCTTATATATTTCCATATTCTCACTGAAGTCTTCCTATTGATTTTTATTTAGTTACTTTTAAATATAGTTTAACTCTCCCTTACATTTTTTTCTCTGTATTGTTAAAGAGTATCTGCCTACTTATTTGTTAACAACTTTCAGTATGCGTTCTTTGTCAAGACTGCTTCTTTAACATCTTGTCCACTGTGGTGTACACACCTCCATAGCTGAATCAATCTGAACCACCGAGACTCCAAGGTTTGGTTCTTATCTTCGAATTCTTTTATGATTTTATTCAATAATGTTTGTATAGTTGAATCTACTGATTACATATTATCTTGATGGACCTATGATTTCAGTCAGCATTTCTCCATGACTGCAGGTCGTAAAGAGTCCAGCTATTCCTGTCTTCAGCCTTTCTTTTCTATTTTCTTCCAACTTTCTTGATCATTGGGTCTTCCCACATTAAGGCCGGTTTTCAAGGTTTCCTTTTGGTTTCTCTCGATATAAATTAGTTACTCTGAGTGTCCATCTGTTGTCTCTCAATCTACAACAGCATAAGTAGATGGACAGGACATCTGGCGAGATGTCCTGCCAATCTGCTTAAGCTGTTGTAGTATGATTTTTATTACATCTTTGAGTCCAGACTTCTTCCTGATTTCTGTGTGTCTTACGTGACCTGTTTTATTTATATTGCACATTCTTCTTTCTATTGCATGTTGAGTTGTTATTAAGCTTTGTTCGCTTGCAGTTATGTTCCAGGCTTCACTGCCATAAGTTAATGCTGGTAGGATGTGACTGTTGAAACAGTTTGCCTATACAAGCTGTTTAACTTTAATTCTTTTTAAAGCTTTCTTACATATTGTTCTTTTTCATGCGATATTCTTTTTATCCTACTTAGTTTTAAGTGGTTACTTCCAATTTCAAATTTTCTTTATACTCTTTGTATGCTTAACTAACATGAAGAAATCACTATAAACAATAACACTCAGTGGGTTTTATTTCTTGTCTACTCTCCATGTGATCTTGTGCCCATTTTTATCTTGGAACATGGTGTTTAGTGATCGGCCATATCCTGAACAGAAATTAAACAGGTACACATACCATTATTATTAACCTTGTCCTTTTATACAAATTTTCCCAAAAGTTTTTATATGCTTCCTAGGATTCGTTTCCTACTTTGCTATTTTTTTGACAAGGATCAGAAAAAATTGTCTAATAGGATGACTAGTATATTGGACAGAAGAGATGCTTATACCGTGATTTATGTGAATTTTGCTAAAGCTTTTGACTGAGTACCGCGTGGTCAACTACCGTAGAAATTGAGAGATATGGGATAGATAGTTATTTAGTAGATTGGTTTCAAGGAAGGTTGACTGACAGGAGCCAGCGAGATGGTGTCTCCACCATCTCGCTGGCTCCTGTCAAGTCTGAAAAAGGAAATTGAAGGGTGGGTACCACACTGTTCTGTTCTGGAACCGCTTTGTTCAATTTCTATTAATGATGTGTTAACGGTGTGAAAGGAGACATTCAGTAGTTTTCTCTTCCTAATTTAGCATCATCAAGAAGTTATTTAGTATAGTTTTGCAGTTTAGTCAGAGAAGATGGAATGAGGTTTAAAATTTTGGAGGAACTTTGCTTCAGAAGGTGGAGGAGGCAAAGGATCTGGGGATCTTGGTAGCGAATTGAAGTTCAGGGGACACACTGCAAAAGTTGAGGGCTACTGAGAAAATTGCTGCTCTAATGCGAAGAACGCTGACATGCGGATAAAGGAGGTGACAATTCCACTGTATAAGGCACTAATTGGCCTCATTTGGATTGCTTTGCAGATCTGATTACCTGGCTATATTGGTGATAAGAAACATTGGAGATAAAGAGAGTTTAGGGGAAATAACTAAGACTGCCTCATGACTCTGAGATATTGAGTATGAGGACAGATCGACGGAATTTGGCATTCAGAACTTGAACAGATAGGGGGGGGGGTATAATTAAGATATTATTAGTTGTTGAGGAAGAAGTTTAAAGAAGTTCAAATAGATACAAGGGAATTATTGCACGAGTAATTATGATGCAAGACCGAGAGATCATTACTGGAAACGGTACAAAAGTCATATGAGTAATGAAGTGAAAAATTAAATTTTTTTGCATACGATTGTTAATGAATGGAATGTATTACAAGAGTGGTTGGTCAGTGCTGCAACACTGAATATATTCAAGGTATATTGGGGTCTTGTAAGTGTTCAACCTCCCGCGATGAGTCTTCGGACTCCATTTCTATTTTAAAGCCAATATAGAGCGGCTACGGTTCCATAGTGCCAGTACATTTTCGTTCTTTGAGCACTCAGTGGATGCCTGTCAACTGGGCGCATGTCGTGACGGTGAGGATTGGACATCTATTCGGTTCTGTCCATTCTTTAAAGGCAATGCAGAGGTATCCATCTAGTTATCTGGTTTTGGCCTTTAACACGTTCATTGCCAATCACCGATATCGCGCGATGCGAGTTCTCACCAAACGGCCGATCACGCGTTATCGCGTTGACGTCACTAACTAAATAAAAAAATTAAAAAAAAAATTTGGCCACCACACGAAATTCCAATTTTCAGCTTGGCAATGAACGATATCGCGCGATCACGCGATGCGAGTTCTCACCAAACGTCGCTAACTAAATAAAAAAAATAAAAAAAATTTGGCCACCACACGAAATTCCAATTTTTAGCTTGGCAATGAAAGTATTAAGCGATATATGCAAAACTGTAAACATAAATTTGTGCATAAGAAATCCAGTTTGCAAGAGAAAGTACATATCACGTCGAAGTTTTGCCTCGATGTGTTTACTAGTTTATTACTAAATTTTGTTGTTATGTTCGAGTCATTTCGACTCCTGGTGATTCTATGGTCACACATTCTCCATACAGATCTGTCCCTGGTCATATCTTTCAGAATTTCCAAGCGCATTCCAGTTGCTTCTTTAACTCCTATCTAATTCTTGGTGTTCCTCTTCTCCTGCTTCCATCAACTTTAGCAAAAATCATCATCTTCTCCAGACTGTTATTTTCTCGCATAATATGTTCGAAGTATGACAATTTTTGCTTGATGATCATAGCTTCGAGGGAGAAATCTGGCTTTATTCTCTCTCTATTACTGATTTATTAGTTTGCTTTGCAGTCCATGGTATTCTTAGTAAGCGTCTCCAAACTCATAATTCAAATGCATCTATCTTCCTTCTTTCACTCTTCTCAGAGTCCAACTTTCAGATCCATGCAGAACCACAGGGAATACCATTGCTTTCAGGATTCTGATTTTTGTTGCGAGGCTAACATCTTTATCTTTAAAGATCTTGCTTAATTTGTCATTGCTTTCTTTCCGAGTAATAATCTTCTACCTTCTTCAGTACAATAACCATCTTGATAAATTTGGGATCCTAGGAGCACAAAATTGTTAACTGCTTTCATTTTCCCCCCATTTACTTCAAAATCATTAAGTTCACATGTTGCCATAACTTTATCTTTCTTTAACTTTCGTAATAAGTTCCTCCAAATGTTCTTTGCATTCTGCTAGCAAGGTGTATCATCTGCATACCACAAATTATTAATATTTCTTCCACCAATTTTCATTCTAACTGAAGACTCCTCCAGCCCTGCCATTCTTAAAATGTATTAGCTGTGCAAGTTAAATACTTTCGGAGATAAAATACATCCTTGTCGCACCCCTTTACCTATTGTGAAATACTCAGTTTCTCCAAGATCTGTTCGGACAGTAGCTTCTTGTTCATAATAAAGATTCCTCAGAAGGATAATGAAATGCTCTGGTATTCCCATTGTTCTTACATTCCACAGTTTCACATGATCTACAGAGTAAAGGCTTGCTATAGTCAAGGAAACAAAGGTAGATGATATTCCTGTGCTCTTTCTATTATCCATCTCACATTGACGATTTGATCTCTTGTTCCTCTGCCTTTACGAAATCCTGCCTGTTCATCTGGCGTTTCTCTCTTCATGAATGGCTCCAGTCATTTCTGAACGATCTCAAGTAAGACTTTACTTGCATGAGAAATCAGTGCTATAGTTCTGTAATTTTCGCACTCTCTTGGATCGCCTTTCTTCAATAAAGGTATATAAACTGATTTTTTCCATTCCCTAGGCCATTTAGTTGTTATCCAAATTCGCAGACACAGAGCTGTTAAAATTTTAACTGCCTCTTCTCCCAGGGCTTTGAGCAGCTCAATAGGTATTCCATCCCCTTCTGGTGCCTTCTTACTGGATAGCTGTTGCAGTGTCTACCTCACTTTACTCTCCAGTGGTACTGGCTCTTGTGTGTAATCCTGCTCTTCAAATTTCTTAGTAATTTTTGAGTCATTTCTGTAAAGGGCTTCTCTATAATCTTTATATCATTCTTTGATGTCTGCAGCTTCTGTAAGATATCCTTTGTGTTTATTTTTCAACATTGTCACTTGGCACTAAACTTCCCTGTTAGTTCTCTGATCTTTTTGAAAATATCTCTTGTTTTTCCTTTCTTGTTTTGGTCTTTTTATTTGTTGGCATTCCTGCTTAAAATATTTTTCCTTGTCTCTTCTGGCTTGTCGTTGAAACTCTGTATTCAAATGCCGCACTTCCTGCAAATTTCCTCTGGCCTTCATTTTCCTCCTTTCCTGAACAGTTTTGATGGCATCTTCTGACAGCCATTTAAACTTCTTCTTACAAACTGTTGGAATATTCTTCTTTGCTTCTGTTTTAATTGTATCTTTTAATCTCTTCCCATAGTTTATCTGGTTCTCTTTCACACAAATTGAGTGTGTTGAATCTGTTCTGTATACTAATATTATATTCAGCTGGTATGTTTCCAAGATCATATCTGATCGACATTTGTGTTGTTTTCAGTTTCCATAATTTCGCATATATCGTAGCCACTAATAACTCATGGTCTATTCCACAGTCTGCACCTGGAATTACTAAGACAAAGGCATAAAGAAGAAATAAGTAGATATCTCATCGGGAAATAGTGTTAAAATTACGTACAAGCATTTTAACCGTTCTGTGAGTATTTATATCTAACTTTGGAATAATAAGATGAAATTTAAGTTCATTGGTAGCTTTTATGAGATGTTTATGAATCAATCTATACTCAGTGGCGTAGCTAGGGGGGAGGGTGCGGAGGGGGCTGTCCGTCCCGAGCGGCACTTTGAACCTTTTTGAACTTTTGCAGTTAATTCTAAAATACAGTCTCGAGAACTCATTTCCAAATATTGTAATACTACTGCGAATTTTCCTCACAATTGCTGTAAGTGTTGCTAGTTGTGAGAGGAGTTTTTCTAAATAAACTAGATTAAGAATGACCTGGTTACTATGAAATAGACTTCGCCATTGTCACCGACAATTTTGCTAAGAGAAAAGCAAGTAAAATAACATTTTAGAAAGTTGAAGTTAAAGTTTTACTAAAAAAATAAACATAGCGTTTTAATTTATTTTCCTATACGTCGTTTTGACTTTTTTGTAGTATTTTTGGTGTATGTTGTGAGAGGGCCGAAAAACTCAGGGACCGCCCCATACGGCAAAAGCTCTAGCTATGCCACTGTCTATACTCCTTAGTTTTCCTTTTTTATGCATTTATTTTTTTCACAGCATATTATAAAAATATATACACCGTTACCATTTAAAGTAGTACTAAAAGCTATTGTAATAATTGTGAACTGTTTAAAGAATTTTATAACTCATTAATGTGAAATATCAGTTTTTAGAATGCTAAAATTTATTTATTTATTTTGCTTTCAGTAAAGTAGTTTATTTACAAACAGCTAGAGCGCGCAATAAACTTCTCTGCTTGGAGACCGATAAACAAGGATGTTTTTATATTGGAATATGTGATTGCCGTATTTTCAGTGTTATGTAAGTTTATTTGTTTTATGTTGTTCGAAATTTATTAAATATGATCGCAGAACTAATCTGCCTATCTTAAGATTAAACCTTAAAATAGATTATTTAAATCTGACATGCACGAATAGTGAAGTTTTTAATATTTACGAAGTGCTAATATAATTAAGCAGTTTGTTTCAAAATTTTAGCAAGTTGGAATATTTTATTCCATGAGCACCCATTTCCCCCTCTCTGATTTTGATATTTGTTTAGTCATTTTGTTCTAACTTGTGAAATAAATGTATCCTTAGTACAGCACGGTTAAGTGCCTTTAATTAAGGTTAAAATAATTCTCGACGCGTATTTCAATGTAGGTCGTTTGAGTACATTGGAAATGTTGGGCTGCTGGTCAGATTTTGCGCAGTTCTATGGGAATCGTCTTATTATGAAGGAATTTAATAATTATGCTACAATTGTGCGTTAGAAATAAAAAAAAAATAAAATAAAAAAGAGGAAAATATTTGTTCTTGTGTTATCTGTTACGAACATTTTCAGAAGAAATTTATTTGGCAAGCTTATTCATAAATAAGACTAGTTTCATCGATCATCCTTAAATGTATTTTCGGAAGAGATGGTATGTTACTAAGATTTTCGGTATTTGAATAAGATTCGCAGAATAAGAAGAGAACCCAACGGATCTGTTCAAAATGAAAATAACTAATTAAAAGCAGCTGTTTTATTTTTAATGAATTCCTTTCTGAAGTTGGATGTAACAATAGGTTGTAAAGGATTACGCCTAACCCGTTAAATTGAAGTCAGCGCGTTGAAACGAGATGAAAGCCTTTGCGAGGGTCTCTTAGTCATCCAAATGATACCGAGGTCGTTAGGGTGACAGTTCAGTAGTGGTCATGAATGAAGACAAGCTGGGGGGAGGGAATTCAGGTATTATAGAACTGTTTAATTACTAAAGTTATTTGTCTCGTAGGAGGCTGGAACACTAAGCAAAATTAGTACGATAAAGCAGTTGGGAAGGGGAAAGCACTGTGCGAGCACTTGGATTCACAGAACTGAGGTACATCAGAAATCAGATAACTTAACTTAAAAAAAGACTGCTTCAGTCAGATTTCTTTGCAAATCATAAGATGCTGTATATTGTGGTAGCAAGAAATTACTCCACCAGCTTTTGATAGGTCTTCCTACTCACAACCCTCGAAATGAAATAAATATTTCCTCCTTTCGACATGGATTCATAATTATATAATATAAAGCGAAAATCCCACTCACGTAAAGTTGTCAACCATGATACATTGGTACCATGTGGGCGCAAAGGGGTAGATAATCTGAAAATCCTGCACTAAAAACCAAACAGTATTTTTATTTTATTTTTTTTTAATTCAAGCAGCTTTACGATTTCTTTTAACAGTGGTCGTCTCACTCATGCGATGAAAGGCAGCTAACACCTGAATACAAACATTTATGTTCGCAGTGAGATACAAATTCATAACCAATAGGATTTGAGTAGATTTATCCTCTCGGTCAACCAAGACAATAGTTGAATTTCTTGTAAAATTAGGACAGCATTGCTGTAAATTGTTCTGTGTGGTTCACGATACGCTTTAGCGTAGTAAAATCCTTGTATAAGTTTCCCATTTTCTTGTCATGTTCTACAGCCCATACAGAATTTGTGAAGACATGTAAAATAGTAAGCCAAAGCAGCTGAGACTAGTGACTCCGTTTTGCTCCTTTACAGTTAAAACTTTTTTTTAAAGTTTTTTTTTTTAACGTACATAAATTTTCATGTTGATTAAAAAAAAAAAAAAAGTTAGGTTGACTTACGCTCGGATGTTTTGGCCTCCAGTGGATAAATCCCCATTCCCTGCAGTGCGCAGTTACCAATCCTTTCAGTATACCACTTGGTAGAAGGATCCACATGCCAAATCGGTGGTCGTCTTAATCAAGGAGGTACACATGCCATAGTTCCATTGGAGGCGACGATTTATGTGTAATTATAAAAGTTCTAAAAATAACCTTTTTTGAAGGGCTTTTCAACTGAAAATGAATGACCAGTCTCATACGTGGGTGGCGGAGTTGTGCTTTCAGGTCGGAATCTAATCTAGGACGCAAAGAATCCTTATAAGGACTTTTTACCTCAAGGTTAGCCTTTCTCATACGGAGGTGGCAGGTTTTTTCTTCTGGAACCCTAGTTTTTCATCCAGCAGATAAGCAAACAGCCGAGAAGAAGACTCAGTTAAGTCATTAAAACACTGGCCTCATAGCCTTAGTTACCTACCACTGTAATCCCAAATAACAACAGTTACCTTGGATTTTTCCTAAGAGCAGACAAGCCCTTCCAAGAACACATGCCATTATCATGAACTATAGCGAACTACGCTCGTTGCTGTCGTCTCCTCGACTTCTTCGCATTGACCGTAGGCCTTGTCTTAGCTTGTTTCAAAATATACTGTATGCCTTTTGTTTAAATATGAAAAATAGTATAAAAATACTCTTTTTCATATGCACCGCGCCTGGCTTGATATCGTTTTTATGTAAACATGAGGCTCCAAAAATCAACTGCTGTTTCAGTATTTATTTTTTGTTTGTGATTTCTTTGATTAGTTATAACTCCTAATTATTTGTGTTGATTCATAGGAAACTGTAATAGGCTACTTAAAGTGAGCAAAAAGAAAAGTAGAGATTGCCTATCACTTTCATATACTAAGATTTTATTTTCTCCACTAAACTTTCATTTGAGGACTGTTGTTGGTATTCTGAATTCTGGTAAAATGCTGAGAATATAAAGAATATAATTTGTATTTTTATACAATTTAAGATACTAATTTAATGAACATTTAATGATGAAAATATTTTGACATCAATAACCGCTGTAACAACTAAGTTTTATAGATGTCAACAACTAGTTCAGGGGTGGCCAACCTATGGCGCATGGCACATTGTATGATTAGAAGTGGCGCACTGAACCCCAGAGAAAAATTTAAAAAAATGTTGTATACGATTTATATATATAAACACAATTAACCTACCACTGAATTCTAGAGTGCGCACTTATTATACGTACTTGTTTGATCGTGAAGCAACAGGCACCGGCAAATGCTGAAATACGTTACCAGTTACTCAATCAGTTTACATCTGACTGTCGTCATAACGTTCGATGAAGTTCTGATTCGATGTGAGTGAACAATTTTGTGTTTTCTAACTTATATGTTTTTATTAGCCGTTCTTTCAGTTTAAGATAAGATTTCTGTTTTCATGAAGGCTTAATATAGTTCTGTAAATTTAAAAATAATTTTTTTCATTTTGAACGCGTATGTCAAGTTCTTGCCCGCTCCCCTAATTTCATGATTACTGAATCCTGCAATTATTCGGTGTGTGTGTGTGTGTGTGTGTGTGTGTGTGTGTGTGTGTGTGTGTGTGTGTGTGTTATACAATATCTTTCCTTTTTATTTACGTATAGTAGGTTTATTCCTAAAATTTAACTGATCATCAGCAAAGCTTTCGTAATGAGGATGTTTGGGTTGTGTGTGTGATTCCCAGCTGATCGACTGTTTTATGGCAGGATGCGATCTCGTATTTCATTGGACATAATATATTACAAGAGAGATGAAAACACTCTATGAGAAAAAAAAATATAATATTTTTAAAGTTATAGAACTGCATTAGGCTTTCATGAAAACAGGAATCTTATCTTCAACTTGTAGAACTGTTTTTGAATGTTCATAATGTTTTGAATGTTCATAAAACCATAAAATAATTTAAATAAATTATTTAATAATAAGCTTTACTTTTTGAAATAATTTTTTTTTTACGGTCAGTTACCCATTACTTTGCAAAAGAAAATGAGCAGAAGGTGATAGCAAGCGCCAGTTTAATGAACTGTGGGAAAATTAGTTCTTATTTATTGCGGGTCCTTCAGGAAAACCGTTGTACATTGTTTGTGAAAGCATTCTCTCAGATAATAGAAGACATGATCTTAACAGACACTATAGAAAACATCAAGCTGAATTAGAAGAAAAACTGAAGTTAGTTCCTGGGTCTGAGTTGCGGAAAGAATAGGTGGTTAAGAAAAAGGAAGAAATAAAAAAGAGACAAAATATATTTGTGAAACTAAGTTGTGAAAGTGTGGCAATGCTGGAGGCGCCTTATGAAATTGCTTGGACGAATCCGCTGACATATGTGATGTAGCCCAATTAAGCATTTTTATAAGAGGAATTGATGGTAATTTTAACATCTTTGAAGAACTTATCGGTCTTGAGTCACTTCATGGAAAAACCAGAGGGTCAGACATATTTGACAAAGTAAAGTCATGTCTAGAAAATCAACTACTAGATTCTAGTAAGCTAATTAGTGTTTGCACTGATGGAGTACCGTCAATGGTAGGTAGAGTTTCTGGGACTGTAACTTTACTTGAAAGGTTTTTTAGGTCGTTCTCTACTAAAGTATCACTGTATTATACATGAAGAATCTCTGTGTGGAAAAACTCTAAATTTGAAGCATGTTATGATACCAGTTGTAAAGTGTGTGAATAAAATTAGAGCAAAATAGTTAAACAGAAGAGAATTCATAGAATATTGTGAACTGCTAGATATGGAATATGGTGATCTCATTCTTCATTGTGAGGTGCGCTGGCTTTCTAAAGGACAAGTTCTCAGTAGATTTTGGAAGCTGAAAGAAAGTGTTCGTAATTTTCTGGAAGAGAAGAATGAGCTGCATGAGGAAAAAGCCCTGTTATGTGATGAGAAATAGCTATTTGATTTGGCATTTTTAGTTGATGTTACCAGCCACCACAATGATCTAAATTTGAAACTGCAGGCCAAGAAAACAAATTGTTTACTAGCTTAGTAAATGACATCAGTGCATTCAAAATGAAATTAAAACTGTTCATCTCCCAGTTAGAAAATGGGGATTTAAGTCAATTTCCACATTTAAAAGAACATGGTGAATCTGTTGAAGATAATGGCAACTTTACAGAATATACTGAGAAACTCAGATTATTGCAAGAGGCCTTTAACATTCGTAGCGACTTTGCCGAAGAAGAAGACTACATACTTGCATTTATAAATCCCTTTTCACTTACTGAACAAAAAACTTGACGATGCCTAGTAACATACAAATAAAACTTATTGATCTCAGAACCAATTCTTTATTGAAAATGAAATTTAATGAACTTCCATCACTCCCAGATGCTTCTGATATAATTAATTTCTGGTTATCGTTGCCCTGTGAACATTTTCCAGAACTGCGAAAATTTGCTCAGAGTTATATCTGTCGTTTTGAAACTACATACAAATGTGAACAAGCATTTTCATAAATGAAAATGATTAAGAACACTACGGTCGCGATTGACTGATTCAAATTTGAAAAACTGTTTGATGCTTTCTGTAACTGATTTAACTCCAAACATTACAAGCTTAGCAAAAGCAAAGCGATTTCAAAAGTCAATAAAATAATTAATGTTTTTCTTGTCTTTATATGAAATCCTTTTATTTAAAAGTGTCTATATTACCATATATATAATAAATCATTTTATGCATAACTGTTAAATATATCCATATTACCATATTTTTAAAGGGCTGAAAAGTGGTATAAGTTTGTATGGCGCATCTTAACTAAAAAATGAAAAAAAAATCGACACATGAATTATAAAAGGTTGGCCACCCCTGAACTAGTTTATTTCCAGGAAATAATTAAATACCGTAATATATGAACTGTGCTATGTAGTCATGAAATAATGCGCAAATAAACATTTGCGCATTGTTCTACGTTTTTGAGCCGTTTTTAGAGAGTTAGCATATTAGCCGTAATATTATTTTTCACAAAAGCGAAATGTGAGTAGTTCCTTGACGAACATCCTGGACCGAAACCCTATTATGCCGTATAGCAATCCGTCCACACTGAAGTAGCAGGGTTATATTTATCCGAAAATTAGTTTTTCATGTCGTATGTATATACAGCCTTAAGAACTTAAAATAGTCTCCGTACTCGCTAAGTTTAAGGACAATACCCTTGTGAAATAATATTTGAACAAGACGTTTTTTCGAGACCGTCATTCATTCAAAAGGTTGTTAGAATTTTTTTTTTTTTTTTTTTGCTACTGATCACTGATCATATATAAAATACTTTTTTTCTGTTTCCCAGGAGAATACATATGGGTCCCCTCCGCCACAATCTAAGAATATATTTTAATTTTTCAGTACTGCCTGAGGTAGAGAGTTGGCAGTTATGTCCAGTCTATTATTATTGCGAAGAATGGTGCAAGAAATGGGATCCAGATTACAAAACAGGGGTCTGTGTAGGCATCAATAAAAATGCATGTCTCTGCCTAATGGATGAAAGTGACTTGCTATCCAACTACGAGAATATTTAAAAATTGTGATTATACAAAGTTTGAGAGTTGTCACTGCTTATTAGGATTTTTTTTATAAGTTGACTACCAAAACCATTTGTTTCTCCTAAAATGCTTTGGCAGACTTCGGTTTGAACTTCATCCATGTTGTTTACAGTAAAGTCCTATAATCTCTGCCAGAAGACTACGAAATTATATATGTACTGAAATAAATAATTTATTTTATAAAAGCTTTATAATTCTCAGACTGTGTACATTTCTACCTTAGTTGGGTTTACTTAAATTTCTCCGAAGTAAACTTTCATTTGTATTATTTCATTCAAAATTCATTGTCCTTATTTAAACATTAATCTATATAGGAGTGCTATAAAACGAGCAACTATTAAAAAAAATCCCTTTCTTAAAATATTAAATCATAACAGTTATCAAGTGTATTCATGTCTATTTTTTTCCTGTAATTTGAAAGAAGGAAAAAATCGCTATGTTAATCATTCCCCTCCTTCCAAGACATTTATAGTAACATAGTGATTGAAAGAAAACGGTCATTCTAAATTCTACTTTTACTTTATCGATATAATGTTGAGGAATAATGCTGTTTTGGACACTGAGGTTAGGCTACTTGTAACTTGTTCCTGTCGTTATTCTCCATTTCTTCCAAGTTCCTCCATAGCAAGTCGCTTCGTTGGAGAAGCCGGGTTTTAAATCCCTCTAACACGAAGAATATTTACCCACCTGACGGGGACACCTGAATTTTCGATTCCTCCGAAAACTCCGAGTTTTCGGAGGAACCGAAAATATTTGAAATTAATGGACTAGATTAAACCTTATGCTTTAGTTGCTTTATCTTAATTTAATTGATCGCACCAAGTCCAGCTGTCTTTAGTTCCTGTCGTTCCATTCACCCCTACACATTTTTCTTATTTGTAGTGGGATCTCTAAGCTCTCAAGTTGCTCTATAAAATTTGTTAATTCTGGAACGTAAACCTCATTTTATGTATTTTGAGGCAATCTAATGAATTCTCTGGGTCTTCCTTCAATCCTCTTCTCTTCTGTGGTTTTATTTATTTATCTATTTTTCAGATGCTACCTCTGATTTTTATCCTTCCTCTGTTCAGTTATTTCACATTAACTGATATTCTTACATGATATCGAATTCGACTTGTTTCATTTTTCGTCGTTCTGCTCTTAATAACTTTTGATTCTCTCTCTCTCTCTCTCCCCTTCCCTCCAAAAAAATAAATAAAATAAAATAAAAATCTGGAAGCTCGCATAAGTAGACTTACTTCTTTGTTCAAGTGTTATTTTTAAACCAGTTTTCATATTAATGTGTTAAAATAAGTTTAGAACACCGTTTGCATAGTACACAATACTCACGATCGGATTATTTTGGATATTATGCATGTGGGTATGATTAATGCTCAGAATCGCAAAGTTGGAGTGTATTTTGTAATTGATGTTATTCTTCATTAGCTTTAAGGCCAGCGTAGTTTTGTGGACACTTCAATGTTGTTTCGTAAGTCTGTTTCTGGTCACATTAGAGCACCTTTTACATTTTTTTTTTACCAGCCAGTTAGAGAACTAGCGATCTTTTGTCTGCTATGCAATCCTGGTTTTTCTAGGCGTACTTATTTCCGCTACAAATGGATGATTGCTAAGCGCTTCTAGAGAGAGAATTAAATTCGTCATTAGTATATACATGAAGTATATGCAGTCTTTCCCTATTGCACACAAGTTGCATTTTACTTTTATTTTGGTAGTAAAAAGCAAACATGTATAAATAAATTCCATGGTAATATTTTCCCTTTTTTTTAATAATGAAATTTATTTTTTTATTGTTAAACTATTAGTTGTTACTATGCTGTATTTTCTACTAAACAAAACGCTACAAAGTTTTGTAATCATGCTTTTAATTTTGGGGAAAGAGGTTAGCATAGCGCCCCCCCCCCCAATTGAACTGAAGATTTCATGGTTATTTATTTATGAACTAAAACATCATTAGCGCAAGTAAGGGGAAAGAAAGTTTCTCTGAACATTTATCGTATTCCTAAAGTAAGATCAAGCAATGAACCAAGCTGTGCTTTAAGCAGAGGAATTCTAGTATTTTTCTGCGGCATTGCTATCATAGGAGACATAATCACTCCAGGATACGCTGCAGGTTGCCCCACTATATATGTAGAATGTTTACTTCTCGAATAAGGACCATTGTAGGAGGAATATTCTGGGTAGCCATCATCGTATGCGTACTGATTAGAAAGCTCATGCCCGTCTTCCATCATTCGTGCTTTTCCACGGGGACTCCTAGCAGTTCTGCTGTACAAAGGTTTTGAATGCTCCTGTAACAGAAATTCTTCAAGAAAAGGATTCAGAGGAAATGGATCATGGATTTTCCTGCCATTTCTGACTCTCCAAATTTCCCTGGCTTCTGTCTGATGTAGAACTATAAAAATAAAATGAAACAATTGTGATGTACATTCTGAAATGCTTTATTTTGTTAGTATAATTACGATGCAATGAAATATATAGGTAACCTTGTTTTAATAAATTTTCGAAGCAAAATTTTAATAAACTTTCTAAATTTTTTTTGTGAGTTCTGCTCACGGAAAGGCTATAAATAACCCTGTAGTATATTAGTATTGTGTAGGTGGGCTTTCATTATTTAAACCTTAACAAACTCTGCTCTAGAGAACAAGCCACTTCAAGCCTCCAAAAATTGTAAGATGAGTTTTGAGTGGTGTACAGTGATTTCATTCCGAGGAAGGAAATTCACTTGTCATCTAAAGTCATTCACAAAACACCTATATCCATGCGGGGATCCGAACCTACTGTCTGCTGTTCGAAAAGTAAATACACAAACTCAGCTAATCAGGCAGCACGATACAAACAGAATATACATTATTAGCAGTGCGAATAAACAGTTGCATTTGGAGCAACGCAGTAAATTTTAAAGGCTGGTTGATATGAAGTTTTTTTTTTTTTTTCGGTATACTCAGAAACTCCAAAAGAACTTAATCTAATACATTTGATCTTTGCGGGCAAATAAAACATTCTTTTCTGTTTTTAATGGGGTTAAAACAAGTTAATTTGTATTACCTAATCAGACTGTTACGAATTGTCATATCTGCAGTAGCATGCATTTATGGATTAACCTAAATACGATACTTCAGTGTGACACCATACTGACTCAGAATCAGAGCAGTTATATACCGAATCGCTGTCGGTTTTCACAGTACTCTTTAGGGAGGTGTCTCTATCAGGTTTTTTTGATGTGAAGATGAATTAGCCGGTTATTCGGTTTTTCATCCTGCATATCGGCCAAAGCACATATAAATTTTAAATATACATTTAGAATGCAAAGTTAGTAGGCGATAGATGGCCTGTGTGTTTACAGGCCATCTATCGCCTACTTTTTGGTAGGACTACTATTTATTATGTGTACAGGGAAGGATGAGTAGTGCAGACGATGGCTATACAGAATTTAGTGCTCCCCTAGGATGAGTTCAAGGACTCCATGGATTTAAATTGGAGGTTTTATTTTGAGAAAATTTTAATCCCAAAATGCCTTTCTCCAACCTTTGCATCATCCCCTCGTGAAGTAATACTGTTACCTATGCGTACCGCTCTTTTGCAATAGTACTTTTGCTTCATGTTTGACATGATTTTAGTTTCAGTTGGCCATGCTGGAATACTTACTTGTGTGATCATGTGTTAAGACTAGCACTCGTTTTCGGAATAATCGATTTCTCATCTGGCCTTAAAATACTGTTAGTGGGCGAAAGATGGCGTAATGTGTAGATTGCGGATAGAACGTAACGTGGAGATGGAAGATTAAGTAGTGTAGACGGTGTAAACTTCAAGAGTGCTCTCTCACAATAAGGCCTTGCAGGTGTCATGTAATAATAATATGTCGATTGTCGAATTACGTAGATTACTATTATATACGCAAATTTATTAATTATATAAGGCGTTCCGGATTCATATTTTTACATGCGCTCGCACCACGCACACACTCACCAGAAGAGAGGAATGACACAAGAAACATGACTTTGGAAACTTAAGATAGCCGCAACTTAAGATTTATCATACTGTATTTGCAAAGCGAAATACAATTTTCATTAAATAAGAAATTGTTCAGTGTGCTCAGTTCGGAATGCTTACAGTCCAAGACCACGCAATTAAATTAGCACTTGAAAATCAGTAGATATTTCGTACAAAAAAAAATATTAAAAAAAAAATATATATATATATGTATGTGTTAAAGATACCAAGCCATTTTAAACATGGTTTTACTCCATTTCCCAAGTAAGCAAACAAACAAGTAAGTCAAGTTTGCGCCTGCAAGTATTTCAAGTCTGGGTGACCCCACACGTAGTGCCAGTCAAGGCAACTCGTGGTAAAGGTGGGTAAACTCTGATCATTATTCTTAATATTTGCCCTTAATGCAAAGCACATCTCCTGGAGGAGATGTATGATGCTATGTATTAAAGGCAAGGGGCCATTACCCAGACCGATTTCGACCATTAAGAATAGTGATCGGAGCTTAACCACCTTTACCACCAGTTGCCTTGACTTGCGCTACGTGTGGGGTCACCCAGACTTGCAATACTTGCAGGCGCAAACTTGACTTACTTGTCTGTTTGTTTACTTGGGAAATGGAGTAAAACCAGGTTTAAAATAGCTTGGGTCTTTAACATTTATTATATCCAAGGTAAAATACTTTCTACATATATATAACTATCGACAAGACGTATGGTTTGTTTATTACGCTAGTGGTAGCCTTTTTCAGTAAGGAGCAGGGGTGTAGTCTGGCCTGGGCGACGTCCTGGTACTTTTTTAAAACTATCAACATTTTTAAATTCATTATAATAAATTATAAGAATTATAATAATGAGACTTATAATGCATTTCCAGCTTTCGTTCAAAAAATAGCAGCTTGCCGCTCTTGTCATTTTCCCCCCCCGAAAACAAGGCAATCTCTCTGACATATGGCCGTCGCAATAATAACAATAATAATGGCGCACTTCGTGCTCTTGATTTTTGTTTCCAATGTACTATTTCTTTTAGGACTACACCCCTGGTAAGGAGGGTAATTCCGAAAGTTTAATTGCAGATAGAACTCGAAATAGCGGTGCGGAAGAGTGTGCATGATTTGAATTACCTGTTTTGTGGCTTTATTCATGAGCCGTATAATGGAGGAACGGAGAAGGGGGGCTCAAAGGTTCAGTTTCATGGTGAATTACAGAAAAATCTCACTTAACGCGAATTCCATATGTGCGATTGAGTGGAATTATACTATTTCCAGCTTTAAGCGAGTGATTAATCAAACGCGAATTTTTTACGTTATGCGAAATTTTTTGTCGCCAATCTACAGCGAGCGGAAGAGCTGGATGTCATTAAGAGACATGAAAGTGGAGCTAGTAATACAATGATTGTGCGAGACCTGGGATATAGCGAATCTACAGTTTGGACTATATTAAATAAGAGCAAAGGATATACAAAGAACAAGGAAAAGTTGCTACTGTTTCTTTAAGTATGCAGATCACCCGAAATTGAAGCCATCTAATGATCGAGATGGAGCGTCTTCTCTCATTCTGGATTGAGGATTGTAGCCAAAAAAAGAATACCTCTTAGCAGGGAATATTCAGGCAAAAGCTCTCAATATTTTTACATCATAATAAAGCGATCGCCAGCTATCGCAAATTGCATGACAAGATGAAAAAGTCGAGCACGATTGAAACATCTTATTTTTTTTTGTCTTAAAAAATAGCTCAAAACAAATGTTTAGACGTTAAATAAAAATGTAAGCAATTGATTTTTATTAACTTTGATGATTTTATCCTCTAATATAGCTTTACTTTTATTTTCCCCTAAATTTACGCTAACTGATGGATGAATATAATTATTCCTATTGTTTATTGTATTTTTCTTAACGCGATTTCGCTTAGCGCCCGTTAATTGATGGATTAATTAATCGCGTTAAACGAGGTAGGAAAACCTGTATCTTGTATAAGGATACATTTTGGATAGTCAAAAATAAATAAATAAAATAAAATTATTTGATCAAACTTGAAAGCTGTTTCAATCAGCAGGTTTCCAAGCTGTGGGATACCAAAAAATGTACACGAATAACTTCAAATTGCATTACGGCCCAAGCATTCGTAACAATTCCGTAAATTTATTACACTCGTTAATTTTTAAATTATATAGTTTTACATATTAATTCGTTTGCAATATATTAGTCGAAATACGCGATATATGCATTCGTATGGTTTTTATTATTATTATTATTTTTTTTTTTTTGGAAACATTTATTCAAAAATGGATTACTGTATTATTCAGTTTTGATAAATGAACTACTTTCTACGATAGTTATTTGCAAAAAAATTACTTAATGGAAATTGGCGTCGCTACATAAAATTTTACAAGTCATTGTGTTAGGTCCTTAAACTCTCACATAATCATTCATAAGGCTTGCTGATTAAGTGTTGTGCATTTATTTCATTTAGGCGAAATATGCATACATAATGATTATATAAACAACTGTATAATATTAATTATGCCTACTTTGCAAGAGTATTTCGATTGTTGCCCGTAAATTTTGGTATCCTTAATAAATCTATGCCAAACCAATAGCAGGCCAGTCTAGCTCAGTGGAAGTGGCGCTTGGTCGCTCGAAGTTAGACTTAATTTCAAGTCTAGTCGCTGAGTGGAGGAACTTTTTCTAAGCCTTTCTTTGACACGTTCCCGAGTTAGTCGATCTCTGGCACGGGCAAGTGGGTTTTCCTTCCGGAAACTCAAGAAAATCGACCGTAGTACCCACATTATTTCAGACAGTAACATATCTAGGATTAGGTACCAAGAGATGGCAGCACTTGTTTCCCAGCCTCTTCATTGGTGGCTGCTATAATTAGTGATAGACATGGGAAAGCTATCTCTGATTGGCTACCGGTGGAGATTGAACTGCCCACTCAGTCTCCAAAAAGCTAGATTGGGTATAAAGGCCTCGCCTAATCCCTATAAGGGAATAAAAAGCGTTAGCTGATTTATTTATTTATTTTATACCAAAACAATACATTGTGAATTTTCTCCAATATGTTTACTTAAAATTTATTAATTGCAATATGGATATTTCAAATTATTAAATGTTAGCAATTAACATTTCAAATAGCTGTCTCTTTACGTACCTGAAGCACAGAAAATTAGCAACAACCACGTTAATATTCTGTTTTTCATTTTTCTGTTGGAATCACGAGAACTGGGATCTGAAATAAGTAAGAACTGATAAACATTCCCCACCAGGAAGAAAAGTGGCTTCCAATTCATAGTGATATTAAATGTTTAATATTTCCAAGAAGAGTATTCCCTTTTTATATCATATCTTAACAGAAAGTTGAATTTATATTAGCAAAAAAAAAATAATAAGTAAATAAAATAAATAAATAAAACGGGATTAATATGAAGAGGCGCCCTCTGAAGTAGTTGCCCTATATCTCGTGAACAAATGGATTAAGCAATCTTGAAGGCAAAGTCGGAAAAGACTGTGTTCACACGATATCCATTTGATTGTGTTGAAATATATGCATTATCGGTCATTTGAATGGTTAATGGTCCTCATGAGATTGTTGGTGAAACATCCAGTAGTGTGGAAGAGGGTTATAAAAAATAGAGAGTAATTCACTATGGGTGCATTTTTCCCCATATGCTGATGAAATGCAGAGAATTCGGGGAGGCTATTTCAATTTTGTATATTTGAAAAATGCATTTCGGAGTACCATGGCAGCTTTTGTGATGAGATTTTAAGAAAGAAGACTATCCCAAAATCGCATGCCCGAGTTGTACAAGATACGATTTGGGATAGCGTGTGTGAGAAGTTCATGTTGAAGAAGCAGGGGGATTTCTAGCTAAAGAGTTGTACGAACTGACGGTTTTGCTTTCTTAGCTCATGCATGTTCATTTAGAATTGGATGTTTTAACAAGCACACAAGATGAAGTTCTGCGGTTATATATATTTTTAGAATGATGTTGTAGTGGTAGGGGATACGAAATGAAGTGCATGGGGTTTTGGAAGTATGGAGAGAGACTTAAGAGGAAAGTCTTCACACAAAAGTAATAGGCAAAAGACAGGCTATATGGTCTGTGGTAAGAGGGACGTTTTTTACGAAGCAGATAGAATTGTAGCAACAGTAACCGTTAGGGGACATATATCCAAGGTGAAATACATTTTTAGACAATTTTAATCACTGTTGAGCTTGGGCGAAGGGAAATATTGATGCAGATACAGTCAGTAGGATTTAAAATGGGTAGGTGAGATGAGGAAGTGGTTAGTGGAGTTTCCCCAGTAAGGTTAAATGAATCTTTTATAAATCAGACCTGCAGTCTTGGATATTGAAAGTTGGACAGTGAAGAAAAGTATGAACAATTTCTATACAACAACAGGGGTATGTGTATGTTAGGCGATGTGGAGGTATGAGAAATGTCCATAAGGAAAGAATGCAGGCAAAGTTTTAAAAGTGCCTAGTATTGTTGAATCTCTCACTTTATTATTTTTATTATTTTGTAACGCCTCCAAGGAGTCCAAAGACTCCTCGAAGGAGGGCACCTCCTCTACAAATCTACGTCTCCACCACTTATCACCAACTACATCAACCGCTGCTACCATCGTTATCTACACCAACGGCATCTTCTGCCCACCACCACTAGTATTTTTGTCCGTAAATTCCATGTGTTCTGAAGGCCGATTTGTCTGTAAACGGAATGAAACATCCGAGTTCAATTGAAAAAACAACAACAAAAACATTGCTCCCGTCACGACGAGAATCGAACTTAGGCCTTTCCCAATCGAACGATGTAATTGCGCTACAGTGGCCCTTTTTTACATGGTTTAACCATGTAAAACAAGATATTCGACTTGATTTGTATCAAATAATAAACTAGACAAAATGGGAATGAGTTGCTTGCGGGGAAATTGATTAAGAAAGGGCTATGATAGCATGTAAAGTGATTTGTGGATGCAGAATATAAAAGCATTGGAGGTGGATAATTAAGATAGCTTAAGTGTAGTAATAGGAAACAAAGAGTGCTATCTTGCTGGAAAAATATTTTACTTATTGCATTTTCTCGATAGCAGATACAAATACTGTAGACTTAGATGTCTGTAATCTGTTAATGTTTCATCAAAACACTGCAAACAGCTCATAAGCCTTAATATAAACTCACCTGGTGAGAAACATTTTAAAAAAGTAATTGAACGAGATATATTTTGATGTGATATGATTAGTTAGTTCTTTGTTTTTGGATTTACGACCGAAGCAAAAGACTATAAGGCCCATATATTATGTATGTAAACTGCTTGTGTTCTCCTGGCCGGTTTGCCTCTTATGCGGAATGAAAAACTCAAGTTTCCTGGAAGAAAAAAAAAAAAAAAAAATTCCACCTCCGTATAACACTACTCACGTTCAGATGAAATGCCTTGATAATGATTTTTCATGCCCGAGATGGGATTCGAACCTAGGTCTTTCTAACCAAAGGCATCATTAATCCTGACTAAGCTACGTTTTTCATGAGTCCTGACCTCTAACAAAACCCACGAAAGGTTTTGTTAGAGGATTACCTAATTTTTAGCCCATCTAGTACCGTAGATGGGCTAAGTGTTTGGTAATCTAAAAACTCTAGTTACCAACAAGGTACTTTTGCAGGCTTCCAGGAAAGGTGAAGTGTTAGTTTCCCACCGGGCAACACAATCGTTCATCATCTGAATTTATAAATATCCCTGCCATAGTAGGACTCCAGTGCGGAAAGCGGAAATGATATCTACTTAAAGCAGTTTGCTTACTAGAACATGGATGAACAAAATGTGCTTGTAATGGGCCACCGCTAATTCAAATTCGTTCCTTTTAAACTCATCTCTGTAGCGTAGTCGGTAAAACCGAATGTCCTTTTGTTCAAAAGACTGAGGTTCGAATTATATATAGGATAATGGGAACATTTTATATGTTCTTATCAACGAATGTCCTTTTGTTCAAAGGACTGAGGTTCGAATTATATATAGGATAATGGGAACATTTTATATGTTCTTATCAACTTAAGTTTGTTACAAAGGTAACAAACTTATCTTAAGTTTGTTACTCGCCTTACATATCCTTAGTTATGTTTACGTAATGTTAAACGATATCCTCTTAATAAATATGCTGCATTCCAGAATTTCCGTTACCGTTTAGTGTATAAGACAACTTGTCTTGTAATCATGTCTGCGATTTTAAATGTGGCTAATCTAAAACTTGACGCTTTATTTCTCTTTTAACGTAACGTTCATCAGACGCTGGGATATATTTCTGAAAAATCCAGAAGAATAATTTTTGTTCCTCTTTCTTTTTCTTTTGTTTTGCATACTCCGTTCACTTCTTGCCATCATAATATCAATAAAACTTGGAGATATTTCATCAGAAAATTGTACCACTGCTAGTACCGCCATATCTTCTAGAGGATCTTAAGTAGTAAAATAAATTTCTCTTCTCCCAAATTATGAATTAGCAACACAGGTTTATAGAAAGCTTGAATGCTACCATGGACTCACGGCCGGTGTGAACAATCACACTGGTCAAATGCTCACTTTATAAGTTGATAGTTTTTTTTTTTTTTTATATATATATATATATATATATATATTTTTGTTTTGTTAAATCTGTCCTCAATAAACTAAACTGTTTGGCAAATTATTTGAATCTTCTTCCTTTGCGCGTTTTCCCCGCTTCTAATGCAGGGTCCGCGTGTTACATGGATACGACTTTGTTTGTACAACACGTAACAGCAAACCCCCCCACCCTCAGCCTGCCGCTGAGAGGTGGGGGAGATGTTTTTTTACTGTAGCAGTCTGTGTTCACGGGGCCAGGTTTGCCTGCTTGCGAGACCCCTGCTGCCCACGCCCAAGGGGGAGGGGACTAACTTGGCTATGGCTGAGAAAGATCCTTAAGCACCCCACGTCGGCGACGGGAATCGAACCTAGGACATTTCTTTCCCAGGCATATGGTTGCGAATTGGCATATTATTTGAATGGTACATATATATATATATATATATATATATATATATATATATATATATATATATATATATATATATATATATATATATATGTATATGTGTATATGTATGTATATATATATATATATATATATATATATATGTATATGTATGTACCATTCAAATAAGTTCTAGTAGAGGCTGATTTGTACATTCTTTGGCTCTAACATTATTTTGCCGTGCTTCTTCTTCAACAAAAAAAGTATAATGAATTACTTGAAGCTAACTATATGGTCCTTGTTGTATTGAAAAATATTCATTTATTATTAAGATTTTTCATATGAGTATATATTTTGGAAGATTAAATGGAGCATTTGAATAAAAAAAAAAAAAAAAACGTCGCACAACATACTCTGTATGCCAAAATACCTGCCTATAAGAAAACATTTTGATATAATAAATTTAGTTTAATCCTTTATCCAAGTGTAAGCAAACAAAGTTTGCGCCTGAAGTATCATCAGGACTGAGGCAACTCGTGCTAAAGGTGGACCAAGCTCTCATCACTCCTTGTCTTAGTATCTCCCATAATGCAAAGCACATCTCCTTGCAGACATGTATAATACTATGCATTAAGGGAAGGGCCACTACCCAGACCGGTTTCGACCCTTATTGAGGTCTCGTCAATGGGAGCCAGACCCAGAAGTGGTGATACTAAGGTAGAAGCAATGGAGAAATCATATTTATCTGTACGAGTTGCCAAAAGGTGTACCACTTTATTATCAAATTACTCTGGATTTAGAGAAAGATGTTGGAAGTTTTTTTTCCACTTGGTTAGATTATAATAAATTTAGTTTAATCCTTTATCCAAGTGTAAGTAAAGAAAGTTTGTGCCTGAAATATCTTCAGGACTGAAGCAACTCGTGGTAATGGTGGGCCAAGCTCTCATCACTCCTTGTCTTACTATCTCCCATAATGCAAAGCACATCTCCTTGCAGACACGTATAATGCTATGCATTAACTGAAGGGCCACTATCCAGACCGGTTTCGACCTTTATTGAGGTCTCATCAGTGGGAGCCAGACCCAGAGGTGGTGGAAGTAATGGAGAAGTCATAGATAAAACCCAATATATAATTAGTAGCATAGCCAAGTGAAAAAACTTCCATAAACTTATCTCTAACCCAGAGAATTTTAATAATGGGGTGTGACACCCTTTGGCAACTCGTATAGGTAAATATGATTTCTCCATTACTTCCACCTTAGTATCACCACCTATGGGTCTGGCTCCTACTGATGAGACCTCACTAAAGGTCGAAACCGGTCTGGATAGTGGCCCTTCCCTTAATGCATAGCATTATACATGTCTGCAATGAGATGCGCTTTGCATTATGGGAGATACTAAAACATGGAGTGATGAGAGCTTGGTCCACTTTACCACGAGTTGCCTCAGTCCTGAAGATACTTCAGACACAAACTTTGTTTGCTTACACTTGGATAATGGATTAAACTAAATTTATTATAGTCTAACCAAGTGGGGAAAAAACTTCCAACATCTTTCTCTAAATCCAGAGTAATTTGATAATAAAGTGGTACACCTTTTGGCAACTCGTACAGATAAATATGACTTCTCCATTGCTTCTACCTTAGTATCACCACTTCTGGGTCTGGCTCCCATTGACGAGACCTCAATAAGGGTCGAAACCGGTCTGGGTAGTGGCCCTTCCCTTATAATGCATAGCATTATACATGTCTGCAAGGAGACGTGCTTTGCATTATGGGAGATACTAAGACAAGGAGTGATGAGAGCTTGGTCCACCTTTAGCACGAGTTGCCTCAGTCCTGAAGAAACTTCAGGCCCAACCTTTGTTTGCTTACACTTGGATAAAGGATTCAACTATATTTATTATAGTCTAACCAAGTGGGAAAAAACGTCCAACATCTTTCTCTAAATCAGACATTTTGATAATTTGCAAGCAAATTAAATGCTTTCTAAGTTTCTTTTCGAAACGATTTCATCTACTACAGAATCATAATTTAATTCTGGAAAGCAGACTTTTTATTTTTATTACTGCTAAAGACCTTTTTGAGGCTTTCATAGCATCGCATCATGCAGACCATCTGATACAGTGGTTCCCAAATTTTTTTCAACTCTGAAATCGGGACATTTTTAAAAATTGTATCGTCATCTTCTTTTTTACGGCGCCGCACTTTTTAGCCTTACTTCACTTTTCATCCGTCCTTTTAATAACTTCCTCTTGCAAAAGTATTTTTCGAGAAGTATTCTGAATAATAAATGATTAAAAAATGGTTTCATTTGAAATAGTTTCCTCGTCATTTGTTGACGGATTATAATGTAGTTATATTCTAAAATTACTAGTAGGAAATAAATTGCTGAGAAAACGTGTTTTGCCAAAGAAACTTAAAGATTTCAAGGACATGTTCGTAATCAGATAACCACAGTTAAAGCTATCATATATTTCCCACTCAGAAACAAAGCCGTTTCTGGCCACGGTAATTAACTCTCGTCTACGTATCAAGGCTAAACAATTGCATAATGGTGAGAATTATGATGTGTAGTTTCATCGCTGCAATGTAATATTACATCACGATTTCTGCATCCCAATATCATCTTCAGATTCTCGATAATTAGTTCAAAGTGAAACTAGATATAATGCAATTCTTTGGATAACATACTGTACGTTACACTTGATTAAGAGAGTTGATTAAGGCATTACCTTAGATTTAAAATAATCATATCGTGTATCAAGAAATGCATTCTGTTTTCTGTACACACACAGTGTACACCAGTGGTTTCACAATCAGGGTGCTGCGAGATTTTTTCTAAATATCGAATATAGATATACCAGAACATCTAGTAAACAATAATATAGTGCAAAAGATAAAATGTCAATTTATGCCACTGAATATACTTGGTACCACCTCGCTATATTTGTTTGTTTCTTTCCCCATGTTTTTACTGTTATTTTCCCTGGAGGGATGTTGTTTTGACGTCAAACGCTAAAAAGAGAGTTACTTGGTGGGGGGGGGGAAGCGTCGGGTGCTGTAAAACCTTTGGAAAGGTCACTAAGGTTCTGGGGATCAAAAATGGTTGAGAGCAACTAATCTACACCAAATATCGACTAGCTCCGAAATTCACTGAAAAATAGCCTCTGTGATTAGAATCGAACCTATTAGTAGTCTGTTTTCTGCAGATATATGTATCATGAAGGTTATTTATGAGAGCTTTAGGGAATACTAACTTCCATTTGCGATGGGTGTAGTTTGTTACTGAAACATATTTGGTGAAAGAAGGGTTAGGCATATAGAGGTTTGATAGATTTCAGAGGTGAACAGTTTGGGGAAGGGAGTTAGTATCGGAAGATGGGATTCTAATGAAAGCACTCTTGCGGTATGAATTATCACATAGGAAATGGAGAGAAGTCAGGAGGATCACGTGTTATTTGTTGTCTTATAGTGAGGATACTTTTCAGAAAAAATAAATCAGGCTGATATGAATTCTGTACTAAGTAATTTCGATTACATTTGAAGAATGACTTAAATGCGTATGTTTACAAAAAAGAGGGAAGACGTCTTTTTTTGATTTTGGCTTCGGAGTAGTTCTAGAGCGCAGCTCCGATATAGAACTCCATCGAAGCTTATCTGACATTCATTCCGTATATGATTTTCTACTAGACAGGGATTTCCCCTGAGTTTGACAGAGCACATCTTTGGTTAAGTCATTTAGCATTTTTATGGGGAAAAGATGAGAGAAAATCAGCATTTAGACATATCTTTAGGATGTTACGTTAGATTTGTTTGATGTATGATACTCAACTTTTTTACTGTTTCGGAATGCGTTCAGATGTTTTGGATGTTTGGCTGGAGTTCAGGATTATGGATGCTTCGATTATGCTAAGGAGGAAATAGGGATTTGTGTGAGGAGAACAGCCTCGTTGAGAGTCATGGGATATATCTGAAAAAGCTAAGCAATTTTAGTTACAAAACATTTTGCTTTTTTTTTAACCTATGGAGATAAGTTTTTCAAGGTCCACACATACTGTAAGGGTCACCCAAGAGAAAAGAGAATCCTATTATAGTTCCTATTTTTTTTTTTTTTAATCCACCTCAGGTTTCCCATAAACAGGGTGTTGATACACCTGGCATTGAAGATAACTGAAAATAACTTGGCTTCTGATTATCAGCTCTGATTTACTATCTCTGATTGCTGTCATCGCGAACTATCCTCAAAGTTATTACTGATTTATTGAACTGAAGAGGTGTGTGTATACAACCGCTTTTGTGTACAGTAACCAAAAGAGCTATTTAAACATTACGATAAATTTTATTCCATTTTTGTAATTTCGGTTTTCCCAATTTCCGTAATTATAGATACAAGTGTTATCCACACTACCACATTTTCAAAGAATAAGAATTACTCTCCATGATTTAAAAGCATTTCGAACTTAAACAAAATTAATATTTCGAATATTGATTCATGGGTTGTCAAGTTAGCACCACTGTGGTACTTGTTTCCTACCTGAACATTTTCCAACAGTTCCTATTTTAAAAATTGGCTAATAAATAGAATATATTAGTTAGTTGATTGTGATTTATTTGTTAGAAGATAAATAGAAAATTCCATCATGCTTACACAGTTTGCTCAATAATGCAGTATACACAGACTCATCGTACCATGTAGAAATTGATTTGCTTATTAACTTCCGTAATGTTCGGGGATTATTATTATTTTTTTTTTGTCATTGCATTTCAATTAATGAATTAATTGAATAAACTAACTAGAAGTTGCTTAAATTATTTTATGGCTTCTAAACAGAAGAATGAAATCAATTTTCAGAGACAAATCATACTGAATTCCAGAAATATCCCACTAAACCTATCAGTTTAGTGTTAGTGTTAATAAAAGTTATCGTAAATATCTGTTCTAAGAAAGTGGTTAAGTGGGCATTAATGTGGGAAATATTTTTTTTTTTTTGAATCGTTGTATAACAATGTTTCCAAGTACCTTTTTGAAAAACTACGACTGAATAAGATTTCTCCACTTACCTTCCTCTCCAGCACTTGTAACCGACGGGAATGCAATGGGTTTAGCCAAGCGGATTAAGCATTTGCTTGTAACATAATCTTTGGACACGTTGGCATTTTGATTGGCATCACGTTGCTAGAGGGCAGATGTTAGATTTTTAAATTACTGTATTCTCAAGTCTCTTTGAACAAAGTAATCCGAATATTGGCATCCAAAGTTTAAGACAGATTAAATTTCAGAAGTGATTTTTTTCTAATGATATCTAGAGGAATAATGTTACGAAAGGAGTACTCGTGATTTACTGTAAGTTCTAGTGCTTCAAGTATTAAGTATTTGTTTCTACTGTGTTGCAGTTTAACCCACGCTAGCCATCGTTACATGTATTAGCATCTGGTTATGAATAAAAAGAGCAAAAAAAAAAACTTTAGTACTTCACTTGATCAGGTCTGTAAAATATCCGTTATTGTCTATGCAATTAAGAAAACTTAAAATTGCTTAGAAAATCCACAGAGACGCAAGGTTTCGATAGTATGTGATAAATATAATCGTCGATACAAATATATAAACAAAAAAAACGTGGCATGTTATCACACTGATAAAGGACGACATTTGATGTCTTGTTCAAGTGTCCTAAACTTTAGTATCGCGTTTTTATTGATTAACTGCAATATGGCAAATAAAAGGAAATATTACTTTAAAGGGTATTGTAGTGAGGCGACAGGACAAAGTAATTGATCTGAGTGCCCACTTTGAAGGGTTTATCATCCAAATACGGATATTGCTGTGACGGAATCTGATGTAAGAATACAGGGTGATGAATTCGAAGTACTTTAGAATATTGTAGAATCAATGCGAATATTGTTGTTTTAGGATTAGATGGGACATCAGCGCATGCTTTACGTCAATGTGCAAAGGAGTTGACATTGCCTCAACTACATTAGCTTAAGTCTCAGTTCTGGTAAAGTCCATAAGAAGTGGAAGAAAGGTAGAAGGTTTCAAGACTGTGGTTGCAAATTATGGACGAATCATTATTTTTGGAGTGGTACTAAAAGTACTGGAAAAATTGGTCAAATATCAAAGACAATTCAGAAAGGGTAGATAACAATATAATATTCTGTGGAGAGTATCATATTGTGCCTTAGTAGTTTCATAAATGAACTTTTTCTAGTATAATCTAATTTAATTCCAACAAGACCACACGATGCATTTATCGAAAATTGGATTAGAAAATGGTTTCTACTTGTTTGGTGAGGCTAATACACGTAATTCTTCTAATGCACGTATCTCTTGTAATTCTTCATTGGTGAAAACAGTGCACCTGTACACATCGAAATTTGCCAGTACCCAACAACAAAAGTTCACTCTCAAGTCAGTCTGCCTCTTTAAGATATTGTAGCTCTTGTAGTGGGTAAGAATAAAACACTTTTTTACTTACCCCCCCCTCCCAAGTAGTTTGGATATTTATCAACTATTTGTTCCAGGTCTGCTAGTATACTGCTCGAAGCATGTTATTCTGAGCTGGGTGATTAGCGTGGCACTCAAATACTACACCAGACTAAATTTCCTGCAGATGTCAATTATAAAGCCATAAAAACTCATTCGGTTAACTCACAGTACGGTTGAAAAATGGCTTTCAGTATTCTTCAACAGTTCTCGCGTTGCTACAGTAATTGTGAAGTGAATGTCAGTGTGCACCTGACATAAAAAGCTAGTAGGCATGATTCCATGAAATCACACAATTAAACATGATCAATGCCACAACACAAATAGCTTGTTTAGAAGATCAAAGAACTTTTAAAGAAACCATATAGCTAGACCACGATACGCGCACAGCTAGGGGCGCTGCAGTTACTAGTGACCGAATCTCCCTACCGTCCAGGGTTACAGACAGAAGAACAAAGATTGGCAGGCTTTGAAAACAAATGTTTGAGAAAAATAAATAAAATGCATTAGCTGAAACGGAAACCAATTGGAAAATTAGAGAAGAATTTAATAACAAGACTCAAAGAAAAACCGTTGCAATGGTATGCCATGTGCACAAAAGATTTCCTCAAATTCTCCAAAGCGGAAGAGTAGAAGAAAGATACCGCCAGGAAGACTAAGGAAATAGAAAACATCAGGCGTATAAATTGCTTTTGAGTGTTACAGAAATTTACATATTTAGTTGCAGAGAGTGAACTGAAAGCTACTGTTCATGGTAGCCTCGACCCGTTTTAAGCGGATGGGAAGGATGATGATTTTAGGTTTGTAACACTGAATGCTTTAAAACACCGTTTTAGAATATTGTACTAGTGTTCTTTATGAAATGAATTCGTATTGAAAGTGATTTAATCGCACAAGCTTGTCTGCAAGGAGAGGTTTTAAAGAATGGATTAATAGAATGTAGTACAAGCATTAATAGCGATATGGAGAAAAACGAGGCACCTACAGCGTCTTGTTTTTCTCTATGTATTGTGAATTGCTGGTAGCAAGATTCTTCTCTGATTGAAAGTGTACTCTAAAGGTACAGTAGGAATAGTCCGATGGAAGAACGAAAGACAAATTACTATTATGTAACACCTCCAAATACAGAATTTCTCTAAGTGACTCATGTTTTAATTATTGCAGAATTTAACAAGAACTTTCGGATTCTTTAACGCAAGCTACCTGCTTTTTTTTTTTTTTTGATCACATCATAGTATATCAGGATAACATGGAAAGACAGCCATACGCTTACGATTATAATGTTGCGATTTATTTAGGTCTTTGTGCCTGTAGAACTGTTCTCAGTGTATGAGAATTAAGCACAAGAAACCAAATATTGTCATTCCTTGTTCACTCTTAAGATGAGGGGCGAGAAATCATATGGCGTGATGTTCTAGTAGATGTGGAGAATATTAATGTATTTTGCGTAGTTGGATGGTCAAGCAATGAGATTTTGTTTTCACAAAAAATTGCAAGTTGAACTGAGCCTGCAGGAACATTTTTTTCATAGTAAAATTTTCATTTTGCAGATGTGAAATTTTGTGATCTGTGACGCTTCAAAATGGTTGATGATTTGATGTTAGAGATGAATCATATTCGTGACTCATATTCCATTCCTAATATTTAAAGAGTGTCTGGAATTTCGTAAAATTTGATGTTATGTTCGTCCATTTCTAGAATTGCGAAACCACTCAAACTCATGCGCAGCTCATTACATCATTCTTAACTGGTATTTTTATGTGTCTCCCACCCATGTAATGTTGTTAATGTACAATGCATGAGTACCGTGGCCGGGCCAAGGATTTTCTCATTATAATTATGCATTTGTTTTATTCTTATTTTGTAAATCTTTTTTGCGTAATCCTGAGTCTCATACGGTAATTGTACTCTTTTTCCTCCCTGAAAGTCGATTTTCATTTGCAAAACAGAGCCAGAAGAACGAGCACACACACACACAGTTTAGACATTATGATAGCCTCCAGAATAGACTTCGGGGCTTTTGGCAGTCTCAAGCAGTTTTTTTTTTTTCCTTTCTTTTTAAATTTTTTCTTTCAAAATTTTAAACGTAATTAGAAATGAAGTAAACTTTTCTGCTAATATCCTTTTTATGTTAATATAATCGCATTTTCAAAATTACAATATTGAACATTTAAAAATGTATGTGCCCCTTGTAAATCTAGATTTTAAAAAATGTAAAAAAAAAATTCATTTTTGTATGTTGCGCGGGTACCTTGAAAAAAAAATCAAACTCGATCCGGTTTTTGGTAATTCGGAAACCCTGCTCTGTAGACTAACGAGTAACTTTTTCTAGCCGCTTCAAGTTTCTTCTAAGCGCACGGCGATCCCACATAGTGACGATATTCATTTCTCACTTAAAAAACACTAGGTAAGAAATGCTAAAAAAAAAAAAAAAGCCCTTGTTTAATAAGGCTTATTGAAATTGGGTTCGAAATCGTAGGATATTATTTCAGCTGCTCTTTGTGCATCGTTCGATGCTGTTGGCACACTCTCACTCAATGAGTCTTTGGACACCCTGGAGGTGTCAAATAATAATATAGGTGCAAGCGCTGTTTGTAGTTTTTATAGGAAGACCTTAAAGAATTCACCCTTTTATGAAATTATATTGCATAGTAAACTTTAGTTTTAAGTAAATAAATAAATCTTTTTAAACCCTTCCTATTGCTAATATGTAAGAGATCTACATATATCTGGCAATATAGGAGTCACTTTATGACTTACAAAAAAGCATTAAGGAAAATTGTTGTCATTTACTGGCGTTATAATTTTTAACAGCCTTGGTATGTCTTGTGAACATGTCAGCTTATCAACAGATTGCTTTAGTGTGAATTTACAAGTTGTTTGGTTAAATAAGAACTTGTGACTGATTGCCATTATTTACCTAAACTGCAATGCAAAAATGAATGAGAGCATGTTTTTACAGCATTTCGGACTGGAAATAATGCATTTTCTAAGATAATTTTCGAAACGGAAAGAATGATTTTCCTACTCTCTTTTTAGTGCGATCTCGTAAACGAAGAACAATGAAATTTACTGTAGACTAATAAGTCAGATGTTGAAAAGAGAAAAGACAGTGACTGAATAATGTAGTCTCAGGGGTGTAGTTGGGCCAGGGCGCACTAGGGCGACGCCCTGGTACATTTTTAAACTATCAAACTTTTTAAATTCATTATAATAAATTATAAGAATTATAATAATGAGACTTAGCTTTCAGTCAAAAAATAGCAGCTTGCCGCTCTTGTCATTTTTTTCAGAAAACAAGGCAATCTCTCTCTCTGCCATATGGCCGTCGCAATAATAATAATAATGGCGCACTTCGTGCTCTGGATTTTTGTTTCCAGAGCCCTGGCACTATTTCTTTTAGGACTACAGCCCAGTGTAGTCCGTAATTTTTGAGAAATGTGTTGAAAACGGAATTTATACATAGTTTTTTTTATTGAAATTCTATCCATGAAAGTCTGTAAACCTAGTACATTAATATCATGTACAGCCTGAAGGTTAGATAATCAGGAAACTTTGCTCCAGATACGAAACATGGAACTTTTTTTTTTTTTTCCTCCCAGCCATTTTGGGTTTCAGTAAGTAGGATTATGGTCTCGTGCACACTGGGAATGAATTTCATATGCCACCTATAGACATTCATATACATCCATGCCTGTCACCTTGCGGATTCAAATCCACAGCCTTTTATAGTAAAGTGGGTATACTATCAGCTTGTCCCTCGTTAAGAACAAACCCATCTGAATTGATGGGTTAGTTCTTAACATGGTTAAGAACTCTCATTTCGACTAGTGACATTACTGCAATTATACAGTGATTCTTTGATATTGTGAACTTAAATTTTTGAATCCTTTAGAAGGGAAAAAAAACGTTTCAGAAATGATAATTTTCCATTTAGGAAACGTCTCTGTTGGGTGCAGTCATCACACAATCATGTGATGACTGACTGCACCCAACAAATCCTCTTTAATTTATTATAATGATAGCTTATCAACAGATTGCTTTAGTGTGAATTTTCAAGTTGTTTGGTTAAATAAGAACTTGTGACTGACATTACTTACCTAAAACTGCAATGCAATAATGAATGAGACCATGTTTTTATACAGCATTTCGGACTGGAAATAATGCATTTTCTAAGATAATTTTCGAAACGAAAAGATTGATTTTCCTACTCTCTTTTTAGTGCGATCTCGTAAACGAAGAACAATGAAAGTTACTGCAGACTAATAAGTTAGATGTTGAAAAGAGAAAAGATAGTGGCAAACGTGACTGAATAATTTAGTCTGTAATTTACAGTTTTAATTTACAGATTAGTGCGTCATTTTTTCTCGATACCCAAATTCGATTAGTGCGCCTATATACATCTTAAAAATAAATGTTACATATTTAAAAAAATTTCTATCTAACATTTTTATGGCTAATTATTTTAAAAAATCACTCGCCAGAATGAAATAATTTAGTTACCAATTTAAAACATTTTACAAAGTTATTTTTAATGGCATACTACACTACTTCCATGTACACTATTCCAAATTTTTACTGCCAAAATTTATGTCGTCAGTAGTATGGGTGGCACTTCTGACAAGATCAAGATAAGACAAGATAAGATAAGGAAACGTGACGTGATTTGTTGTTCATATGATGACTTCATTGTGTGTGTGTGATGTCATGAGTTTTGAATGTTTGGAATTTTTATGGGTACCATCTGTGTGTGTGAAGTCACGTTGTTTGTTTTGTTCGCGTATGGAATTATGGGTGATGATTAGAGATAAGAATTCGTGTTGTGATTGGTGGGGCATTTTGAAAAGATCAAGATATGATAAGGAATCATGTCGTGGATGTGTATTGTTATCAGATGTAGATAAGTGACATAATTTGTTAGTTGTATGTAAATAAGTGACGTTATTGTTTTGAATGGAAAAGGAAGATATGTTAGTGGATAAAGATTCGTGTCGTGATTGGTGAGACACTTTTAACCAGATCAAGATAAGATAAGGAATCGTGACGTGGATGTGTGTTGTTATCAGATGAAGATAAGTGACATAATTTGTTAGTTGTAAATAAGTGACGTTATTGTTTTGAATGGAAAAGGAAGATATATAAGTGGATAAGGATTCGTGGCGGTGATTGGTGGCACTTTAAACCGAACAGGGGTAGGGTGAATGGGGGAAGCAACATCCATGTAGTGGATGTGTGTTGTTATGAGTTGTGGATAAGTAAATGGTTTGTGTATGGGTGATTGTTAGTGATAAGACAGTTTGGAATGTTTGGAATTTCGCTGCCCCCCTCTTCTGTGAGGGACATCATGTGGTGCATTTGGTTCATGTATAGCATTGTGGGTGTGTTTAGAGATAAGGAATCATGACTTTATGTCTTTGGAAATTTCTGGGGAACATATGTCTCTGTGACATAACGTAATGTTTTGGTTTGCCTATGGAATTGTGGGCGAAGTTTTTGAGATAAGATATCTTGGAAATTTCCCAGGGTGACACACACACACACACACACACACACACACACACACACACACACACACACACACACACATGCACGCACGCACGTTTTTCTTGTCAATAGATGAGTATGGGTATTATTAGTTTAGAGACTAGATGGTGGCAGTTTTCAGGCATTTCTGAATAATTTAATTATCTGCTGGTGTCCCCTCAAACACACTTTTTTTTTCTCATATTCATAACATCCAAATATTTTGATTTGTCTGCATTTAAGATCTTAAATTTCATTACTTTTCTAATTAATGTTATCTTTTTTACAAAATGTATGGCTAATGGTGTTTTTAGTTTAGTAAAGAGAAAAACCAAATGGCATTTAAAAAAAATAATTAATTAAAATAAATGAAAAGACTTAAATGGTTTCTAACAACTTTTGTGTGTAGTCTAGAAATTCTAATGATAATTTAAATTACTTACAGACTTTCCAGAATGACTCTTCTTAATGCAAATAGATATTCCAAAATTAGTGGAATTAAAACGTATATCCACAGCACAACACACACACACACAAGCTTGAAAGAACGAAATTTCTGCAAATAACCTGAAAAGCTATTCGACTTTTGTTCTCTTAGATTTTCTGTCTGTTTGGTAGTCTGTTAATTCCTTCGTATAGGGGGCATACTATGTTTATATTCCCACGGTGGTGAGTGTAAGCTCAAACTGTCTTTTCCTGACTATTATTCACCAGCAATCGGTAATTTTGCATCTCTCAACATGTATTTATTTATGTAGTTCTTTTTTTTTTCAAATGATTGGTTGTTTTTTCTATTTTTCTTTTAAAATTCAGTTAACTACATATTATAACCAGAATAACTGAGTAACATAAATAAATATCATTTATTTATGTTACTCAGTTATTCTTGTTGAAAACGCTAATGGATATTAGCGTTTTCTTGTTGCCACCACAAATAAATAAATAGTTATTTCTTATTATTTCAAATGAATATTTGCTCTGTAATATAGTTTGCTAATTTCTATTACACTACAACACACAAACTTTTTTTTTTTTTTTTTTTTAAACCAATCAATAAATAAATTGTCTGAATTTCTTCACTGTAAATTTTTCAAATGTGTTATCCTAAACTGTGTCATTACCATTCGCTATGCTGGTTGGTTGTATTTCCCCTATTTTACTTTTAAATTCAGTCCCTACATATTCTAACAGAATAACTGAGCAAAATTAATAAATAAATTGTATGTGAATTAACGCAACAACAGCACACATCTTTGTTCATTAAGTTACAAATGCATATTTTATAAATGCTCAAATATTAAATCACCTAATGCTAACAGTCGCACTTTAATTCCAAAGCTCTGAACTTACTTAGGTAACTGAAATTTTTTTTTCTTTCTTTAGCATTAGTAAGTTAAGTAACGAAAATGAGACAAACAAGGTTTTTTTGCATTCCTAACTAAACAAAAATTTAAGACATTAAACTTTGTTTTTTTTTGTCAACCATAAAAAAAAACAAAGAAAGAAAGAAAGGGAGAAAGAAAGAAAAATTGTAAAGAAAAATAAAATGTTTACCTTCAAATAAATATTTATGATCACAGCAAGCAAGAAATTCATCAGCTTTTCAAAGTTTTGAAATTCCTACCCATATTATTTTCATCATTTGGTATCATTTAAATGAAGAATGGGTCTGGCTATTAAGTTCGTTAATGTTTTGATTTTTCTCTTCCAATGACGAGTATTATTTGATATATGCATGTTGATTCACTTGTTATCTGCATGCTACAATACCTTTTTTATTTTCTACAACAAACTTTTTAAGAGTTTTAGTAACTTGATGGGTTAAAATATCTAATGTCTCTCTGTAAATAACCAAATTCTAACAGTCGTATTGTTAGAAGTTGGTACGACTGTTTCTTTCTAGTCTGGTGAAGGTATCTACAGATGTAGTAACAAAATTGTCACTTTTCAGTTCATTTGGACTTTATTCACAAAACTACAATTCCGTTATTTTCTTTGGTCTCTGTTTATAATTCCCCCAACACTAGAATGTATGGGTGGTAATGTTGCGAAATAAGTTTCTACTCTCATTCAAGTGACTTGATTTTATCTGCACACTATGATACCTTTTTTTCTACAGCAATCTTTTAAGAGTTTTAGTAATGTTGGGTTAAAATATCTAACATCTCTCTAAAATAACCAAATTCTAAGAGTCATACTTTAAGTACTTCTGTTTTTTCTAGTCTGTTGGAGGTATCTGCAGATATAATAACAAAATTGTCACTTTCCAGGTGAAATATTCTCCACTGAAATTCAGGCTATTAATTCAATACCCGATTCCTTTTGCTTCCAAGAGTTGAAACAATTTCTTGAAATATTTCAGGGCTTGCATGAACAAATAAGACTTTTAATTCACTGAGTCGATTTTCAAAAAAAAAAGATCTTACTTAAATTTGTATAACACATCAACGACACCCTTTTGTTCATTTTAATTTACATTTTATTTGAGTGAAATATTATTTACTATTGAATTTACTGAATCTAACATACAGAAAATAAATAAAGTGAAAAATACAATCTTATTTTTTGGCCCTTAATCTGCTTATTGTTAATTTTGCGCAGCTTCTTCCCATGGTTGCAGAATTTGCATCATGTGGTTTTCGACAATGTGACTCTCATCTGAAAGTTTCTTCATTTGTGATCATTGGGAATTTATTACTGTATTAAGGGTCACATTTTTATTTTTTTGAAACCAATACATATATTTTTGAGCATCATTAAAAGCACAGAAACGTTCGCTATGTTTCTGAAATCATTTAAAAGTACACGTTATGTTTTCTCATTTTGGGCATCCAATTTCATTTAAATCAAGAACAGGTCTCCCTATTAACCTTGTTAATGTTTTTGATTTTTCTCTTTCTTTGGCGAGCAGTATTTGATATTTGCATGTTGATTCTATCATTCGATTTCTTAGTTTGTCCAGAGATAGTGAACCAATTTCCCACTTCAGCTGATGGTTATATTTTATTAACCAAGAATTCTGTTTTTTAACTCTTTCAGGTAATTCGTTCCAACTACAAGGAGATTTTGTTAATGCATATCTTAAAATAATTCCATCAGAAATACAAATTTCTTTAGGAAATAAAATTGAAGTCTTATTCAAAAGAAATTGACAATCAATTATACCAATGATAACTGAAAATTCGTATTTTTCACCTGCTATCAATTTTTCATATTTGTTTTCCTTCATTCTTATATTTTTTCATATGGCACCACAAATAAATAGTTAATTATTATTAATTCATTGATTATTAGCTCTGATCTTTTATGTTAAATTTCTGTTACAGAATTCTAAACAATTGGAACTTTTCACAAAGAACCTTTCAAAGAATTTTGTGGCTCACCCATTATTTTTACATTACTGGACACAAAATATCAAAACACAATACAGTAACTGCAGTGGATGAACGATTATCTTATGTCCAAAGTCACTCAACTTCATTGTTTTTCCTTATAGTACTGTTTACCTTACCAATCCTATCCTGAATGTTTCTTCAAAAATGAACCTTTTGCGCAGATGACTCAACGACATGTTTTCGCATGCTGCTGGATATACTGTTGTTGTGTTTTTATCTTACTTTGTGTGGGGAAAGGTAAAATTTGTATTTGTGTTATCTGGTCAGTACAGACCTTTTTTCTATACCAAACTTTAAGAGTTTAAGTCATGTTTTTGGGTTAAATTATCTGCTGTCTCTCTGTAAAACCACCAAATTCTAACAGTTGGGATTTTCGATTATGTGAACAAAATGTTTACAGATAACTCGAACAATGCCAATAGGTAGCATTAGACAATTTCTAAAATAATCAATTACATGGATATCAGTTTTCACCACTTTTTTCCCCCATTCCTGGCATTAATTTCACAGTAGTGATTTTTTTTACAATAATTAAACAGAATTGCATTAAGGTAAAAAGTTATGGATTTAAATATCAACTTGTAATCAGAATAACTGAGTAAAAAATCACTGTGGAAAAACACTACAACAAAAGCACACATCTTTGTTCATTTAAGTTTACAAATACATATTTTATTTTGCTGAAATACTATTTACAAGTATATTCACAGAAAAATTTGAAACATGTAATTAGCTAAAAATATTTCAGAATATTTAGTTTACACTCTTAACATTTTCCAAAGAGTTCAATAAAGAACATTTTTGTTACTCACTGTTTCTTGGCTACATTAGATAAAAATAGCTGGTCATGCAAAAGAGTTTTTAGAGCAGATACCATGGTAAGCACAGCTCCATACATTTCACATTGTGTTAGTCTGGAAATGACACCATGCTTGCCTAACTTTTTATGTATTCTTCTGTCACCAAATACACACAAACAGTTTTCGTAAAATGTTCATAAATGTCCCAAAATTAAGAATCTTTATTGAATTGGATAAAATCTTGAAAGTCTAATTTTACCATTGATGAATTTAAATGATTAGCAATAATTTTCCCCATGATACGCATAGCATTGATGTGAGATTATCTTACTTTGTGACATCATTGAGCAAACCTTATCTCTGTGGCTCGAAGGGTATTATATATTATTTGTCCTTATTATGTTAAGTATTTTATCCTCAAACAGCGTTTTTGCTGTTAGACCATGTGACTAGTTTTCTCACTCATACTGAAATTGTTGGGTTGGGGAAAAAAAGCATAAGGTGGTGGAAGTGAAAGGGTAGTCAAGAGGTGGACAGGGGTCTTCCTTGCAATGCTACCCCACCCTATCCCCTAACTCCCCTCACCCCCCCTCCAGAAGATGTCCGCTCAGCCTAGTGGAGATGAGCGAGCTCATTATTTGCAGATATCTTTTCACCTCCAACTGATATTGATAACTTTGGAGGGAAAAAAAAACCTTTTTGTTTTAGGGGATAGGATGGGGAGCATTGCAGGGAAGACTTGACTACCCTTTCACTTCCTTCACCTAATGCTATTTTTTTTTCCTATCCCAACAATTTCGGACATATGAGTGAGAGAACTAGTCACATGGTCTAATATCAGAAACGCTGTTTGAGGTTAAAATACTTAACATAATAAGGACAAATAATATAGAATACCCTTCGAGCCACAGAGATAAGGTTTGCCCAATGATGACACAAAGTAAGATAATCACATCAACATCATATCCAACAGCATGTAGAATCGTGTCTTTGAGTCATCTGTGTGAAAGTTTCATTTTGGAAGGAACGGTCAGGTTAAGGGTCAGGTAAACAGTACTATAAGGAAAAACAAACGAGTCAAGTGTCTTTGCAGTTACGGCAATTTGTTCATCCAGTGCAGCTATAGTATTGTGTTGTGGTGTTTTGTGTCCAGTAAAGTAAAGTAAAATAATGGGTGAGCCACAAAAGTCATCGAAATTTTCTTTTTTCAGGACAATAGCACGAGACAAAACTCTTCACATAGCTCTAAAAGGATGGAAACCGATTATTATTTTAGAAGACACATACTTTGTGATGTATTTATCCAGGAACACTAGGGAAAAGTTATGCAGGAAGTGGTCGGATATCCTCGGCTACTTGCAAAGAAGAGTTGACTACGAAATGGACCTCGGTGAGTGTTATATTTTGAAATGCCAAGATGGGGAACTAATGATACAGGAGCTGATGGAAGTAAAGTTTTCTCTATTAGTTGTGAAGAAGCTGAGAGATTTTCACCAAAAATGTACAACATTGATAATCATTTACTATTTTTGGAAACTGAAATACCAGCTATGCGTATCATGGGGAAAATTATCGCTAATCATTTAAATTCATCAATGGTAAAATTAGACTTTCAAGATTTTATCCAATTCAATAAAGATTCTTTATTTTGGGACATTTATGAACATTTTACGAAAACTGTTTGTGTGTATTTGGTGACAAAAGAATACACAAAAAGTTAGGCAGGCATGGTGTCATTTCCAGACTAATACAATATCAAATGTATGGAGCTATGTTTACCATGGTATCTGCTCTAAAAACTCTTTTGCATGACCAGCTATTTTGATGTAATGTAACCAAGAAACAGTGAGTAAAGAAAATTTTCTTTATTGAACTCTATGGAAAATGTTAAGAGTGTAAACTAAATATTCTGAAATATTTTTAATTGTAATACTGAACTTATCATTAGTTATATAAGTTCTCCTGCAACATGATTTAGTGTGTGTATTCTAGTGGACAAAATTATTATTATCATCTGACCTCCATGGAATCAGTCACAGACTCATTGTAGGAGGTACACACTACTGCACACAATACTCATCTACTCTACTCTACTACCTTTTAAGTTTCAACACCAAGTGTATACTTTGTATCCCATCATTGCTTACCAAATCACAAAACATTACACTTTGCAACATTGAACTAACTGTTCCACTTACTTGCCCATTCATGCAATCTACTCAAGTTCTCTTGTAAGGTCATAACATCTGCTTGAGTCTGTATATTTCTCTCCAATTTTGCATCATCTGCAAAGAGCTTCATATCACTAGTTACCCATCCCAATATCATTAACATAAAATTGAACAATAATTCTCAAAACTGGCCCCTGTGGTACGCTGCTAGTGACCTTCCTCATTTGGGATACTGCACCCCTATATACAACTTTCTGATATCAATCTGACAGCCAATCACTAATCCAACTCAGAAGTCTGTTATCCAGTCCCATCTGTTTCAGTTTATTTAAGTTTGTCGTGTGGCAGTCTATCAAAAGCCTTTGAAAAATCCAAGTGCACCACTGTATATGCATCTCTCCTGTCCAAGGTATTTATTATTATTGTTCTTCTTATTATTATTAAACAAGACCTCATGGAGTCAAAGACTCATCTAGGAGGTCCTTTTATCTCACACACATGTCATCATACCGTTCCTTGAACACATTCAAACTCCTTGCAGACACCACACTCTCAGGCAAGGCATTCCAATCATTCACAACTCTGCACGAAAAAAACCTGCCTCTCACTCCCCTACTCACACCCTCTTTATACAGTTTCCAGGTATGACCTCTGGTTCTCCCCTGATCTCCCACTATTCTCTGTAGAACTTCTCCACCATTGATCCTATAACAATCCCTTACCAACTTGTAGGTCTCTATCATATCTCCCCTCTTCCTTCTCTCCACTAGACTCTGCAAATTACATCTTTTCAATCTTTCCTCATACTCGACATTCCAGAGGTCAGAAACTACCTTAGTCAGTCGCCTTTGGACCCTTTCCAACATCTCTTCATCCTTCTGAAAACCAGGTGACCAAATCTGGGCACAATAGTCCATGTGTGGCCTAATCAAAGCCTTATACAATGGAACAAGAATCTCCCTACTTCTACACGTCAGTGTCCTCCTCATCATTCCCAGAAGTCTTTGTGTTGTCTTCACAATTTTGGCGATGTGTCCCCTAAATTTTAGATCCTTATCCACTATCACTCCAAGATCTCTTATTTCCTCTACTTCCAACAATATATTCTCACCAAGCATAAATTCTGCATCCCATCTTTGTTTTCCAAATTTTAAAACCTTACATTTTGCAACATTGAACTCGCATCCCCATTTGCTTGCCCAATCACTCAATTTATTCAAGTCTTCTTGCAAGGCCACAACATCTTCACTACTCTTTATGGTTCGTCCCAACTTTGCATCATCTGCAAACAACTGAATATCTCCATTCAAATCTTCGCCAATATCATTAATATACAAGTTAAATAGTAATGGCCCTAAAACAGATCCTTGAGGCACTCCACTAGTGACTTTCCTTTTCCTGGATATTGCACCCCCATACACAACTTGTTGATACCTATCAGATAGCCAGTCTCCAATCCAATGCACTAATCTAATATCCAACCCCATCTGCTCTAGTTTGACTGTCAACTTATCATGAGGTACTCTATCAAAAGCTTTTGCAAAATCCAAGTATATTACTGTGTATCCTTCTCCTCTGTCCAAGGAAGCAGTCACTTTATTGTAATAAGTAAGTAGATTACTAAACCACGACCTCTCTTTAGCAAATCCATGCTGTCCATCAAAGATTATACCATTGTTGTCAACCCAACTCTGGATCCTAGTTCTCACAAGCTTCTCCAACAACTTAACCACAACACCTGACACACAGATAGCCATATAGTTTGATGCTTGAGTTCGATCACCTCCTTTATGAAGTGGCACAATCTTGCCCTCCTTCCACTCTTTAGGGACTTGACCAAGTGCAAGACTCTTATTAAAAAAATACGTCAAGGCAGGTGTCAACTCTCTGGCACATTCCTTCAGAATACGCGGTGATATATTATCAAGTCCCACAGCCTTATTTACATCTAGTTTACTCAACTCCCCAAACACCATTTGCTCACTTACAGTCAGTCTCTCCTCCCCATCATCAACTGCTCTTAATCTCTCCATGAAGTCACATTCACAAGATTGAAAGATCTTTATGAACTGCTCATTAAGTATCTCCACCACACATTCTGCAACAGCTGTCTTTATACCATTTCCTCCAATCAATGTCATCCTTCCATGATCATTCTTTCTTTTGCTGGCTACATATCGAAAGAACTCCCTAGGATTCTTTTTAGCTTCATTAGCTAACTGCTGTTCATACCTCTCTTTAGCTACTCTCACCAACCAAGTCACTCTCCTTGCCTGGTCTTTGTAGAACTCATGAAATTGGTTACTTCCACTTCTCTTATGCTGCCTCCACAATGCCCTTTTTCTCTGTATTGCATGATTAATCTCTTTATTCATCCATCTCACACCTAACTTATTTAACCTTCTCACCCGTGGTATACATTTAGACATTGCATCCACTAAATATTTTTTGAAAATCTCCCAAGCTGTATTGATCTCTTTTCCAGCTAACTCCTCATTCCATGCTAAACCTGCAAGCTGTCTCCTGAGCTCTTCATAATCACCCCCCCTTGTAGTTCCACATATACCCTCTTTTCACAGGGGTCCTTGCACTGCTGGCAACCACCCAAGTAATCACCTCATGGTCACTTTCACCAATTGGTGGATGATTTGATATCTCATTGATAATTACATCCTCCGATGAGATGACCAAATCCAAGACCCTTAATCCTCTTGTGCCCTCTGTTACATACTGTCTGAGGTAGTTATCCCTTAAAAACTCAAGAAACTCATTTTCTTTACTTCCAGTTGCTATCTCTTCATTCCAGTCTATATTGCCATAATTAAAATCACCCATAATGATTACCCTTTTCTTATTTGCTTGGCTTATTTGACTATACATTTCACTATCACCACCATCCACATTACCAGGTCTATAACAACATCCCACCGAGTATTTGATTCTATTCACCTCTATCTCACACCATACTGCCTCAAAACCACTGGCCCCATTTCCCTCTTGCATCTCTACCTTGTATGGACATAACTCTTTCTCTATCATCAATAGCACTCCCCCTCCCTTTTTACCCCTTCTATCCTCACGAAACACATCATACCTTTCTATCTCTATTCCTGTCAGGATGTCATCCTCATCTAACCATGTCTCACTTATTCCGACCATCTCTGGGTGCACCGACGCAATTAGTGCAACCATTTCATCTGCCTTGTTTCTTATACTTCTAGCATTGGTATACAAACACAACAACTCATTTCTGGATCTACAGCTCGTTCCACTGATACCACTCACTCAATGTGATCTCTCAATGCTGGACTGGGGCCATTTCCCTTTCTGCTTCTTCATTTTAGAACCCTTTGCAATTCCATCTGTTTCCTTTTGATCCCTGATCATCCCATTACCTTCCTGCCTACACATTCTCTCACCTCCAAGAGGAGGTGAGAGAATGTGTAGGCAGGAATTTGTCACCTTGTTATAGTACACCAGTAAGTTAGTGAAACATGCTCACCCTTTAACAAACCCATGCTGATAACCACAGAGAATACTTCAAAAAATTGAAACAGATGGGATTCTGTTATCTAATATCGACTCATTTCTGCTTCCTACTTCTCCCCAATCTCTCCAGTACCATCACAGCAACTCCATATATACAGTTGGCCTATAATTTGAAGATGCAGCCTTATCACCACTTTTATGTAGTGGAACAATTTTACCCTCCTACTACTCCCTTGGAACCTGTGATGTTACAAGAATCTTATTAAGCAGGCATGCCAATGCTACTGCCAATTCCCTGGAACATTCTCTTAAGATGCATGGTAATATATAATCAAACCTGTTGCCTTATTGACATAAAGTTTATTTATTTCCTCAAATATCTCCTGCTCACTCACAATTAAGTTACCCTCTCCTATGTCCTTTACACTTCATTTTGTCATGATTCCCCCCCCCCCGATCAAGATGAAAACCCTTATAAATTGATCACTGAATACCTTAACAACGTCTTCTGCAGCAGCAGTTACCATTCTACCACTTGCATCCCTTAACTTTATCTTACCATGATCATTCTACCTTCTACTTGCCACATATCTAAAAATAAGGAAAAAGGAAAATTAATTTATCGAGTTCTTGCCTGAGATAGTTATCTTACAAGAACTTGAGAAATTAATTTTCATTATTCCCAAATGCTATCTCTTTATTCCAGTCTATACGGCCACAATTAAAGTTTCCCATAATAATTACCCTTCCTTTGTTTACTAATTTAAGTTGTTTATAAATTTTTCATCACCATCCTCCACATTCCCTGGCCTATAGCAACATCCAACTAAATATTTCTTCCTTTCAACCTCCACTTTAGACCACACTGCCTCATAATCATAGCCAGTATTTCCCTCCTTCATGTCTACCTTATGTGGACATAATTCCTCTGCTATCATTAGCAGCACTCCCCCTTCCTTCTTGTCCTTTCTATTCTCATGAAAAATGCTGTATCCTTCCATTTCTATTCCCGTTAGAATATCGATATTATTGATAATATCGATATTCCTGTTAGATACATCCTGGTATCTCCCATCTTATTGGGAGATACTGGGATAGGAGTGTTGGTATCTTGCTCCACCTTTGCTACAAGTTGCCTGGTGTTGTACTACTTACCCAGGTAAGATAGGACAACACTATATTCAGTCCTGAAGATATTTTCAGGTGCAAACTTTGTTTGCTCTCACTGAGATAAAGGATTAAACTAAATTTATTATAGTCTAACCTAGTGAAAAATAAACTCTCACTCAAATTTAAATAACAGTTTTGAATTTATGATGTCCTGTTTGGTTCTGATTTCATTTCAGTTAGATCAATTATTCTTAATTCACTGGCTGGATGGAATTTAATTAAATTTTACATGTCGTCGTCATCATCAAATTTCTGACATGTACTCTCAAGAGGATATGATAGCTACATGAAAAATTTACATCATTACTAACTTCATATCTAGAATTTTCCTCCAAATCAATCTGTTACCTGTCAAGACTCCAACATTATCGGATCTTATATTTCTATCTTCTAAGGCACTTTTTACCATATCAGTCCACTTATTTGTTGGTCTTCCTCTGAGTCTTTTTCCTGCCAACCTGGCAGAGAACACTTGTTTTGCTAATCTTTCCTCTCTCATTCTGTTTAAGTACCCATACCACCTGAGATTAGCTCTGCTAACACACTACATTCCTGGATGCTGACAATGTCATGTTCTTTCCTGATATCCTTGTTTTTTAATATGATATTGCCATTGATGTCATCTGTTCATGCCACTAATCCTTTTCAGGACTCTCATATGTGCAGTTTCTAGTCTTTGGTCAAGTCTTTTACTTCTAACCCAGCTCTCAGATCCATAAGTTAAAATTGGTTCGAACACTGTCTTGTATACAGCTAACTTAGCCTTTTGAAAAATTAATCTCTTTCCACCATACCAGGTTTGTTGATTCTATTGTCTATTTTCATATTTAATTTATCATCTTCACAAAAAATTGTGCCTAAGTAGCTGAAATGTTTTACAGATTCTCCATTCAAAGCATTGAAAATATCAGTTCAGTTGATAATTTCAATGCTTTGCCTATTTTCATTGTTTTCGACTTGTTATTGCTGACCTTCATGTCATATCTATTACAAGAGTTATTCAGTTTAGTCAGGGAATCTTGCAGACTCGTAACGGATTTATTTAGAGGTATAACATCATCTGCATAAAACAAAGAGCTGACATTACCATCTCCAATTTTGGTATCAGGTTGAATGCCACTTTCCTTCTTAATGTGATACTTATAGATAATGAATAGATAATAAGAGAGTGGATAATGTTCATCCTTCTCTGACACCAGATTTAACATTAAACCATCTTCTTATACTTCCTTCAGTTCTAACTGCCGACTTACAACTCAAATAAAGACTAAGTATTGCTTGATATAATGCCCCACTGACACCATACAATTGTGGCATTTTGAATAGCTTCTCTCTTGGCACCTTGTCATATGCCTTTTCCAGATCTACAAAACTTAAATACAGATTTTGTTATATTCCCACGATTTCTCAACTGTTTGTTGTAAAGTGAAAATCTGATCCTGACAGCCTCCATTTGGCCTGAATTGAGCTTCTTCTTCAGCATGTTTCCCTTCCACAATCCTCAACCATTTCTGAATTATACTTGCATATATTTAGCAGGAATAATCAGTAGGGAAATACCTGTGTAATTCTCACATTTAGTTTTATTTCCCTTTTAATATAGGGGTACTCTAAGAGCTCTACTCCAATCATCTGGAATTTGTTTCTCTGTCCAGGACTTCTGAACTATGCAGTGCAGATAATGTAATACTTCTCTACCTCCATACTTGAGCATTTCTGGTTGAATATCATTTGCTCCAGTTGATTTCCACATTTCAGGCTTCTGATAGCTTTTTCTACTTCAAGTATGAATATGAATTCCTGATTCCTTACTTTCCTGGTCAGTGTTATTTGCCACAGGGCTGTCACTGATTTGTTTCGTTTATCAATTTTTCGATGTAATTACTTCATTATGGAATGAAATACTTGGTTCAATGTTGTTATTGACCAGGAAATGTGGATGGTAGTGACTATGAAATGTATAATCAAATTAGCCCACAAATAAGAAAAGAGGGATCATTATGAGTGATTTTAATTATGGCAATATAGACTGGAATGATGAGATAGCAACTGGAAGTAAAGAAAATGAATTTCTTGATTTTTTTAAGGCATAACAACCTCAGACAGTATGTAACAGAGGACACACGAGGATAGAGAGTCTTGGATTTGGTAAGCTCATCAGAGGATGTAATTATAAATGAAGTGTCAAATCATCCACGAATTGGTGAGAGTGACCATGAGGTGATTACCTGGGTGGCTGCCAGCAGTGTGAGGATCTCTGTAAGAAAAGGGTATATATGGAACTACAAGGGGTGATTGTGAAGAGCTCAAGAGACAACTTGCAGGTGTAGCATGGAATGAGCAGTTAGCTGGAAAAGATATCAATTGGGGGATTTTCAAAAACTATCTAGTAGATGCAATATGTATATGTATTCCAAGGGTGAGAAGGTTAAATAAGGTAGGTGTGAAATGGATCAATAAAGAGATTAAGCATGTGATACAGAGAAAAAGGGCATTAAGAAGGCAGCATAAGAGAAATGGAAATAACCAATTCCATGAGGAATACAAAGACAAGGCAAGGAGGGTGACTTGGTTGGTGAAAGTAGCTAAAGAGAGGTATGAACAGCAGTTAGCTAATGAAGCCAAAAGGAATCCTAAGAAGTTCTTTCAATATGTACCAACAAAAGAAAGAATGATTATGGAAGGATGACATTGATTGGAGAAAATGGTATAATGACATCTGTTGCAGAAGGTGTGGTGGAGATACTTAATGAGCAGTTCATAAAGGTTTTTGAATCTTGTGCATATGACTTCAGGGAGAGATTAAGAGCAGTTGATGATTGGGAAGAGAGACTGACAATAAGTGAGCAATAGGTGTATGGGAAGTTGAGCAAATTAAATGTAAATAAGGCTGTGGGACTTGATAATATATCACCACGTATTCTGAAGGAATGTGCCAGGGAGTTGACACCTGCCTTGACATATTTTTTTAATATGAGTCTTGCACTGGGTCAAGTTCCTAAGGAGTGGAAGGAGGCCAAGATTGTGCCACTTCATAAAGGAGGTGATTGAACTCAAGCATCAAACTATAGGCCTATCTGTGTGTCCGGTGTTGTAGTTAAGAGGCTTGTGAGAACTAGGATTCCGAATTGGGTTGACAACAATGGTATTATCTTTGATCCACAGCATGATTTGCTAACGGGAGGTCATGTTTTAGTAATCTACTTGCTTATTACAATAAGGAGACTGCTTCCATGGATAGAGGAGAAGGATACACAGTAATATACTTAGATTTTGCAAAGGCTTTTGATAGATTAGCACATGATGAGTTGATATTCAAACTGGAGTGGATTAGGTTAGGTATTAGATTGGTGCATTAGATTGGAGACTGGCTATCTGATAGTTATCAACAAGTTGTGAATGGGGGAGCGATATCCAGGAGAAGGAAAATTACTAGTGGTGTGTCTCAGGGATCTATTTTAGGGCCATTGCTGTTTAACTTGTATATTAATGATATTGGTGAAGATTTGGATAGAGGTATTCAGTTGTTTGCAGATGATGCAAAGTTGCAACGAACCATGAAGAGTAGATAAGATGCTCTGGCCTCACAAGAAGACTTGAATAAATTGAGTGATTGGGCACGGGAATGGGAATGCGAGTTTAATGTTGCAAAATGTAAGGTTTTAAAATTTGGAAAAAAAAATGGGATGCAGAATTTATGCTTGGTGAGGATATTTTGTCAGAAGCGGAGGAAATAAGAGATCTGGGGATGATAGTGTATAAGGATCTAAAATTTAGGGTTCACATAGCCAAATTTGTGAAGACAACACAAAGGCTTCTGGAAATGATGTGGAGGATACAAGTAGGAGGATTCTTGTTCTACTGTATAAGGCTTTGATTAGGCCACATAGACTATTGTGCCCAGATTTGGTCACCTGGTTTTCAGAAGGACGACGAGATGTTGTTGGAAAGGGTCCAGAGGCGACTGACTAAGGTAGTTTCTTTACCTCTGGAATGCAGAGTATGAGGAAAGATTGAGAAGATGCAACTTGCAGAGACTGGTGGACTGGAGGAAGAGGGAAGATATGATAGAGACTTACAAGTTATTAAGGGGTTGTAGAATCAATGCTGGATTCTACAGAAAATAAATTCTACAGAAAATAGTGGGAGATCAGGGGAGAGAGGTCATCCTTGGAAATAAAGAGGGTGTGAGTAGGGGAGTGAGAGACAGGTTTTTTTCATGCAGAGTTGTGAATGATTGGAATACCTTGCCTGAGAGTGTGGTGTCTACAGAGAATTTGAGTGTGTTTAAAGCACGGTATGATGAGCTGTGTGTATGATAAAAGGACCTCCTAGATGAGTCTTTGACTCTGTCGTGACGACTTTTTTCTGTCGTGTTCTAATTACCATCTAGTCCAAGTCACTTTTATAATTAAAATAACTAACTACGAAGTGATCACCGATCCAAAAGTAGGGAAATTTATATTTATACTGCGCCACCCTATTCTTAGATTAGTCTATATAAATAGTAGGATCAATTCTAAATTAAGTTAGCAGTCATCTCATTAGGCCGAATCATCTATCATCATTTTTACTTGGGGTTCCCGCAAGATTCGAATGTTTATGAACGGTGCAATAATAAGGAATTCAGGCAAACACAATATTTAGATCAACAAAATAAAACATTTAATACATGATATGGTTAACAAATACAAGATCTCTATTTTAAAATGGAACTATACAATTAACTTAATATATCTTCTTAAGTCATTCATGCCAAATCTATGTTCTATATTCCATATACAATTCACAGTCTCAAAAACACAAATCTTCTTATCTCAAGTTAATATAACAACTTCACAATTAATCAGTCTTCACAAATCTATCAGCTCAATGTTTATATTCACAGCAGGCAATAAACTACGTAAGCTATATTCAAAGCAAATATATTCCCGGATCTTGAGCATCGGAGATATATTACAGTTAATGCTAGAATAGAGAAACTTATACAACTACTCTTACCAGACAAATTCTTCAATACATCAAATTATTGAGAGAGCACTTATGAATTAACTTAATTAACATTAGCGGAACACACATAACAAATATTCTCCATAGTTTAAACTGTATCACTGTAAGTCGCACTTCACTATTCCAAACAACAGTAATTAGGTACTAATATCTTTTCCTGTTCACTTTTCTCCAAGTAATCAATATAACCTTTTTCTTAGGGCAACATAGAATTTAATCGTAATCCAGATTAACTAGAACTAATCAGAATTTTCGCATTGACTGTCCAGTTTCCTTTTATCTGATTACGATATCAACCTTTCTTCATAACAACAGCAGATTTTGCTTATAACATTAAACTTTATGTTTCACTACTTATAGGTTCACTTCCGAACACTATACTCATAAATCTCTGCCCTATGGATTCATAATCTTGGTTCCGCAAAACTCTCTCCTCCCTCGCTTAATAATAATTCTTCTCTCCCTTTCTCTGTCTTATCTATTTATGACCTTCCTTCTCCTTTACTGTTCTACCTATGACCTTCACTCTCACCTTTACGTTCGAACGCCACGCTGTCTTCACTCGTGGTTGTTTACGCGTGCGTCTCCATGACAATAGACTAAGCGTAAACATTTCGCTAATGTAATGTATGCTCTTTTACTACTACTACAGTGATTACATAACATTAAATATTTCACAAATAAGAACAACATAATATTTAAGCTACTTCTTTAACTTTTTGATTACGTATACAGTTAAATATAAAATAACACTTTACGATACATCATATATAATTGGTTATACAATATTCTATACATTTTATTATTCTATAAATTAATAGTAAGTCAAGTTTTAAATAAATATTTAATTAGTAATTCTTAATTAAGGAATAATAAATAATTTTATACAAGTCATGATTAATATTTAATAAGCAATGTTAAATGTGAATGAAAAATAATAAATTACATAACATAGCTTCATTCACAATTTAACAACTCCATGGGGTCTTGGGTAATAATAATAATAATAATAATAATAATTTAAAAAATACTTAAATGATGCAATATCAGAATGTGTCCTGAGAGGTCAAAGAATAGGATGTGTAATCTTATTAAGCAAGAGATTTGTGAAAAGAATGATACAGAAGGAATATCATGTGCATAAGGATGATGTCTGATATGAAAATTATAAGCAGCAGGCTAGAAAAGTCAACTAGGTCTAAATCAAGCTAAAGGTACCCCACAAGAATTCTGTTGATATGCTGCAAGTAAAAGAAAGAATGAATATGAAAGAACTCTTCTGAATGCAGGTGGTGTGAGGGTGGCAAATGCAGAATTATTCAACTTATGAGTGCCCATTTTTCTAAAAGATATCAACCTGGTGTATGCAACATTGGGTTCACTGCTATCTCTCACCGGATTATGAAACTCAGATGTATGAAGAGGAGGTATTAGAGCTGTTGCACAAACTGAATGAGAATTCAGAAATAGGGACTGATGGGATATCAGCACGCGTGCTAAAAGAGTGTTCAGCTGAACTGGCTATTCCTTTCACCAGGCTATATAATTTGCGTCTCAGAACAGGTTATTCTTCTGGAATGGAATGAATGTATGATAATCCATTGCACAAGGGGTGGTGCAAAGATCAATGTATCCAACTATTGACCAGTCAATTTTTACTTAATCAATTTTAATTAACTAATTTACTTGAACAATTAGAACAATTTTTATTTTAAGACAAATGATAAAAAAAAATAATAAAATAAAAAAAAAAATCAGCTAACGCCTTTTTATTCCCGTATACGGGAGTAGGCGAGGCCATTTAGCCCTATCTAACTTTTGGAGACTGAGTGGGCAGTTCAATCTCCACTGGTACCAATCGGAGATAGATGGCCCAAGGCTATCACTAATTAAGCGGTACACAGTGAAGAGAGACTGCTCAAATGTGCTGCCATCTCGTGGTCCCTAACCTTAACACAATATATTTAATGTCTGAAAAAAATGTGGGTTCTACAGTCGATTTTCTTGAGTTTATGGGACGAAAAACCCGAGTTTCCGGGAGGAAAAACCCGCTTGCCCATGCCAGAGATCGACTAATTCGGGAACCGGTCGAAAAAAGGCTTAGAAAAATTTCCTTTAGTCAGCGACTAGATTTGAACCACCAAACCCTTTCTTCGTGCGGTCAAGCGCTGTAGAGTGTAAACGCCACTTCTACTGAGCTGCACAGGCAGAAAAAAATGATAAAAAAATAATGGAAATATAAGAGGATAAAATAGAGTATAATAGAGGAAAATACAGGTTAATATAAAACACTACAGTTATTCTTCTTCTTCTGCAGCTTCTCCCACTTAAGTGGGGTCACTGTTGATGATGAAGCTCCTCCACATCCTCCTGTCTTGGGCTGTCACCACATCCAAGTTCTTCATCCTCAAGTCCTCTTCTACCAGCTCCCTCCATCTCTTCTTTGGCCATCCACGCTCCCTCCTTCCTTGCACATCCATCTGCATGACCCTTCTTCCCATATGTTCGTCCTTCCTCCTCATCACCTGACCAAACCATCTCAACCTTGCCTCCTGTATCTTCGCTCCTAAGTTTGTAACTTTCACTGTTCCCCTACATAGTCATTTCTCAGATGATCCTTTCTGGTCACACCGCACATCCACCTAAGCATTCTCATCTCTGCTACTTCCATCATGCTGATGTTATTTTTCCTCAGGGACAGTTTCTATAGCATACGTCATAGCTGGCCTCACTACTGTCCTATAGATTTTGCTTTTCAGATTGATTGCACCCTCTTATCGCATAACACTCCAGCTATCTCCCTCCAGTTCCTCCAACTTGCTTGTATCCTGCATCCCACTTCCTTCTCAGCTCCTCCATCTTCTTCCACTGTTGAACCTAAGTATCTAAAGTCCCTCACCTTCCTGATGACATTTCCTTCCAGCTCCAGATCTGTCTCCTGGCCGCTGCCCACTGTGCAGCACATATACTCTGTCTTACTTCTGCTCAGTCTCATATCTCTCTCTTCCAGTACTTTTCTCCATCTTTCCAGTTTAGTTCCCGCTTCTTCTGTTGAACAGTCTACAGAATAATATAACAGATGTGTATTACATGACGTAAGACATGGTCCAGCATCTGGTACCTTGGGTTTGCAATGCCTGTACTCGCTAAAGTGAGCCCTTGAGGTGAAACACTACAGTTTTGTGGAGTAAATTACAAGTCAGGATAGAACAAAGATACCAATGTAACTTGGGTAAAAGCGTGGTTCACAAAAGAGTGAGACTAGATATTTTGCTTGGAGAGTGGAATTGGTTGCCATCAGTGGTCACAAATGCTTAGTCATTGAATGAGTTTAAAGAGAGATACAATAGGTAATATGCGAATGATGGTCCGTGTGGGCCTCTAGCAATGATTCTTCAAACTCCATGGAGGTTCCTCTCTCCGTACACTGTATATGTAGTATGTAAAAAAAAAAAAAAAAAAAAAAAAAAAAAAAAAATGTTAATTTAGTTAACATGTGGAGTATACCATTTAATTTTTGTAAGACTTAAGATTTGGTATATTTGTTATTTCTATGTCATTAGTACTATAGTTTTTGTTTTATTTATTTTTCATTTGTTTCCATTTCAGATGACTAAGGCTCAGAATTTTAGAATCATGAGCCAATATAGACGATCAAAACCTCAACAGTTTTTATTATTAGTATGGAAGGGATGGCTTATGAGGAAGCGAAATTATCTTATAACTACATTAGAAATATTTTTTCCTTTGCTACTTTCAGTTATTGCAGTTGCAGTAAGATATCATCTTACAGAAAAGGTGTTCAAGCCCAATGAAGTTAAAGGAAAGGCAACATATTACCATATTTTGAATCCACTTGAAGATGCTGGGAATCACACTCCTATATCATTAGTTATGTACACACCAAAAACAAAATACAGTGCACAAATAATAGAAAAAGTGATCAACAGATTATGGGAATCTGAAAAAAAACCAGGTAAGTGAAATTCAAACAGGTAAGTGCTGTTTGAATTTCATTTGTGGGGGAAAAAAAATTTAAATGCTAACTATTAGCTTAAAGTTGTTTATTAATACTTCATGATATTTTATCTTTGATTCTATTATGATATGGATAATGGAGAATTAGTGTCCTCATCTCAGATGGCATATTCTTTCTTTTAAGGTTACGCGGTGATCAGCACTCATATTTGTAAATTTAGGGACACAAAAACACACGTGTTGAACAGATTATTTTATTAATTACTAATAAAATAAAACTTGACGTTTCGACCTCTGTATCGAGATCATCATTGGAAGAATACAAGTGTATAAGGAACCAAGCTACATGCTCATGCCCTGTATACCAGTAAACTAAATCTACATAGTTAATAAATCTACGTAATTAATAAATCCTTTTCCCTAGCCTGACCTCTAGTGATTAAAAAATAAATAATAATAATAATAAATAATATATAAATAAATAAATACAACTACAATAAACTGCTAAAGTCCTCATGCATAAATATTCTTCTGGATAGTTCTGATTGTTATAATAAGATTTCGTTCAGTTGCTGTTGAATGTTACAAACACTTCACCAGGTTGTCTTCTTGTAGTGGGATTTTTCTATGGCTAGTTTAGGTTGTTATACAGGTTGTAGATGGGTCCTCCACATTCTTGAAATGGTTAGGCCATCATTTTTGTTGAGATTTGGGTTGTGTTTGAGCATTTTACATGACTCTTTAAATTTTCTCTCAAACCAGGTTTTGGTGCGGTGTAGGGACTTGGTATTTTTCCAATCAATTCTGTGGTATGCTTCGAGTGCATGGTCAGAAAGGCCAGTTTTACTAAAATGGAGGTATTTAATGTGTCGTTTGTGTTCGTCCTGTCTGATTGGGATAGTTTGCCCTGTTTCCCCTATGTGGAAGAGGATCTTTAGAAGAACTGAGTAGATGTCTTAACTTGTTTGGGGGTTTAAAGGTGGTTTTAATGTTGTATTTACGAAGTGTTCTGTCTATTTTTTCAGAAATGCCTCTAACATAAGGAATGGCAATAGCATTCTTGCAATCTTTTTTTGTTCTTACTGGTATCTTTACGAAGGATCTTGTGAATAGTTTTTTTTACTGTATCCATTTTTGATAAATGTTTGGTTGATGATCTTGTATTCTTGGTTTAGAGCCTGTCATTAGAACAAATAGTTAGGGCTCTGTGTTTAAGGGTGCTTATGACACCTAGTTTTTGTGTTGGGTGGTGGTAAGAATTTTTGTGTATGTATTGGCCTGTGTGTGTAGGTTTGCGGTAAACTGAGAAGGAGAGACAGCCAGAGGGAAGACGTGTGACAAGTGTGTCTAGGAAAGGAAGAGAGTTGTTTTTTTCCATTTCAATGGTGAACTGGATACGTTTGTGTTGTTTGTTTAGGTGGCTAAGGAATGTATTTAGAGCTTCGTGGTCGTGGGGCCAAATGGCGAAAATATCGTCGACGTATCTGAGCCAAATTTTGTGCTTTATACATGCTATCTCTAGAGCACGTTGCTCAAAGTCTTCCATATAAAAGTCAGCTATTGGGGGTGAAGGTGATGAGCCCATGGCTGCACCTTCTTTTTGAAGGTAAAAATTGTTTTGCCACACGAAATATCCAGAGCAGAATACGTGGGCAAAGGGGGCCATGATGTCATGTGGAAATATGTTCTGTAGGAGCAAGATCGTATCATTGATTGGGACATTGGTGAAAAGGGAAGTTATGTCAAAACTGACTAATAAATCTTGGTCGTTGAGTGTAATGTTTTTAATTTTATTAATGAAATGTTGTGTATTTTTTATGTAGGAAGGTGACTGACCTACCAATTCCTTGAGTGTGGCAGCTAATTTTTTGCCTAAGTGATAATTTGGGCTGTCAATTCCTTCAACAATCGAACGAAGAGGTGTGCCTGGTTTGTGTATTTTTGGCAGGCCATAAATTCTGGGTGCACGGGCATACTGAGGTATTAATTTTTTTGTTGTTTCTTCGGCCATGTGTGGACGGATTTGATTAATTCAGTTGTTTTCTTTTTGTTACATTTTGTGGGTTGTAGTTTACCATTTGGTAGGTGTTGTGGTCCGATATAAATGGTTCATTTTTTCAATGTATGTTGTACGGTCTAAAAGGACAGTGGCATTGCCTTTATCTGCTTTCGTGATTATAACGTGTTGGTTATTTTTTAAGGATTTAAGGGCTAGATTTTCGGTTTTGTTTAAGCTGGTGCTTAGTTTTTTGTTTGAATTAAGTATACACTATGTTTCCATTCGTATTTTATCAGCCAAAATGGTGGGGAGGGATCTTAAGCCTCTCTCGATATGATACATGATATCAAGTATGTTCACTGACCTTGGAGCAATGGCGTAGTTCAAACCTTTCTTTAGCAGCGAGAGTTCACCTTGGGTGAGATTGTGGTTTGATTGGTTGATAACCAAGCAGTAATCCGATGGTGGTTGGTTGCTCCTAACATTGTTTGTGGGCGATTGGCTGCTCCTTATGATGTTGGTTTGTGATTGGCTGTTCTTTTCGTAATGGCGTCTTGATGGTCTTGTGCTTTTCTGTTGTTGTAGGGCTTGAAATTTCTTTTATTAACTACGTAGATTTAGTTTACTGGTATATAGGGCATGAGCATGTAGCTTGGTTCCTTATACACTTGTATTCTTCCGATGATGACCTCGATACAGGGGTCGAAACATCAAGTTTTATTTTATTATTAATTAATAAAATGATCTGTTCAACACGTGTGTTTTTGTGTCCCTAAATTTACAAATATCAGATGGTATATGTCATGCTATTTGAGTTAAAAGATCCTTATTTTGAATCCCTGTGTCTTTCCAGCCTGAGACCTGAGATATTCAAAGAAGTTGAAAGAACTGAAGATAATTTAGTCTCACATGAATGTAGCATGGTTTCTCTCTGGAAATTCCCCTCCACGTAGGACACCCGTTTATAGTAGATGGTGTTTCCCAGTGATAGTGCTGTCCCTTTTGATTCTTCCTCTTTTTCGACATTTTCTGTATTCTTCACTCTATTTCTTCATTATTATTCTATTTTTATTTTTAATTAATTAATTAATTATTATTTTTTGTGTGTGTTACTGTCAGTGGTGTAACTGGAGCTTTTGCCACCCAGGGCAGTCCCTGAGTTCGCTGCCCCTCTCAATACACACCAAAAATACTACAAAATGTCAAAACGACGTATATTGGAAATAAATTAAAACACTATGTTTATTTTTGAAGGAAAACTTTAATTTCAACATTCTAAAATTTATTTTTCTTGCATTTCTGTTAGCAGAATCGTCAATGACATTGTCGAAGTCTATTTCATAGTAGTGTAGGTAATTCTTAATCAATTTTATGTAGAAAAACTCCTCTCACAACTAGCAACACTTACAGCAATTGTGAGGAAAATTCGCAGTAGTATTACAATATTTGGAACTGAGTTCTTGAGCCTGTATTTTAAAATTAACTGCAAAAGTTCAAACATGTTCAAAGTGCCACCTGGGGCAGACCATCCCCTCCCCCCTCTAGCTATGCCTCTGGTTCCTGTCCAGATCACTATCACTGGGATCCAGTGTTTTATCTTTTCAGTTGCATAATCCCTGAATGTTATGATTTAGTCTGATTTTTGCTATAATGCATTAAGAAATCCAATTGATAAGGCCATACAACAGAAAACATACCAAAAATGATTCCTGTGTACAAATCTCTCCTAACCACCAGATCAAGCCTACTATACTGCATTTTTTATCCATAGTAAAATTTGATTCTGCAACAGTTGTTTTTCACTCCTGTTAACAAAAGAGTGAAACGTGTTGCAAAATATGTGATACTAGCCAATGCAAGTGCATTCCCAATATAATTTTCACTTTTCCCTAAATCAACCTGCAATTCAAAATGCACTGAGACAAAGAAATCTCATAACAAAGCTTGCTCGCTATCTTATATAAATTCTCCATCACATGAAACTTAATTGTTTTCAAATGTTTTTGCACTCAAGCATAATACATTTGTCATGGCAAAAATACTCATGGATCCAGTTTGCATCTTCCATGCGTAGATCAACCACTATCAAAGCAGTGGAATAAAATCCCAAATATGAAGGGAAAATATACCAGTCACCCATTTTTGATCATGGAACAGAAGAACTGCACAATTGTTCATTCAAAAACAAATTACAAATATGCTTGGGAGAATATCTGCAAGCTTTGCTGATAGTCTCCTGAGATCTTATAAAAAAATGGCTACCTCCACTTTTTGTTTTCTGGAGACCGTACAAACCTTTTTTTTTTTCAACACATGATCTGTCTTATGTAAAAATCGTTCAACATTAGATAATTTAATCAGACTGGAATTCATTATAGATGCTTTCTTAAAACACAAACTCTTATGAGTGGTTTTCTTTGATATGAAAACAGTATGTGGCACAATTTGTTCATTTTAGTATAGAAAGACTTGTACATGGTCTTAGAGAGAATCTCTTTCTTATCACATTTTCTTTCAAGATGAATCTTCCAAGTCCTAAATGCAGCCACTCTCTCCTGATCCTTTTTCTAAGAAGAGGGAATCCCACAAGGATTGGTTTTTAAGTGTCATGCCATTTCCATTCTAAGTTAACTCAGTATGTGGTGAGGTGAATACAAAAGATGAGTGAGCGTGCATATGCAGGAAGTGAAGGCTAATGTACAATCAGGCTTGTTTGAAAACAAAATTCGGAAACATAGCATAATAAGTGAAATGGAAGATGACGAGAAATTGTGTGACTGGCAAGAAATGGATGAAAGAAAATGAGTTACTGATGATAAGAGAGCATGTGAGACTAATGGTGAAACACAGAGTGTAGTTAGTGATAAAATAATGAGTGGAGAATGATGCCATAATATCATGTTTGACTGACAGTAAGAGTGAAAGATAGCAAAAAAGTGACTGAAGATTTCAGAGCAGATTTTGTAAAGATGAGGGTTAAAGGTGAAGTACATGCAGACTGAAATGAAGAAAATTATAGATATCTATAGAAGAGTAAAGAAGACTGGAATGAAGAAAATTGTAGATATCTATAGAAGAGTAAAGAAGACTGGAATGAATGATGGCTATGTGAAAGGGTAATTATCATTACCCTAAGATCCCATGGAGGAGTCAAAGACTCATGTAGAAGGTCCCTTTGTAATACACACAGCTCATATTTTGCCTTAAACACATTCAAATTCTCTGCAGACACCATACTCCTAGGCAAGGCATTCCAATCATTTACAGCCATGCATGCAGAAAACCTGCTTCTCACTCCCTTGTTGACACCCTCTTTATACAGCTTCCAGGGATGATGACCTGTTTCCCCCAGATCTCCCACCATTTTATGAAAAATCAACCTCTTCAACATTGATCCTATAACAACCCCTTACCAACTTGTACATCTTTATTACATCACCCCTCTCCCTCCTATCTACTAGACTCTGTAAATTGCATCTTCTCAATCTTTCCTCATGTTCATCATTCCAGAGATCAGAAACTATCTTAGTCATTTGCCTTGGGACCCTTTCTAATATCTCTTCATCCTTTTGAAAACCAGGTGACTAAATCTGTGCACAGTGGTCCATGTGTGGCCTAATCAGAGCCAGAATTTGTTGCATTGCGCTCACAATTTTGGCAATGTTTCTCTAAATTTTAGATCCCTATTCACCGTCATCCCAAGATCTCATATTTCCTGCACTTCTAACAATATATCCCCACCAAGTGTTAATTCTAGATCCCATCTTTTTTTCACAAATTTTAAAACCTTACATTTTGCAACATTGAACTGGTATCCCCACTCTCGTACCCATTCACTCAATCTATTCACATCTTCTTGTAAGGCCACAACATCTGCTCTGCTCCTCATAGTTCTTCCTAACTTTGCATCATCTGTTTTCTGTTGATGCCAGTGTTCATGCAAGACAGTTTTTATGTTGCTCTTACGAACAAAAGGTTTATTTGTAAACCTATAGTGCATTTTGTATTATAAATGGGCTAAGGATATTTTTTATTTTTATTAATTTTATATATATATATTTTTTTCTATTTTTAATTTATTTTTTCATAGAATATATATGAAATTGATAAAAAAATAAAATGGAACCATCTAGCAAAAGCATTGTCTAAATGTATTCCAAGGATCAGAAGGGTAAATAAAGTATGTATGAAATGGATGAACAAAGACTAAGCTTCATTTCAGAGGAAGATGTTTCATCTTATAAAAGTAGTATAAGATGAGTAATAATCAGTTGCATGAGGGACCAGGCTCATGAACAGTCAAGGAAAGGTAACTTGGTTGGTAATGGTAATAAAAATGCAATATCAGCAACAGTTAGCTAATGAAAAAAAAGAAAAAAAAACCTAGGGTGTTCTTTTAATATATGACCAGCAGAAGAAAGAATGATTATGGAATCCTTCAATTCACACAAACACAATGAAATAAGTGAATAATATTTATTGAAAAGCCATATATATTAGCCTGAAAATTACAGGCCATCATCAGTGGCAAATGGTAGCTTAATACAAAGTAGAATGTGAACAGTGGACTGATTTGAAATAGTGAGAACCATGTAATGTGTTATACATGATACAATGCAAAGGCATAACTGAGGAGACATATATTATTATTATTTAAAACATTAATGATGCATAATTAAAATAACTCTTACCTTTTGAAATTGAGTGACAATCATTCTGATTCAAGTTTGGACGATGAAGTAAAGCAGCATTGGTGCTTTCTTTAAATAATCGTTCGAATAGCAACAACAAAGGTGTAAGTGTGTTTCAGACTATATGATATTGTGTTTGTATCTATTCTATGTTTTTCAAGGTCTGATTTCTTGGATTTCCTATTGATGATATAAGACTGATCTTTCTGTATTTTTTTTCTCACTAAATATCCAGTTTGTCCAATATACTAAAGGTGGCAGTCACATGGAACTTGGTGGATACCAGCAAGAGGGTAATGTTTATCTTTAGAAGGTGGGAACCATGATGATAGTTTGTTATTTGTAATAAATGTAGCACTAGATTATACTTCTCAACAATTCTAGAAATTGGTTGATATGCCAGAAATGCATGGAAATGTACTTTTCCTTGCTGTGTGAGCTATACTTGGCTACAAACATTATTGAAGAAAAAATGAAAAATATTGAAAATAAGAACTAAACCTTGGAGTCAAAGTGGCAAACTCTGAAGAAGACATTGATTGATTCATCAAGGGAGGTATGTGATAAAGTCTGCAAGGCTAGAAAAATAAAATGCTATGGTGGACACAAAAGGAAAGTCACCAACAGAGAGAACTGGAAGGACATGGTGCTGCACCCTCTCACTGAGGAAGCTACATGATGATGATGATGATGGTGGACACAAGAAGTTAAAGGTATGTATATTTTTTTCTATTTATAATTTATTTTTTCATATATATATATATATATATATATATATATATATATATATATAATGTTAAAGATACCAAGTTATTTTAAATATAAACCTGGTTTTATTTACTCCATTTCCCAAGTAAGCAAACAGACAAGTCAGTTTCTACATCTATCTCTCATCCTGAGATTTTTATTTAATAAGGTCAAAGCACTTTATCGTAACTTGTGTTGGTAAAATATTTATAAGCTCTGTATTACTTAAAACTTAGTATTTCTTAGCCTGGCTCCCACTGATGAGACCTCAGTAAAGGTCGAAACCGGTCTGGGTAGTGGCCCCTTGCCTTTAATACATAGCATCATACAGGATCAGCTAGACTTGCAACACTTGCAGGCACAAACTTGACAGACTTGTCTGTTTGCTTACTTGGGAAATGGAGTAAATAAAACCAGGTTTATATTTAAAATAACTTTGTATCTTTAACATATATTTACCCAAGGTAAACAACTTTCTACATATATATATATATATATATACACACACACACACACACACACACACACACACACACACACACACACACACACACACACACACACACACACACACAGTCATACCCCGACTTATGCGAATCTAGAGTTACGCGGTTTCTTACATGTACATATTCCTGTCACGTCACGCCTCACCACTAGTCATATCTTTCTGGTGCCGGCCGCATTCGCCAATGTCGCACATGCTGTGAACAAGCACTGACGTGTTTTTCGTGGTCTCCATTCATACACGATTTTTATAGTCTACAAACCTTGCAATTGTTTAATGTTATGTTCTTGATAAAAATTTTATCACATAAAAAATAATAATGTCGCCCAAAAGAAGCAAGTCCGATTCTTCTACAGCTAGCAAGAAAAGAAAAACTTTCAAAGTGTACTACACACTGCATTTGTTTGCAAGTCTGAATGAAGCTATGAGGCAAAATGAGCAACTGTCTGTTAAAGAGTTTTGGAAACAGTTTAATGTTTTTGATGGTGTAAGGATTATCGGAGATTCTTGGGGTGTCTCCGATATCGGAGACACCCTTCAGTAGCAAAGAGTCTCCGATATCGGAGACTCTTCGCTACTACTTATGAAACCATCGACATCGAAATAACTTTCTTTTTTTTTATGTACAAAAAACTACAATTATGATTATATTTCTTAAAAAATAGAGGTGTTTTTGTAAACCTTTGGTCCCAATTGTATGTTTGTATATATAAATTACATGCAGAATTATACTCAAGTTACGCGAATTCGACTTGCGCTCTTTTCGTTGGTCCCACCTGCCGTGTAACTTCGGGGTATCGCTGTGTGTGTGTGTGTGTGTGTGTGTGTGTGTGTGTGTGTGTGTGTGTGTGTGTGTGTGTGTGTGTGTGTGTGTGTGTGTGTGAAGCTTAGAAAATAAAATGGAACCATCTAGCAAAAGCATTGTCTAAATGTATTCCAAGGATCAGAAGGTTAAATAAAGTATGTATGAAATGGATGAACCAAGACTAAGCTTTATTCATCAAGATAATACATGCATAATCCTTGAAAAGAAGAAAGCATACCAAAAATTCCTAGCAATTAAGTTAGTAGATGCCCTAAAAGAATACAGACAGAAATATAAGAGAGCTAAGATATGTGTAAAAGTAACTAAACAAATGTCATGGTAAAAGTTTGACATGAATATAGAAAATAAATACAGTATTAGGTAGGTGGCAAAATGTTCTGGCGGCTATTGAAGCTTAGAAATGGAGAAAAGAGTACTGTAAAAGGAATCAAAAGGATAAAAATGACTGGAATAATTACTTTGAAAGACTGTTAAACAAAACAAGCTGTGACAGAACCACACTAGAAAATTTTCAAAAAGGAATGCAAAGAGGAGTACATATCAATACTTAAGGTAGAAAAAAAAGCCATAAAAAACTTGATGGTTTGAAATGTGGAAAGAGAGAAGATGATATTTGACCAGAAATGATTATCTATGGAGGAATAAAAGTTTTTGCAGTGGTTACAGTGCATAATTCAGAAAGCATGGTCAGAAGGTTGAATTTCTGATGATTGAAGTTGAGCTCTCATAGTATCTATCTATAAAAAAAGGGAATAAAGCTGAATGCACAAATTACAGAGGAATGTTCCTACCAAGTGTTCTAGGTACAATTTATGCAAGCATACTTGAAAAGAGTTTGAGAAAGATTACAGAAGAGAAACTTGGAGAAGAACAAGCTGGGTTCAGGCCAAATAGAGGTTGTCAAGATCAGATTTTCACTTTAAGATAAATAGTTGAGAAATCGTGGGAATATGGCAAGGATCTGTATTTAAGTTTTGTAGATCTGGGAAAGGATTATGACAAGGTGCCCAGAAAAAGCTTTTCAAAACACAGCAGTTATATGCTGTAATTGGAACAGTATATGGAACAATACGTTGTCTATATTTAATTGTCAGTTAGAATTGAAGTGAATATAGGAAGATATTTAATGTAAAATAGGGGTAAGGCAAGGATGCTCATTATCTCCAATCTTATTCATCCTCTATATAGACCACATTATGAAAGAAAGTTTTAGTGTGATCCATTTCCTGGTACATTGATCTGTCACATAGTAAAAGATTTTTTGCTTGTAATTTGCAGTGACCATAACCACTCAGATTTTGTAATACAAAATTTTGCAATGTGGACGTTGCATCCTAAGGATTGTAAAGCTTTAATTTCTGCTAATGAGATGCATGTAGAAGGAAGGTTTGATTTCTTGTGTGCAGATGAGATGTCCAGGCAAAGTTTATTGCCATCATCACTATAGAGAGCAGATAAATTTTGTTTAAATGTTAAAAAGGAAATCTGAGTAAGGTATCTTCTTAGGAACTATGGAAAATTCATGCCCTTTGAAAAGAATAAGAATTTCACTTTCAGTTAAGGTGTGTCCAGAGATGTTAACTACCCAGTTATCTGAAACAGTAGGATGTGGATCTTGCTTAGAGACATGATCATCAAATTTTTGATCCAACTGTCGCTTGTGTTTGTTTAAATGATCAGCAAAGAGAGCATTTAGTGACCTTAAAAATTACATGAGAAAGTTGAGGATCTCATGTAGATCCTCATGTGGATCTCTTATAGAGATCAGAGATGAGACATATATTAATAGAGTTCATGCTTCACAGTTTGAAGTTGATTATGGATGAGTGATAGACTTGCGTTTAACCATGCTACTGGCCAGAACGTATATATACGTCCAAGTTACCATGGATGCCAAGTGCATATTAAAATTGTAATACCATTGACATTACATTGAAATATATGATGGATACGAAGCATATGAAGATGCATATTTGATCCATAATGGCTGGTAAGCTGGTTAAATAGATATTATGTGCATCAGGAGATTTGATAGTTTTCTTCAACTTTGTGAAGTTTGGAATAATCTTCAGGTTGCAACATTTTTTTTTTTTTAAAGAAAGACTATCCTTGCCTGGAGCTTACTTTATAACAGGGATAATTTACCAGATCTTCTAGTCTTCTGAATTATATCTTCTCCATGAAGTATTTGTAATTGTTTTTTTAGAGATACCTGTGCATATGTGTGCATAGAGATACCTGTGCACCGACAAGAAAATAAGTGGATATGGAAGAATGATATTGTTTGGTAAAAACAATGCTTAGAAAGAAGTCAGTGGACATCCCATGGGCAAGGTGGTGCATCGGGCCATGTAATGAGCCATGTGTTTATAGCTGGTATAAATTGGAGGAATATAATGCTCCAAAGTCAGTGCAACTGTGTCTAGACATAATGGTTGCTGGAAGGGAACTGACAAGAGTTTGAAAGAGGCATTGTAATAGGATGTCATGTTGCAGGCTTATCTCTTTGGCAAATTGTTGACAAATTTGAGCCATCCCAGGTCAACAGTATACTGGGTATGGAAACACAGGGAGTCAACTGCAAGTGTACCTGCAGTGAATGACCTGCCACACTTACTGAACTTGACTGTAGGGTGCTTATGAAGATTAATATGTGAAAACTGCCATTCATTGCCAATATATTTAATATGAGGATCTGGGCATTGAACAGAATACAAATCTGCACAAAAAACATTAAGAACCAAGGCTCACAACATGGGTTTCCATGGTAGGATAACTTGGAAAGCTGTGTTATGCAGTGGGAAATTATGCTACATCCTCTGCTGAACGGAATGGTTGGGTGTGGTGAATGCCCGGTAAATGTCTCTAATCCAAGTACATAATCTGGACTATGAAATTCGGAAGTGGCAGTGTGATGGTCCTGTTTTTCCTGGTTTGACTTTGGACCTCTGTTTGTGTTTCCACAAATATGGAACTTGCAGAGATATCTGAACAGTCAGGACAATGAAATGCAATGCTTCCTACTTCATGGCAGTTTTATGGAACTGACCATTGTCTTTTTCAGCAAGACACTGCACCATGTCATAAGCATGTTGCTGTAACTGCATGGTTTGTGGATGTGAACTTCACCACTCTCAACTGTCCTCCACAGCACCATGATTTCACCACCCCCCACCCTATTAAACATCTATGGAATAAACTGGAGCATGGCTCTGTGCCTACAGGAAGAATGGTCCAAAATTCCCATTGATTGTAATTGTGCATTTGTGGTAAGTATGCTCTGTAGTATCTGCAGTCACTGCAGTGAAAGGAGGTCCTACATCTTGGGTGCAATGGCTATTCCTCATACTATGGTGTCCATTGACTTCTTTCCAAGCAGTGTACATTTATACATGTACACTGCTTGGTTATATGAGAATGAAAAGTTAGCTTTTTTGCATGTAGAGTGGTTGGGGGTAGTAAGAATGCACATGTCTTCCAATTGCTCTCTTGCAGCGCTTTATTTATACATTTTCTGGCATGACATATGATGGTACATTGCACTGTTTAATTGGAAAAGGCTTAAGTTCGATCTTGTCATAATTAGAGGAATATCTTTATACGGATTTTTTCAATCGACAGTGAGTTAGCCAATTGCATATGAAGCTAGCAGAGTTTTTTCTCCCAGAAACTCTAGTGTTTCATCCTGCATACAGACAAATCAGCTTTAAGAACATGCAATTTACAGACAAAAAATATTAGTCATGGTACTGTGCAGTAAATGGCACTGTGTGTTGTTGTTGATGATGATTGTGGTGGTGGTGGTAGCAGTGTTTCATGTAATTGGGATTAAGTGGTGGAGATGGAGAATTGGAGAGTGCCCTCCCTCAATGAATCCTTGTTCCCCTTCGAAGTATCACATAATAAGAATAATATGAGGATGTGAATGTATTTACAAAAGTGATGTGACAACTATCATTACATTTAGGATTTACCTCCTATGATGGTTCTTGTTAACTTCATGGAAAAGTTTGTCATAATAATAATTTCCTTACATATATAGATGATGTGTAATTTTTCTTATTAATCTGTTTGCTATCATCAACATAAATGTCTCATTCCTTTAAATTTTATTTCAGATGTAAAACCACTAGAAAATGAAGATGATATGGATGCTTATGGAGTTATTCAATCTCTTCGGCACTTTCCTGCAGCTATAGTAGGTGTAGTTTTCTCCAATTTTGAAGAAACTGGACCACTACCTGAAAGTTTACATTACAAAATACGTTATGCATCAGTGATTAATTTTAACACAGGATTTCGTTTCCATGTAACAGAAACAGATCGATTGAGAGATTTTGATGGTATGCCTTTTTAAAAATATATTAAATATTTTTCACTTATGTGACTTGCAAAAGAGAAGTTATTTATTTAGCATATGATGTACAGGTCTCAGGATATTACATACATATTACATAAAACAGCATAAAAACAATTGTAAAAATCATATTAAAAGGGGTACAATAGGTTGAAATGATTAAACATTAAAATTAAGAATCAGAAGTCAGAGCTTAATCCTTAAATTCTGGATCCACTCCAGGGATTCTGGGGTCAGTTTAAAAAAGTTCTCTTTAATATCTGAGAATGAGTAGATAGGACACTCAAGCACAATGTGATTGATAGTCTAGATCAGTGATTCTCAACCTTTTCTTCGTCACAGTACACTTTTAATAATTTTAAAATTTGGCAGCACACTAACAATAAGATAAATTTAAAAGAATTTACTTGGTTAATTAATTCAGGTACCTATAATATATTTTGTAAAAATAGTATACAATAATAATTTGCAACAAAATATAAAATGAAATTGCATTACAAAGTAAACAAAATGTTTATTTAATGATAAATTACATTTAATGCGAAATTTGAGCATGTTTTTTTTTTTTGATAACTTCATTTATATTTCGGCATATAAATAATAATGCTACTCTCATTTCGTGATCCAGATTTAAAAGTCTTGATCTTTTTTTCGTTTTTATATCGGTCAAAGCCGAAAATCCGAATTCGCACAAATAAGATGTGGAAAATTGTAATAACACCTTTAAAGCTTTTTGTGATATTGTTGGATAATCGTATCTGAGATTAATCCAGAACGAATTAATTGATTCTTCTGAATGTTTTGAAATTAAATCTCGGTTATTACACAGAGAAATCAGTTCTTCTTCTTCTTTCAAAGTTAGTTCATACACCGATGTGTCGTTTATCACAAATGGATTCCAAATCCAATCAAATTTTTTTATTTCTAAATTTGGAAAGTAATGAACAATTTTTTGCTCTAGTATTGTCAAATTATCAATAACTATTTTATGAATTATTTTATAACAATCTTTTGGAACTGACTCAAACTTTTCTAAACTACCTTCTTGTGCTTTATTCTTCCATAAAGTAATTTTTTTTTGAAATCCCAACAATTTATCGGTTGAGTTTAAAATATTTTCTTTCAGTCCTTGCAAACTCGTATTTATGTTATTAAAAATAACAAAAACATCAGATAAGTAAGCCAGCTTAGCACACCATATTTTGTCATCCAACAAACCAACAAAATCGTTATCTTGTTCATAAAATATCTTTATCTCGTTTTTTAATTCAAGCACGCGAGACAAAACTGTTCCTCTGGTTAACCACCTAACTTCCATGTGTAGTAACAATGATTCGTATTTAGTCTCCATAGCCTGGCATAATTGACTAAACAGGCGACTTTTTAATGGTCTTGATTTTATATAATTAATCATTTTAACACATTGTTCCAGCACTACTTTCAATTCTGATGGTAATTGTTTTGTAATGAGCGTTTCCCGATGCAAAAAACAATGGGTAACTAATATATCTGCATTATGTTCTCTTACATGTGCTACAAATCCTTTTATAGATCCTGTCATAGCCGGAGCACCATCTGTACAAATGCCAATGCACAAATTCCATGAAATTTTAATTTCTTGTAAATAAGAATTAATTTCATCAAAAATATGTTTTCCTGTTGTGAAATCAGATAATTCACGACAACATAAAAATTGATTAATTATATCATTTTCGTGAATGAATCGAACGAATGCAATTAAGTGTGCTTTTCCTGTAATATCAGTTGTTTCGTCGATTTGTAAAGCAAAATTTGAATTTGCAAGAGTTTTAGCAGTATTTTCTTCAATATTTCGGGACAAGTCTATATTCTGTGATGAATTATGTCATTTGAAAGTGGCATTTTACAAACATCAATTTCTGCTGATTCACCGATCATTCTTTTTACAATTTTACGACAAGCAGGTAATATAATTTCTTCTGCCAAATTATGAGATTTTAATTTGAGAGCAATTAATTCAGCCACTTCATAAGAAGCTATCTGAGCTTTTTCAGACACACTAATTTGCTTTTTAAAAATCTTTAATTGTTTGGATCTTGCTGATAATGAATTTTGAAAGTAGGCTTTGTCTTTTGATGCTAGTGAAGGATGATTAGTGAGCAGGTGACGTTGGAGCTTGCTCGGAACCATAGCACTGTTTGATAATTTACAACCACATACCACACACTTGGGAACAGTTTTATCATTTTCCATTGTAGATATAAATGCAAATTTTAAGAAGTCATCATTATACTTACGATGAACATTACATTTTCTGGCGGAGGAAACATCTTTACTTGTACTGGGCTCGTTAGCATGATTGCTAGCATCATCATTAAGATTGTTAAGCTTTCTTTTTTTTATCCATTTATCCATTTTAGGGGGTTCATTGAAAATAAAAATAATTTTGTCAAAAAATTATTAAAAACGACATTGCATATTGCCTTTGAATCCATTTTAATTAATCATGACTTATTTTTCACAGTATTAACAACACCACAAACACTTTTATCAACAAAGATGTTTTATTAACGCTAATATTTCGCTGATTTTCAACTCAGCATCATCAGAGCACAACATACATGTAAACGCGACAGTGAGTGAGTGAAACAATATAATTGCAAAAGACAAAAGATCTAAAGTCCTATTTTTGGCGCCCTCTAACGAAAAAAACAGCAGTTATCCAGGAGTTTTTCTTAGGATAACCGTCTCCCAAATTTTTGGCAAATTAATGCAACCATATTTGTTAAGGTTGGGAGAATTCTTCAAAGCCATTGCTGACTCAAAAAATAATCTTTCAGATCTATAACGACTCCTAAATAGCAAATTCGTTTTCCTCCATCTAATCCTGTGTGAAGGAGTGTCCAAAGCGTGGTCTGCCAGTCCCGACTTGCCATAGTAATAGTAGCGAATGTATCTTTCATGTTCTTCCAGGCGGATGTTCACTGATCTTCCTGTTTGCCCATAATAGGCCAAGTCACAGTCACATGGAACTTCATACACTCCTGGGTGTGCTAAAGGGTGAAGTTTATCCTTTGGCAAGCGGATCAGAGTTGCCAGCTTGACATGAGGTTTGAAGGTGGTGCGAAGGCCATGTTTCAACAATACTTTGGCTATCTTTTCCGATGTACCTCTGATATAGGGAATAGAAATGGTCATGTATTCTTGTGTATTAGGGGAGGGCAGAGTAATGGGCCTATGTAGTATTTTATCTGTTTTGTAGGGATTGTAGCCGTTGGCTAAGAATGTATGGCGCAGGTACTGGAGTTCAGTGGTCAGAGCTGTATCGTTAGAACAAATGGCTCTGGCTCTGTGTGTAAGTGTTTTTAAAATGCCGTACTGTTGGACTGGATGATGTGATTGTTTATGTAGGTATCTTCCTGTGTGTGTAGGCTTTCTGTAAATAGAAAAAGATAGTGATCCATCTGAAAGGCGGGTGACTAATGTGTCAAGAAATGGTAAACAGTTATTTGATTCTTTTTCTACTGTGAAGTGAATTTTGGGGTGTTGGCTGTTTAGGTAGGTGATAAAAGCATCCAAAGTGTCTTGTCCATGGGGCCAGATGGCAAACACATCATCTACATAGCGCAACAACACTTGTGGCTTGTATTTAGCTGTGGTAAGTACTTTGTTTTCAAAGTGTTCCATGTAAAAATTTGCTAACGGGGGAGAGGGGGGGGAACCCATAGCAGTACCATTAATCTGTTTGTAGAATTTCCCTCCCCATGTAAAGTAACCTGCGTTCATGGTAAATTGAAATAATTCAAAAATATCTGGGGGAAATTTAGACTTGATTAAATCAAGAGTGTCTATGAGTGGTACATTGGTAAATAGGGAGGTGACATCGAAACTAACCATTTTTTGGGATTAGATTTTTAACCAGTGTTTTGAAATGGATTGAATTTTTTACAAAAGTAGAGGAGTTGCCAGTAAGAGGGGCAAGCGACTTAGCTAAATGCCGGGCGAGTTTATGTGGGACTATCTATGCTATCAACTATGGGGCATAGGGGAATATTAGTTTTGTGGATTTTTGGTAATCCATAAATACGGGGTGTTTTAACATGAATTGGTTTTATTTTCCTGATGATTTCTTTATGCCATGATGTCACTTTTTTCAGTAATTTTCGGACTTTTTTCTTTTGCGACATCGTAGGGTCTCAATGTATAATTTGATACGTGGAACTGTCACATATGAGATCTTGCATTTTTCTGTTATACTCTTCTTTATTCATGATAACTGTTGCATTTCTTTTATCGACTTTTGTAATAATAATATTTTTATTACTATATAACTTTTTTAGGGCAGTTATTTGCTTACGTGGCATATTGCTTTTTGGAGGCTTTGCCTTGTTTATAATACTTGCTATGTCTAGTCGCACGTTATTGGCCATTGCTGGCGGAAGATCGTGGATACCCCGTTCTACTTTCATCATCATTTCGAGTTTAGGAATTTGTTTGGGCGCGACGGCAAAGTTATGTCCTAAACTGAGAGCGTTCTTGGCTTCTTCAGTGAGTGTTTCCGATGATAGGTTTACGACCACGTGGTCTCGTCAAAGTTGCGGTCGGGCTATTGTGGGCTTATCGGGCTACTTGGCCTATTATGGGCAAACAGGAAGATCAGTGAACATCCGCCTGGAAGAACATGAAAGATACATTCGCTACTATTACTATGGCAAGTCGGGACTGGCAGACCACGCTTTGGACACTCCTTCACACAGGATTAGATGGAGGAAAACGAATTTGCTATTTAGGAGTCGTTATAGATCTGAAAGATTATTTTTTGAGTCAGCAATGGCTTTGAAGAATTCTCCCAACCTTAACAAATATGGTTGCATTAATTTGCCAAAAATTTGGGAGACGGTTATCCTAAGAAAAACTCCTGGATAACTGCTGTTTTTTTCCCCCCCTGTTAGAGGGTGCCAAAAATAGGACTTTAGATCTTTTGTCTTTTGCAATTATATTGTTTCACTCACTCACTGTTGTGTTTACATGTATGTTGTGCTCTGATGATGCCGAGTTGAAAATAAGCGAAATATTAGCGTTAATAAAACATCTTTGTTGATAAAAGTGTTTGTGGTGTTGTTAATACCGTGAAAAATAAGTCATGAATAACCATCAACGCCTAAGCTTATCTGTTAGACCATTTTAATCAAGTTTGACTACACAATATTGTGGTATTGCACATATGAAAACGAATATATAAGTTGTAACTAACCATATGCACACATCAAGCGGGCGACTAGTAGACTAAACTAATATGTAGCTTTGTTAGCCAGTAGCCAGAACTATAATAGCCATGCGCATTGGTTCAGCCAGTCCCCGCTAGGAAGGTAGAACTGATTGAACCACTTGTGTGATGCCGCTTATGTATGGGTATTCGCAGTGGCGGCATACTTAAAAAATCTCGCGGCACACTGGTTGAGAATCACTGGTCTAGATCCTGTATCCGCATTCACAGTTTGGAATATCGAACCAGTTCCATTTATGCAAGAGATGCTTACATCTTCCATGTCCTATTCTGATCTGATTTAAAGTGGTCCATACATGTCTAGGGAGATCAAAGACTCCAGACAAGATGTTGGATTTGAAATGGGAATTTGAAGATTGAAGGTACGTTGAAGTCAGAAATCTCCCCATGACTCGCATAGGTCAAAGTTCTGGACGTTCATTTTTATTGCACTCCTTCAGGCAGGGTGCCTGGATTTAGGTCTTTGTGAGGTAGGAAAGGAAATGTCTTGGTGATAGGCAAGGAACTGTTTCCAGTTATTTTTTGTCCATAATTTGCTTCAGGCTTGGGTCCTGTGAAATGAGGGAGAGGCTATATTACTGGAAGTTGGGAGCCAGTGGCCAGGAGTAGCTCTTAGAGCTCCAGAGATTATCCTCATAGTTTGACTCAGCTGGACATTGACTAAAGAAGTGTGTGAGCTGTTCAATCACCCAGGAGCACAATACTCTGCTGTAGAATAGACAAAAGACAGTGTGGTGGTACACAGTGTGTAGCCATCAGCACCCCAAGAAGTAACAGCAAGTTTATGTATTATTATGCGTTTTTAATTTTCCAGCAATATTTTCTAGATGATATTTAAATGCCAAACTTCTGTCTAGGGTAACACCTAGATATTTTGGATGATTGTTAAATTTCACCAATTTATTTCTGAAGTAAACATTTGGGATATAGTTGGCCCTGGATATTACTTAACCTGGCATTAGCAAGGTGGGGTGTCACAGGACCCAAAGATTTTAAATTGAAATTTCCAGAATTAATACCTATTCTGTATTGTATCTAAAATCTGTACTTAATTGGCACTTTCTCAATGCTTGCAAGCAATCGTATATTCAGCTTATTCCTAAAAAAAGGGAGATAGAAGTATCAAACTATCAACCAATGACAACCATCTCCATCCTCTCCAAATTAACGGAGAAAGTCATCAGTAGTCAACTTTACCACCTAGAAGTCCACCACCAGAAACAACCAGTATGGATCTGCCATTACACAGCAGACCTCTTGGCCTACATCATCTGCCATGGAAATATTTGGAGAAAAGTGCTGTCACTCTTGACGTTTCCAGAGCTTTTGATTATATCTCAGCCATCCTTTGGTCTTCATGCTGCTGTCTGTAATTGGGCAACCAACTTTCTTTCGGTTAATTCACTGAATGTCATGGTGGATGGCTTTCTCTCTTCAAGCTTTGCTGCTACTGTAGGAGTACTTCTAAGCTCTGTTCTATCATCAACCCTCTTTTTCCTATATACAAAAATAACCTACTCTCAGTCACCACTAATCCCATTCACAGCTTTGCTAATGATGATACTCTCCATTCATCCTACTCACTTGACAAACTGCAGTGCTCAGACATCCCAAGCTTCAAATTATCCTCAACCAATGTCTTAAATATCAATCTTCATATCATCCTTTAATGGGACAAGAACAATCTGGTCACTTCTTGCCTTTTCTCTTACAAAAGAGATTACACCTCATCTTCTTTTATTCTCATTACACACAAGTTAAAAGACAAGATCAGATCTCTTTGCTTTGACTGACATTTACCTTTATCTTCTTTTGGAATCAACACATCACAAGCTTATTCGCATCTAAGAAAACTAGATACACTAAAAAAATAGCATCTTCCACTCAACATGCTATTTTCACCCATTCACTTTATACCAATCCTGATCTCCCCCATCCTTAGAATAATGCTCACATTCTTGTAGTAGTGCTCCAAAAGCCATCCAGAGGAGAGCAGTTTGTCTCGCAGATTATCTCTCCCTCACAGAATCACTTGCACTTCAACCTCAATCTTGCAAATTCAATGTTTCAGCTCTGTTTGTTCTATAGATATTTCCATGGCCACTACTCCAGTGAACTGGCAACATCATTCCTCCACGTTCTGTTGAGCCTGTTGAAACATCCATCATCCCTTTTCAGATTAATTGCAACACACACACATGCTTCTCTTCTTTTATTCCATCTACCGCTGTCCTCTGGAACAACCTCCTTATGAAGTATTCCCAAAATAATACAACTTCCAACTCTTCATAGAAAATGTCAATAACCTTCTTTCTCAGTCCTTGTCTCCATTTCGCACATGGTACTAGTGTGCTATAGTTATTTGACCTCGTGTGTGGGATCATTATAAATTTAAAATAAAAGTATGTTTGTACAGTTATTTATCTACATATTGGTCAGCACCAATAGATAAAGGTGCAACTTTCATGAAATTTTTGAAGAACTATTACAAAGTTATTCACCTTCCCAAGTGTTCAGTTTGACATAACTGATCTCTTTTGGAAAATATTCTAGAAGATTTATAGTATGAAGGATGAACAGAGGCTACTAGGACGTAAGCCATCAAAAGATCATTTTATATTAACTGGAATTGATGCCTTCAACATAAAAGTATCTTATATTTCATCTTGAGAACCTGAGAGCATTGAAAAATGTGATTGCCTCCACTCTCAGTGATTTTAAAGTAGTGATTGAAAGGTTATGGGTGACACATAAAATTTTTCAAGATTATTTTGTGGATTATGGACAGTGGACTTAAGTTTGAAGAACCCGTTACATGTGTTGTAAAGACTGCACCATTATATTGCTGCTATCAAAAAAATTACATCGACATGTAGGATAAGGAGGTGGTAGTGGTGCCTCTATATAAGACATTGATCCAACCACACTTAAATATTGTGCTCAGATTTGGTCACCTGGTTTTCATTGTGATGTGGAAACACTAGAGAAGGTCCAAAAACAAATAATCAAAGTGACATCAGGATTCTAGAGTGGTTATTAAGAGCGTTTGAGGGAATGTGGATTGCAGAGTTTGGTGGATAAGAGAAAAAGAGATATGATAGACCTTCAAGTTAGCTAAGGGATTTCTACCAGATGAATAGGAGGAATTATAAAAATAGTGAATGTTAAGATGGGAAGAACAAGAGGCCATCTCTGAAAGTTATGTCAAGATGTGGTGAAAAAGGGTATGAGGAGTAGATTTTTTAGATGGTGAGTGGAATGCATTGTGAATGCAGGGAGTGTAAATAACTTATGTTCATTATGATAGGCATGTAACTGCTTGAGTGGGCATCTCACGATGAATCAATTGACTCCTTCATGGAGTCAATTGAATAAAATAATAATAATTATTATTATTTTATGCCAGCACTAGGGTAATATTTTAGTCTAAGAATTTGACAAGGAAAGCTCCTATTTGATAATGTGATATTAAGCATTCCTTAAGATTAATAAAAGTGAATTTTCATATTTAAACATCACCTCATTGATTCAGCTAATGAATCAGGATGGCATCATAAACTTTAAGGTGAAGGTGCATAAACTTGCATTCTAACAATGTTTCATGGCAAACAATGGAAAAGGCAAACCAACATTAAAAGAATTCTGAAAGAGTAATAACAATAGATGAAATTAGCAAAGCATAGGAGAATGCAGCCAGAAATCATTGTCAGCAGTATGGAAAAATTGTCTGAATTTCAGGGTGCAAACCTACTGAACAACAAGAGAAGAAATTGCTGAAGTGGCAGAGCTTGAAGCAAATCTCGGCATTGAGGTGACATTGGAATATGTAGAAGCTTGTCCAGTTTCATTCTGAAACCTCCTTTTTAAAGAAGAAATTCATGATATTAGTAATAAGTTGACATTGTGACAGAAGAATTCACAGTATGAAATTATACTTTTCTTGGGAATCTTCATGGAGTCTGATTCATCACAGGAGAGTTAGACCCCTAAAGTAGTATACGATGAAGCACTTGCATCCATATCTGAAAACCCATTCCACCCGTTCACCACCACCCAAGCAAAAAAAATCTAGTCCTAATACCCTTGCTAATCAGTCTTGTACAATTTTCAGGGTTAAGCAGCTCTTTTTCTGCCGCATTGAAAAAACTCTTTCTTGTTTATCATATAATAACATATTTAATAACTTATGTTTCAATCACGTTCACTAATTTTTGCCTATCAACTACTCTTTGTAGCCCACTGATCTATAATCTATCTTCATAGGGAGCCTGTGGATAATTCCACTAGTTCATCATCTGCACGGAATTTAGATGATCAGATCTGCATGCATTAGTCTAGATGTAGCCTTATTGAAGCCATATAAAGGGAAATAACTTCTCTGTATTTGCTTGTCAGTGCATTCTTCAAGTAATCTGATAAGCTGTTCCAGCTAACTTTGAAATATGTTTTCTAAACTTCAAGTTCCTATCGATAATTACTCCCCCCCCACCAAAAAAAAAAAAAAATTTCTGGCCTCATAAATTTCCTTGGGTCATTTCCGTCAATATGACAAGGTGCCATCGATGGAAGTTACGAAAGGAAACTGTGAGAAAGATGGTGAGGAGTGGTTTCTTTGCATGGAGGGTGGGTTGAACCGTGGAATGCATTGCCTGATAGAGTGGTGAGAGCGGGAACAGTCAATGTGTTTAAGGAGTGGTATGATAGAATTTGTGTTTCCTAGGAGGGACCTCCCTCGATGAGTCTAGATAGACTTGTTTTTCTTAGGATGAGTCTTTTGACTCCATGGAGGCCTGAATAATAATAATAATATCGTACACAGATTGCTATCTCTTTGCCTTAAAGTGCACGATCATGCACTTAAGCATGTTAAACCGACAGCAGTTTATTTAAATCTTCAGACTCTTTACATTATTTTTATTGATATTACTCTTCCTAGCTTTGCATCATCAGCAAATACCTGAATAGTTCCCTTTAAATTAATTCTTATATCATTGATATATAAATTAAACAGCAGAGGATCAAGTACTGAATACCCTAGTACTTCACTAGTCACCTTCTCCCAGACTCGGCTTCCCCCACACTACTCTTTGTTATCTGTCCATCAGCCACCACCTTATTCACATCACTAGATTCATGTCCATCTCCAGTTGCTCCAGTTTATGTGGCAGCGTTCTGCATGATAGTCTGTCAGATGCCTTTTGCAAGTCCAGCAGTATTGCTGTTTAACCTTTCCTCTATTGAACGTAGTTCTCATTTTATTATAAAAAATGAGAAAATTTTTTCTAATTTTTTATAATAAAATGAGAAAAACCTATCTTTTGCAAAATCATGCTTCTCCCCTCCCCCATTCAGTAGAGTATCTTATTCCTGTCCACCTAGTCCTGAATTCTTCTTTATAACTTCTCCAATACTTGATCTACTGTTCCTGAGATACTGATTGGCATATAAATTACTATGTATATCTTAGAGCCTTTTTCATATGGCAGAACTATTTTGCTTTCTTTCCACTCCCTAGGCACCTTTCCTGAACTGAAGCTTAAATTAAACAGCTTAATCAGATCATCTGCCAATACACATGGATGATTGGAAGCTCCTTCAATTTATGCCTCTATTTTCATATTAGTCATCATCACATGTAGCATATCATCATCACAATGCTATATCTCCATTTCATGATAAATGATCATTCCTTGATAAATGATCACTCAGTAACTCAATTATTTTGTTTACTTCTGTTTTACCTTTTTACCATCAGCACTCATTCGCATTATCCTTCCATAGTTATTCTTCCTTTTACTTGCCACATTGCATAATGCTTTTTTGGATTTCCTTTGATCTTATCAGCTATTTCCTGTTATAATTAGCTTTGGCCTTACTTATCATACAGGTCATCCTTCTTGCCTCTGTTCTGTACTATGCATGAGTTTTCTGATCAATTTTTTTTTTTTCTTTATCTGCAGCTCCTGCTTAATGGTATTGCTCATCCATCTGTCTTAACTCTTATCTGATCTAATAAGCAATGTGGTAGTCTCACATGAAGTGATGAAGTTTGTCTCTCATCTAAAGACAACCATAAACATCCATATCCATGGCAAGATTTGAATCAATGACTTGGTGGATGGAGAATGGATATGCTAACCACTCGAGCAACCAGGTTGGCACATGGAGATAGCGATTCCACAGGTTGCCCAAGGGAAAAAAAAAAAAAAAATATATATATATATATATATATATATATATATATATATATATATATATATATATATATATATATATATAAAACCTACATAGCACATTTGGAAGAACAGCAGAACATTGCACCCATTGATTAGAAAAGACCCGAGTTCAATTCTTGTCAACACGAGGGGAATCCTTATATGGGATTTTTAAATTGAAGGTTAGTTAGCCAATCTCATATAGAAGTAGCAGGATTTTTTTCTCCTGGAAATTCAGGTTTTTTATCCCATGTACAGACAAATCAGCCCTCAGAACACATGCAATTTACAGACAAAAAAAAACAAAAAAACTACTGTTGTTGGTGATGATGGGTGATAGGCAGTGCCGGATTAAACCCTGTGGAAGCCCCTAGGCATTCGAAATCTCGCTCTCCCCTCACAAATTATCTCCTAATATGTTTTTAATTTTACTAACCAACAATTTTAATAAACCACTTTTATTACACAAAACAAACATTAACGATTATTATTGTTAATAAACAAATAAACATATTATGTTATTAAACAATAATTATTAAATATTATTGAACTATTAAATTATTAAACAATATTACACAATTATTATTAATTAAAAAGTAAGGAATTTTTAATTTTAATAAACGAACAAAACTTTAAACATTCACTTTCTTAAATTTTTGTGGCAGAATCTTTTAGAATATCTTGGAAGTCTACCTTTTGCACTGTCTAATTTCTATACGGTAGAAATTAGACGGTGAAGTTAATCAAACTTCATGATAACTCAGAAAAGGTGACTAACTTATGCAGACGTCAGGTATATACACGTTGGTGTTCTCGAAGCTTCTACTCATGAATATTCTTCTAGGATCTGGAGTTGGCAGCAACTTGTGACACACTAACTCACAGGAAGCTTCATTTCTGGAGGGTTCTCGTTTGCATGCCCTAGTGGGATAACATTAATGTAAAGTTTTCGTTTCTTTGAGTTGATTTTTTTCTTTTTTCTATCTTTTGGAAACAATTTAAGAAAGCTTGATTGTAATTTTCTTTCAATATCAAATCAATATTATTTTGATCCGTTGTTTCAGGTCCCCGTAAACAGCATTGGGGGGCCCCATAGGCTGATGCCTACTCTACCTATTTGGTAATCTGGAACTGCTGATAGATGGCATTGATTGCTGTAGTGTTGTAATAGGATTATGTAGCAGTTGAGAGGGTGAGAGAGGGTGTGAAGTAGAGTGTCCTCCTGCAATGAATCCTTGGACTCTCTGCAGGTGTCATGTAATAATTAATCATTTTGTTTAAGTATTTTGTTATAATTTTTAGAATTATTATTTTTTTTTTAAATGCAGTGAATAGTTATATTTGTTCATAAATCATATTTCACATTTTGAACAGATTTCCAAAAGAAATATTTTAAATTAAAATTTTTTCTTAACTTAGTTTTTTATAATCAAGTATAATTAACAGTTGTAAAGTTCGCCCACCGTTTGTAGGTCTCTGCTTGGTATCTTGCCAAGAATAGTCGATTCATGCTGAAGGGGAGAAAGAAATGAAGGACATAAATAAGCTAGGTAGATGGGCAAATGAATGGGGGTGTCAGTTTAATGCAGCAAAATGTAAGGTCTTGAGGTTTGGGAAACATCCATGGGATGCTGCATACTCTATGGGAGGAGTTATACTGGAGGAAGTAGGGGAGACAAGAGATCTGGGGTTGATGATTGATAGAAACCTGAAGTTTAGGGGACATATTGCAAAGGTGGTGAAGGTAACACAGAGGATTGCTGCTATTATGAGAAGGACACTGACCTGCAGAGATAAGAGGGTTATCATTCCGTTGTATAAGTCTCTGATCAGACCACACTTGGACTATTGTTCTCAGATTTGGTGCCCAGGATTTGAAGGGGATAAATTAACTGTGGAAAGGATACAAAGACGGATGACAAAGATGGTTTCAGGACTGTACAAGGATAGTTATGAGGATCGGCTGAGAGAATGTGGACTGCAGAGTTTGGTGGATAGAAGAAGGAGAGGTGATATGATTGAGACTTTTAAACTGTTGAGAGGTGGTTACAGGGTTGACACTGGGGAGTTCTTTCGCTTGGTTGATCAGCGGGAAGGAGTGATGACAAGAGGCCATCCCTGGAAGTTACGAAAGGAAACTGTGAGCAAGAGGGTAAGGAGTGGTTTCTTTGTGTGGAGGGTGGTTGAGCCGTGGAATGCATTGCCTGATGGAGTGGTGGGAGCAAGAACGGTCAGTGGGTTTAAGGAGTGGTATGATAAACTTTGTGTTTCTTAGGGGGGGACCTCCCCTCGATGAGTCTTGACAGACTTTATGTCTTAGAAAGGACCTCCCTCGATGAGTCTTTTGACTCCTTGGAGGCCTGAATAATAATAATAATAAGAAGAAGAATTGGTTGCCAACACACGAAATCACTTTTTTTATAGGTAAAATTTTCCAACTGTTATACAAGCAACATAGTTAACTACAATAATCATAAAAGAGAAGTTAATTTTCCAACATGTAATAATAAACAACTCATCCCGCAATACGGACTGATTACCCTATTATCGGAATGGATTCTCCTTTTTCTGACATGCGGCGAAGTGTCGAAGGATCTCTAATGGGTGGGGGGCGAACTATATTTATTATTATTATTATGTGACACCTCCAGGGAGTCCAAAGACTCATCGAGGGAGAGTGTGCCAACAGCATTGAACGATTGACCCCTTCCAACTACTAACCACACTCAAACTTTCTTAACTTTTTGCTGAGCCATTAGTAGCAGAGGCTCTACCAATCGACCAACCTTTGCTGGCAAAGGTTGGTGGATTGGTAGATTTATTTTAGCATACGTATTTTTTTTGAAACAGAAAAGGTCACAAAAGCAATTTTTTTTATGCTTATTCTTTCTTTATCAGAATGCCAGCTACGAACTGTTGGTATAATAGCAACAAAAAGCAACATTTATGCAAATTTTACTGAATAAACAATTAAACAAACAAACTATTGCTTGCTGAACATGAAAATCATTTACCCTAAAATTTTTTAGTCCTAATTAATCAGAGGTGGCCACCCCTTCTTCAAATAACTATTTCTTCCTCCTCTGGATGAGAGATAGTTGTAGAAAGCTCTTTTTTTGTTTGGTTACAAAGTAAATTATACTTCCAAGAAATTATATTCTTGTTCAGTCCTTTATGTAAGTGTTAGTATGCAAAGCTTGTGCATGAAGTATCTTCACAATTGGGCTACTTGTATAGTGAGGCTGATGATTTCACATCATATGCCTTAGTATCCCATAATGACTTAGCACAGTTCCTTTTGGACATGCATAATTGAGGAAAGATCACTACATAGAAGAGTTTGACTTGGGGTGAAAAGTAAAGGGATGTTCATCATAGGCCTAGGGTAGTAGAGGGGTGTAAGACAACCTGATAGTATTAGAAGAAAGAAAAGACAGATGGACAGTGGGAGAGATTTAAAAAAGGCCTCAGCTCCTTTAAATCATGTAGCCAGAGGCCATCTTTCTTTCTTTTTCATCACTCTTGTGCAGCTGAACACCAAAAGAGCAATTAAAACTAAAATCCAGAGATAACAAGTACGCAGATGGTTAGCTTTATCTAAGTTAACCTTCTTTACCTGGGATTGTGTTCCAGTCATCTCTGCAGTTGTATATGAGAGTTTTGCACTAATACTATCAGTTTGACCTTTTGTTGGGGTGAAAAGTAAAGGAATGTGCATCATAGGCCTAGGGTAGTAGATGGGTGTAAGACAACCTGATAGTATTAGGAGAAGGAAAAGAGAGATGGACAGTAGGAGATGTTAGAAGTTTATTTTTCACTTGGTTAGACTATAATAAATTTAGTTTAATCCTTTATCCAAGTGTATGCAAACAAAGTTTGCTCCTGAAGATACTCAGGACTAAGGCATCTCGTGGTAAAGGTGGACCACACTTTCATCACTCCTTGTCTTAGTATCTCCCTTAATGCAAAGCACATCTCCTTGGAGATATGTATAATGCTATGCATTAAGGGAAGGGCCACTACCCAGACCAGTTTCAACCTTTATTGAGGTCTCATCAGTGGGAGCTAGACCCACTGCTTTGTATTAAGGGAGATATTAAGACGAAGAGTGATATGAGAGCTTGGTCCACCTTGCTACGAGTTGCCTTAGTCCTGAAGTATCTTCAGGCACAAACTTTGTATGCATACACTTGGATAAAGGATTAAACTAAATTTATTAATAATCTCTAAATTTATTAAAAATAGTCTAACCAAGTGAAAAATAACTTCTAACCTCTTTCTCTAAATCCAGAACAATTTAATAGTAAGGTGGTACACCTTTTGGCAACTCATATAGGTAAATATGACCTCTCCATTGCTTCTGCCTTAGTATCACCACTTCGGGTCTGGCTCTCACTGACAAGACCTCAATAAAAGTCGAAACCGGTCTGGGTAGTGACCCTTTCCTTAATGCATAGCATTATACATATCCCCAAGGTAATGCATTTTGCACTAAGGGAGATACTAAGGCAAGGAGTGATAAGAGCTTGGTCCACCTTTGCTATGAGTTGCCTTAGTTCCTAAGTATCTTCTGGTGCAAACTTTGTTTGCCAACACTTGGATAAAGGATTAAACTAAATTTATTATTGGACAGTAGGAGAGATTTAAAAAAGGCCTCAGGTCCTTTAAAGCCAAGGGCCATCATTCTTCCTTTTTCATCACTCTTGTGCAGCTGAACACCAAAACAGCAATTGAAACTAAAATCCAGAGATAACAAGTACCCAGATAGTTAGCTTTATCTAAGTAAACTGCCTTCAGTTGTCCTTCTTTATCTGGGATTGTGTTCCAGTTATCCCTGCAGTTGATTATGAGACCACAGTGAATTAATGTGAAAAACTTCTTGAAATAAGAATTCAAATGGTTTTTCACATTCCTTCTCCTATTTCTATCAGATTGTCCTACATGCTTTACGTTTTTCCACTTGCTTATACTATGAATTAACGATACCAAGAAATTATATACTTGGTTTAATCCCTTATCCAAGTGTAAGCAAAGTTTCCACCTGAAGTATTTTCAGGACTGGGGCAACTCAGATATATACTGTATATGGTATAACCAAGTGGAAAAACTTCCAACAACTATCTCTAATCCAGAGTATTTTAATAATAAGTTGTGACACCTTTTGGCTACTCATATAGGAAAAATGACTTCTGCATTACTTCTACCTTGGTATCATCTTTGGGGTCTAGCTGCCACTGATTGAGACTGCAATAAAGGTTGAAATCGGTTTCGGTAGTGACCCTTCCCATAATAAATAGTATTATACATGTTTGCAAGGATATGTACTTTGCATTATGGGATACTAAGGCAAGTGATGTGAAGTCATTAGCGTCTATATATGAGTTGCTCCAGTCCTGAAAATACTTAGGTGCAAACTTTGTTTGCTTACACTTGGATCAAGTATATTGGATCAAGTATATAATTTCTTGGTATCTTTAATTTACACCATCCATACTGTTTGTTTAATTTATATGTATACTTATATGAGCAATTTTGTTAACATGTTACTCTCTATCTTAATTTATTTTTGTAACCAAATGGAATAATAATATTAACAGGACTCTAGTGTTGATGTAGTAAGGTGATTTTTTTTTTTTTTTCACCACTGGTTAGGCCAGTAGTTTTAATGGTTGACCAAATCAATATAACTTAGCATACTATGTAGATTGTAGTGCAGCTTGTTTCTTTGTATATATATTTGTGTACTCCAGATGATGACCTTAATTGAAGGTTGAAACATCGAGTGATTATTTTGGTTTATATTAAACTAAAGTTTTTTCTCTAACACAGTAGTTGTTTCTGTAATTTATGCAATGAAGTAGGATATGGAAATGGGTTCATTTCTCTGTGGTTATCAGCATGGGTTTGTTAAAGGAAGATCATGTTTTAACATCAGTAAGACAGGAGAGATTGAAGAAGTGGAAATGAATGGGGAAGTGAGTGGTATGAGTATAGAACATGAGAGAATGGGTGTGCAAGAGGAGCAGGGAAACGGGGACGCTCAGGGTGGACAGGGTTACACAGCGTGAGAAAGGGGGATGCTCCAAGAGGAGGTGAGAGCAGGTGTAGGCAGGAAAGGAATGGGATGACCAGGGATCAAGAGGAAACAGTTGGAATTGAAAAGGGTTATAAAATGAAGAAGCAGAAAGGGAAATAGCCCCAGTCCAGGATGGAGAAATCACATCGAGTGAGTGGTATCAGTGGAACTAGCTATAGATCCAGAAATGAGCTGTTGTGTTTGTATACCAATGCTAGAAGTATAAGAAACAAGGCGGATGAAATGGTTGCACTAATTGCGTCAGTTCACCCAAAGATTGTCGGAATAAGTGAGACATGGTTAGGATGAGGATGACATCCTGACAGGAATAGAGATGGAAGGGTATGATATGTTTCGTGAGGATAGAAGAGGTAAAAGGGAGGGGGGAGTGCTATTGATGGTAGAGAAAGAGTTATGTCCATACAAGGTAGAGATGCAAGAGGGAAATAGAGCCAGTGGTTTTGAGGCAGTATGGTGTGAGATAGAGGTGAATAGAATCAAATACTTGGTGGGATGTTGTTATAGACCTGGTAATGTGGATGGTGGTGATAGTGAAATGTATAGTCAAATAAGCCAAGCAAATAAGAAAAGGGTGATCATTATGGGTGATTTTAATTATGGCAATATAGACTAGAATGAAGAAATAGCAACTGGAAGTAAAGAAAATGAGTTTCTTGAGTTTTTGAGGGATAACTACCTCAGACAGTATGTAACGGAGGGCACACGAGGATTAAGGGTCTTGGATTTGGTCATCTCATCAGAGCATGAAATTATAAATGAGGTGTCAAATCATCCACCAATTGGTGAAAGTGACCACGAGGTGATTACCTGGGTGGTTGCCAGCAGTATACAAGGACCCCCGTGGAAAAAAACGGTATATGTGGAACTACGGGGGGGGGGGGGATTATGAAGAACTCAAGAGACAGCTTGCAGGTGTAGCATGGAATGAGGAGTTAGCTGGAAAAGAGATCAATGCAGCTTGGGGGATTTTCAAAAACTATTTAGTAGATGTAATGACTAAATCTATTCCAAGGGTGAGAAGGTTAAATAAGGTAGATGTGAGATGGATGAATAAAGAGAGTAAGCATGCGATACAGAGAAAAAGGGTATTGTGGAGGCAACATAAGAGAAGTGGAAGTAACCAATTTCATGATGTCTACAAAGACCAGGCAAGGAGGGTGACTTGGTTGGTGAGAGTAGCTAAAGAGAGGTATGAACAGCAGTTAGCTAATGAAGCCAAAAAGAATCCTAGGGAGTTCTTTCGATATGTAGCCAGCAAAAGAAAGAATGATTATGGAAGGATGACATTGATTGGAGAAAATGGTATAATGACAGCTGTTGCAAAATGTGTGGTGGAGATACTTAATGAGCAGTTCATAAAGATCTTTCAATCTTGTGAATGTGACTTCATGGAGAGATTGAGAGCAGTTAATGATGGGGAGGAGAGACTGACTGTAAGTGAGCAAGAGGTATATAGGAGAGTTGAGTAAACTAGATGTAAATAAGGCTGTGGGACTTGATAATATATCACTGCGTATTCTGAAGGAATGTGCCAGGGAGTTGACACCTGCCTTGACATATTTTTTTAATACGCGTCTTGCACTTGGTCAAGTTCATAAGGAGTGGAAAGAGGGCAATATTGTGCCACTTCATAAAGGAGGTGATCGAACTCAAGCATCAAACTACAGGCCTATCTCTGTGTCAGGTGTTGTGGTTAAGTTGTTGGAGAAGCTTGTGAGAACTAGGATCCAGAGTTGGGTTGACAACAATGGTATAATCTTTGATGGAACGCATGAATTTGCTAAAGGAAGGTCATGTTTTAGTAATCTACTTACTTATTACAATAAAGTGACTGCTTCCTTGGACAGAGGAGAAGGATACACAGTAATATACTTGGATTTTGCAAAAGCTTTTGATAGAGTACCTCATGATAAGTTGACAGTCAAACTAGAGCAGATGGGGTTGGATATTAGATTAGTGCATTGGATTGGAGACTGGCTATCTGATAGGTATCAACAAGTTGTGTATGAGGTGCAATATCCAGGAAAAGGAATGTCATTAGTGGAGTGCCTCAGGGGGTGTGTTTTAGGGCCATTACTATTTAACTTGTATATTAATGATATTGGCGAAGATTTGGATGGAGATATTCAGTTGTTTGCAGATGATGCAAAGTTGGGACGAACTATAAAGAGTAGTGAAGATGTTGTGGCCTTGGAAGAACACTTGAATAAATTGAGTGATTGGGCAAGCAAATGGGGATGTGAGTTCAATGTTGCAAAATGTAAGGTTTTAAAATTTGGAAAACAAAGATGGGATGCAGAATTTGTTTGGTGAGAATATATTGTTGGAGGTAGAGGAAATAAGAGATCTGCGGGTGATAGTGGATTAGGATCTAAAATTTAGGGGACACATCACCAAAATTGTGAAGACAACACAAAGACTTCTGGGAATGATGCGGAGGACAGTGACGTGTAGAAGTAGGGAGATTCTTGTTCCATTGTATAAGGCTTTCATTAGGCCACACATGGACTATTGTGCCCAAATTTGGTCACCACATTTTCAGAAGGATGAAGAGATGTCGGAAAGTGTCCAAAGGTGAATGACTAAGGTAGTTTCTGACCTCTGGAATGTTGCGTATGAGGAAAGATTGAGAAGATGTAATTTGCAGAGTCTGGTGGAGAGAAGGAAGAGGGGAGATATGATAGAGACCTACAAGTTGGTAAGGGGTTGTTATAAGATCAATGGTGGAGAAGTTCTACAGAGAATAGTGGGAGATCAGGGGAGAACCAGAGGTCATCCCTGGAAACCGTATAAAGAGGGAATGAGTAGGGGAGTGAGAGGCAGGTTTTTTTTGTGCAGTGTTGTGAATGATTGGAATGCCTTCCCTGAGAGTGTTGTGTCTGCAAGGAGTTTGAGTGTGTTTAAGACACGGTATGATGAAATGTGTGTGTGTGATAAAAGGACCTCCCAGATGAGTCTTTGACTCCATGAGGTCCAGGGAAATAATAATAATAATCTTACTTGTGTACTATAACAAGGTGACAATTCGTTGGACAAGAGAAATGCATAGACAGTGGTGTATTAGGATTTTGTAAAAGCTTTTTGATAGGCTGCCACACGGTAAGGTGGTAAATAAACAGATGGGATTGGATAACAGACTTCTGAGTTGGATCAGTGACTGGCTGTCAGTAGGTATCGGAAAGCTTTATATGGGGGTGCAGTATCCTGAAAAAGGAAGGTCACTAGTGGTGCACTGCAGAGGTCAGTTTTGCAGGGGCGAATGCTGGTCTTGAAATTCACGCTTGCTCTTGTTGTCATTCAGCGAGTGATAGGTGTGATTGAAATCTGATTAGCAGAATAATGAATTACTCTCCATTTAAAACTATATATTTAGAAATTTATGTACATATAATCATACAAATACAACATTTATTTCACAAATTATATTCTATCAATACAAATTCTACCATATGGTTCTTTATGAACTGGTCAACAACATCATTATAAAAAGTTGGTTGAAACTTAATTTTTCCAAACAACATTTTCTTGATCGATAAAATAGCTAATGATGACAGTCTTTCTGGTCCTTGGGTTAACCTGCAGTTTGTAGAGGATGTCGTGGCAGGAATACTTACTATCTACTTTATGAGTTTAAAAACCTCAGACATACCTATCCAAGTACGCTTTTCTGGTGTACATGAAATTCATTAAGTCTGAAATGCTTCTGTCTTTGCATTCAGACAATGCATACATTACACTTAGTTCACCTTTAAGCGAACTATATTGAATAATGATCCATAGGTTTTTTGTAGATATGTTACATCACTATCAGGGAATTTATTTCTGTAGTTTTCAAAAAAATCACAATTAAGGAGAGAAAAGAACTGAAAATTTGCAATAGATTTGAAGTGCTCTCGAATTTGTAACATGATGTTGTCCAGGATTTCATTGAAAAGATGTTAAATCTTAACTCTTCTGAGTCATCACACATATGACATCTCTTATGACTTGATTTCCCTTCATAAACATTAATATCATGTGTAACATAGTCATAAATACTGGTGAAACCTTCCTCTTTCTCATAGTCGGAGTATTTAAAGAGAATTATTCAATTGTTTTGGCACAATACCTTATATCTGGAGATTTGGTTTGCTAATTTTAAAGACAACATCAGAAAATGACAAAATCTTTGAAAATACTACCAGTAGAAATCAAGTGTTAAACTTATGTAAGAAAGTTAAAAAAAAAAAAACCTTGCGCTTTCAAAACTGTGTCACTGGCTCAGTCATCTGGAGCATCCAAAATGTGTTGAAAGAATGCCTCTATCATACTATAATTCTCTTTCACAGTGTTCACAATACGTGAACTTCCATCTCATTGCCTCTGCATCTCGTTGAAGCTAACTGTCTAGAGCTACTTTGATGCATTAACAATAATTCATATGAGGCCTTGATCAGGCCTCATATGGATTATTGTGCACAGATTTGGTCTCCAGGTTTTCATGGTGACAAGAATATGTTGGAAAGGGTCCAGAGAAGATTCACAAAGGTAGTGAGTGGTTTTTTGAATGCGGTGTACAAGGACAGATTGAGAGAATGTAAGTCTCAAAGCCTCGTGAATAGGAGGAATGGGGTGGGATATGATTGATACATATAATCCAGTCAGGGGTTGTTATCAAGTTGACATGGAAGAGAGTTTTCGTAGAATGGTAGAGGGGGTAGAACAAGAGGCCATCGCTGGAAACTGTATAAGAAGGGTGTGAGCAGAGGAGTGAGAAGAAAGTTCTCTGCATGGAGAGTGCTTGGTGAGTAGAATGCACTGCCTGAGTGTTTTGTGAATGTAGACACATTGAATCAGTTTAAAGCACAGTTGGATGAGTGTTGTGTACCGTAGTGTGTCCCCCCCCCCCACAATGACTCCATGGATGTCAGATGTCAATACTAATAGTACTATCATTTTTTTTTATAAAAGTGAAGGAGTGAAAAGTGAAAAGTCAACTGCTTCCTGTGAAGGAAGCAATTGACTTTTCTAATTGTTTGGCAAAATAATTTCAACTATGGGTAATAGGGGAAACTGGATTTGGAATTTTTTGGGACCCCATAAATATGTGATGGTTTAACTTGAAGAGGTTAAAGTTTGTTAATTACTCCTTTGGGCCAAGAAGTATTTTTTCACAAATAATTTTATGAACTTTTTTTCTTTTGTGAGATTGACTATTATTTGGTAAGTAGAATTCTGCATTTTATTTCTTGTATTTTTCATAATTCATAATGACAACTTTAGTAAGTATTGGCTGCCTTAATCCACCAAAAATATTTGTGAGTCATCTTTAGATGAATACAACTGTAAAAAAAAAAAATACTATTTATCCAAAATTAGGTGTCCAATATCAAACTAACATCTTCAAAAGACATGTGAGTTGTACTTTGAATATGTCAGGTTGAAATATAGCAAAATGTACCTGCCCTGGCAGGTACATGAGTTTTTTTGTCAGCCTGGTTGGTCGAGTGGTTAATGTATCCGCTCTCCAGCCAAAAGGCTGCTGGTTCGAATCCTGCCGTGGGCATGGATGTTTGTGATTGTGAAAATGCTAGTGGTGGTCGGCGGTAGATGGCATTGGTATAGATGATGAAGGTAGTTGCGGTTTGTTGTAGTTGGTGAAATGAGTCTTTGGACTCCCTGGAGGTGTCATGTAATAATAATAATAATCATAAGCCACTTAATAAACATATTTTTATCATTTATTGTTTTCATGTAATGTTCTAAAAAAAATGAAGAAAGAAGTGAATGTCTTATATGATATTTGTCGAATAACTGGTTGACTGAGTGTTTAGCATAGCTTCTCTTCAGCCAGCAGGTTATGCGTTTTAATCCTGCTGGGCACAAGTGTTTGTGATTGTCTTGGTGTGAGATCACCACCATCACCCCACCTTCTGGAGGCCTGAGGCAACTTGAAAAGTTCCATGTTTTGTCTTTAGAACAAGGCCTCTGGATTAGATAAAAAAAAAAAAAATTAATTAATAAAAATACCAGAAATATATAGAAAAAAACCTTTGCCCACCCAAAGTACTATTTGTATCATAGGTTTACAACATTTTGTGGATTGGGAGTCACAAAACACACTAAGGCAATCTCAAGTTGGACCCTTTAGTTATTAGGATCTGTTTCAAACAGGATTGTGACTCAACATAGATCTTTATTTTTCTTTAGAGACTGCTCTAGAGACTAACATGGAATTTGAATTTTTTCAGCCACTTCAGGCCTCCAATAAGGAGGACAGGTGGTCTCACACCATGCGATTCATCTTCCACTTAAAATATATAACTAAATTAATACTGATTAAATTTACTTGAAAATAACATGGTATAAAATTGGTATAAAATGTAAGCCCACATTTCACAAGCATAATCTTTGGAAGGAGAGGGGAGCAGAGGAGGAATGGCTACAATATGGCAAATGTATTTTTGGTTGAGTGAGACTTGCTCAACCAGATCTATCTGACTCCATAGAGGTCTATTAATGAAATGGAACTGTACAGAATGCAAAGTGTGATCAAATTCATAACCTTTTTTCTCTCAATTAAGCTTTTTGCCTCTGGTTAAGTCTTTATTTTTGCTATTTCTCTGCAGATTATTACAATTTATTTATTATTATTTTTTTTTTAATGTGGTATCCACCATTGATGACCTTTGATTTTTTTTCTATTTTTATTGATGTATATTTTTGTGGAGAGACTCCACAATTAGTGACTCCATGGAGGTCAGATGCTAATAAGAATGTTTTTTGTATTTTTTTTTAAATTTTTTTACATAGTCCAGAAATCCTACTCAAAACCAAACATGGAACTTTTTCTAGCCACTTCAGGCCTCTGGTAAACAGGAAGATAGTCTCACACGAATGATGAAATTCATCTCCTGCCTAACAACAATAGCAAACATCCATGCTCACTGCAGGATTCAAACCCACGGTCTGTTAGTTGGAGACTAGATACTCTAACTGCTTGCCCAACCAGGTTGGCTATTTGCAAGTTATTTAAATTTTTTATTTATTTATTTTTTTTATTATATAGCATATCAAACTAACAGATTCTGGGCACTTCAATTAGCCATTGACCAAGCTTTCATAGAAATATTACAAGAAGCAAGACAGAAAGCACCTGTTAATATAAAGGTAGTAGTAAAATGCATAAATATTGATATAAAAATACCATGAAATATTTTTATACGAATTAATTTTTTATTAGATAAATATTAATGTAATCAATTTTGTCATAATTTTTTAACTAAAAGTTAATACTGCAATTTTAAATAACTGCTTCTGTAGAGGTGCTTGGGGATGTACAATGTTCATGCTCTTCATACAGAATAATATGAAACATCAAAAATATTTTTAAATGGTAAAATACTTCACATTGCAGAAAATTCGTCATACTTCTCTTTAAATTCATTCACCATCAGTTAACTTGCCTCTTTCTTAAGCGGCATCTCATAGACTTGTTATGAGAACAATTACAACCTTTTTGTACTGTTAGTAAACCAAAGATGGATAGCAAATACCATAATTATATCTTCACTGAACTTTACCAACCACTATCTGTTTACCAAGTTCTCTAACTTGCTTCTCTTCAATTTGTTTTCATAGTCAACATTCCCCAGTTTTGATATTGTTTTAATTAGTTACTTCTGCACTTTTTCCACCATTTATTCATTCTGTGATTCTTCAAAATTTAATCAAATGAATTTTGATACTCACTTGTGTATATCTGGTTGATTCTGGGCCTTATAAAAAGGAATCTTGGACCTGAGATCCAAAGAAAATCCTAAGGAATTGTTTTGCTGTGTAGCTGGTAGGAAATGATTGTGGAAGAATGACACTGTTAGATAAAAATGGGATTAGAGTGACTGATGCAAAGGTGGAGTTAGGGCAGGTTCAAGGTTTAGAAGTGTCAGAGGAGAGTGTGTTTCAAATACTGAGTACTCTGGTTATCACTAAAGCAGTGGAACCTGGTAGAATTTCACCATTGGTTTTGAGACAATGTGTTAAAGAACTGACAGTTCCATTGACCTGGCTTTTTTCAATGAAAGTTTGCCCATGGGAAAGTTGCCCAAGGAGTGGAAGGAGAATAAGATAGTGCCATTGCATAAGGGTAGTAGCAGACCGGAAGTGTCATACTATAGACCAGTTTGCATTTCATCAATAGCTGTTAAGGTCTTGGAAAAATCGGTGAGGAATCATTTATAGCACTAGGCAGATTAGGGTGATTTGTTAAGGGACACTCATGTTTTAGTAATACGAGGGTAGTCTGAAAAGTTCTTGGCCTCAACCATAGATGGCAACACTATCGGCAAGATTTTTTTTTTCTAAGTCGGTATATCTATCATAAGCATCCGTGTAAAATTGCAAGTTATTCTATCAAGTAGTTTGTTTTAGTTTTATACAGCTGTCTGAAGCAAAAGTGTTTCTGTATCCATTGAAATGGATAAAATTGAGTATCGTACGGTAATGAAATTCTTTTGTAAAAGAAGGTTTAACGCCAAAAGAAATTCATTCAAAATTCATAAAAGTGTAAGGACACTCTTCTTCTTCATTTTCAACAATTAAGAAATGGACTACCGAGTATAAACATAGCCGTACCAGTTTTGAAGATGATCCATGTGAAGGGCATCCAAAAAGTGTAACAACATCAGAAATCATTGATCAAGTGCACGATATGGTATTGGATGACCAGCGAGTCAGAGTGCATGAAATTGCTAAGACTATAGGCATTTCAAAAGAACATGTAGGATATTTTGCATGAAGAAATGCATATGAAAAAGCTTTGCGCAAGATGGGTGCCACGCTTGTTCAGAGTAGATCAAAATTTCACGTACATGAAAATCTCTGAACAGTGCTTGGAGCGTTTTAACAGGAATAAAACTGATTTTGTGCATTGAATTATTACTATGGATGTGACTTGGATTCCCCATTAACTACCAGAATTCAAACAGCAGTCAAAACAGTGGACAGAAGCCGATTGATTAGCACCAAAGAAGACAGTCAGTTCCACAGCAAGAAAGGTCATGGCATCAGTGTTTTGAGATTTGTTTATTAATTATCTTGAAAAGAGTAAAACAATAACCAAGAATATTATTCTGATCTTTTAACCAGACTAGATGAAAAAATTCGTGCGAAAAGACGTTTGCTGAAGAAGAAAATCGTCTTTCATCAGGACAGCACACTTGCCCACAAAGGTGTTTTGGCAATAGGAAAATAGGGATCTGCACACTGTGAATTTTTGGAACATCCACCCTATTCCCCAGATTTGGCTCTCTCTGACTTCTATCTCTTCCCATAACTAAAACTCTTCCTCGCTGGTCAGCGTTTTTCTTTGAATCAAGAGGCAATTGCAGCTGTAGAAGGGTATTTTGCAGATCTTACCGAGAACCACTGCAGGGACGGGATAATGGCCTGGAACATCGCTGGAATAAATGTATTAGTCCTAAGGGAGATTACATAGAAAAATCAAAATAATTTTGAAATTATAAATTCATTTTTTCATTGTTAGCCTGAGAACTTTTCAGACCATCCTGGTGTATTCTTCATGCATCTGCTCTCCACCCCTCTCCTTATATCTCTTCCATAACCTCTTTTTCACCTGCAGTTCCTGTTTGATATTGTTTGTCATCCACTTTACATTAAATTATGTCTTCTTTTTCACTCGTTGAATGCTACAGCTTGCTATTGGTGCTAACAAATATTCCTTCACAATTTCCCAAGCACTAATGATATTCTGTCCTTCCAATTCTACCTGCTATGGAACTGCCCCAAGTTGATATCTAATATATTAATTTCACATAAGTTCCCTTTTCTTTGATATTCCTGCATGTCTATTCATCTTTCAAGTCTATTCATCCTCGGACTTCTTGGAAGTGTCACGAATAATAAAGTCAAAACTACATGGTCACTCTCTCCAACAGGGGGGGGATGTCATTTCAGTTATTATCAACTCTTCTGATGCTATGACCAAATCCAAAACTCTTGAGCCTCTTGTTCCCTCTATTACATGTTGCCTAAGACATATGTACCTCAAGAATTCCAGAAATTTCATTCCCTTATTACTACATGCATTTTCCTCTTCCAAACTTATATTGTTGTAGTTAAACTCTCCCATAACAATCATTCTTCCATTCTTCTTGCACTTGCCAAGCTCAACTGCCTAAACGTGTCCTCCTCCCCACCCTCTGTTGCTCCTTGGCTTGTAGCAACACCCCACTAAATATCCTATCTTTCCCACCTCTACCTCACACCATATGCTTTCAAAACCATTAGTATCACTGCCTTCCAAAGCCACCAGTTTTAGAGGACATAACTCATCACTTATCATAAGCAGTACTCCACCACCACCGTGTTTTCCCTTCCTATCCTGCTGAAAAATGCTGTACCCTGCTACTTCTATTACTGTTATTATATCATCCTCTGTCAACCACATCTCAAAGATCCCAATAATATTTGGCCAGGCTGATGCTATCAGCGAAACCAATTCATCTCCTTTATTCCGGATACTCCTGGCATTAGTGTAAAGCATAAAAATGTCACTGCTTCTATACCTTTCATTATCCTCCTCCAGACTCCACTAGACTCAGTGTTACCTGATGTCATCCCCTTTCCCCCAAGCACCTATTCCCATAAGCGTCCACTCCTGCTACCATCTACCCTGGGAATTCTAGTTTCCCTGCATTGACACACCAACTTGTTCAGAAAACAGCAATCTCCAGTTGTCTACGTCCTTCCTCATTCAAATGCAAGATGTCTCTCACATACAGTTTTTTTCTGTCCTAAATTCCCTCTAAGCATCCACATATTCTGTCCTCTTTTCTGATACATTCTGGCTATTATGCCATTCATTATTATTGCTCTTCTTCTCAGCTCATTATTATCATACCTGGGTAACACACACACACACACTATCTTTCCTCTCTGCATTTTCTTTTGTACAACCTCAAGCATGAATTGCATTGCCTCTCAAGTCATTTGTGCCCCCCATCACAATCATCTCATCTGCCCTTTCACCCTGCTTAATTGCCACACTTTCTATCATTCCTCCAGCAAACACTCCTCTGACATCCTATCTTGCACACCACGGATCATAGAGTCCCCCATACATCATACCTCTTACCGCTCTGTTCCTTGATTTCTCACCTGCATCCCTCAATTTCTCTCCTCTTACCCTTTCTCTCTGTTTTCCCCTACTTACCTGCTGTCCTGACATCACTCTATCCCTGGTTCCAGCACTCCCTCAGCATTTAGTTGTAGTAGTTCTTCAGTGCTATTTGAATGATGGCGGCAGCCCGGCTCCCATTACAAATGCTGTGTCACCAAATCCTCCCGTTGCCTACATTTTGCACATACAGGGTGTTCGGGATAAATTTGACAGTTTCGTAAGGAAAAAGAAAATCTTCTTTGTATCTATTAAATTTAATGAATTGACAAAAAAACATTACAGGCAGAGTTAATTACAATACTATCAACAAGATTTACTCAAAATAACCACCATTAGCATCGATCACAGCTTCAATTCTGCTTCGGAACCTCGAACAAGCTGATGCTACAGTCTCCCTGGGAAGGGCCGCAAAAACTGTTTTAATTTTATCCATTAACTGGGCTTTTGTATTACTGGAAGTGCGATTGGTGTCTTTTTCAACTGCGCCCCATACAAAATAATCCATGGGGTTAAGGTCTGGGGAGTTTGGAGGCCAAACATTTGGACTGGTGAAGTCGTAGAAATTTTCAGACAACCATTTTTGACTTTTCCCAGAGGTGTGGCAAGGGGCCGAATCCTGCTGCCATACATACGGCCTACCATTGGCTACCCTTGTTATCCAGGGCTTGACTACAGTTAGCAACTCCACGAACAAAGCCCGAATTCCAATGCCAGGGTTCTTCAACACCTGTTCCTGCAGATTTGCGAGGAATTCTGCTGTACGAACGCAATCAGATCGTCTGCTAGGGATCTTTCTTCTTGCTACATCCTCGTAGTCACCATTGCAAGTCTCTAGTTCATGCCTGATTGTTTTTACTGTATTCAGGGAGCATTGGGCAGCAGTCGTAATATCCTTATTTTGATGGCGGGCACGAATCATCATGATACAAGTTATTCTCTTCCATGATTCAGGTGAGTTCCAGCTATCCATCCTTTCTGACATCTTGTATATGAATGAAGAAGGGTCCAAACTTTTAAATGAAGAGAAGTGTGTGTTAATACATGTAACTTACGGAAAAATATAATTAATTATAAATATGTCAAATTTATCCCGAACACCCTGTATATGCATTCCCCCTTCTCTCCTCTGCCACATATCCAGCTGCCAGGACATACACATACTACAAGCACTGTGCCACAAAATCCTGTAGTATGTTATGCAAAATAGAGTCCTTAAATGGGGGAAGACAAATTAGGTAAATGATAATTGTTATCTATTCAAATGTTGGTAAGTGTAAAGTTGCACTTTGGCTTGATTAGATTGCCAGTGGAATATTGTACTGGTGGGATTATGCTACAAGAAACTGATGAGGCTAGGGGGGTCTTGGAGTTATGGTTGATAGGAAATTGAAGTTCAAGGCCATATAGCAAAATTGCAAGGATATCTTAGAGGATAAATGCAATGTTGAAACAGACATTGATATGTAAGGATAATGAACTCATTTTGCCTCTTTAGAAAGTTTTGATATGTACCTGGACTACTGTGTACAGATTTGGTCTCCTGGGGTTCAGAGGGGATAAAGAAGCTAAGCAAAGAAAAGTTACAAGGATTATATTTGGATTATGGAGTGTATATTGTGTGGATAGATTGAGAATGTATGAACTGCAGACACAGCTATATAGCAGAAAGAGGGGTGATATGATAGAGGTCCATAAACTTCTGAATGGCATTAGAGAATATCATTTGAAATTTTTCATTGTGTGGAAGGTGGGGAGAGAACATGGGGATATCTATAAAAGTTAAGAAAGAAATAAGCACTAGATTTTTTTCTTTCACAGAGCATTGAGTGAGTGGAACAGTTTTCCTTTTGAAGTAGTGAGTGTATCTAGTGTGAGAAAGTTTAAGAGAAGATATGACAGCTGGTATATGGATGATGTTTAGCCTCCTTCAGTTAGTCCTTGACTTCCTGGAGATCTCAGATAATAATAAAACACAGATTATTGAAACAAGAATGCCACTTACAAAATTTCTGCTGTCCCTTACAGATATGACCCTTATAGACAATTTTACATTAATTTCTACAAAATCTTAACAACTACAGAAGAAGAAGAAATTCAAATTAATCTGTTGTTAGACACTTCCATTCTATCACCACTTTACCCTTATGCAATGGCATTATCTTTCTTTTCACTCCTTGAGCAACTTTCAAAAAGATAGACTTTCATTAGACAGCCAGTTCAATGAAGCTGTCATTTCCATATCACACTGAACATATCTAAAAATCTTATCCAGATCCATCCTTGTTGACCTCCAGAATAATTAGCATTCTAAACATATTCACTTCTAAATCTGGAACTCTCAGAAAAAGTGATTTGTAAAAGAATGATATGGTTAGATGTAAATGGAGGAGGGAGAGATTCAGTGACCAATGCAGATATAATAAGTTGCATTCTCCATTTCCATCAAATGATGTCATTCTTTTCAATAATTTTAGAAGAAATTCAATAATTTCTTGACAAAGGAAGTCTTTAGGATTTTCCTTGTGTTTCAGGCTAACCTTTTCTCATATTCCAGTTTTGTATTCCTTAATATGCTAGTCACTAGCCTTCCATGTGTACTGATGATATCTTTTTCTTCCAGTTCTTCCTTCTCTGCTGAAAGAACTGCTCCAAGCTGATTTCTAAGACTCATAATCACTTGCCTTATAATTCTACATAAATTCCTCTCTTCTTGATACTTCTGCATGCCTATTAATCCTCCAAGTAAAAACATTGCATAGTTACTCTTGCCAACTAAGGTTATGGGTGGCATCTCGGTTACAATCAAATCCTCTGGATGCTCGGACCAAATCCAGCACATTATATGGCAGCATATTGTGTATGAAGCCTTCAGCCTGCATGAAGTAAGGACTCATTGTAAGAGGTTTATGCTCACACCAGAAAAGATCATTGAACCATGCCTTTAACCCATTCACAATTTACACACTGATCTTACTATCAGACAATGCATTCCATTCACCAGCCACTCTCCATGCAGTGAATTTGCTTCTCACTCCCTTGCTTATACCCTCATTATACAACTTCCAAGAATGACTTCTTTGTTTTGTTGGAAATTTTTTCACTTGGTTATACTGTAAATTAAAGATGCCAAGAAATTATATTCTTGGTATCCTTTATCCAAGTGTAAGCAAACAAATTTGTAACTTAATTAACTTCACAACTGGACTACTTGTATATAGAGGCTCATGACTTCACATCACTTTCCTTAGTATCCCATAATGCAAAGCACATATCCTTATGGACTACTGGGCTACTAGCATTTATAATGCTAGTAGTCCAGTCGTGAAATTACTTCATGCACAAATTTTGTTTGTTTATACTTGGATAAAGGATTAAACCAATAATATAATTTCTTGGCATCTTCAATTTGTAGTATAACCAAGTAAAAGAACTTCCAACATCTATCTCTAATCCAGAGTTTAGTAATAAGGTGGACACTTTTTGACTACTTGTATATGAAAATATGACTTCTGCGTACCTTGGTATCACTTCTGGGTCTGGCTCCCACTGATGAGACCTCAACAAATGTCAAAACTGGTCTGGATAGTGATCCTTCCCATAATGCTTAGCATTATACATGTCCATAAGGATATGTGCTTTGCATTATGAGATACTAAGGCAAGTGATGTTAAGTCATTAGCTTCTGTATACAAGTAGCCCAGTAACGAAGCTACTTGATGTCAAAATTTGTTTGCTCACGCTTGGATAAAGGATTATACCAAGAATAGAATTTTTTTCATCTTTACTTTATAGACTTCTTTGTTTTATACTTATCTCCTTCCTCTCTATGAAAAATTTCCTCCACATTAATCTAGTAGCATTCCTTCAGCAACTTATAAGCCTCAATCATATGAACTTTCCCTCTGTTTACAAGGCTCTGTAAATTGCACTTCCTCAATGTATCTTCATATACCACATTCCAGAGACCCAGAACTGGCGTTGTGTATCTTTTTTGGACCAGGCAACCAGATCTATGTATAGTAGTCAGTATATAGATTGATCAAGGCCTTATAACCTTTATGCTTCCATATCAAGTTCCTCTTCATTGTCACCATAATCCTTTGTGATGTCTTCACAATTTTAGCAATAAACATCAAATCTCTGTCCTCCACCACTCCCATATCTTTCATCTCTTCTGCCTCCTTCAGAATTTCTTCATTAATTATATACTCTTCATTTTCTCCTTGTGTACCAAATTTCAAGACATTACATTGTAACTTAGTATTACAACATTAAAGTGGTGCTCCACTCATATGCTCGCTCACTCTATCGAGATCCTCCTTTAAGGCCAAAACATCTGCTTTATTCCTAATAGTTCTTCCCAACTTGGCATTGTGTACAAACAGCTGTATATCTGCAGTTAAGCCTTTTCCAGTATCATTAACACAAATTAAATAGTATGGTCCCAAAACAGACCATCCCACAGCACAGTCTAGTGACTTTCCTCTTTTGGGATATCATTCCCCATACACAACCTGCTGATATTTATCTGACAGCCAATCACCTATCCAACTCACTGCTCTCTAATTGAAATTTGAAAAATCCAAGTATACCACTGTATATGCATTTATCTTATCCACTGAATTTGTCACTTTGTAGTAGTATATAAGCAGATTTGTTAAACATAACTTCTCCTTAACAATTCCATGCTGGCCATTATAGAGTATACTGTTATTATCAATCTAATTTTGAATCCTAGCTCTCACTAATGTCTTCACAACTTCTGACACACAGACTGACCTATAATTTGTAGTCTGCCTTATTCCTCTCCCTTTATGAAGTTAAAGAATTTTACAACTTTTCACTTCTTTGCATCTTGCCCCATTGTTAGAGGCACAAACATATTAGGTTGAAGTTTTAATATTAATAAAGTTGAGGTGTTACCCTTTGAGAAACAGAGATATTAGGCTACTTTAGTCTACTGTACTGGTGGAGCTGTACTTCAGGAAGTGGATGAGATTCGGGATCTTGGAGTGATGGTAGACAGTGGACTGAAGTTCCGAGCACACATTACAAGTATTGCAAAGACTGTACATCGTATTGCTACTATGATTAAAAGTATTGCATATAGGATAAAGAGGTAAGTGCCTCTATATAAGGCACCTACCACTGATCCAAACACATATAGACTATTGTACTCAGATTTAGTTGATTGGAAGTTGCATAAATATGTGGTGAAGAAGGGTGTAAGGAGTAGATTTTTATGTGGAAAGTTGTTAGTGAGTGGAGTGCATTCTGAATGCAAGTAGCGTAAATAACTTCAAAGCTCATTATGATAGACATGTTGCTCATTGAGCAGGCCTCCCACAATGAGTCTGTTGACTCCATGGAGGTTATCAGAATAAAAAAAAAAACTCTCAGCTAATGCCTTTTTATTCCTGTATAGGGAGTAAGCAAGGCCATTTAGCCCTATCTAACTTTTGGAGACAGAGTGGGCAGTTCAATCTTCACTGGTACCCAATCAAAGATAGATAGCGCAAGGCTATCACTAATTAAGCGGCATACAGTGAAGAGACTCAACAAGTGCTGCCATCTTGTGGTCCCTAACCCTAACATAATATATTTAATGTCTGAAATAATGTGGGTTCTATAGTCGATTTTCTTGAGTTTATGGAATGAAAAACCTGAGTTTCCACGAGAAAAAACCTGCTTGCCCGTGCCAGAGATTGACTAACTCAGGAACCAGTCGAAAAAAGGGTTAGAAAAATTTCCTCTAGTCGCTGACTAGATTCAAAAGCAAATCTCCCTTCGTGTGGTTAAGCGCTGTGGTGTGCAAGCCCACATCCACTGAGCTACACAGGCTCTTTTATCAGAATAATAATAATAAAATAAAAATGGGAAGGGCTCTGCATTGGCAACTTTACTAAGGAAATATGTCATAATCATGTGTAACAATCTTGATCAAACCAATGGATCAAGGAATCATCCAAAATTTTGAAACAGTCTACAAATGGAAACAAAACTTGTCATTTAAATTAGTTGATGGTAATTTGTTGATATTTTAGAAATATTACAGTATTGGATGCGATTTAGGAAATTTTAACAGTGTAGAAATCAGTGAACAGTACAACAATAATAATAAAAAAAAAACTTAAAAAAACTCCTCCATCGACAGAGAACATGGAACTTCAAGAAATAACTGATGGTGTACATGAAACTATAAACAAATTACAACAAATTAAAGGTTCTAAAATTTTAGATTGAGAAAGCAAATGTCATCATCATCATCATCATCAAATTCCTGCCATGTACCCTCAAGGGGTGTACAGGATATGACAGTACTACATGAAAAAATTACATCATTACTAACTTCCTATCTACAATTTTCCTCCAAATCAGTCTGTTACTTGTCAAGACTCCAACATTATCAGATCTTATATTTCTATCGTCTAAGGCACTTTGTACCGTATCAATCCACCTATATCTTGGTCTTCCTCTGGGTCGTTTTCCTGCCAACCTGGCAGAGAACACTTGTTTTGCTAATCTTTCCTCTCCCATTCTATTTAAGTGACCATACCATCTGAGATTAGCTCTGCTAACGCATTCCTGGATGCTGACAATGTCAAGTTCTTTCCTAATATCCTCATTTTTAATATGATATTGCCATTGATGCCATCTGTTCACGCCTCGAATCTTTCTCAGGACTCTCATATCTGCGGTCTCTAGTCTTTGGTCAAGTGTTTCACTTCTGACCCAGCTCTCAGATCCATAAGTTAAAATTGGTTTGAACACAGTCTTGTATACAGCTAATTTAGTGTTCCAACTAATTTCTTTCTTATTCCATATGAATTTATTCAATTGACTTCCCACGATACCAGCTTTGCTGATTCTGTTGTCTATTTCTATATTTAGTTTACCATCTTCAGTAAAAATTGTGCCTAAGTAGCTGAAATGTTTTACTTGTTCCACAGGTTCTCCATTCACAACACAGTTGACATTTTCAATGATTCTGCCTATTTTCATTGTCTTTGTCTTTTTATTGCTGACCTTCATACCATATCTATTACAACAGCAATTCAATTTAGTCAGAGAATCTTGCAGACTTGTAGCGGATTTATTTAGAAGTATAACATCATCCGCATAAAGCAAGGAGCTGACATTAACATCTCCAATTTTGATATCAGGTTTAATACCACATTCCTTCATAATGTGATCCATATAGATAATGAATAACAGAGGGGATAATGTACATCCTTGTCTCACACCAGATTTAACATTAAACCATCTTCCTGTACTTCCTTCAATTCTAACTGCTGACTCACAACTCAAATAAAGACTAAGTATTGCTTGATATAATGCCCCATTGACACCATATAACTGCAGCGTATTGAATAGCTTCTCTCTTGGCACCTTGTCATATGCCTTTTCCAAATCGACAAAACTTAAATACAGATCTTTGTTATATTCCCATGCTTTCTCGACTATTTGTCGTAAAGTGAAGATCTGATCCTGACAGCCTCTATTTGGCCTGAATCCAGCTTGTTCTTCACCAAGCTTTTCTTCCACAATTCTTCTCAACCGTTTCTCAAGTATACTTGCATTTGCTTTTGCTGAAAGCAATTGCTGAAAGCAAATGTTCAATGGTTTAATTTGGAACAGTGATTTGAATGGACAGATATTAAGTGACAATGAAATACTATGACAGTTTACGTACTAAGCTAAGTCAAAATTAAAAAATCAAAAACGATTTGTTAATATTTGATAAATAAAATATCACGTGGTACACTTTGTCCCATGCAGAAGCTCTGTTTATTATTATTATTATTAACACCCTCGATGGAGTCAACAGACTCATTGTGGGAGGTTCATTCAGCTGACAACATATTTATCTTATAGCATCTTAAAATCCTTAACACTAATTGCATTAAAACACATTCTGGTAATGCATTCCATTCACTGACAATTCTCCATTTAATAAATCTACTCCTCACACTCTTCTTCGCCACACTTTTACATAACTTCCAGGAAGGAATGACCTCTGGTTCTTACCCTCCCACCTTCTACTCTTTTTATAATTCCCTCCGAATTAATCTGATAAAATCCTCTCACTAACTTAAATGTCTCTACCATATCACCTCTCTTGCTCCTATTCACCAAACCCTGCAATCAACATTTCTTCAGCCTCTCTCCATAGCCAGCATTCCAAACTCCCAATATTGTCTTAGTCACTCGTCTCTGGACCCTCTTGAATGTCTCCACATCAGATTGAAAACTAGGTGACCAGATCTGAGCACAGTAGTCCAAGTGTGGTATAACTAGTGTCTTATATAGTGGCACAATCACTTCCTTATCCTTGCATGTTAGAGTACTTTTTATCATAGCAGCCATACTATGAACTAGCAACATGCCCTCTAAACTTCAGTCTACTATCAACCATCACTCCCAAATCTCTAATTTCAACCACTTCCTGCAGTACAGCACCATTGACATAGCACGCAACATTATATTTCTGCACTCCAAAATGCAACACCAAAATGCACTTATTGATATTAAGACTACAACCCCACTTTTTTGTCCAAGTAAAAAGTCTATTCAAATCTTCCTGAAGGGAATTAGCATCAATGGTGCTACTTATAATTCTTCCCAACTTTGCATCATCAGCAAATAACTGAAGATCCCCAGTCAGTCCACATTGATATATAGTTTACAAACAAGTTAAACAGCAGGTGCGCAAGAAGAACAGAACCCTGGGTACGCCACTGGTTATCCTTCTTTTTTGACACACTGCTCCATCATACACAACCTGCTAGTATCATTCAGAGAGAATCTCTTATCCATCTAAACATTATACTATCTATTCCCATCCTCTGCAGCTTATACACCAACTTATCATGTGGTAATGTATCAAACTATTTTGCAAAGTCTAAGAATATCACTGTATATGATTCTCCCTTTTCTAACACACTTGTCACCTTATCATAAAATGCAAGTAAATTACTGAAACAGGGCCTACCCTGTACAAATCCATGCTAATCATCATAAAGAATGCTATCTACATCAACCCAATTTGGTATTCTATTCCTTACCAATCTCTCCAACACTTTGACCAGAACTGCAGTTATACAGACTAGCCTATAGTTGGAGACTTCTGGCTTAGAGCTATGCATGTGGAGTGGTACTATTTTGCCTTCTTTTGACTCCTTAGGAACCCTACCCACTGCAACACTTTCATTAAATAACCAGGTCAATGCTGTAGCCAACTGTGGTGCACATTCCCACTGCCTTATTTTCATTTAACCAAACCAACATCTGATACACCTGTGTTTCTTTCAACTTCCAATTCTCCTAATACTTGCCTCTATTCCGTATATTGTACTGGATCATTTTCACCAGTATGAAATACACTGATAAAGTGCTTGTTCAATAATTCCGCTATATCCTTTGAAGCCGTTAGTCAATACCATGCCATGACTATCCACCAAAGAGATCTGCAATAATTATTCTTCCTCTTGCTTGCATTTAGCAGATAAATTCCCTTGATTTAACTTTAACCTGACCAGCCAATCTCCTCTCATACTATACCTTTTCTTTCTTTACCATGCTCGTCACCTTTCTAGCCTGCACTTTTCATGGATCTAATCACCACCAACTATCTTGTACCTCCTCCATAACATTTTATTTTCCAGCACAGCTTCCTCAATTTTACTGTTCATCTATTTCACCTCCTACTCTATTTACTCACTTAACTCTTGGTATCAGTCTCCATCATATCACCTCTTTTCCTCCTATTTACCAAACTCTGTAACCTACATTTTTTCAGCCTCTCTCTGCATAGCCAGAATTTCAAAGTACCGGAGATTGGAGCAAGTCCAGAGTCACTCATCTCTGGACCTTTGTCCAATGTTTCCATATCACATTGCTTTTGTCAGATACTGCCTTGTGAGTTTCCATGCATTTTCAACATTTTTTCTGCTCAGTTCATCTATCCAGCCTACTGATGCTAACTGAATACAGAGCTTCCTATAATCACCTGCTTTACACTTCCACATGTGTTCAATTTTGGCAGTGACCTTTTCATGTTTCGTAACTTTGCAAACAAGTACCTCATGATCACTCACACAAACTTGTGGCAGTGTCAACACTTCATTAACAACTACATCTTGTGAAATTATCACCGAATCCAAAACAAAGCCTCTAGTTGCTTCAATCATGTGTTGCTTAAGATATTTATCTCTGAGAAATTCCACAAACTTGCTCTCCTTGTTCCCATACACTATCTCCTCCTTCCAGTCTATATTCCTTTAATTAAAGTCTCCCATCAGGATCACCTTCTTTTTTACATGCCTTACTGATTTGCCCAAAACATTTCACAATCAGTATTCTCTGCATTCCCTGGCCTATAATAACATGCAGAACAAGAAAGCATTGCACTTTCTGAATATGGTGTGAAATTATCATTCTCTATTATTTTTATTATTTATTAATTTCATATGGGCTTCTCCACTAACCTCCCCCCATCCCTTAGGATGGGATGGAGCCCTCCTAATGAGGGACTAAGAGTGTATTTTATGACTGTAGATTTGTGTGTGTGTGTTCACGGGGCCGGTTTGCCTGTTCTGAGGGACGAAAAATCCGAGTTTCTGGGTGAAAAAACCCTCTACCTCCATATGAGACCGGTTAACTTACCTTTAGTTGAAAGAGACCTAAAGGTTCCTCACATCATGGACGGGAATTGAACCAAGGTCTTTCCGACCAAAGAGCTTCGTCTATACCGATGGAGCTATGGAGGCATTTTTATTATTATTATGCACCCTCCATGGAGTCAGCAGATTCATTTTGGGAGGTTCACTTGACTTACAACATATTTATCATACCGAATGTTAAAATCCTTAACCCTCTTGCATTGACAACACATTCCTTTCACTGACAAACCTCCATGTAAAAAATCTACTCTTCAAACCCCCTCCCCCCCTCTTCACTACATTGTTATATAACTTTCAGGGATGGCCTCTGGTTTTTCCTCTCTCACCTTCTACTCTTTTTATAATCCCACCTAGATTATTCCAATCAAATCCAATCAAATAAGGTAAGAATAAATGGGGAATCTGCTAGTGCTCATAAAAATTCTATAGCCAGATTTCCTGAATCTCAAAGGATAATTCAGGAAGGGGATTACGATGATCATCAAATATTCAAAGTCGACAAAACTGGTTTCTTTTGGAAGTATATGCTGACAAAAACTTTCCTTGCTAAAACTAACGCATCTCAACTAGGATAAAAAGTATCTATTCATCATCATCATGCATATCAAGGATTTAGGCCTAGCATGGCCTGTTCCCGCCTTAGAAGTCATCGTTGAATCGTTTAAGAGGACGTCCTGGTTTTCTTTTTCCTAATGGCTTGTATTTTAAGGCTTGTTTTGGTAATCTTTGTTTTCATTCTTTGAACGTGTTCCATCCATTTATGTTTATATTTTTTAATTTTTTCTATTACTGGTTCTTGGTTTAATTTTTTCATAATTTCTTCATTTCTTTTGTGATCAAATAGGGTATACTTTGCAGTTTTTCTCATAAACTTCATTTCTGCTGTTGTTAATCTTTGTTTGTCTTTTTGTTTTATTGTCCAGATTTCGCTTCCATACATTAAGACTGGTAGGGCCAATGTATTGTATACATTTAGTCTGGTTTGTTTTTGAACTAGGTTTGGTTTAAATATAGAGTTAATTACACCTGTTATTTAAAAATATTTTGCAATTTTTACGTTTATATCTTTTTCATTTTCATATGTGATCGTACATCCTAGGTAGTTAAATTAATTCACCTGTTCTAAGATCTTGTTATCTATTACTATTTTAGTTCTTGCTGGATCTTGTCCTTTAAAGGCCATAGTTTTTGATTTTTCTGTTGATATTATCATGCCATAATCTTATGATATCTCATTTAGATCTAAAATAGCTTTCTGTAGTTTATCTTCAGAATTTGTAATTATTATTTGGTCGTCGGCAAAGAGGAGAGTGTTTAAGTTTACTGTAGGAGAAAGTTTAATTCCTTGATGTAAATTTTTATTCCATTTTATTATTATTTCATTTAAGTAGATATTAAAAAGAGTTGCTGAGAGGGGACATCCCTGTCGGATCCCATGGTTTATCTCACTCGTATATGATAGCTTGTGATTTAATCTTATTTGTATTTGATTATTTTCATATATACTTGTGATAGCTTTAAGGATATTATTTGGTATTTGTCTTTCTTTTAATATGTTAAATAATACGTTTCTTTTATCTATTATTTCTTTATCTATTATTATTATTATTTCTTTTATCTATTATTTCTTTATCTATTATTATTATTTAGGCCTCCAAGGAATCAAAAGACTCACTGCGGGAGGTCCTTCCTAGGAAAACACAGGTCTATCAAGACTCATCGTGGGAGGTCCCTCCTAGGAAACACAAAGTCTATCGTACTACTCCTTAAAACTCACTGAACGTTCTCACTCTCACCACTCCATCACTCAATGCATGGTTCAACCATGGTTCAACCACCCTCCATTGCAAAGAAACCACTCCTCACCCTCTTTCTCGCAGTTTCCTTTTGTAACTTCCAGGGATGGCCCCTTGTGATGACTCCTTCCTGTTGTTCAACCAAACGAAAGAACTCCCCAGTGCCAACCCTGTAACCACCTTTCAAGAGTTTAAAAGTTTCGGTCATATCTCTCCTTCTTCTATCCACAAAACTGCAGTCCACATTCCCTCAGCCAATCCTCAAAACTAACATTGTACAGTATGGACCAAATCTGAGAACAGTAGTCTAAGTGTGGTCTGATCAGGATCTTATACAATGGAATGATAACTCTTTTATCTTTTAGCTGCAATAATGAGAAGGTCAGTGTCCTTCTCATTATTGCAACAATCCTCTGTGTTACCTTCTCCACCTTTGCAACATGTCCCCTGAATATCAGGTTTCCATCAATCATCAACCCCAGATCTCTTGTCTCCCCTACTTCCTCCAGTACAGCTCCTCCAATAGAGTATGAAGTGTCCCATCGATGTGTCACAAACCTCAAGACCTTACATTTTGCTGCATTAAAAAACAAAATCCCCCATTCGTTTGCCCATCTGTCTAGTTTATTTAAATCCTCTTGCACGGCTACGACATCTACACTATCCATAATAACCTTTCCCAGCTTCACATCATCGAAAAACAACCGAATATCTCCCTGCAATCCACTGACAATGTCATTGATATAAAGGTTTAAGGTTGGTATAAAATAGATAGAAAACTACATAAACACAACATTAAGGCAGCTTTCAAACCTGCAAAATTAAAGTCTACTCTGCTTTTAAAAAATACTTTGAAAATACTTTTAAAATACTTTGCCCACCCAGGGTATTACAAAATTCAGTGCACCTGCAACCTACCCCACAGATGGGAAACAGGACACACCATTCCAACAAGAATAGATGAACACAAACACCACATTAAATACTTTGCCCACCCAGAATTTTACAAAATTCAGAACACCTGCAACCTACCCTACAGATGGGAAACAGAACACATCATTTCAACAAGAAAAGATGAACACAAACGCCACATTAAATATATCTCCTCCAATAGAATATGTGGCATCCCATCGATGTGTCCCAAACCTCAAGACCTTACATTTTGCTGCATTAAACCGATACCCCATTCATTTGCCCATCTGTCTAGCTTATTCAAATCCTCTTGCATGACTATCCCATCTGCACTATTACTAATAACCCTTCCCAGCATCACATCATCCACAACCAACTGAATATGCCACCTGCAATCCACTGACAATGTCATTGATATAAAGGTTAAGCAATATAGGTCCCAGTACTGAGCCCTGTTGGACCCCACTTGTAACCCTCTACCTCCTTGAAACTGCCTCACCATACACAACTCTCTGATACCTATTAGACAGCCAATCCTGAATACAGTTGACCAACCTGGCATCCAGACTCATGTGCTGCAACTTAAATATCAGCTTATCATGTTGCATCCTGTCAAATGTCTTTGCTAAATCCAAGAAAATGGCAGTATATGCCTTTCCCTCATCTACTGCTCTGGTAACTTTATTATAAAAGGCTAGCATATTATTAAAACAAGAGCGCCCCCGTCGCAAATCCATGTTGACTCTTACAGATAACATTATCCTCATCTGCCCAATGTTGTATACAATCCCTAACTAATTTCTCCAAGATCTTAACAACTACTGATGACACACAAACTGGCCTATAATTAGAAACTTCCAGTCTGCTATCACCCTCATGCAATCGCACTATCTTACCTTCCTTCCATTCCCTGGGTATCTTTCCCGTAGCCAGACTTTCATTGAAAAGCCAGGTCAAAGGAGCTGTCAGTTCTTTAGCACATTCTCTCAAAACTCATAGTGAAATACCATCCAGTCCCACAGCTTTACTGACATCCAGAGTACTCAGTATTTGGAACACATTCTCCTCCTGCACTTCTAAACCTCGAACCTTCCCTTTCCCTCTAGGATTAAAATTTACTCCTCCAGGATGAAATGCACCAATATATCCTCTGCATCAGTCACTCTATTCCCATTTTTATCCCGCCACAATGCCATTCTTCGACAATAATTTCTCCTCCTACTGGCCACTAGCCAAAAAAATTCCCTAGGATTTTCTTTTGATCTTTGGGCCAATCTCTTCTCATATTTCAGTTTCACCTTCCTTACCATACTATTCACCCTCCTGGCCTGTGACTTATATTCTTCATGCATCTGCTCTTCACCTGTCTCCTTATATCTCTTCCATAGCCTCTTTTACACATGCAGATCCTGTTTAATATTGTTTGTCATCCACTTTACACCAAATTGTGTCCTCTTCTTCACTTGTGAAACACAGCTTACTATTGCTGCTAACAAATATTCCTTCACAATTTTCCAAGCACTAATGATATCCTGGCCTTCCAATTCCTCCCTCTATGAAACTTCCCCAAGTTGATGCCTAAGACTATTATAATCTTATGATGAAGATGAAGATGAATAGACATACTCCTGCATGTCTATTCATCTTCCAAGTCAAAACCGCATGGTCACTCTCTCCAACTGGTGGGAGATATGTCATCTCAGTTAGTATCAACTCTTCTGATGCTATGACCAAATCCAAAACTCTTGAACCTCTTGTTCCTTCTATTACATGTTGCCTAAGATATTTGTACCTCAAGAATTCTAGGAATTCCATTCCCTTATTGCTACATGCATCTTCCTCTCCCCAATTTATACTGCTGTAGTTAAAATCTCCCATAACAGTCATTCTTCTTGCACTTGCGAAGATCAACTGTCTAAACATCTCCTGGTCCTCACCCTTTGTGCTCCAATCTAAAGATTGTGTTATGCTTTTAATAGGAGGCAGTGCAGAAGGCGACTTTAAACTCAAGCCTATGTTAGTTTATAGTGTGCAGAATACAAGATCTAACATTATTGAAGAAATCATCACAAGGAAAGTAACTTGGATTCAATGAACTGGATAATGAAGATGTGAGAAACTTGCTCGATTCCATTCAGAACATTTAAGGGAAGAACAACATGCATATGAAGAAGAAGAGAAGATATGGAATGCGAACAAGAAGAGCTTGTTTGAAGTTGATCCTGATATAGAACAAAGCTTCGAAGCATGCTGAAATTGTGGTAAAGCGATCGCAAACTATCGCAAATTGCATGACAAGATGAAAAAGTCGAGCACTATTCAAACATCTTTACGTAATTTTTTTTTGTAAAAAAATAGCTCAATCAAATGTTTAGACATTAAATAAAAATTTAAGCAAATGATTTTTAACTGTGATGATTTTATCCTCTAATATAGCTTATATTGTAAATTTTTTTTTCAAACTTATGCTAACTGATGGATGAATTATAATTAATCCTATTGGTTATTGTTTTCACTTAATGTGATTTTGCTTAGCACGCATTAATTGATGGATTAATGAATTGCATTAAGCTAGATTTTCCTGTATAGATCTTCTCATAATCACGAACCATATACTTCCACATATATCTGTTTGCAGTAACCTTTTTTTGTTTCACCACTTTCCAAACAAATACCTCATGATCACTGTCACCAACTGGCTGCAGTGTGACCACTTCATTAACATTACATTTTGTGAAGTTATCACCTAATTCAAAACATTAAAGCCTCTAGTTGTTTCAGTCACATGCTGCTTAAGATATTTTTGTTTCAGAAGTTCAATAAACTCACCCTCCTTGTTCCTATACACTATCTCCTCCTTCCATTCTCTGTTCCTGTAATTAAAGTCTTCCATCATGAATACCTGCTTTTTACATGCCCAACCAAACCAATCTGTATAAACATTTTACAATAAGAATTATCTACACCTGTCTCCAACTCCTAGTCTTTAATAGCATCATATCAAATATACTAGCCTGTTAATTTCAACTTCACATCACAAAGATTAAAAACATGAGCACACACTCAACTTCCATGCCTTGTCAATGCAATTCCTCTGAAATCATTAACAACACTTCCCCTCCTCTTTTCAGATTCCTATCATTCTGGAAAATTATATATCTTTTCATTGCCGGCCTGGTTGGCCTAGTGGTTAGCGTATCCACTCTCCAGCTAAAATGCTGTTGGTTCGAATCCTGCCCTGGGCATGGATGTATGAGATTGTTTGTGAAAATACTAGTGGTGGTCGGTGGAAGATGGTGTTGGTGCAGATGATGAAGGTAGTTGGGGTTGGTGCCCTCCCTCGATGTCTTTTGATTCCCTGGAGGTGTTATGTAATAATAATGATTTCTATTCCTGACATCACATCCTCCTCAGACAACTAAGTTTCTCTTATTTCAGTTATCTTTGGGCATACTGACTCAATCAATGCAACAGAGTCACTGTTTTTTCAAATATTCCTTACATTTGTTTATAAATATAACAATTCCTATGTCTTTGAGGCCATTCTGCCAGCACCAACCTTCTCTACTGCTATTCCACACCTCTCTTTGGTCTGTTCCACTGCAATTTCCCTGATGCTGACTCTGATTTCTATTCTTACCTGTCCTCACCTTTATGCATTCCATCACCTTGTGCTGCTGCAACCACATCTTCAACCTCTTATCTATCTTCCTCTTGTTGTACAATCTGTGTAGTTGTGTTGTCATGATTCGCAAGTTGACACTGATCGTTTATTACATTAATTTCTTGACTCTGTGCCTTCTCAGAAAACAATAGCCTTTCTAAATGCCCAACACCAAACCCAACCAAATACAATCCATCAACTTTAAACCATTTCCAGCTTTCTTTCAAATTCACTCTATAGATTTATAAACTGAATCCCTTTTGCCTCACATGATTCAGACATCTTATTATTCATTCTCTTTGCTCTCCTTATCAATTCACTATTTTCATATCTGGGCCTCATGCTAATGACTAATAAAGCTGTCAAGGTAACAATATTAAGAGGCAAATGGAAATATATGTGGATACTATACTGGAAAGATCACAATATTGATTCAATGATTACAGAAAGAGACAATATCAACGAACAATTCAGAATTAATAAAACTGATGAATCCAGAAAGAAATTAATGGATATAACACACAAAATAGAGCAGGAAATTTGGAAGTATAGGCAAGAGAAATGGGCAGAGCTTTGCAATAACCTGGACCCAACAAAAGACACCAACACTGGAACATTATTAGAATCCTAGACAGCAATATTATTATTACTACAGGCTGGGAGTCCTTAGACTCATCGAGGGAGGCCCTAAACATCATGTCCACACAACTATACAACATTCTCACAGTATCTATCATGCCTTGCCTTGAACTCACTCACTGTCATAGCATCCACAACAGACTCTGGCAGCTTATTCCACTCATTTACCACTCTAAAAGTAAAGAACCCAGCTCTAACACCCTTGCTAACCACATTCTTGCCCAGCTTCCATAGGTGTCCCCTAGTTCTCCCACCACCAGTCCTGATCTCAAAAATATTCTCTGAATTAATCCTATAGAAACCCTTTAGCAATTTGAATGTCTCACAATCATATCTCCCCTTTTCCACTAATCAACCAATTTCTGCAACCCACAAATCTTCAACCTATTCTCATAAGGTTCATTCCACAGACCTGCTATCATCTTGGTCACTCTCCTCTGGATCCTCTCCACCTCCTCCCCATCAAGAAGAAACCTAGGTGACCAAATCTGGGCACAGTAGTCGAGATGAGGTCTTATCAAGGCTCGGTACAGAGGTACAATAACTTGCTTGTCTCTGCTTGTCAAAGTATTTTTCAACAATCAAGTGAGTTGATGAGCTGATTTAGCCACTTTTGCAATGTATCTCCTAAATTTCATCTCCCTATCCACCAACACACCCAGGGACTTGGGTGTGTTGGTGGATAGGGAGATGAAGTTAAGGTCACCACCATCACACCAACACATCCTCCGGGAGTACAGTTCCACCAATGTGGTATAGTGCTGCTAATCTTTTCACCCCAAAATGCATAACCTTACATTTTGTCACATTAAATTAACATCCATTCTCCTTAGCCCAGAACTCCAATCTATCCAAGTCGTCCTGCAAGATTTTGACATCTTCTGCATTCACTATCGCCCTACCCAACTTTGCATCATCAGCAAACAAATGAACTGTTCCTCTTACATCCTTCCCTATATTGTTAATGAATAAATTAAACAGCAGTGGTCCAAGAACAGAACCCTGTGGCACACCACTAGTCATAGGCCGTCTTTTGGACTCTATTCCTGAATAAACTACTCACCAGCCCTATATCCATTCCCATATGTTGTAGTTTATGGATTAGAATTCCATGTGGTATCCTGTCAAATGCTTTAACCAGGTACAGCAGTATCACTGTAAACCCATTACCCTTATCCAGTTCAGCCATCACTTTGTTATAAAACTTGAGCAAGTTCCTGAGGCATGATCTACCCTTCACAAAGCCATGCTGTCCCCCATACAGTATCTCATTTTCATCAATCTGTTCCTGTATTTTTCCCTTGACCACTTTCTCCAAGACCTTGACAACAACTCCTAATATGCTGATCGGTTGGTAATTTGCAACAGTAGTCTTGGATCCTCCTTTATGCAGTGGAACTATTTTCCCCTCTTTCCACACCTTTGGGACTAAACCAGACTCGAGACTCAGATTAAACAACGTGGTCAAGGGCACTGATAATTCTTTAGTCACTTCACGTAAGACCCATGCCGGTATACCATCCATTCCCACAGATGTATTCACGTTAAAGTTCTGTAATAGACTATTCACCTCCACTTCATCACAATTCCCGTATAAACTAATGGTTCCTTCATTTTTTCAATGTTACCACCTGGATGATATACTCTTGCAAAGTGATGGCTCAGTAATTCCACTATATCGACTGATTCAGTGACCTCCTTACCAACAACATTCCTTAAAATCAAAAAAAAACTGTGCACAAATCCGTGCACAGTTTTTTTTTGCTTACAGCATATTGAAAGAACTTTTGGGGATTCTCTTTAGCTTACATAGCTAGTTTCCTTTCATAATCCACTTTTGCTTTTTTTACCACACTCATTACCCATCTGGCTTGTGCTTTTTACCGTTCGTGTGCCTGCAGGTCACCTTTCTCTTTAAATTTCCTCCACAGTTGTTTCTTTTTTTGCAGCTCAAGCTTAATGGTGTTATTCATCCATTTAACCCATACTTGTTTTACTATTCGGACCCTAGGTATACAATCAGCCATAACCTCCTGTGAATGCTCCTTGACCACTTCCCATGCTCTATCGACATCCAGCCCTTGCAGCAGTTGTACATGCCAATGCTCTGATCCAAGCAATCTCCTAAGCTTGTCATACTTGCCAGCATGGTAATTCCACATATACCCTGTCTTAATCAAAAATTCCACACCTTTAGCCTAGCCTAACCTAACCTAACCTTATGATCACTCTCACCAATAGGTGGCAACATGGTCATATTCATTACAGTCAAATTCTCAGATTCTATTACCAGGTCAAGTGCTCTCAAACCCCTAGTATTTTCAATTACATGCTGTCTCAGATAGTTATCCCTTAATAATTGAATAAAATCCATTTCCTTCCTCACATGTGTCCTCTCCTCCTTCCAATCAATGTTACCATAGTTGAAATCCCCCATAATAATTACCCTCCTTCCACCCATTTCATCAATTTGTTTATGCATACTATCTCTACCATCTATTCCATCACCTGGTCTATAGCAACACCCAACTGTATATTTTGTTCTGCCAGTCTCAATCTCACACTAAATAGCCTCAAATGAGCTCTTTTCACTATCCTGCAATACAACTTCAATTCTCCTTGGCTGCAGTTCATCAGCTATCGGCAAAGGTTGGTCAATTGGTAGAGCCTCTGCTACTAATGGCTCAGTTAAGTACATTTGAGCGCGGTTAGTAGTTGGAAGGGGGACAATCGATCGATGCTGTTGGCACACTCTCCCTCGATGAGTCTTTGGACTCTCTGGAGGTGTCAAATAATAATAATAACACTCCTCCCTGTATTTTATTCTCTCTGTCCCTCCTAAACACACTATAGCCTACACATTCTATCCCACTAACTATGTCATCTAAATATTATTATTGCTATTATCCAGGCCTCCATGGAGTCAAAAGACTCATCGTGGGAGGTCGTTTTTAGGAAACACAAAGTTTATCATACCACTCCTTGAACCCATTGACCGTTCCTGTTCCAATCACTCTCTCAGGCAATGCATTCCAAGGTTCAACCACCCTCTACACAAGGAAACCACTCCTCACCCTCTTGCGCACAGCCTCCTTTCGTAACTTCCAGGGACGGCCCCTTGTCATCGTTCCTTCCCCCTATTCCACCAAGTGAAGGAACTCTCCTGTAACTGTTTCTCAACAATTTAAAAGTCTCAATCCAACAGAAAACAATATTCATGATAAATGCTGGGAAAAAAGCTATTACAGATCAAGAAATTGCAAACACACTGGCAAAAACCTATTCAAACAACTCCAAACTTCAGTATAACAGAGTGGACAAGACCCTCAATAAACTCACAATACTAAAAACTCAAAGTAAAATACTAAAACAAGCAAGAACATACCAATCTAATGATATTTTCTCTGAAGAATTTACACTATATATTTTTTATACAATAAAAATTTATACAATATATTTTCTCTGATGTGAACTAAATTCATCAATTAAGAAAACTATACCTAATAAATCTCCTGGTAATGATCTTATCTTTGGTCATATGGTCAAACACCTTGGCAAAAATGCCAAAGAACTGGACTTTCTTAATACTTCTTGGTGAACAGGCAAACTTCCAAAAGAATGGAAAAAATCAGTCATTGTACCCATCCTGAAACCTGACAAAAATGCTGCAGAATGTCGAAGCTATAGACCTGTTGCATTAACTAGCATACTCTATAAAATTACTGAAAGAATCATGCACTACAGGCTCATGCACTGGCTGATATATATATATATATATATATATATATAAAAAAAAAAAAAAGAAATTTAACTACTACCAAACTGGCTATAGAGCCCGTCATTCAACAGCAGATCAATTATTCTACTTCTGCCAAAACAATAATGGACTCGTTTTAGGAAAAAACCAACAAAAAAGACAACTGCCATATTCCTTGATATGACTGCTGCTTTCGATCATGTTTGGATCAAAAAGTTAGTACAAACAGTACATGATATCATAATTAGAGGAAACACTGTAATCCGGATCGCTGATTTCATGAGAGGAAGAAAAATCAAGGTTAGAATCAATGCAGCAATATCTAGAGAGCAGAGAACCTGGGCTGATGTTCCCCAAGGCTCAGTACTTAGTCCCTTACTATTCCTTTTATATGTCAATAACATTCATCCCTCCTTACAGAAGACACAAAAGTAGCTTGCTATGCAGATGATATATCACCTGCATAACTAGTGCTAAAATCCAAGAATCAGAAGAGATTCTAAACAAATCCATGAGAGGATTACAAAAATGGTCAGATGAACTTAAATCAAAATCAACCCAGGTAAAACAAAACTAAGCACCTTTAGTACAGACAGGAAAAATAGACATACCTACAATCCCAGAGTCATGATCAACAACAAGCTAATTAAAAAAGTCACAATTCCAAAATACCTTGGTATTATGCTCGATCAAGAATTACGTTTTGCACAACACATCTCTAACACTTCCAACAGAGCTCTCAAAAAATTAAATATACTGAAAAGGCTTTATGGAACAAATTGGGGTGCAAAGCCAAAAATCCTCAAAACTATTTACACTACACTAATAAGGCCAATAATGGAATATGCAGCACCTATCTGGTCACCTTCAGCTTCATCGGTGAAGGAAAAATTAGACAAAGTGCATGCAAAAGCATCCAAGATTATCATTGGTGCAGTCTCATCCGCTAACAACATCAGTGCCCAACAGGAATGTGGGCTTGACCTGCTGGAAGACAGATGAAAATTTGCCATCATAAATTTCATTAATAATATCAGAAGCTACCAAAGCACAATCATATCTCCCTAAAAACTTACGAATATTGGAATCAAAAATGCAGACTTCCCAGATCATCAACTTTACAATATGATGACACTATCAGGAACGAAATAGGCCTTGATCAGCTAAATGCCCACATAAACAAAGAATGTCTGTTTTCCAGTCCTTTACCTCCATAAATCTAAAACCTTACCAAACTCTGTACAAAAAAATCAAAAGAAATGCTCAAAGAAAAAGGCCTAAATATTATCAACCTTCTTTCATCCTCCAAACAGGTTATTTGTTATACTGATGGATCATCAGACACCAATATAATTAATGGAGGCACTGCCATTCTCCTTCTACTCCTGAAAGGAGAAAACTTTCAATAAAAGTTGGATCTGGGAGAATTGCTTCCAATTTTACCGGCAAACTTTATGCAATAAATAAAGCACTCAAAGCCTACTTAAAATTATAACCTCAACAATCAGAGGGAATTATAATTTACAGTGACTCAAGATCAATGACTATGGAGGCAATCAAAAATGGCAATACCAAGCTGCTTGCACAAGACACCCATAAACTCAAATCAACTAAAGTGTTTAGGAAAAATTTGCATTTTACAGTGGATTCCTGCTCATGTAGGTATTGATTACAATGAAGCAGCTGATAAATTAGCAAAAGATGCCAGAGAACACTCAACCAAGAAACTGACATGATAACTCTTGCAGATGCTAATGCACTAGCAAAAGCCAAACTAATTCCACTGAAATCAGTGATACAACATCAAATTCCCAAAATCAATGCTGACAGAAAGACCTCCGCCACGAGACTCCGAACAGGACATTTTACAGGAATGATGATCAATACGGATGATATGAAACATATAGAAACTGCAATAACTACACTAATACTGAACTGACGCCTACTCACATTTTTACCTGTCCAGGAATTATAGCAGCCTTGCAAGCAATAATCCTGAACAACAGCTCTATACAAACAAAATCATCGACATAGCCAAAGCAGTTCAAGGAGCACATGGAAACATCTAAGACTTTTCAAAGGACAAGACAACAACGCTGATGACTTTTTCAACAACACTATTGTCCTTTGCCTGCAACAATTTTCTCAAGGCTTCATCGAGGCATCTTTGCGTTTTTTTAATAAAAATAATGTATGCATTTTATTCATAATTTTGTACTTATACATATATTGTGTCATTTTTTTTATTATTATTTGAGGAGTCCATTATCCAGGGAATTTCATTTATTAGCATTCTATGATAATCAGAAGTCTACTTTTCTTGCAATAAGTCTAATAATAAGGTTAGTCATCTAATCTGCATGTTCACAACGATGAGATTGACTTTGTATATGTAAATGAGATTATTTTGAAATTTTCCACAAATAACAACTAAGTTATTTGTGCTCCAACTACCAATAATTATGATGCCTGCTCTTTCCTTTTCTGCATTGCATCAGTTATTTGTTTCATTGTTCCACCTGAAAGCATGTTTTGTGCGCTTTATTAGTCATCATACCTTTAATGATCATTAGAGGTGTGATGACTAATCAAAGGCTCTCCATCCATACAATGGTTCCCATACAATGATATTTGACTATCCTTTGACTTTTTCTTCATAATACTTACTTTCTCCTTCTCATTCTCATCAGCCAATCTCTTCTTTAGATGTTTAATATCCTCTTCCAGACGTTTCATTTCACTTTTCATTTTTACTATCTCTTGCCTGAGCTACTACGGTCTCAATGCTTACTCCCATTTCTAAATGCTCTTATCTATCAAGACACTTTTCACATACATTAATGCTTTCCTTCTTTTCGTTTACCCAAACGGTCTGCAAATCTTTCAATATTTCGATGCATGAATATACTAATTTTTGCAATGCAAAGAAGAAATTCAAGTCTGTTAATGATGGAACTAGGCATCTTTGCTTTCTTCCTTTTTTAAAAAAATAAAAAGAATGTATGCATTTTATTCACAATTTCTTACTTATACATGAATTATGTCATATTGGTTGTTTTTTTTTTTTTCTGATTAAATTTGAGGAGTCCATTATCCAGGGAAGTTCATTTACTAATATTCTCAGATAATCAGAAGTTGTCTTTTCTTACACTTAGTCTTTGATAATATGACTAGTTATCTACTCTGCATGTTCACTACAGTGAGAGTCGACACTATATATGTAAATGAGATTATTTTGAATAAGAATTTATGCTGCTTGCTTAAAAAAAAAGAGCTCATTTTGCTTCACTTGAAAATACATATTTTGATGCTCTTTAAACCTTTATTTTGCGCATAGGTAGAGCTACAGCGATTCCCACATCCATCACATGTTGAAAAGTTTAAACAGTTTTCTCAGTTGGATCTAATGGTTGGAATGGTGGTGTATGGATTCATTAGCGTCTGTGTTTTCATAGTTAAAAGAGTTATAGATGAAAAATCAAATAAGACAAAGGTAAGGCTTATCAATAATCATGTTTACTCATATTAATTTATATCATAGTATTTACTTATACATGTATCCTGAATCCCAAGCCAAAACACAGTTGTTCACTGTACTGCTAGTATAGAGACTATATATTTAGTAACAACAAAACAGTTTTAATAAAATGACAGTAAATCAGACTACTTTCCTAAGTCATCAGAAGCAAAGGTTTTGTATTGCAGCAACAGAGCAAGATTACATCTTTCAAAAGTTGAAATCAACCGACTCCCCAAAATACCAGCTTTGCTTATTCTGTTGTCTATTTCAATATTTAATTTTCCATCTTCACTAAAAGTTGTGTCTAAATAGCCTTAAATATTTTACTTGTTCTAGATTCTCCATTGAAAATGTACAAGACGTTTTCTATGTTCCTAGCTATTTTCATAGTTTTATTCTTCTTATTCCTGATTAGATACAGAGTAAAATGCAAGTCTCCAGGATTTGAGAATCCTGGAGATTTGCACTTCATGTATTTAGGAGTACATATCTGCATGAAACAAATAGCTGAGTTTGATATTTTCAATTCCAATATCAGGTTTAATGCCTCTTTCTCTCATTATGTGCTCATCCTGATGAGGAATAAGAGGGGAAATAATGTGCATCCTTGTCTTATCCCTGATTTTACATCAAACCATCTTCTTTCCTTTAATTCTAACTGTTGACTTAGAACTTAAATATACTATATATTGCTCTTTATAATATTCCATTTATCCCATTTAATTTACTCCATTTAACAGCTTTCCTCTGGGCTCCTTTTCATACAGCTTCCCTACAAACCTTAAGTACAGTTTCTTGTTATATTCCCATGAATTCTCAACTGTTTGTCATAAAGTGAAAATATGATTTCCATTTCTATGGTACTAATACAGACAACTTCTATGTGGCCAGAATCAAGCTTGTTCATATCCAAGTTTATCTTCCACAATTTTTTTTTGCCTCTTTTCAATTATGCATAAATCTTACCTGGAACACTTAGCAGAGAAATTCCTCTGTAACTCACACATTCAACTTTATTTCCCTTTTTTTTTAATAGATGCAAACTATGAGACGTCTACTCCACTCACCTGGAATTCAACCTTCTGACTAGGCCCTCTAAATTATGCAATGTAAAACTTTTATACCTATATATTTGAGCATTTCTAGTTGAATATCATTTACTCCAGCTGCCTTTTGACCTTTCAAGTTTTTGACAGCTTTTTCTACCTCAAGTATTGATATGTACTATGCTTTGCATTCCTCTTGAAAATTTTCTGCTATGATTCTGTCACTGCTTGCTTTGTTTAATAGTCTTTCAAAGCAATTATTATTATTATTTCAAGACCTCATGAAGTCAAAGACTCAACTGGGAGGTCCTTTTATCACACACATACCATATCTTAAACACACTCAAACACCTTGCAGACACCACACTCTCAGGCAAGGCATTCCAATCATTCACAACTGCACAAAAAAAACCTGCCTCTGACGCCCCTACTCACACCCTCTTTATACAGTTTCCAGGGATGACCTCTGGTTCTCCCCTGATCTCCCACTATTCTCTGTAGAACTTCTAGACCATTGATCTTATTAAAACCACTTACCAACTTGTAGGTCTCTATCATATCTCCCCTCTTCCTCCTGTCCACCAGACTCTGCAAATTACATCTTCTCAATCTTTCCTCATACTCAACATTCCAGAGGTCACAAAATACCTTAGTCAGTTGCATTTGGACCCTTTCCAAAATCTCTTCATCCTTCTGAAAACCCGGTGACCAAATCTGGGCACAATAGTCCATGTGTGGCCTAATCAAAGCCTTATACAACAGAACAAGAATCTCCCTACTTCTACACGTCAGTGTCCTCCGCATTATTCCCAGAAGCCTTTGTGTTGTCTTCACAATTTTGGTGATGTGTTTGGAGGTAGAGGAAATAAGAGATCTGGGGACTATCATCCCCAGACCTCTTATTTCCTCTACCTCCAACAATATATTCTCACCAAGCATAAATTCTGCATCCCATCTTTGTTTTCCAAATTTTAAAACCTTACATTTTGCAACATTGAACTTACATCCCCATTTCTATGCCCAATCACTCAATTTATTCGCGTCTTCTTGTAAGGCCACAACATCTTCACTAGCCTTTATGGTTCGTCCCAACTTTGCATCATCTGCAAACAACTGAATAACTCCATCCAAATCTTTGCCAATATCATTAATATACAAGTTAAACAGTAATGGCCCTAAAACAGACCCCCTGAGGCACTCCACTAGTGACTTTCCTTTTCCTGGATATTGCATCACCATACACAACTTGTTGATACCTATCAGATAGCCAGTCTCTAATCCAATGCATAATCTAATATCCAACCCCATCTGCTCTAGTTTGACTGTCAACTTATCATGATGTACTCTATTAAAAGCCTTTGCAAAATCCAAGTATATTACTGTGTATCCTTTTCCTCTGTCCAAGGAAGCAGTCACTTTATTGTAATAAGTAAGTAGATTGCTAAAACATGACCTCCCATTAGCAAATCCATGCTGTCCATCAAAGATAATACCATTGTTAACCCAACTCTGGATCCTAGTTCTCACAAGCTTCTCTAACAAGTTAACCACAACACCTGACACACAGATAGGACTATAGTTTGATGCTTGAGTTCGATCACCTACTTTATGAAGTGGCACAATCTTGCCCTCCTTCCACTCCTTATGAACTTGACCAAGTGCAAGACTCGTATTAAAAAAATATGTCAAGGCAGGTGTCAACTCTCTGGCACATTCCTTCAGAATACGCAGTGATATATTATCAAGTCCCACAGCCTTATTTACATCTAGTTTACTCAACTCTCCTATATACCTCTTGCTCACTTACAGTCAGTCTCTCCTCCCCATCATCAACTGCTCTCAATCTCTCCATGAAGTCACATTCACAAGATTGAAAGATCTTTATGAACTGCTCATTAAGTATCTCCACGACACATTATGCAACAGCTGTCTTTATACCATTTTCTCCAATCAATGTCATCCTTCCATAATCATTCTTTCTTTTGCTGGTTACATATCGAAAGAACTCTCTAGGATTCTTTTTGGCTTAATTAGCTAACTGTTATTCATACCTCTCTTTGACTACTCTCACCAACCAAGTCACCCTCCTTGCCTGGTCTTTGTTGACCTCATGAAATTGGTTATTTCCACTTCTCTTATGTTGCATCCACAATGCCCTTTTTCTCTGTATCGCATGCTTAATCTCTTTATTCATCCATCTCACACCTACCTTATTTAACCTTCTCACCCTTGGAATACATTTAGACATTGCATCTACTAGATAGTTTTGGAAAATCCCCCAAGCTGCATTGACATCTTTTCCAGCTAACTCCTCATTCCATGCTACACCCGCAGGCTGTCTCCTAAGCTCATCATAATCACCCCCCCCCTCGTAGTTCCACATATACCCTTTTCTCACAGAGGTCCTTGCACTGCTGCCAACCACCCAGGTAATCACCTCATGGTCACTCTCACCAATTGGTGGATGATTTGACACCTCATTTATAATTACATCCTCTGATAAGATGACCAAATCCAAGACCCATAATCCTCGTGTGCCCTCTGTTACATACTGTCTGAGGTAGTTATCCCTCAAAAACTCAAGAAACTCATTTTCTTTACTTCCAGTTGCTATCTTATCATTCCAGTCTATATTGCCATAATTAAAATCACCCATAATAATCGCCCTTTTCTTATTTGCTTGATTTGACTATACATTTCACTATCACCACCATCCACATTACCTGGTCTATAACAGCATCCCACCAAGTATTTGATTCCATTCACCTCTAACCCACATCATACTGCCTGAAAACCACTGGCACTATTTCCATCTTGCATCTCTACTTTGTATGGATATAACTCTTTCTCTATCATCAATAGCACTCCCCCTCCCTTTTTACCCCTTCTATCCTCATGAAACACATCATAACATTCCATCTCTATTCCTGTCAGGATGTCATCCTCTTCCAACCATGTCTCACTTATTCTGACAATCTTTGGGTGCACAGACGCAATTAGCGCAACCATTTCATCTGCCTTGTTTCTTATATTTCTAGCATTTGTACACAAACACAACAGCTCATTTCTGGATCTACAGCTAGTTCCACTGATTCCACTCACTCGATGTGATCTCTCCATGCACAACTAGTGCCATTTCCCTTTCTGTTCTTCATTTTATAATCCTTTTCAATTCCAACTGTTTCCTCTTGATCCCTGGTCATCTTATATTACTTTCCTTCCTACACATGCTCTCACCTCCTCTTGGAGCATCCACCTTTCTCATGCTGTGTACCCCTGTCCACCCTGAGTCGCCTCATTTCCCTGCTCCTCTTACATACCCATTCTCTCATTTTCTATACTCATGCCACTCGCTACCCCCATTCCTGTCCACCTCTTCAATCTCTCTCCTGTCTTACTCTTCTGCTCTTCCACATCACTCCCCTCTCAATCTGATTCATTCTCTCTGTTCACTTCTCTACCTTCCAGCAGCAGTCTCTCGAAGCGACTCGCACTATAACCACTCAAATGCAGTCCATCGCGCCCATACAGCTCACTTCGTCCCTCAAACTCATTCCACACATTACTCCAGACATGTCAGCTTTTTTTATCATCTTTGATTCCTTTTTACAGTACTTTTTATTGATAGCTTCCACAACATTTTGCTATCTTCCTGATATGTATTTTCTATATTCTTTCCAAAGTTTTCGCATGACTTTTATTTAGCTACTTATACACATAGCCCTTAGCTCTCTTACATTTCTCTCTGTATTCTTTTAGTGCATCTGTCAACTTATTTGCTAGAAACTTTTGGTATGATTTCTTCTTTTCCAGGACTACTTCTTTAACTTCTTGTGTCCGGCATGATGTTCTTACTTTTCTATCCTTGCAGACAATTTCACCGTATTCCTCCCTAGCTGAATCAATGTCTTCTTCAGAGTTTTCCATTTGTTTAATTTTTTCTTCAATAATGTTCGTATAGTTGAGTCTACAGCTTAATTCTTTTTAAAACTTTCTGACATACTGCTCTTTTCAATGTGATATATATATTTTCTCTACTTTGTGCTAAGTGATGGTTATTTCCAGTTTCAAATCTGCTATACACTGTTGTATCTTGAATCAGCATTAAGAAATCATTAGCAGCAATATCATAGCCAGTGAGGCTTTTCTTATTTCTTGAATATCTCTCCGCATGAACTTATGCTCATCTTTACGTTGGAACATGGTGTTAGTGATCAGCAGGCTGTATCCTTAGCAGAAATCCGGTAGATACTTACCATTATTATTAGCTTTGCCCTTTTCTCCAAATTTTTCCAAAACATCTTGTATTTCTGTGGGATTCATTACCTACTCTGCTGTTTAGATCTCCAACAGGGACCACTTTTTCCATTTTCTTTGTCAGCTGCATGCCTGTAATGGCTCGAAAAATTCCAGTACTTCTTCCTTAGGATGTAAAATGTTTTTTACCTTGGGTGTAAAATATGTTAAAGATACCAAGAAATTTTATACTTGGTTTTAATCCTTTTCCCAAGTAAGCAAAACAAAGTTTTGCGTATGAAATATATTCACGTCTGAGCTACTTGTATATAGTGGTAATGGGAAGGGCCACTTCCCAGACCGTTTTTAACCTTTATTGAGGTCTCTTCAGTGGGAGTCAGACCCGGGAGAGATACCAAGGTTGAAGTAATGCAGAAGTCATATATATCTCATATACAAGATCAAGCACTTTTTGTCTACTTGTATATGACTTATGCATTACTTCAACCTTGGTATCTTCCAGGTATGGCTCCCACTGAAGAGACTTCAATAAAGGTCAAAACTGGTCTGGGTAGTGGCCCTTCCCATTATACATTGCATTATACATGCCTGAGAGGGGTGGGGGTATGCTTTGCATTATGGGATACATAATTAGCTTCATTGTCCATTTTCCCCATTTCAAATTGCCCATAACTACTTGAAATAGTTTTCCAATCAAGATGTCATCTTCATGGTTTGTATCAAATGTTATCTCTACTCCATCCTTTCCTTGATCAATATTGTTCAAAAGTAACATCTTATACTCAGCGTAACTAGGGGGGGGTGCGGAGGGGGTGGTATGCCCCGGGTGGCACTTTGAACCTTTTTGAACTTTTGCAGTTAATTCTTAAATACAGTCTCAAGAACTCATTTCCAAATACAGTCATACCCTGACTTATGTGAATCCAGAGTTACGCGGTTTCTTATATGTACGTATTCCCATCCCGCTTCACGCCTCACCACTACTAGTATCTTTCTGCTGCTGGCCGCATTCGCCAGTGTCACACATGATGTGAACAAGCACTGACGTGCTTTGCGTGGTCTTCATTCATACACGATTTTTATAGTCTACAAACTTGTGATTGTTTAATGTTATGTTTTTGATAAAAAATTTTATCACATAAAAAATAATGATGTCGTCCAAAAGTAGCAAGTCTGATTCTTCTACAGCTAGCAAGAAAAGAAAAACATTGACTTTGGAAACAAAACTCAACATTATTAAGGATTTTGAAGGCGGAATGAAAATTTGTGAGCTAGCAAAGAAGTTTGATCTACAGGAATCCACAGTAAGAACAATCATAAAAGAAAGGTTTACAGATTTTGGAGGACATAGGTTCTAATCAGGAACGAATTGTAGCCACAAGGCAAGGAATAAAAAAATCATTTAGCTTGCTATGAAGAAATTTTGCATGACAAGAAAAAGACATTATGCCATCAGACGAATCTATTAGATTTTATGAAACCATCGAAATCGAAATAACTTTCTTTTTTTTATGTATGAAAAACTACAATTATGATTATATTCCTTAAAAAATATAGGTGTTTTTGTAAACTTTTGGTCCCAATTAACTAATATTTTGTATGTTGTATAATTTTGCATGCAAAATTATACCCAGAGTTACGCGAATTCGACTTGCACGCATTTTGTTGGTTCCACCTACTGCTTAACTTCGGGGTATGACTGAATTGTAATACTACTGCGAATTTTCCTCACAATTACTGTAAGTGTTGCTAATTGTGAGAGGAGTTTTTCTAAATAGAATATATTATCACTCCCAGATCTCTTATTTCCTCTACTTCCAACAATATATTCTCACCAAGCATAAATTCTGCATCCCATCTTTGTTTTCCAAATTTTAAAACCTTACATTTTGCAACATTGAACTCGCATCCCCATTTGCTTGCCCAATCACTCAATTTATTCAAGTCTTCTTGCAAGGCCAACAAGGTCCAACAAGGCTTTGATGTAAGTGCAAGTTGAACAAGAATAGGCTGCTTGAGGAGAGATCAAGAGGGGTGGGGGGAAATGAAATGGAGGTTGGTTGTTTGAATATAATCATAGTTGAAGAAAATAAGGATATAATGTTAGCATGCCTGTTAATTTTGTATATTCCCTGGCCAGTCAGCCTGTTTGAGACTTGATCAAGTTAATGTGACTAGGCAAGGAAACTATAGTTGCAAGCAAGTAGGAATGGATGCAAGGAAATATTAGGAATAACCTTGTGGTTGTGGCTTGGATGATGAAACATTGTCTAGTCATATCCTTGAGCAAAGTGGAGCTTGAAGAGAGTAGCAAGTTTGGAGCAAGAATAATGGCAGTGCACTGATTTTTATACATGCAGATGACAGGAGTTTTAGGATTAAAAGTAGCCTTGATAGATTCACTTTGCCTAATGGTGAATGCTATTAGCAGAACAAACAGGGTTAACAGAAGATATCTAGTCAGAAACAAAAATTGAAAGGTATAGCATATTTCAGGAAGATAGGAAGGTAAAACAGAACAAGCATGCATTATTCATGACAAGTTGTAGCCACTTTGGAATCTAAAAGCAGATGGTACCAGTGACTTGGAGAATATACAGGGTGTTCGGGATAAATTTGACAGTTTCGTAAGGAAAAAGAAAATCTTCTTTGTATCTATTAAATTTAATGAATTGACAAAATACATTACAGGCAGAGTTAATTACAATACTATCAACAAGATTTACTCAAAATAACCACCATTAGCATCGATCACAGCTTCAATCCTGCTTCGGAACCTCGAACAAGCTGATGCTACAGTCTCCCTGGGAAGGGCCGCAAAAACTGTTTTAATTTTATCCATTAACTGGGCTTTTGTATTACTGGAAGTGCGATTGGTGTCTTTTTCAACTGCGCCCCATACAAAATAATCCATGGGGTTAAGGTCTGGGGAGTTTGGAGGCCAAACATTTGGACTGGTGAAGTCGTAGAAATTTTCAGACAACCATTTTTGACTTTTCCCAGAGGTGTGGCAAGGGGCCGAATCCTGCTGCCATACATACGGCCTACCATTGGCTACCCTTGTTATCCAGGGCTTGACTACAGTGTTTAGCAACTCCACGTAGCCATCTGAAGTCAACCTGAGGCCCTCTTGGAAAAAATGCGGAGGCATCACATTGCCTTCAGAGGATACACATCCGAAAACCATCACAGTTTGGGGAAATTTAGTCTGCATTACATGAGGAATGTCCTTTGTACTGTATGCAAGCCATCTGTTATTCTGCGTGTTGTGTTTTTGATCCTGGCAAAAGTTTTTCTCATCGGAAAAGAACCAGATTGTTTGTGGTTCCGCAGGATGTTTCACTTTGCTTAGAAGTTTCTTCGCGTTTATCAAACGTTTTTCACGGGCCTTTTCTGTAAGCAGCTGACCTTTGCGGCGCTTGTATGAGTAGTAGCGGAGGTCTTCATTGAGTGCAAGCTTCATAGTAGAGGCTGCAACAATCATTTCACGTGACAAAGCCCGAATTCCAATGCCAGGGTTCTTCAACACCTGTTCCTGCAGATTTGCGAGGAATTCTGCTGTACGAACGCAATCAGATCGTCTGCTAGGGATCTTTCTTCTTGCTACATCCTCGTAGTCACCATTGCAAGTCTCTAGTTCATGCCTGATTGTTTTTACTGTATTCAGGGAGCATTGGGCAGCAGTCGAAATATCCTTATTTTGATGGCCGGCACGAATCATCATGATACAAGTTATTCTCTTCCGTGATTCAGGTGGGTTCCAGCTATCCATCCTTTCTGACATCTTGTATATGAATGAAGAAGGGTCCAACCTTTTAAATGAAGAGAAGTGTGTGTTAATACATGTAACTTACGGAAAAATATAATTAATTATAAATATGTCAAATTAATCCCGAACACGCTGTAGTCTGAGGGATGATTATGGACATAAGCTAATACTTCGATTTTTGTAAAATTCCAAGTTCTTTGTGTTATGTGGAGGAGAAAGAATTGTAGAAGAATGATCTTATTAGATGGAGAAGATGGTTGGAACAGCAAATAACATCTAGTAATGCTGTTTAATGATCATTTTATCAGAGTATTTCATTCTGATGAAACAAGTTTCATTTCTTGATAAGAAGGAGTGTTGAAAACTTGGAAGTGAATGAAATGAAATCTTTAGAATATAAACTGTTTTCCCATGTTTTAAGGGACGGTTCTAAGTTATTGACATTACTCGAGAGTGGATGTTTAACTCTGTAAATAACTTGAATGAAAATAGCATACATTTTTCATACTGAAGTTAATGGTACACGATCAGTTTGTAAAACAAGCTATTCAAAGTGACAAGAATATAAGATAAATACAGCAATTGGTTAACCATTGAAACTTTTTCTATTAGGATCATATTAAACAAAAAATTACATTAAAAAAATATTTCTAAAGTTACATAGAATGAGAATTACCCAAGCGTTTGTGAGGGGGGAGAGAGAGGCAATCATTTTAATTCAAATTAGACCAGTGTAAGAGAGCTTCACTTTTAAGAGACAGTAATACTCAAAACTACTTTTATGGAAAAGGCAAGTCTTATTCCATAGCATACTGTTAAAATGTGTTTGGTTACATGAACTTCTTCTCCTTATATCCACATGAGTGGATATCCGACAGTTATTGATTAGAGTGAAAGATAATAGCATGGTAGGAAAGGGTATCAGTGTGCTGTTAAGATATGACAATGATAAGTTGAGATACTAGAACAAGAGGCCTTTGCTGGAAACTATAAGGAGAGTGTGATCAGAGGAGTGGGAGAACATTCTTTGCATGGAGAGTGATTGGTATGTGGAATGCATTGCCTTAGTGTGTTGTGAATGTAGACATATTGAATCGGTTTAAGGCACAGTGGATGAGCTTTGTGTGCAATAGTTGTGTACCTCCCACAACGAGTCTCTGACTCCATGGAGGTCAGATGTTAATAATAATAATAAGCAGGATAGTTTGCAGAGCTGCATCAGAAGAAAGAAATGCAGTTTATTAATATGTGGGATTTATTTGAACGAAGGACTGAATTGTGCCAAATGGATACTTCATTTAAATGGATGGTGTGAGTCAACTGGAGAAATTGTTAATAGAAGGAAGCATAGAATGATGTGAACAAGAGATTGAAGGATGTAAGAGTTAATCAGAAAGATGAGTTGAGTGGAACAGGGATGAGGCTGAGGCACTTGTGAATGAAGAGAGCAGTAGTGTAAGATAAGAGTAAGAGAAGAGTGATGCAAGATGGACAACAGGGAAAGAGGGGGACATTGGGATAGACATGGAGACATAGATTAAGGAGAGCTTCTGTTGGAACCAGTAATAAATGTGTGTATGAGGAATAGTTAGCATACGAATGATTACCTGGGTTGAAGGAAGGGTAGTTGAGTCTGAGAGAATATATATATATATATATAAGTGGCGATATAGGTGACTGTTAATAGACAGGTGTGTTATCACAATCAACAGGTGGCATGAGCAGGAATGGTTATCGATCTAAAAAAGAACTGTTGTGTTTATTTATGAATTCCAGGAGTATTAGAAATATCATCATCAATTTAGCATCTCCATAGCGCAATTGGAGGAATGATGGTATGTTGCATCTTTGATTGGAAAAGGCTTAAATTTGATTCTTATCATGACGAGAGGAATCTTTATATGTTTTTTTTTTTCAATTGAAGGTGAGTTAACAGATCTCATGTGGAGGTAGAAGGTTTTTCTTTTCTCCTTTAAACTCTGGTTTTTCATCCTGCATATAGACAAATTGACCTTGAGAACACATGCAGTTTACAGAAAAAAAATACTAGTAGTTGTGCTAGGCAGCAGATAATATTGTTATAGATGACAATAGTAGTAGTAGTTTGCTGTAATTGGTGGATTAAGGTGGAGATGGGAGTTGTAGAGTAGGTGCCTTCCCTCAATGAGTCTTTGGACTCCTAGGAGGTGTCACGTAATAATAATAATTTCCTAATATGTACCCCCCCCCCCCAAGGGATGGTCTGGTTACTATCATAGCACTACATGATTAAGTTTGCATTGCTATTAATCTCCTATCAACAGTTTTCCTCCAAATCAATCTGTTACTTGTGAGCACTCCAATATTGTCATATCTAACATTTTGTGCTTCTAAGGCACTTCTGAATGAATCAATCCACCTAGACCTTGGCACCAAACATCTGTTTTGCTAATCTTTCCTCACCCATTCTATTAAGTGGCCAATACCACCTTAGATTAACTTTGTTGACACATTCTTGAATGCTAATAATGTTGAGTTCCTTTCCAATATCTTCATTTTTAATATGATTCTGCCATTAACACCATTGGATCACCCTCCTAACTTTTCTCAGAATCCTCATATCTGTGGTCTCTATTCAACTGATTTTTTTCTAACTCAAATCTCAGATCCATAACTTAAATGATTTGAACATTGTCTTATGTACTGCTAGTTTGACGAATTAAGATTTTTCTGTTGTCTATTTCCAGATTTAACCTGCTATCTTCACTAAAAACTATGTCTGAATACCTGAAATATTTTACTTGTTTTATAGGAGGATTGTGTTAGATCTAGAATAAGGGCTCTATCAAAATTTAGAGCCATTCTTCCAAGATCTAACAAGAAAACAAAGTTATGCAGGAATATACTTGTACTCCCAAAAAAAAAAGAAAAAGAGGCAGACATATTTTATATAAAAGAACATGTTACATCCTAGTTTGAAGATAATGAAAGTTAAGAAACATGGAATGTCTAGATTGGAATGAGCTGTAAAGAAACATTAATGATAAATTATGATATGTGTTAAATTGTATGTCTAAGATAGAAATGCATTTGTTGAAACATGAATGTAAATTTATATTATGTGCAAGACAAAAGCTGTACATCCACCTGTTAATGAAAGTCCAAAGGTTAGGGATCAGAGGATGTAATCGTGAGTGAGGTTTTGCACTTTCCTCCTGTTCATGAGAATGATCATGAAGTGATCACTCGAGTTGTGGCTAGCTATATGCAGATCTCTGTGAGGAAAGGATATGTGTGTGTATGTGAAAGTACAAGGCAGATGATTATGACAAGCTCAGGAGACAACTTGCAGCTATTGCATGGAATGAGAAGTTGAGGATTAATGAAATGAATGCTGCTTGGGACAAAGAAATACATAACAGCATCAATGTGTGAATGTACTCCGAAGGTCAAAAGTCTTAATAATAATGCAGGTGTAAAATGGATGAATGAGGGGCTTAAGCATGAAATCTGAAAGAAAGCACTTGGGAGTAAGTACAAGATGAATAATGGTAATAATCAGTTAGTTACATCATGAAGAGTATAAAGAACAAGCCAGGAGAGCGACTTGGTAAAAACAAGAAAAGTGCAGTATGAACAGAAATTAGCAAATCAGGCGAAACTTTAGCAAGCAGAAGGAAGAAAGATTATGGTGAGATAGTGTTAAAGGATGAAAATGGAAGAATGGTAACCGAAGCAGAATATGTTGTTGAGATATTCCTTGATCAATTTATGAAGTTCTTCCATCCTCATCAGTGTGGAATCATGAGGAACTTAAGTTAGAGGACATAGGAGAGGATGGCTTGTGAGTGAGCAGCAGTTTTTGAGGAACTAAATAACCTTGATGTCAACAGGTAATAGGATTTGATTACATATTAAGGGAAAATGTCTTAAAGGAATGTTCCAGAGAATTTGTGGTAGCATTGGCATTCCTGCTTAATAAGAGTCTTACAACAACAACACAGGTATCCAATCAGCCGGCGGTAGGCTCTTTGACGCCCGCATGCAATTTCTATCTAAGCATCCCTGTAACGATCCAGGAGTGTGTGGTTCTTTTACGATAATAAAAATTAAAATTTTTTGAAATTTCTTAAATAAATTTTGACAGAATAGCCACATGTTGGTTCGCTAAATGTAACGAACCAGGAGTGTTGACTAGGCAGGATAATTGTTAAAAACCCGTATATTCAAAAAATTCTCAAAAGTTAAAGCAAATTTTGATAAAGTCACTTCACTTAATCGTTGAATATAATGATACAGGGATCATAGCCTTCTCACCAACCCGAATCACTAACAAAATTAAAATGAATTTTAATTAAAGTTAAAATTTATTTGAACTAAAGTTTAAAAAATTCTTGCATTTTACAAGTTACTAAATTCTTAGTAACTTGTAATAATTTTTATAAGTGGAACTATCTTTTAGGAAATTAAAAGAAACTCAAGATAGATGAGAAAATAAAAGAATTCAGAAATAATTAGAACATTTAATATAAGTATTCAAAAAATAATATCATTACAGAATAACAGAAAATAAATTAAATTACATAAATATACTTGAAATTTTTTTTATTAAAATTTTAAGGTTTTTGATTTCATATTCAAAAAATTAGAAATAATGGTCTTAAACGTCTAATTCCACACATATATCATTTTCAATAGCTATTAATGCCAAACTAACAAGCCTTTTTTGTGACATACTTGTTGTCTTAAGTAGGTTTTAATCAATTTCAATTTGGAAAAGGAACGTTCACCGCTCGCTACACTAACAGTTAAGGTTAATAGTATTCTTAAAGCAATTGAAAAGTTAGGGAAAGATAAATTATTGGACACAATAAAATTAAGAATATCGAAAGGGCTTTTGAATATTTAAATTATCCATCCAAAAAATATTTTGGAAAGCACATAACTCGTCATATAGTTCTATTGCATTTACGTTTTTATTGTTGCAGTCCTTCAAGAGAATCTCTAAATCGTCGCAAATTTTTTGTAAATCTTCATTATTAATTTGTAGTAATCTATACAAGAAATTGAAATTATCACATCTTTTAGCTGTTCAAAATTTTCTATTAACGAACACATTGCAACGTCTAGAAGTGTATAAAACACATTCACTCTAAATTTATCTTCTGGCGATTGTGACATTTCGTCGTGATGCCCGTAGTCAAATTGTCGTGTCTTCTTTCGTCGTTGAACTTCCGTACCAGTTTTAAATTCTTGTTCTCCATCCACCTCTTCACTCAGTTCTTTTGCCGTTTTTAGAACTTCTTTAAAATTTGTATCTGATCAATACTCTTGTAAGAATATTTTTAAGTTTTCGATAGATTCTAAAGCAAGTGTAATGTTCATATTTTTGTCTTGAAGCATTTTACTCACAGGGTTTATTTTGTTAAGTAAATCATGCCAAGTTATAAGAGAGCAAATATATTTGTAGTTCTTTATTTTAGCACATAATGTTTGTGCTTCATGCTGAGTTTCTTTATTAAAATTTTCATTATTTAAAATTTCAAAAACTGCATCATAAATTTCTCCTAACTGATATCGTAGAGAGTGGATTGCATTCATTTTATTTTCTCATTGCGTTTCTGATGGCTGTTTCAATGTTAATTTTTTTTACGAACTTTTAAAGGATTGCCCAACGTTTGTAAGAGAATGAAAAGAATTGTATGTTTCTTGAATAATTGCAAAGAAACTAATTGTATCTGCATTCACTTTGGCTGCATCGTTAATAATTAAATTTAGAGTATGAGCAGCACATGGCACGTAAAAAGCTAGAGGATTTTTGTTCAAAAGCAAATTTTGGAGCCCATATTTGCCCCATTGTCATACTCTTGACCTCGCATGTCTTCAATGGGAACGTTCCATTTTTCCAGTTGTTCCATTATTGTTGCACATAAACCATGTCCTGTGGAATCAGATATATCTGCAAAACCTAAAACGTTTTCCCTGATCTTGACAATTCCATTGTCACAGGAAACAAAGCGAATAATATTGGTCATTTGTTCTGTTTTACTTGCATCAGGTGTGCAGTCTAAAATTATGGAATAATATTTAGATTTTAGAATTGATAATAAAATTGCATCCCTGATTGCGTTACTTAAAGTTTCCAATATTTCATTTTGACTATCTTCTCTGAAATAGTGTACTCTATTGTTTCATTGTAGGGTCCTTTCAACATGATTTTCCATAACGGGATCAAACTTCCCAAACAGTTCGACTAATTTTAAAAAATTGCCATTATTTCTTTCATATACATTACTTATTTTTTCACGGTATTAACAACACCACAAACACTTTTATCAACAAGGATGTTTTATTAACGCTAATATTTCGCTGATTTTCAAATCAGCATCATCAGAGCACAACACACATGTAAACGCGACAGTGAGTGAAACAATATAATTGCAGAAAGACAAAAGATCTAAAGTCCTATTTTTGGCGCCCTCTAACGGAAAAAAAAAAAAAAAAAAAAAAAAAAAAAAGCAGCAGCATTTTTTTTTTTTTTTTTTTTTTTTTTTCTTCCGTTAGAGGGCGCCAAAAATAGGACTTTAGATCTTTTGTCTTTCTGCAATTATATTGTTTCACTCACTGTTGCGTTTACATGTGTGTTGTGCTCTGATGATGCTGATTTGAAAATCAGCGAAATATTAGCATTAATAAAACATCCTTGTTGATAAAAGTGTTTGTGGTGTTGTTAATACCGTGAAAAAATAAGTAATGAATAACCAGCAACGCCTAAGCTTATCAGTTAGATTTCTTTCATATAATTTATCAGATGATCTGCAAAAAGCTAAATTTCGATACCAACGAATTTTATAATTTCAATCAAGCATTCTAAAACACTCGTCCTATGTTTCTTTTCTATTTCATACGTGCTTTGAGTCTGGAAATCAATAGTAGTTTTGTTTTTTTAAATTTTTATCAAGTTACTTCCATTTTAAGAAATTTTTCATGTGAATTAAACTAGTCTCATGTCTATGTAAAGTTGTACTTACATTTCTCCAATCGTTATAACCTTCTACAAGATTCAGTGGGTGATTCAGTAGGTGCGACAAGTTTGCAACAAAAGCAAAAAACAGAATTTAAAGTTTCGGAATAAATGAGCCATGTTCTTGGCACGAGCTCCCATTTTCCATTTTTCTATTATAATACGTGTTGCCAAATTTACAACCATATGTATCTCTGGGATATATTATATTTTGATTTTGAACAGGCCCCATTTCAATTAAAACAACTCGTAATTTTTCATCAATATTTCCCCGTTCACCTGGATCTTCTAAAATCACAGAGACTAACAATGTGTTAGTTTCGTGGTAAACTACAACTAAATCTTGTTGTAGTTGACTAAATCCTAACTATTTTTCACTTAAATCGTGTTCAATTATCTTGTTCAATAGTTGCAATAGTACCTTCATACAAACTGGATGATGTGCACGGTTCTTCAACTCTGATTTCTGATGTATTGAGTTGGTTACAATCTGCATCAGAATATTTTAACAAATTTATTAAGAGCCCCAGTTTGTTTCTTAATATCTGTTTCTTTCTCAGGGTGACGCTTATGATTTTGTGCACCGGATAACTTTTTTTTAAATTTTTGATTCCGTTTCTATTTTATACCCATAAGAAATTATTACACAACATGACACAGAGAAGAAATAATAGTCCGCACTGTGCTACTGTCAGTAGCCTACTGAGATGCATACCATATGACTAGTTAACTAGCAACAAATGTTTTGTATGAAAATTCGTTTCAGCGCATAAAAACTGTTCACTGTTTCACGTTAGATAGACTGCAGTAGACACAACATTCTGCAGGCAAGCATTTAGCCTGCTCTAGCTGCAAAATTGTAAACAGCCGGCTGATCAAAGAGGCGGCAATATACATATTTTTAAAATTTTTATTCAGTGTATATAATATTGATCATTCTAAGAATTATTTTGTTTTTATGATAAAAATTTTGTTTCTTAAAAATTAACTTATGAACCGTTCCCTGCCTGCGGTGCCCCCACCATAATGGCACCGCATACTCTGCATGCCTGCTTCCACCGGCCCTGTATCCAGTGTATAAAGTTGGTGATAAAGCTGTCTTCAAATTACAGGTAAATGTGTATATCTGAAGCTGTGTTGAAGGTGCTAGATAGGGAGATTGGTGAGAAGTAGGATAGAGAAATGGGTTGATTACAGCAATATTCTCTGTGGTTATCAGCATTGGTTTGATAAGGAAGATTATGTTTTACTTATGTATATACCATAACACGGTGACAACTACCTTGGACAGGGACAATGCATATACAGATTGGTATACTTACATTTTCCTAAATCTTTTGATAGACTGTCACATGACAAGCTGTTATATAAATTGAAATGGATGGAATTGGATAACAGACTTCTGAGTTGGGTCAGTGACTGGCTGTCAGATAGGTATCACAAAGTTGTATATAGGGTGTGCAGTTTCTTGAAAGAGGAAGGTCACAGTGTGCTGCAGGAGTCAGTTTAAGACCATTGTTGTTCAATTTATATGGTAATAATATTGGGATGAGTTTAACTATTGATATCCAGCTATTTGCAGATGATGCAAAATTGGGGATTGCAATTCAGAGTCAAGCAGATGTTATGGCTGTACAGGAGGACTTGAATAGATTGCATAAATTTATTATTATTACGGCAACTCCAGGTAGTCCTTAGACTCATTGAGGGAGGTCCTAAACATGTCCACACAACTATACGACATTCTCACAGTATCTATCATACCTTGCCTTGAACTCACTCACCGTCATAGCACCCACAATAGATTCTGGCAGCTTATTCCATTCATTTACTACTCTAAAAGTAAAGAACCCAGCTCTAACACCCCTGCTAACCACACAATTGCCCAGCTTCCATAGGTGTCCCCTAGTTCTCCCACCACCAGTCCTGATCTCAAAAATATCCTCTGAATTAATCCTATAGAAACCCTTTAGCAATTTGATTGTTTCAATCATATCTATCCTTTTCCGCCTATCAACTAATTTCTGCAGCCCACAAATCTTCAACCTGTTCTCATATGGTTCATTCATTAGACCCACTATCATATTAGTCACTCGCCTCTGGATCCTCTCCACCTCCTCCCCATCAAGAAGGAGCCTAGGTGACCAAATCTGGGCACAGTAGTAGAGATGAGATCTTATCAAGGCTTGGTACAGAGGTACAATAACATGCTTGTCTCTGCTCGTCAAGGTATTTTTTTTTTCAACAACCAAGTGAGTTGATGAGCTGATTTAGCTACTTTTGAAATGTCCCCCCCCCCCCTAAACTTCATCTCCCTAGCCACTAACACTCCCAAGTCCCTGGCCTCATCAATCTTCTGGAGTACAGTTCCACCAATGTGATATACTGCTGCTAATCTTTTCACCCCAAAATGCATAACCTCACATTTTGTCACATTAAATTGACATCCATTCTCCTTAGTCCAGAACTCCAATCTATCCAAGTCGTCCTGCAAGATTTTGACATCGTCTGCATTCACTATCGCCCTACCCAACTTTGCATCATCAGCAAACAAATGAACTGTTCCTCTTACATACTTCCCTATATCGTTAATGAACAAATTAAACAGCAGTGGTCCAAGAACAGAACCCTGCGGCACACCATTAGTCACAGGCTGTCTTTTGGACACTACTCCTGAATAAATTACTCTTTCATATCTCTCCATCAACCACCCACCTACCCATCTCACCAACCCTATATCCATTCCAATATGTAGTAGTTTACGGATTAGAATTTCATGTGGTATCCTGTCAAACGCCTTTGCCAGGTCCAGCAGTATCACTGTAAACCCATTACCGTTATCCAGTTCAGCCGTCACCTTGTTATAAAACTTGAGCATGTTACTGAGGCATGATCTACCCTTCACAAAGCCATGCTGTCCTCCGTACAGTATTTCATTTTCATCAATCCATTCCTGTATTTTTCCCTTGACTACTTTCTCCAAGACCTTGACAATGAATCCCAATATGCTGATCAGTCGGTAATTTGCAACCATAGTCATGGATCCTCCTTTATGCAGTGGAACTATTTTCCCCTCTTTCCATGCCTTCGGGACTAAACCATACCCGAGACTCAGATTACACAACATGGTCAAGGGCACTGATAATTCTTTAGACGCTTCATGCAAGACCCGTGCCAGTATACCATCCAATCCCACAGATGTGTTCACATTAAGGTTCTGTAATAGACTATTCACCTCCACTTCGTTCATCACAATTCCCGTATAAATTAATGGTTCCTTCATTTTTTCAATGTCACCACCTGGGTGATATTATTATTATTATTATTATTATTATTATTATTATTCTGGGCAACTCCAAGGAGTTGACAGACTCATCGAGGGAAGCCCTAACATCATGTCAAGAACAACTATTCGACATTCACACAGTATCTATCATACCTCGCCTTGAACTCAATTACGGTCACAGCACCCACAACAGACTCTGGCAGCTTATTCCACTCATTCACCACTCTCCAAGTAGAAAACCTAGCTCTAACACCCCTGCTAACTGCATTCTTGCCCAGCTATCGTGTATGGCCCCCTAGTCCTAGCACCACCAGTCCTATTCTCAAAAATATCATCTGGATTAATCTTATAGAAACCCTTCATAGAATGTCTCAATCATATCACCCCTTTTCTGCATATCAACCAATTTTTGCAACCTGTTCTTCAACCTGTTCTCTTAAGGTTCATTCCACAGACCTGCTATCATCTTGGTCACTCGTCTCTGGATCCTCTCCACCTCCTCCCCATCAAGAAGAAACCCTGGCACCCATATCTGGGCACAGTAGTCTAGATGGGGTCTTATCAAGGCTCAATACAGAGGAACAATAACTTATTTGTCTCTGCTTGTTAGGGTATTTTTCAGAAGCCAAGTGATTTGATGAGCTGATTTAGCCATTTTTGCAATGTGCTCCCTAAACTTCAATTCCTTATCCACCAACACTCCCAAATCCCTGGCCTCATCAATCTCCTGGAGTACGGCTCCACCAATGTGATATACTGCTGCTATTCTTTTCACCCCAAAATGCATAACCTTACACTTTGCCACATTAAATTGACATCCATTTTCCCTAGCCCAGTCCTCCAAACTATCCAAATCATCCTGGAAAATTTTGACATCCTGTGCACTCACAATTGCTCTACCCAACTTTGCATCATCAGCAAACAAGTGAACACTTCCTCTCAGATCCTTTCCTATATCTTTGATGAACAAATTGAAAAGCACTGGTCCAAGAACAGAGCCCTGCGGCACACCACTAGTCACAAGCCGTCTTTTGATAGAATAAACCACTCTCTGGTATCTCCATCAACCACCCTCCTATCCATCTCACCAACCCTATATCCATCCCCAACTGCTCCAGTTATTTTGCAAAGTTCTTTTGCAATTTGTTGATATACTTTTGCAAAGCGCTCACTCAGTAACTCCACTATATCGACTGATTTATTGACCTCCTTACCATCGTCATTCCTTAAAATCATTTTGCCGTGTACCATTTTTTCTTGCTTCCAGCATATTGAAGGAACTGTTTGGGATGCTCTTTAACTTGCATAGCTAGTTTCCTTTCATAATCCGCTTTTGCTTTTTTTACCATGCTCGTTACTCTTCTGGCCTGCACTTTATACCGTTCATGTGCCTGCAGGTCACCTCTTTCTTTAACTTCCCTCCACAGTTGTTTCTTTTTTTGCAGCTCAAGCTTAATGGTGTTATTCATCTATTTAGCCCCTACTTGTTTTACTATTTGGACCCTAGGTATACAATCAGCCATAACCTCCTGTAAATGCTCCTTGACCACTTCCCATGCTCTATCGACATCCAGCCCTTGTAGTTATACATGCCATGGCACTGATCCATTGATCCAAGCAATCTCCTAAGCTTGTCATATTTGCCAGCACGATAATTCCACATATACTCTGTCTTAATCGAAAATTCCACACCTTTAGCCACCTCCCAAGTCAAGACCCTATGATCACTCTCACCAATGGGTGGCAACATGGTCATATTCATTACAGTCAAATTCTCAGATTCTATTACCAGGTCAAGCACTTTCACACCCCTAGTATTTTCAATTACATGCAGTCTCAGATAGTTATCCCTTAATAATTGAATAAAATCCATTTCCTTCCTCATATGTGTCTTCTCCTCCTTCCAATCAATGTTACCATAGTTGAAATCCCCCATAATAATTACTCTCCTTCCACTCATTTCATCAATTTGTTTGATGAAATGAGTGATATATCTCCACCATCTATTCCATCACCTGGTATATAGGAGCACCCAACTGTATATTTTATTCTGCCAGTCTCAATCTCACACCAAATAGCCTCAAATGAGCTCTTTTCACTATCCTGCAATACAACTTCAATTCTCCTTGGCTGCAGTTCATCAGCTATCATCAATAACATCCCTCCCCCATTTTATTCTCTCTGTCCCTCCTAAATGCACTATAACCTACACATTCTATCCCACTAACTATATCATCTTCCGTCAGCCATGTTTCACTAATGCCAATAACCTGTGGCCAAGAAGAGCCAATCAAGGCCAAAAATTCTTCCTTCTTGTTCCTAATACGCCTGGCATGAGTATACATGAAATGCAGTGATCCCTTTGTCCCACCTCTATCTTGATGCGTTATTCTAAATATCCCATTCCCATTTTTTGTTCTTAGTACTGGCTCGGGTACATTATATACATTCTTACACTCAACTGTCTCACTGATGTCCGCATATCCCCCCCCCATCCTTGGTAGTTCTAGTTTCCCTGGTTCTGCACATCCATTTTCACTTCATTCAGCAACACTTTTTCCAGTCTCTGCACACCAAATCCATTCAAATGCAGGCCATCCATCTTGTATAAATCCTTTCACCCATCAAACTCATTCCACACCACACTGTCTGCATAACCTGTGCATAATGTCATTTGCGATTATGGCCCTCCTTCTAAACTCCTCTCTGTCATACCCCGGCAACAGACTCACCATTCTAACTCTGTCACTCTTTTCTTTCCCTACCTTTAACAGTACTTTCAAGTCTTCTCTCAATCTTCTCCCTCTGTCATGAATGGACAGGTAAATGAAACTCTGAGTTCACTGTTGCAAAGTGTAAGGTTTTGAGATTTAGTAAGCAGTGATGTGGTGCAAAGTGTACACTTGGTGGGGAAGCTTTTAAGAAGATGCCTTTATCCAATGTGACGTCCTCACACCTTGTGCAACAGGTGAGGACATTACATTGGATAATGGCAATGATGCAGAGGACCATGATATGCAGAAATAAAGTGGTTATGATGCCATTGTATAAGCTCTCATATGGATTATTGTGCACAGATTTGATCACTGTCTTTTCATCATGATGAGGTTGAAAAGGTCTAGAAAAGGTTCTAGAGAAGATTCGCAAAAGTGGTCAGTGATCTTTGGAATGTGCGGTATGAGGACAGATTGAGAGAATATAAATTGCACAATCTCATGAATAGAAGAGAGGGATATAATTGAGACATATAAGCTAGTCAGGGTTGTTATCAGGTTGACATCCATGAAAATTTTCATGGAATAGAAGAGGGGGGGGGGAGTAGAATGAGGCCATCCCTGGAAACTGTATAAGGAGGGGGTGAGTGAACAGAGGAGTAAGAAGAGTGGTTGGTGCATTGCCTGAGTGTGTATTGTGAATGTAGACACATGAACATTGTGTGCAGTAGTGTGTACCTCCCACGATGAGTCTTCCTTGATGTCAGTTGTTAACAATAATCAGTAATAATAATAATAATAATAATAATAATAATAACAGATCATTGTCGTATTCTCACAATTTCTCAACTACAAGGTGGTCTGAAACGTTCTTGGTCTAACAATGAAAAAAACGAATTTATAATTTCAAAATTATTTTTATTTTTTAACATAATCTTCCTTAAGACTAATACATTTATTCCAGCAATGCTCTAGCACCATTATCCTGTCCCTGTAGTGGTTCTCAGTAAGATCTGCAAAATACCCTATACAGCTGCATTCACCTCTTGATTTGAAGAAAAACACTGACCAGCGAGGAAGAGTTTTAGTTTTGGGAAGAGACAGAAGTCAGAGGGAGCCAAATCTGGGGAATAAGGTGGATGTTCCAACAATTCATAGTGAAGATCCCTTAATTTTCCCATTGCCAAAACATATTTGTTTGCAGGTGCATTCTCCTGATGAAAGATGATTTTTCTTCTGCAAACCGGGCCTTTTCTAAAGAATTTTTTCATCTGGTCTGGTTAAAAGATCGGAATAATATTCCTTGGTTATTGTTTTACCCTTTTCAAGATAATTAATAAACAAAATGCCTTTAGTATCCCAAAATACTGATGCCATGACCTTTCCTGCTGATGCAGTCAACTTTGTTTTTTTTTTTTTTTGGTGCTGAACAATCAGCATTTGTCCACTATTTTGACTGCTGTTTGTATTCTCGTGTGTAATGGTGAATCCAAGTCTCATCCATAGTAATAAATCAACAGACAAAATCAGTTTTATTCTTATTAAAATGCTCCAAGCACTGTTCAGAGATTTTCATGCAAGTGCAATTTTGATCTGCTCTGAGCAAACATGGCACCCATCTTGCACAAAGCTTTTTCATATGCAACTCTTCATGCAAAATATTCTACATGTTCTTTTGAAATGCCTATAGTCTCAGCAATTTCACGCACTTTGACTGGCCAGTCATCTAATACCATATCGTGCACTTGATCAATGATTTCTGGTGTTGTTACACTTTTTGGACGTCCTTGATATGGATAATTTTCAAGGCTGGTATGGCCATGTTTAAACTCAGCAGCCCACTTCTTAATTGTCAAAAATGAAGGAGAAGGGTGCCCATAAACTTTTATGAACTTCGAATGAATTTCCTTTGGCGTTAAACCTTCTTTTACAAAGAATTTTATAACTTCACGATACTCAATTTTATCCATTTCAAGTGATACAGACAACACTTTTGCTTCAGATAGCTGTATAAAATAAACTACTTGATAGTATGACTTGCAATTTTACATGGATGCTTATGACAGATATACCAACTTAGAAAAAAAAAATCTTGCCGATAGTGTTGCCATCTATGGTCAAGGCCGAGAATGTTTCAGACCACCCTCGTATTTTTCTTAGAGTGAAAGTCTGATATTTATAACCCATATTTGGATTGAATCCAGCTTGTTCTTCTCCAAGTTTCTCTTCCACAATCTTTCTCAACCTCTTTTCAAGTATGCTTACATAAATCTTACTTGCAACACTTTGAGGAATTTCTTTGTAATTCTCACATTCAGCTTTATTTCATTTTTTATAGATAGGCATTATGAGAGCTCTACTCCACTCATTAGGAATTCAAACTGCTGTCCTAATCTCCTGATGAATCTTCCTGGATGTCACCACTGAAGAACTTTTATGCCTCCATATTTCAGCATTTCCGTTCAGCCATCATCTACTCCAGCTGTGTTTCCTCATTTCAACTTTTGAATGTGTTTTCTATCTCATGAATTGATATGTACTCCTCACAAAAATTATCTAGTACAGATCTGTCACTTCTTGGTTCATGTAATAGTATTTCATTGTAATTTCTCCAGATGTCTATCTGTGATATCCTTATCTTCTGTTTTCATGTTACCTTTATCATTTTTGATTTCTTTTACATACTCTTTCCTTCATTTCTAATCTTCTTCAATAGTCTCCAGAAAATTTTGTCATGTTCCTGATATTTATTTTCCATACTCTTACCAACGTCTTCCCATGATTTTTATTTAGCTACTTTTACATTATTATTATATTATTATTATTATCCTCAAGGACTCACTTTAGCTAGTACGGGCATGGCAAACCCGAGGTACCTGATGCTGGACCATGCCTTACTTCATGTAATATACATCTGTTATATTATCTGTAGACTGGTCCCTCCTCTTCCTTCCTTGCTTCTTTCTTCTCTTCTTGCTCCTTACCCCCAATGCTATTAGAGTATTCGAGGGCTAAAGGTGAATCTTTCCTATTTTGCTGTGTCATTTCATCTTATGCACTATTGTGAGGCACCAACCCGTCTGGCCACCTTGGTGCTATAAGGCCAAATATCTCCCCATGAATGAATGAATAAAATAAAAAAATTACATACTGGCTCATCTGTCACCCAGCATAAAAAGGGACACGTCCTGGACTTGGCAGAGGGTCTAGGTTAAAAAATATATGCTACAGTCTCCACTAGCTACAATGAGTCCACCTACACTTCCAATCTATCATCATCCCATAGAGATCTGTAGTTATATGTTCCTACTAATATCCTTCTATCATTGTGTACTGTAGGTGGACTGATGAAGGAATTGGAACATATAAAATGGGACATTGTAGGCCTTTCAGAGAAAAGAAGGAAAGAAAAAAATCTCATGCGATTAAAAGATGGATATCTACTCTACCACTGTGAATGTGACAGAAACTCAACTGGTGGTGTAGGATTCCTAATAAATAAAACAATCAAGGACAACGACCTGTTTGTAAATAAAATAACATCAAGAATAGCTGAACCAAGTCTCTTCATAAATAAAAGATACCAACTGAAAATTATATAAGTATATGCCCTAACTATGGACCATCCAGATGAAGAGATAGAAGATTTTTATGAAACATTAGAATCCACATTCAATAATTCTAAAAAATTCTACATAATTATAACGGGTGATTTTAATGCCAAAATTGGAAGCAGAGATGACCATCTGAACTCCATCGGTAAATTTGGATTTGGACAGAGGAATGAAAGAGGAGAAAGACTTGTTGAATTTGCAGAAGAAAATAACCTCTTTATTATGAACAGCTTTTTCAAAAAGAAAATCAACCGAAAATGGACTTGGAGAAGCCCAAATGGACAAACTTACAATGAAATAGACTTCATCCTCTCTCCAACAGAAGATATATAATAAATAATACCGAAGTGCTTAATAGATTTAACACAGGAAGTGAACACAGACCAGTAAGGGCAAAAGTATGAATCAACAAAAAATGGGAATGGAATAAGCTCATAAGAAAAAAGTCCAATTTAGTGAATCTACAAAACCTCTACCACAATAAAAGCTATTATAGAGAATCACTCAAAAATGAACTAAAAAAGTTAAACACAGTTACCATCGATTATGCTAATGAAATATTAACAAAATCTATCATGAATTATGCACTAGAAATAGGAGGTGTAAAAAGGCACCAAGGAGAGGAAACACTAAGATAGGAAACCTTAGATCTCATGAAGAAAAGAGTAGATATGAAAAGAGATTTGAATGACACCAATAAAATAGAATATACGGAAATTTGTAAAACTATACTTAAAAGGATGAAACATGAACTTAGATCTTATAATACTAGGAAAATTAAAGAAACAATAGAAAACAATAGTAATATAAAGGTCCTAAGATGAAATTATCAGTTGGAACGAAGGAAATAGCTGCTGTAAGAGGAAAAAAGGGTGAACTGATAAAAAATAGAGATGCAATAATCAAAAGAATTCAGGAATTTTATACTGAACTCGACAAAGACCTGGACATCCAAGAATCATCTATGGATTACTCAAGTGAGGAAGAACATAATGCCCCTGAGATCTTACAAGGTGAAGTGGAAATGGCACTGCTGGAAATGAAGAATGGAAAGGCCCCCAGGAGAAGATGGAATTATGGTAGATTTCTTAAAACTGGGAGGAAACCCTGTCATTTATTTTTCTCTGTTTTAGGCATTTATTGAAGAGTTTACTCTTCAATAAATGCCTAAAACAGAGAAAAATTCTGAAAAATTGGAACAATTCACTTCTATATTAATTCTTAAAAAGGGCAATAAGGAAGAAATTAAAAACTACAGACCTATAAGCCTACTCCCCACCATATGTTAAGTTTTCACAAAAATTCTAAATAATAGAATAAAATCTAAACTAGAGGGAATGCAGTCCTGTGAACAAGCTGGATTTAGGAGGAATTACAATACTTGGGACCATATTCACACATTAAGACAGCTCATTGAAAAGTCAATTGAATACAATAAACCCTTACGTCTGGCCTATATAGACTATGAAAAAGCATTTGATTCAATTAAAACATCTGCAACACTAAAAGCACTTGAAACCCAGGGAACTGAGAAACCGTATATTGAAACACTAAAACATATTTACAATAATGCAACTTCTCTAGTTAAATTATATAAAAACAGTGAAAAGTTCCCAATACAAAAAGGCATCCAGCAAGGCGACGCCATATCTCCCAAATTATTTACAGTTGCACTAGAGGAAGTCTTTAGAGGCCTTGATTGGGAAACAAAAGCAATAAACATAAATGGAGAAAGGCTGCATCATCTGAAATTTGCAGATGATATTGTCCTGATAGCAGATAATCTTGAAGATTATCTGCTATCGATTCCTAAATCAGCTAAACGAAGCTTCCAAAGAAATTGGATTAAAAATAAATAGAAAAAAAAAAACAAAAATAATGATGAATAAATACATAAACCATAGAACTATCAAAGTTGAAAACCATGAAATAGAACAAGTTACTTCATATGTATATTTGGGCCAATTGTTATCCTTTGAGGAATGCCAAAGAAATGAGATTGAACGAAGAATTCACCTTGGATGGATGGCTTATGGGAAAATGAGAGACATATTCAGAAGTGACATCCCTATGAGTCTAAAAAGGAAAGCTTTTGACCAGTGCATACTTCCTGTCCTAACATATGGAGGAGAAACATGGACTTTAACAGAAGCCCTAAACAAAAAGCTGCGAACCACACAACATCGCATGGAAAGAAGTATGCTAAAAATAACATTAAGAGATAGGAAGACAAATATCTGGATAAGATCTCAAACAGGTGTCATGGGTATTGTAAAATACATTAAACAGGCTAAGTGGAGATGGGCTGGCCATATTGCCAGATGCAGTGATGGGAGATGGACTAGAAAAACAACAGAGTGGATACCAATGGATGGAGCAAGACAAAGAGGAAGACCGAGAAAAAGTGGAGAGATGAACTGGAACAAATTGCAGGAGTAAGATGGATGGGAGAAGCAGAAAAGCGAGTGATCTGGAAAATCATGGGGGAGACCTTCGTCCAGCAGAGGACAGAACCAGAAGGTTGAAGAAGAAGATTATTATTATTATTCAGGCCTCCATGGAGTCAAAAGACTCATCGTTGGAGGTACTTTCTAAGAAACACAAGTCTATCAAGACTCATCGAGGGAGATCCCTCCTAGGAAACACAGTCTATCATACCACTCCTTAAATGCATTGACCGTTCTCGCTCTCACAACTCCATCAGGCTATGCATTCCATGGTTCTATAGCATAGCTCTCTTCATTTTTCTCTCTATTCTTTTAGGGCATTTACCAGCTTATTTGCTAGGAACTTTTGGTATTCTTTCTTCTATTTCAGGATTTTCCTTTAACTACTTGTGTCCACCATAGTATACTTATTTTTATATCTTTGCAGACAACTTTACCACATACCTTCCTAACTGAATCAGTCAAACTCTTTAGAGTTTGCCACTGAGACTCCAACGTTTGGTTCTTGATTTCAGTTTGTTTAATTTTTTTCATAAATAATGTTTGTATAGTTGAGTCTACAATTTATCCATAAAAGCTGCTGAACTTTAATTATTTTTAAAACTATCTTCATACTGTTCTTTTCAATTTGATATCCATTTTTATCCTGGTTAGTACTAAGTTCAAGTCTTCTGTACACGCTTGTATCCTGAACCAACATGATATATAATAAATTTAGTTTAATCCTTTATCCAAGTGTGAGCAAACAAAGTTTACGCCTGAAAGTATCTTCAGGACTGGGGTAAGGTGGTACAACACCAGGACACTCCTTGCAAAGGTGGAGCAAGCTACCAACACTCCTATCTCAGTATCTCCCATAATGCAAAACACATCTTCTTGCGGATATGTCTAATGTTATGCATTAAGGGAAGGGCCACAACCCAGACTAGTTTCGACCTTTATTGAGGTCTCTTCAGTGGGAGCCAGGCCCAAGTGGAGATACCAGGCAGAAGCATTAACAGGTCATCTCTACCTATAGGAGTTGCCAAATGGTGTGCCACCCTTTTTTAATAAATTACTCTGGATTTAGAGAAAGATGTTGAAAGTTTGCTCCACCTTTGCAACGAGTTGCCTGGTGTTGTACTACTTTACCCCAGTCCTGATGATACGTTCAGGAGCAAACAAAGTTTGCTCACACTTGGATAAAGGATTAAACTAAATTTATTATACCCTAACCAAGTGAAAAATAAACTTTCAACATCAAGAACCAACATGATGTTATCAGTATCAACAATGACATAGTCAGGTCATTGAGCCTTTCTTCTTCTTTTTTTTTTTTGTTTTTTTTTGCATCTTCTCTTCACATGAACTTGTATGAATATCTTTTATGTTGAAACACGCTGTTAATAATGACTTGCCCATGTCCTGAGCAGAAGTCCAATAAATACTTACATTATTATAAGCTTTGCCCTTTTGTCCAAATTTTCCAAATATTCCTATACCTGGTTGGATCCTCCTCTCCTGTTCAGATCATCTCCAGGACCAATTTTTCCATTTTCTTTATATCAGCTGCCTGTTCTTATGAATCAAAAAATTCCTCCACTTCTTCTTTAGAAGAACTTTCTGTTACTAGGGCTGTCGCCAGATCAGATCATGCTCTGAGGCAAACAATTAAATATCACCCCTGATGGATTATAAGATAAAAATATAAGAAAATCTCCAATTGCTATTTTGTTTTTATTACAAGAGAAACATTAATGCAAAACAATTACATAATAATATTAATTAAATTAAATACGAATATATGCCTTCCATATGTGTGGGAATTTGTCCCATGAATCTTCCTCTCTAAGATCAACTATAAACAGGACTCTAGAAAATCCAGGATCCTAAATCTAAAAATAACAACTTTAATACTGAAAAATAGGACATCACTATTAAGGAAAAAAATCTATAAGAAAGTTTATTCATGTTGTAATTTTTAAATAATTTTTTTTTTAAATCAAAAATAACAATTGTAATAATAGAAATAGGATATCACGGTTACTGGAAGGAAAACCATCTGTAAGCAAAAATATTTATTCATGTAATCAAAAATTAAATTAGGTTGATGTATTTTTTTTTTTTTTCACTAGAGGTCATGCCAGTGAGTAGCATGTGATCAAATCATTGTTTCTCTAGATTACGGTTTGAAATGTAATGCAGCTTGTCTTGTATATTTATGTATGCTCCAGGTGATGATCTTGATATGAAAATCGAAACATTGGGATAATAAAAAGAGTTATTTTAACATGGTTGTAGAATTCATAATTTCAAAAATGAACGCTGATCACCATGTAACACTAAAAGAAAGAAATAGCTATTTAACAGCATCAGTGTGTGAATCCACAGGTCAAAAGGCTGAATAAAGGCAGCACAAGATGAATAATGATAATATTCAGTTGAAAGAAGAGTATAAAGAGCAGCCAGTAAAGTGACTCATTTGGTAAGAACTGCAAGAAAGTACAGTTGGCAAAAATTAGCAAATTAAGAAAGTAATTTTTTTTTTTTAATATGTGGCAAGTAGAAAGAAGAAGAATGATTTATGGTAAAACAAAAAAAATGGAAGATAGGTAACTGCCATAGAGGACATAGACAAGATATTCAGTTCATCAAGCAACTGATGATATGAAATGAAACTCCTTGATGTGAGCAATTCATCAGGGATTTCATTCTCATCATTGTGTCATCATGAGAAGCTTGATGGTAGATGGAATAAGAGAGGATAGATTGCTGCTAAGTGAGTAAGAGATATATGACAGAGTGAAGTAAACTTCATGTGAGTAAATCTCATTATTAGCATCTCTTCCCTTTTATTTTATTTATTCTTGCCCTTTCTAGCCTTATGCAAAACATGATGCTCCTCTATCTCTGTTCCAAGCCTCTTTCAATCCTTGCAATGCAACTATTTAATTCAGTTTATTTCTTATACTTCAGACATTCATAAATAAACATAGTAATGTACAGTATTCCATATCTATAACAAATCCTACCCATGCTACCTCTCAGCTGTAACTTCACTGTACTTGCCCTTCACTGTTTCTCTTTGTCAAAACCTATCCTGTACTTCTTGCCATAGTCACATGCTCTTCTTTCATCTCAGACTATCCCATTGATTTGATTACTTTCATACACATTTGCTATTATATCTTCCTGTCCACTCCATTTCCCTATCTGTCTTGAATTCCTCTTTTGTCATTCTTCTCTCTCATGTCATTCACTTCCATGTGCAAACACTTCTTCAATCGATACATACTTGGATTTTGCAAAGACCTTTGATAGAGTACCTCAGGATAAGTTGACAGTCAAACTAGAGCAGATGGGATTGGATATTAGATTAGTGCATTGGATTGGAGACTGGCTATCTGATAGGTATCAACAAGTTGTGTATGGGGGAGCGATATCCAGGAAAAGGAAAGTCACTAGTGGAGTGCCTCAGGGGTCTGTTTTAGGGCCATTACTGTTTAACTTGTATATTAATGATTGGTGAAGATTTAGATAGAGATATTCAGTTGTTTGCAGATGATACAAAGTTGGGATGAACCATGAAGAGTAGTGAAGATGATGTGGCCTTACAAGAAGACTTGAATAAATTGAGTGATTGGGCAAGCAAATGGGGATGTGAGTTCAATGTTGCAAAATGTAAGGTTTTTTTAAAATTTGGAAAACAAAGATGGGATGCAGAATTTATGCTTGGTGAGAATATATTGTTGGAGGTAGAGGAAATAAGAGATCTGGGGATGATAGTCCTAAATTTTAAGGATCTAAAATTTAGGTGACACATAGCCAAAATTGTGAAGACAACACAAAGGCTTCTGGGAATGATGCGGAGGACACTGACGTGTAAAATTAGGGAAATTCTTGTTCCGTTGTATAATGTTTTGATTAGGCCACACATGGATTATTGTGCCTAGATTTGGTCACCTGGTTTTCAGAAGGATGATGAGGTGTTGGAAAGGGTCCAAAAGTGACTGACTAAGGTAGTTTCTGACCTCTGGAATGTCGAGTATGAGAAAAGATTGAGAAGATGTAATTTGCAGAGTCTGGTGGAGAGGAGGAAAAGGGGAGATATGATAGAGACCTACCAGTTGGTAAGGGGTTGTTATAGGATCAATGCTGGAGCAGTTCTACAGAAAATAGTGGGCGATCAGGGGAAAACCAGAGGTCATCCCTGGAAACTGTATAAAGAGGGTGTGAGTAGGGGAGTGAGAGGCAGGTTTTTTTCGTGTAGAGTTGTAAATGATTGGAATGCTCTGCCTGAGAGTGTGGTGTCTGCAAGGAGTTTCAGTGTGTTTAAGACACGGTATGATGAGCTGTGTGTGTGTGATAAAAGGACCTCCCAGATGAATCTTTGACTCCATGAGCTCTTGGGGTATTAATAATAATAATAATAATAATAATAATAATCTCTTCTACTCATATTGTCTCTTACTTCCAGAGTTGTGGAGTTGGAGTTTTGGTGTCAGAAACAATTCTTGGTTCTGACACCAAAATTCCAAGTACTTTTAGTACTTGTTTTGTGACCACATGTTTATTAAAGAACTGTTTTAAAAAAACTAAACAAGTACTAAAAGTTGGTGGTTGTAGTAGGAACAAATGATTTGGATGGGAACAAGAAAAATGCCAGATTGGATATAAGAAGATTATTAAGGAGAGTAAAAGATAACAGTCTGGTAGGAAAGGTAGTCAGTATGTTGCCAAGGTATGATAGTGATTAATTGAGGAGGTGAGCAAAGATTATTAATGATATGTTAGCACGATTATGTGAGCAGAATGGAGTACATTTTGTGAATGTGTGGGAGGAATTTGAGGGACAGATGGAATTGTATAAAGAAGATGGGGCCGCATTTAAATGTTCTGGAGTGAGTTGGCAGGAGAGATTGTTGTTGGCAGGAGAGATGACTGTAATGAATAGATCTGAGGTGGTGCGAGGTGATATGAAAGAGCAAAAAAGCAGGGTAGGGAGAGGTATTTGCTCACTTGCAAATGGGTAGGTGAATATTATGAATGAAATAAATGAGAGAGTGGAGGTCCAACACAAACAGGGAAATGGGGGGGTTCAGGATGGATGGGGAGACACTTTATGAAATTTTATTTTATGAAATAAAGTGTCTCCCCCTCCACCTCCGGATGCTGAATTCAGAGGTGAATGGGGGCAGGCAAACACAAATTGAGATGGCCGGAATGGGTGGGGAGAGTTTAGGTGTGAGGAAAGTTGTAGAATTGGTGGTGATATAGAGAAAGTGACTAGGGAAGGTATTGAAGAGTCACATCATAGGAGTGACTCTTAGGACTTGTAGAAGCAGTAATGATTTCTTATGTTTATTCACAAATGCTAGAAGTAATTCTCGTGGAAAGGCTTAGACATTGGTTATGCATTTTTAACTAAGTAATTTAAGGAAATCACAACGTCACTAAGATATACATTAAAATAAATTTTAACATACTTCAATATTTCGGCAACGTCACATTGCCATTTTCAAGAAACTTAAGAACAAGACACGTGCACGCAGGCACAACAAACAGTAAATGAGGAAGAAGCAGGAAGCTATTATTTCTCCTAAAGTCCTGATGGTGTCTTCTAGTGGCCAATGTTGGTATTCTTGGGTGATTGGGCTGAAGGTCTTCTGATGTAGGTTTCCCAAATTTAGGAGAAATAATAGCTTCCTGCTTCTTTCTTATTTACTGTTTGTTGTGCCTGCGTGCACGTGTCTTGTTCTTAAGTTTCTTGAAAATGGCAATGTGACGTTGCCGAAATACTGAAGTATATTAAAATTTATTTTAACGTATATCTTAATGACGTTGTAATTTCCTTAAATTACTTAGTTAAAAAAGTTAATAATGCTAGAGGTATTCGAAATAAGGGGAACGAAATTGTTGCTTTACTTTAGTTTTTTCAACCCAAAATTATTGGTATAAGCGAGATGTGGTTAGATGACGATGACATCCTGACAGGAAAAGAGATGAATGGATATGATATTTTTCATGAAGATAGACAGGGAAGAAAGGGAGGAGGAGTGCTGTTAATGGTAGCAGATGAGTTGTGCCTGTCTAAGGTGGATTTGCATGGTGCAAATAGTGGCCACAGTTTTGGGGCAGTATGGTGTGAGGTAGAAGTAAACAGGATGAAATATTTAGTTGGGGGTTGCTATAGACCTGGTAATATGGAGGGTAATGAGAAGGAAATGTATAGGCAAATTGGCCTAGCTAGCAAGAAATGAGTGATCATTATGGGTAACTTTAATTATGATAATATAGACAGGAAGCAAGAGACTGCATCTGGATGTAAAGAAAATGAATTTTTGGAGTTTTTGAAAGACAATTACCTTAGGCAGCACGTAAAGGAGGGTACACAAGAATCAAGAGGATCGGATTTGATCATCTCATCTCATCAGATGATGTTATTATCAATGAGGTGTCAAGACTGGTCACTTGGTGACCAGTCATTTGAGGACATCTGTTAGGAAGAGATATATGTGGAATTTTAAGACTAGTAATTATGAAAAGCTCAGGAAACAGCTTGCGACAATAAATTGGAAAGAGGAACTGGAAGGAAAGGATATCAATACTGCTTGGGCTATACTCAAGAACTATTTGGTGGAGGCAATATCAGAGTGCATTCCAAAGGTTAAGAGGGTAAATATATAGGTGTAAAATGGATGAATCAAGAGATAAGGTATGTAGTCTGGAAGAAGAAGAAGATATTATGGAAGAAACACAAAATGAGTATTTCTAACAGCCAGTTGCATGAGAAGTACAAAGAGCAGGCAAAGAAGGTGACTAGCTTGATAAGGGTAGCAAAAATGCATTATGAGCAGCAGTTAGCTAAAGCGGCCAAAAAAAAAAAAAAACCTAAGGAGTTTTTTCGATATGTGGCCAGTAGAAGAAAGAATGATTATGGTAGGTTGGAATTGATTGGTGAAAATGGAGGAATGATAACTGCTGCAGAGGATATAGTTGAGATATTTAATGAGCAATTTATAAAGGTATTTCATTCTTGTGAATGTGACATCATGCAGAACTTGAAAGCAGTGGGAAAGGAGGAGGAACTGTTAGTAAGTGAACAGGAGGTATATGAGGAATTGAATAGACTTGATGTAAATAAGGCTGTGGGACTTGATGATATTTCACCACGTGTGCCAGAGAGTTAACAACAGCTTTTGCATATCTTTTCAACACAAGTTCTCACTGAGTCAAGTTCCAAAAGAGTGGAAAGAGGGTAAAATTATTCCAATTCATTGTTCCATGCTGACTGCCAAATACTCTTTGGCAGTCAGCATGGATTTACTAAAGGAAGATCGGGCTTTAGCATTCTTCTTACTTTTTATAATAAATTGACAAGTGCATTGGATAAGGGTGTTGCATATACAGTGGTATATTTATATTGTGCAAAGCTGCTTGATAAATTGCCACACAACAAGCTGATAATTAAATTATGAATGAGGCTGAACAGTAGATTAATTCACTGGACTGGAGATTGGCTATCTGATAGGTATCAACGAGTTGTCTATGGAGAAGCAATATCCCAGAAGAGGAAAGTTACTAGTGGTGTAACTCAAGGGTCTGTTTTGGGTCCATTACTGTTTAATTTGTATGTAAATGATATATGGAGAGGTCTGAATGGTGATATGCAGTTGTTAGCAGATTATGCAAAGTTGGGAAGAGCTATCAGGAGTAGAGCAGATGCTGTAGCTTTTCAAGAGGACTTGAATACATTGGCTGAATTGGTAAAATTAGTGGGGATGTCAATTCAATGTTTCAAAGTGTAAGGTTTTGAAATTTGGGAAGCAGAGATGGGATGTAAAGTACACAATCAGTGGAAATATCTTGGAAGAGATAGAGGAGATGAGAGATCTGGGTGTGATTGTAGACAATGACCTAAAATTTTGGGGACATGTTACTAAAATTGTGAAGACCACATAGCAGGTAATGGGAATGATGTGGAAGACACTGACTTGTAGAAGCAAGGATGTTATGGTTCCTTTGTATAAGACTTTGACCAGGCCACATATGGATTACTGTGCACAGATCCGGTCACCTGATTTTCAAAAAGATGATGTGTTGGAAAACGTTCAGAGGCCATTGACTAAGGTGGCTTCTAGTCTCTGGAATGTAGAGTATGAAGACAGATTGACAAAATGCAATTTGAAGAAATTGGTGGATAGAAGGAGGAGGGAGGATATGATCGAGACATATAAGCTGTTAAGAGGTTATTACCAGATTAATGTCAGGGAGATTTTGCACAGAATGGGTGAGGATAGCAGGAGAACAAGAAATCATCCCTGGAAGCTGTATAAGAAGGGTGTGAGCAAGGGAGTGAGGAGCAGATTTTTTGCATGGAGAGTGGTGAGTGATTGGAATGCATTGCTTGAGAGTGTGGTGAGTGCAGAGACAGTGAATATATTTAAGGTGTGGTATGATAAACTGTGTGTATAAACAGTGGACCTCCCACAATGAGTCTTTGACTCCATGGAGGTTTTTTATAATAATAATAATAATAATCCGACAAGTTTTATTAGTCGTAAGACTAACATCTTCAGGGGGGGAAAGAGAATTAACAGTTTAAAGTACAAACTATAAAAAATTATGAAAAACAAGTTCATTTGTTGGTATTATGAACATTGAAAAAGTTCGTTAAAAAAACCGAATAACATATCTATACAACCGTTAATGCGTGTTTGTTGGAGACGGTGCTATTTGTTGTCGCATTCTGGTTCACACTCACTCTGTCCGAGGTCTGAAGTGGGTAAATTTTTAATAAATGATGAATAAACTTGGTTTAAAATTAAATAATAGCGAGTTTAGATGTTGTCCGCCTTTTCACAAAGATTCCAAGAAATGAAACAATAAACATCCTGGAGAATATCTTTCCACCGGACATTGTACAGCTCTACGAACAGTGCATAAAAAACAAGTTCTTTTTTATGACAAACTCTGGGAACAAAAAGGACTAGCAATGGGTTTATCCCTCTCACCAGCTCTAACAAATCCCCCAGATGGAAAATTTTGAAAATAATGCTTTACAAAACTGGCATATAAAACCAAAAATATAGCTACGCTATGTGGACAATATCTTCATCATTTGGCCAGGAACAGCACTAGAACTGATTGCATTTAAAGACTATTTTAACAACTTACATCCAAACATGAAATTCACTCTGGAACTAGAAGAAGAAAAAAGAAAATATAGAAATAAATGAAAGAAAAAAACAGGTTTTCATTCTCCATCTATAGAAAACCAACAAACACAGGAAGATTTCTTCATGCTACTTCACACCACCACCCCAAGCAAAAAATAGGCCTAATAAAAACTTTAAGGGATAAAGCATACAACATCCCCAGTACAGAAGAAAAGCGGAAAGAAGAAATAAAATATTTAACACAGATCCTACAACTGAATGGTTACACAACTAAGATAATTAAGAAAATTCTCAGTACAGCACCTACAAAAAAATTAAATAAGACTTCAAGAATGCAGTCACCCTTCTTTATATGAAGAATGTAACAGATAAATTAGCCAAATTACTCTACAAGTACAACATAAAAGTGACTTTCCTGCCACTTGAAAAAATATCAAAATCTCTTCATCCTCCAAAACCCCCTTATGTGAATATTATAATATTCATTGTTCCTGTGGCATTTTTTAAGTGGCTCAGACAGGGAGTTTGGGGGAAATCTGCATGAGCGAACATCAAAAGGATGTACAAAAGAAGAGAAAACGTAAATCTGACTTAGCATATCACATAGCTTCTACTGGTCATGATGTACTCTGAGATATTATTATTATCATCATTCAGGCCTCCATGGAGTCAAAAGACTCATCATGGGAGGTCCTTTCTAAGAAACACAAGTCTATCAAGATTCATCGACGGAGGTCCCTCCTGGGAAACACAAAGTCTATCGTACTACTCCTTAAACGCATTGACCATTCTTGCTCTCAAAAATCTATCACGCAATACATTCCATGGTTCAACCACCCTCCATGCAAAGAAACCACTCCTAACCCTCTTTCTCACAGTTTTCTTTCGTAACTTCCAGGGATGGCCCCTTGTCATGACTCCTTCCTGCTGTTCAATGAAACGAAAGACCTCCCCAGTGTCAACCCTGTAACCACCTCTCAATAGTTTAAAAGTCTCAATCATATCACCTCTCCCTCTTCTATCCACCAGACTCTGCAGTCCACATTCCCTCAGTCGATCCTAAAAACTAACATTGTACATACTGAAACCATCTTTGCTATCTGCCTTTGTACCCTTTCCACAGTTAATTAATCCTCTTCAAATCCTGGGGACCAGATCTGAGAACAATAGTCTAAGTTGGATCTGATCAGAGTCCTATACAATGGAATGATAACCCTTTTACCTCTGCAGGTCAGTATCCTTCTCATTATTGCAGAAATCCTCTGTGTTATCTTCACTAACTTTGCAATATATCCCCTAAATTTCAGGTTTCTATCAATCATCAACCCCAGAGCTCTTGTCTCCCCTACTTCCTCCAGTTTAACTCCTCCCATAGAGTATGCAGCGTCCCATCGATGTATCCCAAACCTCAAGACCTTACATTTTGCTACATTAAACTGACACTCCCCATTCATTTGCCCAGCTATCTAGCTTATTCAAATCCTTTTGCAGGGCTACCACATCTGCACTATTAATAATAACCCTTCCCAGCTTCGCATCATCCAAAAACAACTGAATATCCCCTTGCAATTCACGGACAACGTCATTGACATAAAGGTTAAACAATATAGGTCCCAGTACTGAGGCTTGTGGAACCTCACTTGTAACCTTCTGCCTCTTTGATATTGCTCCACCATACACAACTCTCTGATACCTATTGGACAGCCAATCCTAAATCCAGTTGACCAATCTGATATCCAGACCCATGTGCTACAAATTGAATATTAGCTTTTCATGTGGCATCCTGTCAAATGCCTTTGCTAAATCTAAGAAAATTGCAGTATATGCCTTTGCCTCATCTAATGCTCTTGTAACTTTATTATAAAAGGCTAGCATATTGCTAAAACAAGACTGCCCCTTCACAAATCTATGTTGGCTCTCACAGATAACACTATCCTCATCTGCTCAATGCTGTATACGGTCCCTCACTACTTTCTCCAAGATCTTACTAACAACTGATGACACACAAACTGGCCTATGATTAGACACTTCTAGTTTGCTACCTCCCTTATACAGTGGCACTATCTCACCTTCCATCCATTCCATGGGCACCTTTCCTGCAGCCAGTCATTGAAAAGCCAGGTCAAAGGCACTGTCAGTTCCCTAGCTCATTCTCTCAAAACTCGTGGTGAAATACCATCTAGTCCCACAGCTTTACCGACATCAAGAGTACTCAATATTTGGAATACACTCCCCTCCTGCACCTCTTAACCTTGAACCTGCCCTATCCCTCTAGTATTCAAATTGACTCCTACAGGATGAAATACTCCAATAAAGTGTTCATTAAACAATTATTCCACTATGTCCTCTGCATCAGTCACTCTATTCCCATTTTTATCTCACAATGTCATTCTTCCACAGTCATTTCTCCTCCTACTGGCCACATCGCTAAAAAATTCCCTAGGATTTTCCTTGGATCTAAGGGCCAATCTTTTCTCATATTCCAGTTTCACCTTCCTTACAATACTAGTCACTCTCCTGGCCTGTGTCTTATATTCTTCATGCATCTTCTCTTCACCTGTCTCCCTATATCTCTTCCATAGCCTCTTTTTCACATGCAGTGCCTGTTTAATATTGTTTGTCATCCATTTTACTCCAAATTGTGTCCTCTTCTTCACTTGTGGAATACAGCTTTCCATTGCTGCTAACAAATATTCCTTCACAATTTCCCAAGCAGTAATGATATCCCGGCCTTCCAATTCCTCCCTCCATGAAACTTCCCCAAGTTGATGCTTAAGACTATTATAATCACCTGCCTTATAATTCCACATATGTTCCCATCTCTTTGATACTCCTGCATGTCTATTCATCTTCCAAGTCAAAACCACATGGTCACTCTTTCCAACTGGTGGGAGAGATGTCATCTCAGTTATTATCAACTCTTTTGATGATAACTAAATCCAAAACTCTTGAACCTTTTGTTCTCTGTTACATGTTGCCTAAGTCATTTGTTCCTCAAGAATTCTAGAAATTCCATTTCCTTATTGCGACATGCATCGTCCTTTCCCCAATTTATACTGGTGTAGTTAAAATCTCCCATAACAATCATTCTTCTTGCACTTGCCACGCTCAACTGTCTCAACATCTCCTGGTCCCCACCCTCTGAACTCCTTGGTCTGGTTCAACAAACATGTCCTATAGATTCCTCTTCCTAATTTATACTGCTGTAGATAAAATCTCCCATAACAATTATTCTTCTTGCACTTGCCACGCTCAACTGTCTCAACATCTCCTGGTCCTCACCCTCTGAGCTCCTTGGTCTGTAGCAACAAACATGTCCTATATTGATAAGAATTGTTTCACAAGAAAATTTAAAGAGGACAGCAAATATGATTAAAATTCTTACACAGTGGAACCAAAAAAGGTCCGATTTTAAACCAAATTTGCTCATCGTTTATTAAGAATTTACCCACTTCAGACCTCGGACAGAGTGAGCATGAACCACAGAATGTGACAACAAATAGCATTTTCTCCAACTAAAATGCATTAACGGGTGTATAGATCTGTTATTCGTTTTTTTAATGAACTTTTTTGATTATATGAGACATTTTCTTTGGAATTTTTGGATCATGATTTTTTATAAATATATGTTACAATCATCAACCAGTTTCACCAGCTTTGATCTGTCATGCTTCTCCAGGACGAAAATGGTTACATTAACATTAAATGCTAAAACAGAAGAATGCAGTAACGACCTTAAAATCAGTAAAAAAATTGAAAAGGATGAGCGACATTAAGAGCATAAAGCATGGAGAATTAATCATTGTTAGTAGATTGTGTTTTATAGTTTTTTTTGCCTAATTCAGTTCTGCTAAACATAGTGAATTTATAAAACTTTTCCAAATGTCTTTTAATATCATGCTTTGATTTCTATTGAGATTGTCTCCTGTATGGAGTACCACTGCAGCCTCTTTAAAGTTTCCACATTTGAAATCTTCAATGTACGGCATGGAGCTGTTGTCCCAATCAATGGAATGGTTCGAAATTGAGAAATGATGTGCTAATCCTGAGTGTCTGTTCTGTTGTTGTTGTTGACATCTCTGATATAATCTCTTTTTCGAATTTCTAGGCTTTGTCATGTTTGGCCTACATAATGCAGTCCACAGGAACATGGGACGGTGTATGCTCGTGTGTATTTTTAGAAAGCGATACTGACCTTAGGAGATCTTAATATGTACCGTGTAGTTAAAATAGGTTTAAAGGCAACCTTGACGTTGAAAGGCATCATGATTTTTGCTATTTTGGTGGAGACTGAGCCTGCATAAGGTATGACGATGGATGATGTGTATTGTGTCACTTGAGGTTGTCATTGTGGGCTGTTTCTATAGAGGATCTTTTGAATTATATTTTGTGGATAACCAGTTTTGGATAGAGTTTTTGATATGAGTGAGAGCTCATCTAGTAGATCTTTTTCTTCTATGATGTTATTTATTGCTCTGTTTTTGAGCATATGTATAATGCTCTGTTTTTGAGTATATGTATGGTGCTAAGTTTTTGTGCCTAATGATGAGGATTTAAATTGAAGATAATGTCCAGTGTCTGTAGGTTTGCGGTAGATTGTGAGCTTGATTTGTTTATTATCCTGTTTTTTTACTAATATGTCAAAAAAAGGTAATTGATGGTTGTTTTCTAACTCTAATGTAAACGTGATTTTTTGGTGGAAACAATTTATTGTTTCCACCAAAAACTCGTGTAAGGCATTTTCCATGTCTTTCCAAATGATGAACACATCGTCTACATATCTCCATCAGACTGATGGTTTCAGAGCTATTTTTGATAGGATGTCATTTTCTATTTTTTCCATGAACAGATCCGTGCACGGTGGTGACAGGTTGCTGCCCATGGCTAAGCCTTCCAGTTGTTGATACAATAAGTTGTTTACTTTAAAATAGTTTGATTTTAGGCGATGGCGGAAAAGCTGCGTAATGTCATTTGGAAAGAGATCTTCTATGATCTTAATTACTTCTTTGACTGGTACGTTCGTGGATAAGGACACTACGTCTAGACTTGCAAGTATATCCGTATTGGATATATTGATACTTTTTAGTTTTTCAATGAAATGCTGAGAGTTCTTTATGAATGAGTTGATTTCTTTATCTTCTCTTTCAACAGATTGGCTAGGTGTTTGGCTAGTAGGTATATAGGAGAATTTTTGTCGTCCACGATTGGGTGAAGCAGAACTCTGACTTTATGGACTTTTGGTACACCAAAATATAAGCATGGTGGTAATGGATGTAGAGAATTCTTGAGGCCATCTAGTCATATTGCATATTAAGAGATTGGTCTCTTTGTGGTTTTTCATGGTTGAATCTACATCTAATATGTGATAGGTAGACGAGTCAGAAACTAAAGCATCGATATATTCGCTATGTAATCTTTGGTATTCATAATAATGTTATTATTATTATATCACATCTAAAGGGAGTTCAAAGACTGATCAAGGGAGGGCATCAACTCTACAACTCACTACTCCACCAACCTTCATCATCTAACACCAGCGCCATCTACTGCCGACTACCACCACTAGTGCTTTCACAGACAATCGCAAACATTCATGCTCATATCGGGATTCGAACTTGCAGCCTTTTGACTGGAGAGCGGATACGCTGACCACTCGGCCAATCAGGCTGGCATGCCAGCCTGGTTGGCCGAGGGTTTTCTTTTCAGAGGGTATAATATTATGTTTTGGTGGTTTTGCGGTAGAGAGTATGATTGTACTTTTAAATCTTATGTCATTTGCTACTTGCTCTGAAAATGAAGACATCCCAAAATAGATTTTATGAGTAATATTGAAAAAGGTCTTTCTTCATTTTCAGAGCAAGTAGCAAATGACATAAGATTTAAAAGTACAATCATACTCTCTACCTCTTATTTTTAGTACTTGTTTAGTTTTTTAAAAACAGTTCTCTAATAAACATGTAGTTACAAGACCAGAATTTTTCTATTGAACTTCTTAACCACAGAAACCTACGCATGAATAAGTACAGAATTTCTTGATATCTTTAATTTATAGTATAACCAAGTCGAAAAACTTCCAGCAACTATCTCTAATCCAGAGTATTTTAACCATAAGGTGTGACACCTATTGGCTATTCATATTTAAAAATATGACTTCTGCATTACTTCAACTTTAGTATCACCTCTAGGTCTGGCTCCCACTGATGAGACGTCAATAAAGGTAGAAGTTGAGTTGAAGACATACCAGTGACACTGGTAAGTCTTCATTAATCATAGCATCTCCTTTCTGCATTGCCTCATTAGCCACCATGAGTTATGGCTTATAGCCACCATGACGTCAATAGCCACCATGAATTATGGAAGTATGCTCAGAATGATGAATGTGGCATAGCCCTCGCCGAATGAGCTGAGACCTCCAATATCTACTTGATCTTTGACGCTAAAGAACGTGGCATCTTCAGATCAGCAGCATGGAGAAGAGACTATAATCCTGGCCTCTGCTTCGTCACCTCTGAATGAACCTCTACCTGCTCAAAGAATATTCTCAGTGGCTTCCCTCACAGCCAACATCAACTGGTCCTCCATGAAGTGGGCATAAAAATACCTCTTGTACGATCAATTCCCCACCCTGGATGGAATCTTAGAAGAGCCGACTGGGAAAAATATGCCATTGACCTTGAGTGTGTTCATTTCATACCTCCTGTACCCAATAACTACAATTGATTTGCAGGAGCTGTCATCTCTACAGCTAAAAATCATATCCTCAGGGGCTACAGAAAGGAGTATATCCCTGGATGGAACGAATGGAGTGAACAGCTTTGAGAAATTTATGGGCAGTGATCTGGAAATCACAGAAGATCTCCTCCATGACTTGGATGCAGCAAAGCAAGACAACAACGCTGGATCGAAACAGTTGAGGAACTGGACCTCAGGCACTCCAACAGGAAGGCTTGGAGTGTATTGCGGAAGCTAGGAGGCGCTATAATGATGACTACTAAAAAGACAGATGTCACACCAAACCAAGTTGCTAACCATATTACTAGAATCTCAAGATGCCAATGTGACAAAAACCATACCATCGAAATTAAAAGAGAATCCTGAGACTTGAAGGCAAAACTACAAGACGAATCAGAATATTACTACTTTAAAAAATGGAGACTGCAACCAGCTAAAGTAAATCTGAAGTGTCAACATTCCATCTCAGCAATAAATTGGCATATTATGAGCTGAACATTCCATTTGGAAATTCAGTTCTACACCATTACAAATATCCAAAAGACCTAGGAGTTACACTTGATCACACCTTATCATATAAGAAACATGCTGAAAACACAGCTGGAAAAATAAGAACTAGAAACAACATCATCCAGAAATTATGTGGCACTTCTTGGGGTGCAGCAGCAACCACATTAAAAACATCTGCACTCGGATTGGTTTTTTCATTGGCAGAGTACTGCAATCCTGTTTGGCTCAGCAGCTGCCATACCAAACTAATTGACTGCCAGCTTAACACCACAATGTGACTTATCACTGGAACCATAAAAACAACTCCTATTTACTGGCTCCAATGCTGAGTAACATAACACCACCAAACCTACAAAGACATGATGCTCTACTACATGAATATGATAAAATACTCAGAAATACTGGATTGCCTATACACAGTGAGATGCTAGAGCTACAGCTCAACAGACTGAAATCAAGAAAGTCCCCTCTCTGTGAAGCTAAACACCTGAGAACAACCAACTACAATACCAAAAACAATGGAAACAAACATGGAGCATAAATACCAATGCTCAACTCCAAACTTTGTTTGATAGGCATTATCTCAACATCCCGGGTATGGAACTGAGCCGAAAGACATGGACAAGACTGAACAGGATTCACACTGGACATGGAAGATGTGCAAGCTCTCTGTACTTGGGGAAAAATTCCCTCACCGGAATGTGACTGCTGGCACCCGAATCAATCAACCACATCTCTACTGAGTACAGTCTTTGTGCATACCCAGGTCAAAGAAACGACTTCATGGAGGCAACATGCCTGTTATAGACTGGATCAGACACCTCGATCTTAACCTATAAGTGTTTTATTTTTGTTGAAAGTATAAGTATCTTTGTTTTATTCTAATTTTTTGTCACATCTTTTTTATTTATTTTATTTTATTTTATTTTTTTTATTACTATAGCCCGCTTAAGCACTGTTCAGCGGGCTATAGTAAAAAAAAAAAATCTAGAACTAGATGTGTGAGTTTTATTGAAAGCAGATAAAAACTGATTACAGAGTATGTGAGATTAAATTATTGTATATTAATGACAACGAACACTATCAGCAAATTCTCATATTTTTATCACAAATTATAATAAAACCATTAATGTGAATGACGTAACTATGTTTGTGTTTTTAAAATCTTATTAAACTCGGGTTCCAATTTTGAATACTGTATTTTGACGTGATATATTTCATTCAGGAAAAAGTTTGTTCACAAAGATACGTCGTCCCAAAAATAGAGATAAATTTACAAGCAAATTTCTTCAAATTTGCTTGTAAAATTTTGTAAAATTCGAATTTTTTTTTCTTCGTTAGTCGATTTTAACCGACCTTTTACACTCAGAAAGACCGTAACTTGGATTACGGTTACTTTTTGCTATTTGGGAATATATTTTGAACACAATTTTAATTAATGCATTTGAGATCTTTTTTTTTTTGCGGATTCTTATTGAAAAATTAGTCCAATTCGCGGGCCGCATCTGACCCGCGGGCCGTAGTTTGGAGACCTCCTGCACTAAATAAATAAATTGCCTCATTAAATATATGAGGATTACAAGAAACTATATGGAAACTTATGCCATAATATTAGATTTTTGTTTCTCCAAGAACCATACTTCTGTAGATATAAAGATATAAAAACTTTAACAGATAGATATTGACTTTTTTTTTATTGGAGCTTTGGAAGATTTAACAGAGTTGGAGTAGGCATTCTTATTCTTGGCCCCCTCCTTGGATCATTCTGTAATATCCAAAGGGATGCAGAAGGGTGAATCTTGACAATAGAATGGAAATACTGTGAATGTCTAACAAGATTTATAAATGTTTATGCCCTATCCAGTGGAACAATTAGACGAAAAGTCTTCCAGGAATTGGAGCCATATTTATATGGTGACTGCTACATCATAGCAACTGAAGACTGGAATTGTATAGAAAAACCCCGCATTAGACAAAATAGGAGGACATCCCAGGGGTGATAAAGTGGGATATGCACAGTTAAAAACATGTCTCGACAATGCTCAACTAGTAGACATATCGGGGATTCACAGTCCTAATCTCCAGGCTTACATGTACATGAATCAAGTTATTGGTACTCGTATTGATCTAATTTAATTTCTTTTTCCCTTATAAATAGGATGATTCAGATAAAACATCTTGATATCAACATGTCAGATCATAATACAGTTCTACTTAACTTCCACTGCAAGGAAAAAGTAGAGATCTGTTCCAGACCATGGAGACTTCCACCAAATTTTTCGTTGATCTTTTCAACCAAATTCCAGACCTTCTGTTCAAATTGGAATAATGTTACCTGGAATTCAGATATGTGGTTAAAATTCAAACAAGCAGTAAAACAGAATATAATAGAATGGGGAAAGGCACAGGTTTTCCTCAAAAGGAAAAAGTTGAGAGACCTATAAAGAGATTGATGATGAAAATTTTTTTTCTCACACTTGGATAAAGGATTAAACTAATTTTATTATACTCTAACCAAGTGAAAAATAAATTTTCAACATCTTTCTCTAAATCCAGAGTAATTTATTAAAAAAAGGGTGGCACACCATTTGGCAACTCCTATAGGTAGATATGACCCGCTAATTCTTCGCCTGGTATCTCCACTTGGGCCTGGCTCCCACTGAAGAGACCTCAATAAAGATCGAAACTAGTCTGGGTTGTGGCCCTTCCCTTAATGCATAACATTAGACATATCCGCAAGGAGATGTGTTTTGCATTATGGGAGATACTGAGATAGGAGTGTTGGTAACTTTCTCCACCTTTGCAATGAGTTGCCTTGGTGTTGTACCACCTTACCCCAGTCCTGAAGATACTTTCAGGCGCAAACTTTGTTTGCTCACACTTAGATAAAGGATTAAACTAATTTTATTATACCTATAAAGAGAAAAGCTCGTTTGCAACAAACCAATGCAGTGGTATGGAATGTAGCAACATCATTAGAAGCATTAATATAGAGATAGAAGTGGAAAGACAGAAATAAGTGAAAGAAAGAAATTTGAAGATAAGAACACAGCAGCAGCACCGAGCAGACAGCATTCAGCTGTATACTTCAATAGACAATTCACTAATTTTGCAAAGAAAGGACTATCACTCAAATCTGTGTTAATGGAGAGGACATGTCCACCACTCAAGACATCCTTGACTCCTTTCAAAACATTACAAAAATCTGTTTGAAGATAATAGTACTGTTGGAAATTTATAACTCTTGGAACATTAATGGCTTTCCTGTTCATATCCAAGATGGGCTTTACAGATCCATTACAGCATCTGAAATTACCACAGTCTATAAAGAATGCTAGACAAGAAAATTCCCAGGACCTGATGGTCTAGGGATAGAACTTCATTGCGAAGCCTGGGATTTTATTATTATTATTATTATTATTTCGAGCAACTCCAAGGAGTCAACAGACTCATCGAGGGAGGCCCTAACATCATGTCAAGAACAGCTATTCGACATTCATACAGTATCTATCATACCTCGCCTTTAACTCATTCACAGTCACAGCCCCCACAACAGACTCTGGCAGCTTATTCCACTCATTCACCACTCTCCAAGTAAAAAACCTAGCTCTAACACCCCTGCTAACCACATTCTTGCCCAGCTTCCATGTATGTCCCCTATTCCTCCCACCACCAGTCCTATTCTCAAAAATATCTTCTGGATTAATCCTCTAGAAACCCTTCAGTAATTTGAATGTCTCAATCATATCACCCCTTTTCTGCCTATCAATCAATTTTTGCAACCCACAAATCTTCAACCTGTTCTTATAAGGTTCATTCCACAGACCTGCTATCATCTTGGTCACTCGTTTCTGGATCCTCTCCACCTCCTCCTCCCTATCAAGAAGAAACCCTGGCACCCATATCCGGGCACAGTAGTCTAGATGGGGTCTTATCAAGGCTTGATATAGTGGAACAATAACTTGTTTGTCTCTGCTTGTTAAAGTATTTTTCAGCAACCAAGTGATTTGATGCGCTGATTTAGCCACTTTTGCAATGTGCCCCCTAAACTTCAACTCCCTATCCACCAACACTCCCAAATCCCTGGCGTAATCAATCTCCTGGAGTATGGTTGCACCAGTGTGATATACTGCTGCTAATCTTTTCACTCCAAAATGCATAACCTTACACTTTGCCATATTAAATTGACATCCATTTTTCCTAGCCCAGTCCTCCAAACTATCCAAGTCATCCTGCAAAATTTTGATATTCTGTGCGCTCACAATTGCTCTACCCCACTTTGCATCATCAGCAACAGGTGAACACTTCCTCTCAGATCCTTTCCTATATCGTTAATGAACAAATTGAAAAGCAGTTGTCCAAGAACAGAACCCTGTGGCACACCACTAGTCACAAGCCATCTTTTGGACTCCACTCCTGAATACACCACTCTCTGGTATCTCTCCATCAACCACCCACCTATCCATCTTACCAACCCTATATCTATCCCCCATTTGCTCCAGTTTACTGATTATAGTTCCATGTGGTATCCTGTCAATGGCCTTGGCAAGGTCCAGTAGAATGACTGTAAACCCATTACCCTTATCCAGTTCAGCCATTACTGTGTTATAAAACGTGAGCAATTACTGAGGCATGATCTACCCTTCACAAAACCATGTTGTCCCCCATACAGTATCCCATTTTCATGTATCCAATCCTGTATTCTTCTCTTGACTAATTTCTCCAAGAGACCTTGACAACGATTCCTGATATGCTAATCGGTCGGTAATTTACAACAGCAGTCTTGGAACCTCCTTTATGCAGTGGAACTATTTTCCCCTCTTTCCACCCCCTCGGGACTAACTCAGACCCGAGACTCAAATTAAACAAAATGGTCAAGGGTACTGACAATTCTTTAGCCCCTTCACATACAACACAAGCTGGTATACCAGACAATCCCACAGATGTATTGACATTGAGGTTTTGCAATAGACTACTCACCTCCACTTCATTCACCACAATTCCCATATAATCTATTGGTTCATTCATTTCTGCAATGTCACCACCTGGAAGATATATTCTTTCAAAGTGCTCACTCAGTAATTCAACTATATCAACTGATTCGGTTACCTCCCTACCATCGGCATTCTTTAAAATCATTCTGCCATATACATTTTTTCTTTTATTTGCAACATATGGAAAAAGCTGTTTAGGATTCTCTTTAGCCTGCATGGCCAATGTTCTTTCGTAATCCTTTTTTGCTTTTCTTACCACACTCGTTACCCTTCTGGCCTGCACTTTATACCGTTCATGTACCTGTCGGTCACCTTTCTCCTTAAATTCCCTCCATAGTTGTTTCTTTTTTTTTCAGCTCAAGCTTAATGGTGTTATTCATTCATTTAACCCCTACTTGATTTATTATTCGGACTCTAGGTATACAGTCAGCCATTGCTTCATGCAAACACTTCTTAACCACCTCCCATGCACTATCAACTTCTAGCCTTTGCAGTTGTACATGCCATGGCACTGAACCACTCAATCTCCTAAGCTTGTCATACTTACAAGCCTGATAATTCCACATGTACCTGGTCTTAATTGTAAATTCCACACCTTTAGCCACCTCCCAAGTCAAGACCCTATGATCACCCTCGCCAATTGGTGGCAACATGGTGATATTCGTTACAGCCAAATTCTCAGATGCAATTACCAGGTCAAGCACTCTCTGACCCATAGTATTTTCCATTACATGCTGTCGCAGATAGTTATCCCTTAATAACCACATAAAATCCAGTTCCTTCCTCCCATGTGTCCTCTCCTCCTTCCAATCAATGTTACCATGGTTGAAATCTCCCATAATAATTACCCTCCTTCCACTCGTTTCTTCTATTTGCTTATGCGTACTATCTCCACCATCGATTCCATCACCTGGTCTATAGAAGCACCTAAATGTATATCTAGTTCTGTTAGTTTCAATTTCACACCAAATAGCCTCAAATGTGCTCTTTTCTCTATCCTGCAGTTCCACTTCTATTCTTCTTGGCTGTAGCTCATCAGCTATCATCAATAACACTCGTCCCCCCCCCCCCATTTTATTCTCCCTGTTACTCCTGAACACACCATACACCTCACATTCAATCCTACTAGCTGTGTTATCTTCTGTCAGCCATGTTTCACTAATGCCAATAACCTGTGGTCTGGAAGTGCCAACCAAGGCCAAAAATTCTTCCTTTTTTGTTCCTAATACTTCTGGCATTTGTATACATGAATTGCAGAAGCCGATTTGTCCCATCCCTATTTTGATGCCTTATACTAACTATTCCATTCTGATTCGTGGTCTTTCCTACTCGCTTGGGCATGTTGCACACATTCACATACTCAACTGTCTCCCTAAAATCTGCATATCTACTCCTCCCCCCTAATAACTCTAGTTTCCCTGATTCTGCACATTCACTTCCACTACATTCGACAACACCTTTTCAAGTCTCCGTACACCAAATCCATTCAAATGTAAACCATCCATTTTATATAAATCCTTTCGCCCATCGAACTCATTCTACACATCCACAAATTCCACACCACTCATGAAACATAATTCACGCATAAAGTCATTGCAATTATGGCCCTCCTTCTATACTCTTCACTGTCATACTGCGGCACACCAACTGTCATACAGACTCACCAACCTAACTCTCTCAGTCTTCTCTTTTGCTACTTCAAGCAATTCCTTCACATCCTCACTCATAGCCTTTTTGTTTCCTTTCAAATCATTTGTCCCTGCCACCACCATCAATTTTTTGACCCGCTGCTTTTGCATTCTAATTGACTCGCTTACATTCTTAACATTTGCACCGGGTTGGTACGATTTTGTTAAACTCTCAACTAAAACACCTCTTACTAAGGAATCTCCATAAAACACACGCTCTTTCATTTTGTTTATACTCACTATCATACCCTTATTTTTTCTATCATACTTTTGCCGATTATTAGTCAGTACGCTTGGTGAACATTTTTACCAATGCTCCCGCTGCCGATTTACCTTATGTATTGCTCCATAATAAAGCGATCTCACCTCATTGTGTCAGTGTCATAATTTTTATTCTCCATTGAGTCATTCAATCGTTCTGTATGTTTACCTTCATTCTCACTTTCAATGCCACTCTCACAGCTATCAGGTACTACCTCGCAAATGTCACCCTTCATACCTCGAATATCACTGTTATCTAGATTCTCACTTTCATCAATGATATCACTCACATGACCTGAAGCACTCTTTAAATCCTCACATTCTTTACACTTTTTGCACACGTTCACTCCACTATCGTTGTTTAACCAGACTCCAACCGCTCTCGCATACATTTCGCAAACGGTACACTGAATCAAATCCTTTAAGTTAAGATTTTTAGACAAATATGGCGACCTGGACGCCATCTTTGTATACCTCTTTATAGGAGCCATGTGCACAGATAATCGTATCTGTCAATTTACTATTAAAATACTCAAAAAACCACACAAAAATCACCCAGACATGCTAAAATACTAAAAGTAAACAATACTATGCAAATTCATCAATTTTTATTCAAAATATCACTTATCTGTTCAGGAGCTATCCACAAACACGACATACCATATAGCCCTGTAGTGGCTAGACCCAATTCTTTTTTCAAGTGAATTTGTAGCAAGCCATACCGTCCTCATTCCAAAACCTAATAGGGATCGCACTTTAATCAGCAGCTGGAGATCAATTTCTCTATCTAATACTGACTACAAGATATTTTTCTGCATTATCAATAACAAGCTCAAAGCAGGAATGAGATACATAATTAAAAGCACACACGGGAGTATGGAGTACCAGGTCGAGCAGTAGAATTTAATCTATTTCTGCTATGTGATCTAATCCCTTTAGGGAACACGAAAAAGTAGTCGATAGCAGTGCTATCAGTAGACCTTACTCAAGTATTTGATAATGCCTCGCATCCCTTTCTATTCCACATCCTCCAGCAAATTGGTGTAGGTCAAACGCTGCTATTCATTATCAAAGTAGCCTATGCCAATTCAACTACCCACCTACTAGTTAATGGATTCCTGTCAGACCTGGTTAAAATTCAAAAAGGAGTAAAGCAAGGTTGTCCTCTTAGTCCACTGCTCTTTTCATTGGTTCTTGAACAATTCTTACAGGAAGTTGACAATACACATGCTGTGCAAGGAATAACAGTTCCTTGAACTATGAAGGAAAATAAGGTATATTAGCATATGCTGATGATGATGTAGTGGGCACTTTGAAGGATAATGATTTCATATATATTTTTTTGGTATTTTGAAAAAATTCAGCAAGATCAGTAGACTGACTGTAAGTGAGCAAGAGGTGTTTGGGGAGTTGAGTAAACTAGATGTAAATAAGGCTGTGGGACTTGATAATATATCACCGCATATTCTGAAGAAATGTGCCATGGAGTTGACACCTGCTTGACATATTTTTTTAATAGGAGTCTTGCACTTGGTCAAGTTCCTAAGGAGGGCAAGATTGTGTCACTTCATAAAGGAGGTGATCGAACTCAAGCATCAACCTATAGACCTATCTGTGTGTCAGGTGTTGTGGTTAAGTTGTTGGAGAAGCTTGTGAGAACTAGGATCCAGAGTTGGGTTGACAACAATGGTATTATCTTTGATGGGCAGCATGGATTTGCTAAAGGGAGGTCATGTTTTAGTAATCTACTTACTTATTACAATAAAATGACTGCTTCCTTGGACAGAGGAGAAGGATATACAGTAATATACTTGGAATTCGCAAAGGCTTTTGATAGAGTACCTCATGATAAGTTGACAGTCAAATTAGAGCAGATGGGGTTGGATATTAGATTATGCATTGGATTGGAGACTGGCTAGCTGATAGGTATCAACAAGTTGTGTGTGGGGGTGTGATATCCAGGAAAAGAAAAGTCACTAGTGGAGTGCCTCAGGGGTCTGTTTTAGGGCCATTACTGTTTAACTTGTATATTAATGATATTGACGAAGATTTGGATGGAGATATTCAGTTGTTTGCAGATGATACAAAGTTGGAACAAACCATAAAGAGTAGTAAAGATGTTGTGGCCTTGCAAGAAGACTTGGATAGATTGAGTGATTGGGCACGGAAATGGGGATGTGAGTTCGATTTTTCAAAATGTAAGGTTTTAAAATTTGGTAAACAAAGATGGGATGCAGAAGTTATGTTTGGTAAGAATATATTGTTGGAGGTAGAGGAAATGAGAGATCTGGGGGTGATAGTGGATAAGGATCTAAAATTTAGGGGACACATCGCTAAAATTGTGAAGACAACACAAATCTTCTGGGAATGATGCAGAGGACACTGTAGAAGTAGGGAGATTCTTGTTCCATTGTATAAGGCTTTGATTAGGCTACACATGGACTATTATGCCTAGATTTGGTCACCTGGTTTTCAGAAGGATGAAGAGATGTTGGAAAGGGTCCAAAGGCGATTGACTAAGGTAGTTTCTTACCTCTGGAATGTCAAGTATGAGGAAAGATTGAGAAGATGCAACTTGCAGAATCTGGTGGACAGGAGGAAGATGGGAGTTATGATAGAGACCTACAAGTTATTAAATGGTTGTTATAGGATCAGTGCTGGAGAGGATCTACAGAAAATAGTGGGAGATCAGGGGAGAACCAGAGGTCATCCGTGGAAACTGTATAAAGAGGGTGTGAGTAGGGGAGTGAGAGGCAGGTTTTTTCATGCAGAGTTGTGAATGCCTTGCCTGAGAGTGTGGTGTCTGCAAAGAGTTTGAGTGTGTTTAAGACACGGTATGATGAGATGTGTGTGTGTGATAAAAGGACCTCCCAGATGAGTCTTTGACTTTATGAAGTCTTGGGGTAATAATAATAATTAACTACTAATGCGAACAAGAAGCTTGTGAGAACTAGGATCCAGAGTTGGGTTGACAACAATGGTATAATCTTTGATGGACAGCATGGATTTGCTAAAGGGAGGTCGTGTTTTAGTAATCTACTTACTTATTACAATAAAGTGACTGCTTCCTTGGACAGAGGAGAAGGATACACAGTAATATACTTGGATTTCGCAAAAGCTTTTGATAGAGTGCCTCATGATAAGTTGACAGTCAAACTAGAGCAGATGGGGTTGGATATTAGATTAGTGCATTGGATTGGAGACTGGCTATCTGATAGGTATCAACAAGTTGTGTATGGGGGTGCAATATCCAGGAAAAGGAAAGTCACTAGTGGAGTGCCTCAGGGATCTGTTTTAGGGCCATTACTATTTAACTTGTATATTAATGATATTGGCGAAGATTTGGATGGAGATATTCAGTTGTTTGCAGATGATGCAAAGTTGGGACGAACCATAAAGAGTAGTGAAGATGTTGTGGCCTTGCAAGAAGACTTGAATAAATTGAGTGATTGGGCAAGCAAATGGGGATGTGAGTTCAATGTTGCAAAATGTAAGGTTTTAAAATTTGGAAAACAAAGATGGGATGCAGAATTTATGCTTGGTGAAAATATATTGTTGGAAGTAGAGGAAATAAGAGATCTGGGAGTGATAGTGGATAAAGATCTAAAATTTAGGGGTCACATCGCCAAAATTGTGAAGACAACACAAAGACTTCTGGGAATGATGAGGAGGACACTGACATGTAGAAGTAGGGAGATTCTTGTTCCATTGTATAAGGCTTTGATTAGGCCACACATGGACTATTGTGCCCAGATTTGGTCACCTGGTTTTCAGAAGGATGAAGAGATGTTGGAAAGGGTCCAAAGGCGACTGACTAAGGTAGTTTCTGACCTCTGGAATGTCGAGTATGAGGAAAGATTGAAAAGATGTAATTTGCAGAGTCTAGTGGAGAGAAGGAAGAGGGGAGATATGATAGAGACCTACAAGTTGGTAAGGGGTTGCTATAGGATTAATGGTGGAGAAGTTCTACAGCGAATAGTGGGAGATCAGGGGAGAACCAGAGGTCATCCCTGGAAACTGTATAAAGAGGGTGTGAGTAGGGGAGTGAGAGGCAGGTTTTTTTCGTGCAGAGTTGTGAATGATTGGAATGCCTTGCCTGAGAGTGTGGTGTCTGCAGGGAGTTTGAATGTGTTTAAGACCCGGTATGATGAGATGTGTGTGAGATAAAAGGACCTCCTAGATGAGTCTTTGACTCCATGAGGTCTTGTTTAATAATAATAATAATAATAAGACAAAATTAAAAGTTTTTCAAAAGTGGGATCTTCGAGGCTTCCTTTTGGACTAACTCCTAAGAGAGAACCCCTCATTATACTTGGAATTCCATTCTCCATTTACCCAATATTACCAGTCCAAGAACTTATATTCAATAACCTAGAAACATTAGAAGACTGGAAAATAGGGCCACTTTCCTTTTTTTTCTAAAGCCATAGTACTTAAAACCATAATCTTTCCTGCTCAGTTGTACACAATAAATATTAGAGGCATCACAGAAACTGAAGAAAAACAATTATATAGTAAGCCTGTGCAATTTTTTTGGTCCAGCTGATACCAAGAAGTTAAAAAGGAATTTCTTCAACTATCAAAGAAGCATGGAGGATTTGGGCTTCCAGTTTTAAAATTCTGCTATTTAAGCAACACAGTTTCAAAAATACATAAAATATTGCAGACTAATCAAACATGTGTAGACCTTCTCCTGTACTACCTAGGTTTCAGCTTCCCCTGTTTGGAGCTAATGATTATAAAGGTCCAAAAATTTAAAATTGTTCCTAAATACTAAACACTTTGTGCTTAAATTTAAGACTGCTAAAACAATCTGGCATTTTCCATTAAAAAAAAAGTAAAATTTGGTATAAAGAAATCTTTAATCTCTTTCGCTTCAAAATTTCACATTTGGGTACTGACAACAATACTTTGTTTCACAATTTGTGGAAGTTCCAAGGATATCCTAACAGGAGGGATCCTATTTGGAGAATTGCATATTGCCGCCTTCCAGTCAACACCATCAAATGGAGGTATTTCAACATCAGGGATCCAATCTATGACATCTGTTACCAATTGGAAACAATAGAACATGCATCTACAGCTGCTCTCTTGCCTTGCACATTTGTAACAAATTATGTAATGTAATGTACTGGGCATTCCATTACAGCAGAACAGGTTATTATTTTTTTTTTTTTTGCAATATCCACCAAATGTAAGCAATGGGAAAAAATTTTTGATTTTTATAATTTTTATAATTAATGAATTAAAAACCATTTGTGGAAGGTTAGAAAAAAACATGGATTTGAAAACATGGATATGACATCCAAATGCTTTATAATATTGTATTGTGGAAATTTTATTGTTCAGTCAGACTATTTTTGTATTTAGAAAGAAGCATTCTAGGAGGTATCAAATTTATTACTAGATGGTGTAGACCACCCACATTATGCATTATTCACCAGGGAGAGATAAAATTCTGTCTATTCTTGCTGAGAAGTTTTTGTAAATAGTTCCATTTTCTTTATTCATTGTGGTCTTCTAGTCAATTGCAAGGATGACTGGAGAGAAATCCCAGGCAGAGAAGGCTAACTCATGGCAGTTAACTCAGATGAGGCTAACTACCCAAATATCAGTCATCTTTACGCTTTAGTTTTAATTAGTCTTTTGGTTGTTCATCTATGTGAGATTGGTGAAAAGGAAAACTAATAACCTTTGGCTATATGATAATATTATTATTATTATTCGTGACAGTCTGAAGACTCATCACAGGAAGACACCTATTGTACAACTCTCCGTCTCCACCACTAACCGATACTCTACTACCAATCATCTACTTCCCACCAACACAGCTAGTATTTTTTGTCTGTAAATTGTGTGTGTTCTGAAGGGCCGATTTATTTGTATGTGGGATGAAAAACCTGAGTTTCCGTGAGGAAAAAACCCTGCTACCTCCATATGAGATCAGCTAACTCGCCTTCGATTGAAAAAATCCATATAAAGATTCCTCCCATCATGACGAGAATCGAACTTAGACCTTTTCCAATCGAATGGCACAATGTACCGCCATTCTTCCAATTATGCTACGGAGGATTTTTCTCTAACTCTCATGCTATCTATCTGTCTTTTCTTTCTCCTAATACTATAAGGCTCTCTTGCACCTCCTATACTAACTCCTCTAGGCCTATGATGAACAACCCTTTACTTTTTCACCTCAATAAAGGTTGAAATCCTTTATGGGATACTAAGGCAAATGATGTGAAGCCATTACCTTCTATATACGAGTTGCCCCATCCCTGAAAATAGTACAGGTACAAACTTTGTTTGCTTACACTTGGATTAAGGATTAAACCAAGTATATTCTTGGTATCTTTAATTTAAAACATATTTTATGATTATTTATATATTATATTAGTGAAAGCAGCATCCCATGAAAAAAAATTCACGTTGGCAAAAAAAGTGTCAACAGAGTCTGCTGTTTTTATTATTATTATTATTACATAACACTTCCAAGGAGTCCAAAGACTCATCGAGGGAGGGCACCTACACCACAACTCTGCATCTCCATCACTTCCACCAAATACTTTCATCATCTATACCAACGGCATCTATTTCCAACTACTACTAGTATTTTCACAGACAATCACAAACATCCATGCCCATGGCGTGTTTGAACCTGCAGCCTTTTGACTGGAGAGCAGATACGCTAACCAGGCAACACTTGGCCAACCAGGCAACACTTTACAATAACAATAGATGGGAAATATAAATTTGTGTCAATGTATTATAGAAAATAGTGATTGTGAAAAAGCATGTGATGCAAAAATTAATAGTTTTTGTGGTTCTGATAAAAATGCACCTAAAAGAGAAGAGGATCAAATTTAAAAAGACATTTGCAGCGTTTTCATCCTAAAGTGTTAGAAGCTGTGAATGAGAAAGACAGTAATAAAACATTCCCTTTATTTCAGGGCTAAAGAAAGATCAGAAATCTACTGGAGGCCAAATACAACTATCAAGATTCTTTACATCTGGCAAAGTTATCATAACAGTGAAACCAGAAAAGTTTAATAACCATATCATTCACATAGCAGTGAAGAATAGTGTACCTATATCCTTTTTTTTCACAATCAGCCTTTTTAAGCTGGATAAAATGGAGAAATGGCTACAAAACTTGGAGGTGGAGTTACCATAAATTGAGAAGTCTGAATGGGAGATGTACCGACTCCACATCCTTGCTTGCTTATGCCAATATTTTTTCACCTATATTATTACTCTTCTATCAGCAGCAGTCTTTCTGGATGCCAGATCCATTCAAATAGTCCATCATCTCTATACATTTCAGTACAACCTTGAAATTATCCTATAGCTTCACAAAATGCACTCCTTTCTTCCTGTAGAGTTCTGCTAACATGACAATCATGATCTTTGCCCATTGTCTCAACTTATCACTGTCATATGTGGATAACATTCTGATTGCCTTTCTACTACAGCTGTTACCTTTTACCCTCATCAACCTACATTCCCATATTTTCCTTCTATCCAACTGGTTATTTATATTTACAACCACCACCACCTCTTCACATGCTTGCTTACTCTTCATATCCAAATCCTCAATTGCTCTGATCATTTTCCCTCCTGAAAAGCAAACCTTGTGTACCCTTTCATTTATTACAGTTCTTGTAATGAAATCATCATGCAGTGCTACCTGGTGACCAAATCTGTGCACAGTAATCCACATGAGTCCTGATCAAGGCCTTATAGAGTGGCATCATAGCCTCTATATTTCTGCATGTCAGGGTCCTCTGCATCATTGCCATTATCTGATATGATGTCTTCACAGCTTGTGCAATGTAACCCCTGAATTTCAGGCCCTTGTCCCCCATTACTCCTAGATCTCTTATCTCCTCTAATTCCATTAAAGTTTCTCCAAGTGTATACTTTGCATCCCATCATTGCTTACCAAATCTCAGAACCTTACACTTTTCAACATTCAACTGAAGTTCCACTTACCTGCCCATTCATGCAATTTATTCAAGTCCTTTTGTAATGCCATAACATTTCTTGACCCTGCATTGCTCTCCCCAATTTTGCATCTGTAAAAAAGCTGCATATCATTAATTAAACCCATCCCAATATCATTAGCACACAAATTGAATAACAACGGTCCCAAAACTGTCCCCTGCGGCACACCACTAGTGACCTGTCTCTTTCGGGATACTATATTCCCCATATACATCTTTCTTATACCTATCTGACAGCCAGTCACTGATCCACCTCAGAAGTCTGTTATCCAATCCCATCTGTTTCAATTTATTTTAGAGCTTGTCGTGTGTCAGTCTATCAAAAGCCTTTGTAAAATCTAAGTACACCACTGTATATGCATCTCCCCTGTCCAAGGTATTTGTCACCTTGTTATAGTACATAAGTTAGTGAAACATGATCCCCCCCACCTCTTAACAAACCCATGCTGATAACCACAGAGAATACTGCTGTTATCAACCCATTTCTGTATCCTACTTCTCACCACTCTCTCCAGTACCTTCACCACAACTACAGATATACAGACCTGCCTATAATTTGAGGCTACAACCTTATCACCACCTTTATGCAGTGAAACAATTTTATCTTCCTTCCACTCCCTTGGAACCTGTGCTATTGTAAGATTTTTATTAAACAGGCATGCCAATACTGCTGCCAATTCCCTGGAACATTCCCTTAAGATGCATGGTGATACGTCATCATATTCTATTGCCTTATTGACATCAAGATTATTTCCTCAAATATTTCCTTAAGGTATTTAACTTAGATGGTGTATGGCAATATGGGTTGGTGTAGATGATGATGGTAGTATCAGTTAGTGTAGGTGAATTAAGTGGTTGAGATCGAGCTTTGTAGATTAGGTGTCTTTCCTCGATGAGTCTTTGGACTCCTTGGAGATGTCACTTAATAATAATCAGAGGCAGAGTTGGTTCTGTGGTTATAGATAGCGTCTTCAGATGCTATTACCAGATCCAACATCCTTGAACTCCTGGTCCCTTCCATCACTTGTTGTTTCAGGTAATTATCTCTTAGTGATTGTATAAATTCTATTTTCATTTTGCCATGTGCCCTTTCCTCCTTTCAATCTATATCACCACAATCGAAGTCTTCCATGATAATTGCTCTGCCTACACTCAGTATGCTAATCTGCTGATGCATGTTGTCCACATCTTCTGTACCCCAGATCTATACCAGCAACAAACAGTATATTTTGTTCTATTGGCCTCTATTTCACACAAGGCATCCTCAAATGAACCATTTCCATCAGATCTGCGATCTCCCTTAACTTCTATTTTTGACTGAAGTTTTTCAGCTATCACGATGAATACCCCTCCTCCTGTCCTATTTTCTCTGAATATACAATGTCCATTACATTCTATTCCTAATTTCATCATTCTCTGACAACCAGGTCTCACTGATGTCAATAATTTTTAGCCAAGTTGAGCTGACCAATGCCAAAAATTCTTCTCGTTTATTTCTAATACTTTGGGTATTCGTGTACATGCATTTCAACATCCCTTTGGGTCCACAGTTACTCTTACATAATGTCATTACCTGTCCATTCAGAATCGAACCTGGGAAACTGCACCTAACTCTTCACAATCATTCCTGCATTCGTACTAATCTATTTCCACATAGTCATTCCTGCACTTGCACTCATTTTTCCCAGGAGTGGCTAGACACATTATTCCTGATTGCTTCCCCCTAATATCTCTAGTTTCCCTGGTTTTGCACTTCCAAATTCTTACTGAAGACTTTCTCCAAGCACTTAACTCTGAAATCATTTAACTGCATTTCATTAAATTCACTACACATATTTATAAGCTGCACAATTCCTACTGCACAATCTTCTTATTGGCAATCATGGCCCTTCTCAATTCTGTCCCATCATACCTAGGCAGCAGACTCACAATCTTTACTATCTTACTCTTCATTTTTACTTCTAATAATTCTTTCATATCTTCTCTCATTGCATATTTCTCACTTTCAAATCGTTTGTGCATGCAAAAACAATTAAGTTGTTTGCTTCTTTTTTCCACAAACTTAGTTTCACAAACATCTTTTATCTTTGCACCTGGTAAACATGCTTTCCTCATTTTCTTATTAAGTATACCTCTTATCATTGAATTCTCATAATAACACTCTCTCTTTTCTCCTAATTTCTCGCACTTTAATGCTTTTCCCATTTGCTCTTTCTCTCATTCTCCATCCTGTACCACACACACCAATCTTTCCTCCAGTCGCTTGAGCTTATGTTTTGTCCTGAAGGAGTCCATGTAAGCATGCAATTTCTTTCCATGCTGGCATCACATCTCATCATCCACATTATTACTTTCACCCACTTTTACTTTAATTACTAAGGCAGAACTTACCCTTCACAAAACCATGCTGATCCTTATAATTTTTATTTCCCTATCCATCCAGCTGAATTCTGTCCTTCACTAATTTCTCCAATAGTTTAAACACTACTCCTGAGATGCTGTGATTAGCTTATAATTTGCTTCTACTTCTGTCATGGAGTCTCCTTTGTGCAGTGGGAATATTTTATCCTCTTTCCTCTCCATTGGCACCTTCCCAGGTACTGAGACTTAAATTAAACAGCTTGGTTAGAGTAGCTGATAATTCCCTTGCACATTCTCCTAATACACATGTAGATATTATATAAGTAAAGTGGATATTAGGTCCAGCAGTGATTATATCGAAATATTAGATCCAGCAATGAAGTCTTTTGGCTCTTTATTTTAGTAAATGTAGATATTATTATTATTTTCCTGACCCTCATGGAGTCATAACATTCATCTTGGGAGGTCAACATGATGTCTGTCATACCACGCCTTAAACTTTTCCAATGTCTTGCACATTCACCATCCTCTCAGGCAATACATTCCATGCTACTACCACACTCCACTCAAGAAACTTACTTCTTACCCTTTTACTCACTACTTTACAGCTTCCAGAGATGCTCCCTTGTCATTGTGCCTTTCCCCCTTCTACCTTATGAAAAATTTCATCAGCATTAATTATCACCATAATAACCCTTCAACAACCTAAATGTCTTGATCATATCTTCTTTCTGTCTTCTATTCACCAGACTATGGTTTGCATGCCCTCTGTCTATCCTCATAGTCAACAATGTATAGTCCTGATATTATTTGTTATTTCTCTCTGCACCCTTTCCAAGGTTATTTCTTTGCTTTCAAATCCCAGTGACCACATCTGGATTTGATTTCTGTACTCGGATCTAGTCTCATCAAAGCTTTATGCAATGGGACCATCACACTTTTATCTCTCTTAGTCGATGTTCTCCTCAACACTGCCACAATTCTCTGAGATGTCTTCACAACCTTTGCAGTATGCTTCTGGTATTACTCCTATTATAAAGCATCACAGCTGTCAGTCCTAAATTTTAAAACTTCTATTTAGTTTAATTAAACTGATATCTCTATTATTTAGCCCACCTACCCAAATTATTCAAATCCTCTTGAAGAGAGCCAGTATTCTAAGCACCTCCATTTATTCTATCTCAATTTTCCCATCATTCAATGTCACATCTGTTATTCTAACATGTAATTCACTCAGTAATTCAACTATTAGTTTGCTTCTTTTACCTCCTCTGCATCAGCAGTTTTTAAAGTCATCTTTGCATAGTTATTATCCCTTTTACCTGCCTCATAGCAAAATAATTCTTGCAGATTTCTTTTGGTCTCATCAGCTAACTTTCTCTTATAATTAGCTTTGCCCTTCCATATCATACAGGTCACACATGTTGCCCATGCCTTGTACTGCTCATGAGCATGATGATTATTTATTTATTTTTTTTTTTTTACATTTCCTCCGCAACTCCTGTGTAATACTATTCATCCATCTAACTCCAACCTGATTTTTCCCTCTGCCTCTGGGTATGCATTCTGATACTACTTTCTCAAACATCTCTTGACCACCTCTCACACCACCATCTCTCCCTTCCAAATTCCCTTGTTATAGCACTGCTGAAAGCTGACTCCTGAGCTTATCATAATCCCTTGCTTTGTTCCACATTACATCCCTTCTTAACAGAAAATTCTTCATGTCTGGCAATCTCTAGGTCAAGCTTACATGGTCACTTTCTCCAATTGAAGGCAGCTTAGGTACATTGGTTAGTGTTAATTTCTTTAATGCTATTACCAGATCCAGCACTCTTGAACCTCGTGTTCCCTCTATAACATTACATTGCTCCTTGTGCTGCTTAGTTCACTAAGAGTTAAGAACTTGGAGTGCTACGTTTAGCATTGTGTGATCACTCTCCCGCTTAATAAACTCTAGGTTGCCTGGACCCACGCTCACCTTCCTCCTCTCCTAAACATTCAAGTTTCCCCGAATTTTCATTATCTAACTGAAATCTTTCTCAAGACTCCTGACTCTAAATCCATTCTAATGCATGCTCCCCCCCCCCCCCCACCTTATATAAATCCTTTTTTTCCTATCAAACTCAATGCACACATCTACAAACATCACACCCCTGCAGAATCTGCACACTGACTCGTTTGCAATCATAGCTCTCCATCTCAGCTTACCTCTATCATACCTTGGCAACACACACTACTTTTACTTTCTTACTCTTTTTTTTTTTTTGCATGTACTAGCAACTCTTTATCTTCTTGCATACCACACTTGTCACTTGATAAATGATTTGTGCCAGTTGCAGTAAACATCTCTTGGATCAAATTTTGTCACTGTTCCTAAGCATTTCTCTTATCTGTGATCACCATACAAACTTTGATCCTTATTCTCATGCTTTTACTCTTTCTTGCTCTATATTCTTTCTCCCTCCTTGCATATCTCTTTGGTATGAAGCATATTTTCGTTTGCATCATGCCATCTGCCAGGGGTCTCTACAACCACTCAATCTCACTTTTTGTTCTGTCAAGACTCCATTTAAGTGCACTATCATTTCCATTACCATCTGGTCATTCTCTTTATTTTCCACCATTTCATTCTTAGTTGCTTATACCGCTTGTAACACCATCCTTGCCAATCATATTATCATGCATTTCGACTTTCAGCTTGCCACTGTCATCGTGCTCACTCTCTTCATACTTCTGGCATTTGCCTCAAGAAACACTTATAGCAAACACTTTCTCCTTTTTTTTGTTCTCCATCCATAAATCTCTCATTCTACAAAGTGTATATGTTTACACATACACATGTTGTAGCAAATAACAAAATCATGCACTAAGGGGAACTTTGACCAGCAGAGATAAGAATGGTGATTCCATTGTATAATTCCTGATCTAGATTACTGTGAACAAATCTAGTCACCAGGATCTGAAGGAGATGAAATAACCTTGGAATGAGTATAGGGGCAATTGACAAAAATGATATCAACTATACAGTATCTGCAATGAGGATAGACTGAGAGCATGTCAACTGTCGAGTTTGTTGGATAGAAGATGGAAGAAACATAATTGAGGTATTTAAACGGGTGATAACATTATTGAGGTATTTAAACTGGTGATAGGTGATTACAAGATTGACTGAGGAACTACTTCATATAGTAGAACAAGAGGAAGGAATAAGGATAAAGTTATAAAAGGAAGTAGAAAGATGGTGAAAGAAGTAGCTTTTTTTTTGCATAGACCATAGAATTACCTTCTATGCAAAAAAAACTACTTCTTTCACCATCTTTCTACTTTCTTTTATAACTTTATCCTTATTCCTTCCTCTTGTTCTACTATATGAAGTAGTTCATCAGTCAATCTTGTAATCACCTATCATCAATCTAAATACCTCAATTATGTTTCTTCCATCTTCTGTCCAACAAACTCAACAGTTGACATGCTCTCAGTCTATCCTCATTGCAGATATTGTATAGGTGATATCATTTTTGTCTTTGGTTGAAAACACCTGGATTCAAATCCTGTTCAGAATGCAAATAATTTTTATAAGGGCTTTTCAACTAAAAGTGAATTAACTGGTTTAATATGGAGATAGAGGAGTTTTCTCTTCCAGAAACATATGCAATTTAAATTAGCTTGCTTTGACTAATCAATTAATCTCATTAATTAGGTTTCAATGAAGCTAAGTTACTAAGGCTGTGATAGGCCACTGAGCCCTAACAAGTAAGAGAAAGGTATGTTCTTTTTATGCAGCAATTCAGAGCAGGTGGTTTCACAGTACCTCAGAACTTTTTTTTTTCTTTCTTGCTTTATTTGTCTGAGATTATAATATTTATGATCATTATTCAGGATCTCAATGGAGTTACAAGACTCACTGTGAGAGTCCCACCTTAAACAACACGAAGTCTGTCATACTACTCGGTACACAATAAATAATGGAAAAAAACTCGTGTAGAAAGATTATTTATTAGTATAATTTTTGCCTGTGTGTCACAGGCATCTTCAGTACATTAAGCTCAAAATTAAACACTAACTGGCAATTCCAAAAAGCGCCACCTAAGTAGCTGGTATAAGATAACTAAAAAGGTCAATAACTTTCCTAAAAAAAAAAAAAAAATTAATACAATAAAAAGTTAGGAAAGATTAGCTGATTTGTAGAGTAATTCATACAGGCCATTATATCCATGCGGAATCTCATCACCATCTCAGTCAAAAGGCAGGAACTATTAAAACACTGGTTCATCGGGCCCACTCCTTTTGTTCTACAGACGATCTTTTACAGAAAGAACTACAATACATAACTTCTTCCTTTCTATCTAATGGTTATAAGAATTGTTTCATTAAAAGAACTTTGAGTAGTTTTAATATGTCTTCCTCTTCAAACACAGAGGAAATAACGCGCATTACTATCCCTTATGTACAAGGCATCAGTGAACGTATAGCAAAAGTTTTAAAACCACTGAATATTTTTGTTGCCTTTCGACCGTTTAGAAAAATCTCCACCTTTCTCACTTCTCCTAAGGACAAGCTTCCACATCATAATCATCTAGGTGTCAACCAGATTCCGTGCTCTTGTGGATTATCTTATTTCGGACAAACGGGAAGATCTGCCTCTATTCAACTAGAAGAACACCAATTTTATATTGAATACTTTAAACCTGAAAAGTCTGGACTTTCTGAACATGCCATCTTCACTAGACACAGAGTTTATTGGAGAAAGACGAGTTCTTCACAAAAGTCAGTTTCTCATGGCACGCCTTTATAAAGAAACATGTGAAACTCTACTTCATTCTCCTAACTTAAACAGATCTGACAGCTTATGTCTACCCTCTTTATGGGAGATAGTACTTTACAAATCAGCTAATCTTTCCTAACTTTTTATTGTATTAATTTTTTTCTTTTTAGGAAAGTTATTGACTTTTTTAGTTATCTTACACCAGCTACTTAGGTGGCGCTTTTTGGAATTGTCAGTTAGTGTTTAATTTTGAGCTTAATGTACTGAAGATGCCTGTGACACACAGGAGAAAATTATACTAATAAATAATCTTTCTACGTGAGTTTTTTCCGTTATTTATTGTGTACCGATATGTCTACTCACGGTTTACCTCTTTTAAAACTTGTCATACTACTCCTTAAACCTAATCAGGTGGTGAACATGCAGACAGTGAATAGGTTTAAGGAGTAGTATGACAGACTTCATGTTGTTTAAGGTGGGACTCTCACAGTGAGTCTTGTAACTCCATGGAGATCCTGAATAATAAACATAAATACTATAATCTCAGACAAGTAAAGCAAGAAAGAAAAAAAAAAGTTCTGAGGTACTGTGAAACCACCTGCTCTGAATTGCTGTATAAAAAGAACATACCTTTCTCTTACTTGTTAGGGCTCAGTGGCCTATCACAGCCTTAGTAACTTAGCTTCATTGAAACCTAATTAATGAGATTAATTGATTAGTCAAAGCAAGCTAATTTAAATTGCATATGTTTCTGGGAGAGAAAACCCCTCAATCTCCATATTAAACCAGTTAATTCACTTTTAGTTGAAAAGCCCTTATAAAAATTCTTAGCGTTCTGGACAGGATTTGAATCCAGGTGTTTTCAACCAGAGAACATCATTGTCATTACTGACTAAGCTCTGGAAACTATCACTGAACTAACAATGATGATCAGAATATTCTCAAAATTTTGGAAACTTATTCCTAGTTGCATTTTTTAAATACCTCATAAGGATTCTAATAGTGTAAGTTACAATATTTTTCTGGTATTCATGCATGTGCCTCTGAATAAACTGACAGCTGATTAATTCACTCATATTCTTGTTTACTTTCAAATCTCCTGGTTCTCATTTCTACTAAATGTGATGTGATGCATACCTCATATCTTAATAATCAGTATTAAACTCTTTTTTTTTCTTACTAAAAATGAATGTTATTCTAAGTTAGGTTTATATGAAATGTTAATTTGATTTTTCTTCTAATACAGGAATTACTGAAGATGATGGGAATGAGTGAGTGGATCTACTGGAGCAGTACATTTGTCAATAATCTTTCACTGATGATTATCCTCTCTGTGATAATAACAGTAATTTTCAAATTAGAGTTCAAACATGGAATTGCAGTACTTAGTTACACTGAGGGAAGTGTACTGTTCATAATTCTTGTTTTGTATTCTGCTGCAACAGTTATGTTCTGTTTAGCTGTAACTACCTTTTTTAATTCAAGTAAGTTTCATAAATTGTCACAAATAAGTTTAGGAATTTATTCCTGAAAGTAATAAGTAATGAATGTTGAATCACAAAAATGTGATTCAGGCTATAGTACTGTCAGTAGTATAGTCTTTATTATAACCATCTGTTATTCTTACAGCCATTTCAGGTGTACTAGCAATTGTTACATTATGGATAATAAGCAGCTGTGCATTTCAATCTTTCTACTTCACAAAAGATATAGGCAGTTATTTGGTTTTGCTTCCACGTTGGAAAAAATTGCTTTTGTGTCTTATGCCAAATGGTGGTATCCTGATGTCATGGAGAGTGATAATTGCACTTGAAAGTTATGGTGAGTTAATTTTAGCATTATTGGTTTAAGAAATTCAATGGTTGTTCTATTAGGGTATTTTATTCTTGTACAATAGCTTTTATTCTTAAAGGATTTAGTGAATGATTATTCTTCAAGAGTAGTGAAGAAGTTGTTGTTGTCTTGTCCTTGGAAGAGTCTTAAATATTTCCATGTAGGCTCCTTGAACTGCTTTGGCTAAGAAAAAAAAAGAGTTTAATTCGATGAATTTGTTTGAATAGAGCTGTTGTTTAGTATTAGGGTCTCTTTGCTTGCAATGCTGCTGTAATTGCTGGACAGGTAAAAATGTGAGTGGGTGTCAGTTCAGTATTAGGGCAGTTATTGCAGTTTCTATATGTTCTCGTATCATCCGTATTGATCATCATTCTTCTCCTGTTCGGAGTCTTGCTGTCGTGGTGGAGGTCTTTCTGTCGACAATGATTTTGGGAATTTGGTGTTGCATCCCTGATTTTAGTGGAATTAGTTTAGATTTTGCTAGTATGTTAGCATCAGCAAGAGTTATCATGTCAGTTGCTTGGTCAAGTTCTCTGGCCTCTTTTGCTAATTTATCAACTGCATCATTGTAATCAATGTCTTCATGAGCAGGAATCCATTGTAAAATGCAACTTTTTCCCAAACACTTTAGTTGATTTAAGATTTTATGTATGCCATGTGTGAGCTTGGTATTGCCATTTTTGATTGCCTTCATAGCTGATCTTGAGTCTCTGTAAATTATAATTCCTCTGATTGTTGATATGATAATTTTAAGTAGGCTTCAAGTGCTTTATTTATTGCATAAAATTTGCAGCTAAATTGGAAGAAGTTCTCCCAGTTCCAACTTTCATTGAAAGTTTTTCACCTTTCATGAGTAGAAGCAGAGCACCGGCACCTCCATTAATCATATTGGTGTCTGATGATGTCAATGTCAAATAACCTGTTTGAAGGATAAAAGAAGGTTGATAGTATTTAGGCCTTTTTCTTTGAGCGTTTCTTTTGATTCCTTTTTTTTGTACAGAGTTTGGTAAGGTTTAGATTTATGGGGGGCATGTAAAGGTAAATGTCTGGAAATTAGACAGTCTTTGCTTATGTGGGCATTTAGATTATCAAGAACTATTTTCTTCCTGATGATGTCATCATATTATAAAGTTGATGATCTGTGATGTCTTCATTTTTGATTCCATGCCATTCGCTAACATTTCTCCATGTAAAAATTCTACTTCTCACACCCATCTTCACCACACTCTTATGTAACTTCCAGAGATGGCTTCTGGTTCTTTCCCTCTTGCCTTCTCTTATTTTCATAATGTGCCCTAGATTAATCTGATAAAATCCTCTTACTGACTTATGCATCTCAAATATCAGTTATATGCCAGATGGCCTATAACTGATACGACTGTTTTGAGAGCTCAGAAAGCAAGTTGTTTAGTTTTAAAAAAAAATAGCATTATCAGTTAAAAAATCATGTTAAAATTAGACTGTATTGTGGAGTTATTAGTTAAAGTTAAAAGTTTTGTTTTAAATATTGTTAATTTAGTCTTTTGCATGATTAGTTACGTAGCATAGCACATGGCACTGATGCAAAGCAGAACAATAGCATCCAAGGCATCATTGTTTAAAGAATTTAATTAAAAGCATTTCATGCAGTGCAATGTCTCTGAAATGTATGCATTACTGAAGGCAACTGGAATTTGGTTTGAAAGTAATAGTGGTGGGAAAGGGTGCCGAAAATGCTATGAGAGTGAGCATCCAAAGTGTGTCTCAGGTTGCAAGACTGAATTAGTGGATAGAACTCAGAATATTATTATTATATTATTATTATTCAGGCCTCCATATTATTTGAATTGTGTGTAATGTAATGATAGGATTGAGAGTGAGATTAAATGTGACATGCTTGAGAGAGAGAGAGAGAGAGAGAGAGAGAGAGTAAAAGCATTGAACGAAAGAATAGCATGACTATAATGTATGCATTACTGAAGGCAACTGGAATTTGGTTTGAAAATAATAGCGGTGGGAAAGGGTGCCAAAAATGCTATGAGAGCGAACATCCAAAGCATCTCGGGTTGCAAGACTGAAGTAGTGGATGGAACTCAGAATATGATTGAAAATGTGTGTGATGTAATGATAGGATTGAGAGTGAGATTAAATGTGACATGCTTAAGAGAGAGAGTAAAAGTGTTGAACGAAAGAATAGTATGACTGATGTAAAGAATGAAGAGTTGGCTACAATGAGAGAGAGAGCTCAGCTGCACGAAGTTATACACATGGTGAAGCTGGAGCTGGAGTGAATGCAGAAATGTCTGGCAAGTGAGTCAGCTAATAAAAGAAAGAAAGAAGTGCGAGAGAAATGAGAGCATGACCAAGAGAGAAATAAAAATCAAGGAGAAAGTGTTGTACGGCGATTCAATCATAAAAAGTGTGATCAACAAGAGTTTGACAAAATCATGCTTTCTGGGTATGAAAATTTTATGATGTTAGTAAGGTTAATAGAACACAAAAAGGTAGGGTAAAAGAAGTAGCAAAAAAAAAAAAAAGTGAGAGAGTTAGTGTCTATTGCTGCTGTATGACAGAGTAGAGTTTAGAAGGAGAGCCAATATAGTGGACTCAATGCATAGGTTATGCAGGAAGAGTGTGGATGTGAGGAGTGAATTTGATGGGCAAAAGGACTTAGAAGAAGGATGGTTTGCATATGAATGGATTTGTTGTTCAGTGACTGGAAAAAGTTTTGTTGAATGAAGTGAAGGTGGATATGCAGAATCAGGGAAGCTAGAGCTTTTAGGGGAAGCGGAAGCTGTTGAGTGGATATGCAGACATCAGTGAAGTAGTTGAGTGTAAGAATGTGTATAATATGCTTAAGTTAGTACCACTGGTAACAAACCAGAATGGGATAGTTCAGTAGTGCACTCAGGATTTGATCTTGTGGGGGGGGGGGGTTGAGTAGAGTAGACGATTTGAGAATACACACTATGCATTGCATACGACCTATGACTGAGCATCTGCAATGATCGCTAATTCATAAGTAGTATAGAAATAGAAGACACGACACAACATAAATTTAAAAAAAATGAATTTTATTAATTCATTTTTTTAAAATTGAAAACTAGAAAATTTTCCAAAAATCTTTTCTAGTGTTTTTTTTCTTTTTCTTTGGGGGATTCCTGGGCCTCCGCCCCCCCCTCTGGGTGTGCCACTGGGATAGTTAGTATAAAGCGTCAGGATAGTGGTGGGCCTAAGGGGATTTTGCACTTTACATACACTAATGCCAGTAGCATTTGGGAAAAGCAGGAGGAATTTGGTATGAGTTGGCTCATCCTACCCAAAAGCTGCTGGCATTAGTGAGACATGGCTAACAAAAGATGTCATCTTCTGTTAGCCACTGTCCATGACATGAGGAGAATAGAGAGAAAAGAATGGGGAGAGGAGTATTATTGATGATAACTGATGAACTGTAACCAAAGAGAGTAAAAGTTCAACTTCTGGCCAGTGAAAATAGCACATTTGAGGCTATCGGGTGTGAGATTGAGGCCAGCAGAACAAAATATACAATTGGATGCTGCTATAGACTAGGGGATGGAAAAGATGATGGAGATAGTATGGATTAGCAAATAGACTCGATGAGGAGGACAGGTAATTATTATGGATGATTGTGGGAGGGCACTCATGAGGCAACAGTAGTGGTGGTGTGTAAGAAGAACTCCGGATTCAGATAAGTTATTCTTAAAATAATTAATTGTATATTAGTGATTGTTTGAGTAAGAGCTGCTATAAAAGTTGTGCACTACTAGTATCATTAATGTGTGGGATATTTTGCTTAACCTTAATTACAAATTCATTGTTTTTAGCCCTTAGAGTAGTAACCGACAGAGGAAAGATGGCGGTGGCTATGTCAGTGCATGACTTTAACTTAGACTTCATTCGTTTCGTGAAGTGTGCGAGGTGTGCTACATGTACTCTTTTGATTACATAGATGGTTTGTGGACATTTAGGGGTGATGAAAGGAGGGTATGTGTGAAGTGTGAGCTAAACGAGGATTTGATGAGTGCTAATATGAATTTGATGAGAGAAAGTGTTAGTAGCAAGAATGTCGCGGGAAGAATGAGTGCTGTTTCGAACGAGAAGCATGGTGTGAAAGAAAGGCAAAAAATTGTTGAGAAAGCATTGAAAAAGAAAACGAGTGATTTGAAAACCATAATGGATGGTAAAAAGAATGAAAGCAGGGTGAATGTGGCAGAAGGAAACAAAATTGAGAGAATGAAAGAAACTGGAAATAGCGTGACGAAAGGATCAAAAGTGTGAAAAATGGAAAGAACGAATGAAAGCAAAAGTTTTTGCTTTCTTTAATTTCGCTTTCAGAATGTATTGTGAGATTGAAAAGTTGAATTGGGTTGGATGATGCAAGAGATGAAATGGATGCGGAGTGAAATTAAGAAAATTTTGGTGAAAATGATTAAAACAAATCAAGTAGGCTTGTCTTTTGTAGGTACGAAAGACAAGCAAGTGGTGTTGTAAGGCGACTCTATTCGTAAAGGTGTGCTGGATGAGAGGAAGCACAAGGTATGTTTTCCAGGTGGTAAAATGAGTAGAGTGATTGAGGCATCGAATATGAGGAGGGAGTGAGCAAAGGAGTTCATGGTTTTAATAGGTACAAATAACTTAACAGAGGACAAAGAGCATGTCAGAATGGATATCAGGAAATGCCTTAGATGGATAAAAGAGAACAGTGTGACAGGAAGGTTAGTAAGCATGTTGCATAGGTACGACTGTGGTGAGAAAAGGTGGAGAACAAGGATTATTAATGGTATGTTGGCTGAAATGTGTGAGGAGAGGGGAGTACAATTTGTTAATGTGTAGAATGAGTTTGAAGGACGAAGTGAACAGTATGGGAGTAATGGATCGCATTTGAGTGGTTATGGTGTGAGTCATTTGGAGAGACTGTTGCTGGAAGGTAGAGAAGTGACTATAGAGAATGAATCAGATCAAGTGGGAAGTGATATGGAAGAGCAGGAGAGTATGATAGGAGAGAGATCGAAGAGGTGGTTATGAATGAAGAAGTAAGGGGCATGAGTATGGAAAATGAGAGAATGGGCGTGCAAGAGGAACAGGGAAACGGGGAGGCTAAGGGTGGATGGGTACACAACATGAGAAAGGTGGTTGCTCCAAGAGGATGTGTAGACAGAAAAGGAATGGGATGATCTGGGATGAAGAGGAAACAGTTGGAATTGAAGAGGGTTCTAAAATGAATAAGCATAAAGGGAAATGGCCCCAGTCGAGCATAGAGAGATCACATCGAATGAGTGTTATCAGTGGAACTAGCTGTAGATCCAGGAATGAGCTGCAATGTTTATATACAAATGTTAGAAGTGTAAGAAACAAGGCAGATGAAATGGTTGCACTAATTGAGTCTGTTCACCCAAAAATTGTTGGAATAAGTGAGACATGGTTAGATGAGGATGACATCCTGACAGGAATAGAGATGGAAAGAATATGATGTGTTTCGTGAGGATAGGAGTAAAAAGGGAGGGGGAGTGCTATTGATAATAGAGAAAGAGTTATGTCCATTCAACTTAGAGATGCAAGAGGAAAACAGTGCCAGTGGTGTTTTGAGGCAGTATGGTGTGAGATAGAGGTGAATGGAATAAAATACTTGGTTGGATGTTGTTATAGACCACGAAATGTGGATGGTAGTGACTTTGAAATGTATAATCAAATTAGCCGAGCAAATAAGAAAAGAGTGGTTATGGTGTAGAATGAGTTTGAAGGATGAAGTGAACAGTATGGGAGTGATGGATTGTATTTGAGTGGTTATGGTGTGAGTCATTTGGAGAGACTGTTGCTGGAAGATAGAGAAGTGACTATAGAGAATGAATGTCGGATTTAATATCCCCTTAATTTAAATAATGTTTATATTGCCGAAATGAAGATTATTAGCTCTTTATATTTAAGTAAGAAAAGAGTGATTATTATGGGTGATTTTAATTATGGCAATATAGACTGGAATGATGCGATAGCAACTGGAAGTAAAGAAAATGAGTTTCTTGAGTTTTTGAGGGATAACTACCTCAGACAGTATGTAACAGAGGGCACACGAACATTGAGGGTCTTGGATTTGGTCATCTCATTAGAGAACGTAATTATAAATGAAGTGTCAAATCTTCCACCAATTGGTGAGAGTGGCCATGAGGTGATGCTCGGTGGTTGCCAGCAGTGTGAGGACCTCTGTAAGAAAAGAGTATATGTGGAACTACAAGGAGTGATTATGAAGCACTCAGGAGACAACTTGCAAGTGTAGCATGGAATGAGGAGTTAGCTGGAAAAGAGATCAGTGCAGCTTGGGGGATTTTCAGAAACTATCTAGTAGATGCAACGTCTAAATCTATTCCAAGGGTTGAGAAGGTTAAATAAGATCAAACTTATTTAACCTTCTTAACTAACAAACTGACTGTGAAATGGATCAATAAAGAGATTAAGCATGCAATACAGAGAAAAAGGGCATTATGGAGGCAGCATAAGAGAAGTGGAAATAACCAATTCCACGAGGACTACAAAGACCAAGCAAGGCTGGTGACTTGGTTAGTGAGGGTAGCTAAAGAGAGAGATATGAACAGCAGTTAGCTTAATGAAGCCAAAAAAGAAACCTAAGGAGTCCTTTCGATATGTAACCAGAAAAAGAAAGAATGATTATGGAAGGATGACAATGATTGGAGAAAATGGTAAAAAGACAGCTGTTGCAGAAGGTGTGGTGGAGATACTTAATGAGCAGTTCATAAAAGTCTTTCAATATCATCAATGTGACTTCATGGAGAGATTGAGAGCAGTTGATGATGGGGAAGAGACTGACTGTAAGTGAGCAAGAGGTGTATGGGAAGTTGAGCAAAGTAGATGTAAATAAGGCTGTGGGACTTGATAATATATAACCACGTATTCTGAAGGAATGTGCCAGGGAATTGATGCCGGCCTTGACATATTTTTTTAATATGAGTCTTGCACTGGGTCAAGTTCCTAAGGAGTAGAAGGAGGTCAAGATTGTGCCACTTCATAAAGGAGGTTATAGAGATCTAGCATCAAACTATAGGCTTATCAGGCTTATCTGTGTGTCAGGTGTTGTAGTTAAGTTGTTGAAGAAGCTTGTGAGAACTATGATTCAGAATTGGGTTGACAACAATGGTATTATCTTTCATGGACAGCATGGATTTACTAAAGAGAGGTCATGTTTTAGTAATCTACTTATTACAATAAAGTAGCTGCTTCTATGGACAGAGGAGAAAAATACACAGTAATATACTTAGATTTTGCAAAGGCTTTTGATAGATTATCACATGATAAGTTGATAGTCAAACTGGAGTGGATGGATATTATATTGGTGCATTGGTGTATTGGGGACTGGCTATCTGATAGGTATAAACAAGCTGTATATGGGGGAGCGATATCAGGAAAATAAAGTTATTAGTGGGGTGCCTCAGGGGGTGTGTTTTAGGTCCATTGATGTTTAACTTGTATATTAATGATATTGGTTGGAGATATTCAGCTGTTTGCAGATGATGCAGAGTAGGGATGAACCATGAAGAGTAGAGAAGATGTTGTATCCTTACAATAAGACTAGAATAAATTGAATGATTGGGCACAGGAAATGGGGATATGAGTTCAATGTTACAAAATGTAAGATGTTAAAATTTGTAAAACAAAAATGGGATGCAAAATTTATGCTTGGTTAGGATATATTGTTGTTGGAGGTGGAGGAAATAAGAGATCTGGGGGTGATAGTGGATAAGGATCTGAAATTTAGGGGACACAACCAGAATTGTGAAGACAACACAAAGGCTTCTGGAAATGATGAGGAGGAAACTGACTTGTAGAGGTTGGGAGATTCTTGTTCCATTGTATAAGGCTTTGATTACGCCACACATGGACTATTGTGCCCAGATTTGGTCACCGGGTTTTCAGAATGATGAAGAGATGTTTGAAAGGGTCCAAAGGTGACTGACTAATGTAGTTTCTTACCTCTGGAATGTCGAGTATGAGCAAAGATTGAGAAGATGCAACTTGCAGAATCTGGTGGACAATAGGAAGAGAGGAGTTATGATAGAGACCTATAAGTTATTAAATGGTTGTTATAGGATCAATGCTGGAGAGGTTATACAGAAAATAGTAGGAGATCAGAGGAGAACTAGAGGTCATCCGTGGAAACTGTATAAAGAGGGTGTGAGTAGGGGAGTGAGAAGCTGGTTTTTTTTATGCAGAGTTGTGAATGATTGGAATGCCTTGCCTGAGAGTGTGGTGTCTGCAGAGAATTTGATTGTGTTTAAAGTACAGTATGATGAGCTATGTGTGATAAAAGGACTTCATAGATGAGTCTTTGACTCCATGGGGTCTTGGGTGAAGTAATAATAATAACTTCAACTAAGGGAACATAAATTTGAAGGAGGAAAGGACACAGACACGTGGGAAGTAGGAAATGGAATTTATGCAGTTACTAAGGAATTATTACCTAAGATAGCATGTGATGGAATATAATAGGGGTTTGAGAGTGCTTCATCTTGTAATTGCATCTGAAAACGTTTGTCTACAATGAACGTGACCATGTTTACACCAACTGGTGAGAGTGATCATATGGTCATGACCTGGGCAGTGGCTAAATGTGTGGAATTTTCAGTTAAGATTGGGGTATATGTGGAATTGAGCCTCCATAGCTCAATCGGTATAGATGAAGCCCTTTGGTTGGAAAGACCTGGGCTCGATTCCTGTCCATGATGCAAGGAACTTTTATCTGGTTCTTTCAACTAAAGGTGAGTTAACTGGTCTCATATGGAGGTGGAGAGTTTTTCATCCTTCAAAACAGGCAAACTGGTCCCGTGAACACTTATGGCTACAATCATAAATACTTACAGCAAGGAAAGCAACGGGAAACCACCTTGCTTCATAATTGTCTTCCCTAGTAATTAGCTGCAACCTTCTAAATCGAGGAGGTCACAGGATAGAATAGGATATGTGGAATTACAGGCCTGTTAAGTATGACAATCTCCAGAGATTGCTTGGATTGGTGTTGGTGCCATGGCATTTAAAACTGCAAGGACTGGATGTTGATAGTGCATGGAAAGTGGTAAAGAAGTTCTTGAGGGAGGTAATGGCTGCATACCTAGAGTCAAGAGAGTAAACCAAGCGTGAGTTAAATGGAAGAATATCATCATTCTAAGCTATATGTATATATAGTAAAATATAGTCAGGGTTATCAGGTTGACATGGAAGAGATTTTCATAGAATAGGAGAGGGGGGGGGGTGATAGAACAAGTGGCTTGGATAGGACTGTAATTCAATTTTAGGTTATAGACCTAAAATTGAATTACTGTGTTTTTTTACAAATGCTACAAGTATCAAAAATAAGGGAGATGAAATGATTTCAGTGATTGAGTTTATTTTCTCCAAAATCATTGGAATAAGTGAAACATGGTTAAATGAAGATGATATTCTAAAGCAAATAGAAATCGAAGGATACAGTATTTTTTGCAAGGATAAAAATGACAAGAAGGGAGAAGGAGTGCTGCTAATGATAGCAGGGGAATTATGTCCACATAAGGCACACATGAAAGAGGGAAATAGTAGCAGTGGCTATGAGTCAGTGTGGTGTAACATGGAAGTTGACAGGAAGACATATTTAATTGGATGTTGCTATAGGTTCAGGAATTTGAAGGGTGATGATGAATAAATATATGAACACTTGGATTAGTGAACAAAGGAAGAGTAATTATTATGCATGATTTTAATTATGGCAGTATGCATTGGAATGAAGAGATGGCATTTGGGAATAAGGAAAATGAATTTCTTAAGTTCTTGAGAGATAACTATCTCAAGCAGCACCTGAAGGAGTGCATGCAAGAATCAAGAGTTCTAGATCTGATCATTTCATCAGAGGATGTAATTGTGAGAGGGATTTCCTACTTTCTTCCAGTTGGTGAAAGTGATCATGAAGCAATCACATGGTTTGTGGCAAGCCATGCAGACTTTTGTGAGGAAATGATATATGCAGAATTATAAGGCTGGTGATGACAAGCTTAGGAGACAGCTTGGAGCTATGACATGGAATGATGAGTTAAATGGTAAGGAAATAAATGCTGCATGGGAGCTGACAAAGAAATACATAACAGCATCAATGTGTGAATGTATTCCAAAGGCCAAAAGGCTGATTAAGGTTGGTGTAAAATGGATGGAGCTTAAGCATGAAATCTTAAAAAAGAAGGTGCTTTGGAGAAAGAACAGGATGAATAATGGTAATAATCAATTTCATGAAAAGTATGAAGAACAAGCCAGGAGAGTGACTCAGTTAATAAGGAAAACAAAAGTGCAGTGCAAACAGAAATTGACAAATAAGGTGAAGGAAAACCTTAGAGTTTTTTAGATATGTGGCAAGTAGAAGGAAGAATTATCATGGTATGATTATATTAATGGATGAAAATGGTAGAATGGTAACTGCTGCAAAAGACATTGTTGAGATATTCAGTGGTCAATGTATAAGGGTTGAAAGTTTATTTTTCACTTGGTTAGAGTATAATAAAATTAGTTTAATCCTTTATCCAAGTGTGAGCAAACAAAGTTTGCACCTGAAAGTATCTTCAGGACTGGGGTAAGGTGGTACAACACCAGGGCAACTCATTGCAAAGGTGGAGCAAGCTACCAACACGCCTATCTCAGTATCTCCTATAATGCAAAACACATCTCCTTGCAGATATGTCTAATGTTATGCATTAAGGGAAGGGCCACTACCCAGACTAGTTTCGACCTTTATTGAGGTCTCTTCAGTGGGAGCCGGGCCCAAGTGAAGATACCAGACAGAAGCATTAGCAGGTCATCTCTACCTATAGGAGTTGCCAAATGGTGTGCCACCCTTTTTTAATAAATTACTCTGGATTTAAATCCAGAGTAATTTATTAAAAAAGTGGTATCTTCACTTGGGCCTGGCTCCCACTGAAGAGACATCAATAAAGGTCGAAACTAGTCTGGGTAGTGGCCCTTCCCTTAATGCATAACATTAGACATATCTGCAAGGAGATGTGTTTTGCATTATAGGAGATACTGAGATAGGAGTGTTGGTAGCTTGCTCCACCTTTGCAATGAGTTGCCCTGGTGTTGTACCACCTTACCCCAGTCCTGAAGATACTTTCAGGTGCAAACTTTGTTTGCTCACACTTGGATAAAGGATTAAACTAATTTTATTATACTCTAACCAAGTGAAAAATAAACTTTCAACATCTTTCTCTAAATCCAGAGTATTTATTAAAAAAGGGTGGCACACCATTTGGCAACTCCTATAGGTAGAGATGACCCGCTAATGCTTCTGTCTGGTATCTTCACTTGGGCCTGGTTCCCACTGAAGAGACCTCAATAAAGGTCGAAACTAGTCTGGGCAGTGGCTCTTCCCTTAATGCATAACATTAGACATATCTGCAAGGAGATGTGTTTTGCATTATGGGAGATACTGAGATAGGAGTGTTGGTATTGTGCTCCACCTTTGCAATGAGTTGGCCTGGTGTTGTACCACCTTACCCCAGTCCTGAAGATATTTTCAGGCGCAAACTTTGTTTGCTCACACTTGGATAAAGGATTAAACTAATTTTATTATAATGTATAAGGGTGTTTCATCCTGATCAGGGTTTAATCATGAGGAACTTAAGTGTAGACGAGATAGGAGAGAATGGCTGAATTGTGAGCGAGTAGGAGGTATTTGAGGAAAGAAATAAATATGATGTCAATAAGGCGATAGGATTTCATGACATATCACCACGCATCATAAGGCAAGTTACAGGAAATTGGTAGTAACATTGGTATGCCTGCTTAATAAGATTCTTGCAACAGCACTGGTTCCAAGTATACTGGTTCCAAGGGATTGTTCCACTGTATAAAGGTGGTCCATAAGGCTGCAAATTATAGGCTACCTTCAAATTATAGGCCAATCTCTATATCTGGAGTTGTGGTGATGCTACCAGAGAGAGAGAGATTGGTGAGAAGTACGATGGAGAAATGGGTTGATAACAGCAGTATTCTCTGTGGTTATCAGCATGGGTTTGTTAAAGGGTGATCATGTTTTACTAACTTACTTATGTACTATAATAAGGTGAGAAATACCTTGGACAGGGGAGATGCATATACAGTGGTATACTTGAATTTTGCAAAAGCTTTTGATACACTGCTACATGACAAGCTGTTAAATAAATTGAAATAGATGGGATTGGATAACAAACTTCTGAATTGGATCAGTGACTGGCTGTCATATAGGTGTCATAAAGTTGGGGTGAAGTATCATGAAAGAGGAAGGTCACTATTGGTGTACCACAGGGGTCAGTTTTGGGACCATTGTTGTCAATTTGTATGTTAATTATATTGCGATTGGTTTAACTAGTGATATCCAGCTGTTTGCAGATCATGCAACACTGGGGAGAGATGCAAAATCAAGTGGATGTTATCATCTTATAAGAGGACTTTAATCGATTGCATGAATGAGCTGGTAAGTGGAACTATTATTTGATGTTACAAAGTGTAAGGTTTGAGATTTGGTAAGCAACGACTGGATGCGAAGGTGGGGAAACATGAAAGGAGGGAGAGAAGATGAGAAATCTAGGAGTGATGGAGAAGGACCAGAAATTCAGTGGCCACATCGCACAAGTTGTGAAGACATCACTTTGGATAATGGCAATGATGCGTAGGACCCTGACATGCAGAAATAGAGAGGTTATGATGCCATTGTATAAGGCCTTATCCTTGATCAGGCCTCATATGGATTATTGTGCATAGATTTGGTCACCGTGTTTTCAGTGTGACGAGGATATGTTGTAAAGGGTCAGAGAAGATTCACAAAGGTAGTCAATGGTCTTTGGAATGTGGAAGACAAGGACAGATTGAGAGAATGTAAGTTGGAAAGTCTCATGAATGGGAGGGAGGAGGAGGAGGATATAATTGAGACATGTAAGTTAGCAAGGGGGTTGTTATCAGGTTAACGTGGAAGATATTTTTCACCGAATTGGAGAGGGGGGGTAGAATAAGAGACATAACTGGAAACTGTATAAGGAGCATGTTAACAGAGAACTGTGGTGCAGGTTATTTTCATTCAGTGGAATTCATTCCCTGTGTGTGTTATGAATGTAGACACATTGAATCTCTTTAAACTACAATTAGATGAGCATTGCATGCAATAGTGTGTACCTCCCATGATGAGTCTCTGACTCTATGAAGGTCAGATGTTAATACTGATAATTTTGTTTGTGCTGCAAAAAAGAAACAGTTGTGGAGAAAATTTAAGGAGAAAGGTGACTTGTAGGTACATGAACAGTACAACCACAGGCCAGAAGTGTAATTAGTGTGGTAAGATAGGCAAAAGCAGATTATGAAAGGAATCTAGCAATCGAGGCTAAAGAGAATCCTGAACAGTTCTTTCAATATGCTGCAAGTAAAATGAAGAATGTATATGGTAAAATGATTTTAATGAATACCGATCGTTTATGTTCCTTTGCATAAATGAGGCTCCAATACTGATGTATTTTCCTTAGTATCCCATAATGCAAAGGTAATGACCCTTCCCATAATGCTATGCATTATGGGAAGGGTCATTACCCAGACCGGTTTCGACCTTTATCGAGGTCGAAACTGGTCTTCAGTGGGAGCCAGACCAAGAGGTGATACTAAAGTTGAAGCAAAGCACAACTCATATTTCCATATGCCAGTTGCCAAAAGGTGTCACACCTTATTATTAAATTACTCTGGATTAAAGAGAGATGTTGGAAGTTTTTCCCACTTGGTTAGACTATAAATTATATATTTAGTTTAATCCTTTATCCAAGTCCTTTACCACAAGTAGCCCCAGTCCTGAAGATACTTCAGACACAAACTTTGTTTGCTTACAAGTGTAAGCTAATAAATTAAGTAAATTAAATTATATATTTAGTTTAATCCTTTATCCAAGTGTAAGCAAACAAAGTTTGCACCTGAAGTATCTTTAGGACTGGGGCAACTTGTGGTAAAGGACTTGGATAAAGGATTAAACTAAATATATAATTTATAGTCTAACCAAGTGTGAAAAAACTTCCAACATCTTTCTCTAATCCAGAGTAATTTAATAATAAGGTATGACACCTTTTGGCAACTGGCATATGGAAATATGAGTTCTACATTGCTTCAACCTTGGTATCACCTCTGGCTCCCACTGAAGAGTGGAATAAAGGTCGAAACTGGTCTGGGTAGTGACTCTTCCCATAATACATAGCATTATACATGTCCACAAGGAGATGTGCTTTGCATTATGGGATACTAAGGAAAGTGATCAGAACTTAGTCCACCTTTGCCATGAGTTGCCCCATTCCTGAAGATACTTCAGGTGCAAACTTTGTTTGCTTACACTTAGATAAAGGATTAAACTAAATAAAATTTATAGTCAAACCAAGTGGAAAAAAACTTCCAACATGAGAGATACTGCATAATTGTTGGATGGTTCTTGACATAATATTTAGAGCTTCACTCAATAAGTCTAAGGACATCTTGGAGTTGCCTGTAATAATAATAATAATCTCTATCATATCATCTGAACTGGCGCTAGTGTCATTAGTGAATGTGGCGGTCGTGTTGAGTTGTGCTAGAAAACGTGTTTTTAAATTAAAATATAGTGTGCCTTTTTGTCTCAGATTGTGCTGCAGTTGTGCTTCAGTTGATATAAGTGTCCTTCAGTGGTGTTATTGTTTGGAATTCTGTTGTATATATTGTGTTTTCGCTATCGTTTGTTTCACTATTTCAGCGACTAAAGATGGCGTCCAACAAGAAGTGTATGTCAGCAGCTCGCAGAACTTCTCTACAAAAGTCTGTCTCTGCGTTGGATTTTTTGCAGTGGATGTGTTGCAGAAACTGTTATATGTATGCGCCGAGGATTGTAAAGGATCTATGGACTGTTTGGCTCAATGAGAAGAAAGAAAACATCGACGTATGTGAGAAGTGTCGGGACAGGCTGGAATGATTAGGCATGGAAGCAGATGTTGGGACCGTAGCGGATGAACTTCGGCAGGAGTTCGGAAAAATGAAAAGTGACCTTCATCTTTTGCAAGTGGAATTGGAAGTGCTCAGTAAGGGGATTCTGGAAATTAATACTGAGTTAAATGGGTTGAATAGAGAGATTAGGTCTATGGAGATTACGCTAGCGGAAGTAACTAGAACAGGATTAAGTATGGGAGAGTCTTTGGTGATTGATGAAGAAATATATAGTATGGGAGTGATTGGGAGTCAACAGAATGAAAGCACAAGAGTTCTAGAAGAAACGAGATGTTGTTGGAGTGAGGAAGTAAGTAAAAGAGCGTTGAGTAATGAAGCTGGGAGAGTTATGCTGAATAGCTTAGAAAATGAGGCCGTGAGTGATGTTTGAACTTGAATGAAGTTATGAGTGGCAAAATATATGGTGATTCTATGATTAAGGTTATGGAGTGCTGTATGCCTGAGGAGTGCTTGGCTGGTGGAACAATAGAGAGAGTGGCTTTAGCAATAAAGAGAGGTCATGATGCAGAAAAAATGATTGTTATGGTGGGTACAAATGACCTGAGTGGTAGTATAAATCGAGTAGCAAAAGATTTAAGAACACTGTTAGATATCGTGAAGAAGAAAAGTGTCAGTGGGAGGATAGTGTGTATGCTGCCTCATTTTGACAATTATGAGTTAAGCAGATGAGCGATGATAATGAATGATATGATTGCAAAAATGTGCAAAAAAAGAGGTCTGGAATTTGTTGATGTCTGGAGTGTGTTTGAAGGCAAAACACAGCTGTATACAAGAGATGGGTTGCATCTGAACATGGAAGGTCATAAACAATTGAAGAAGTTACTGTTTTCTGAACAAGTTAAAATAAGTGGGTGGGGAAACTAAAATTGCAAACGTTGAGTGTAAGAGGGAGAAACTTAAGCAGTGATTGTATAATTGTTGATCCTTATTCGTGGAATAAATTGCAGAATAGAGTGGATAAAAATCGGCATGGGATTAGTGACATCTTTATCAGTTCTAAAGCGGGTACAAGAACTAAAGGGAATCTGCAATTTTTGTATACAAATGCAAGAGGCATTCGAAATAAGAGGGAAGAATTTTTGGCATTAGTTAGTGCAATCTCACCAAAAGTTGCAGGCATTAATGAAACTTGGCTGTCAGCAGAAGATGTGGTCACTGGAATTGAATGTGATGGGTATAGTATTTTCAGGGAGGATAGAGAAGATAGAATGGGGGGGAGGAGTACTGTTGATGATAGCTGATGAGTTGCAGCCAAAGAAAGTAGTATATCAAGATGATAGACATGTGAATTATAGTACATTTGAGGCAGTCTGGTGTGAAATAGTGACCAACACAACCAAATATATAGTTGGCTGCTGCTATAGGCCAGAGGATATAGAGGGTGATATTGAATTCATGCATCAGCAGATTAGTGCAATGAGTGCAGGGTTAATGATTATTATGGGGGATTTTAATTATGGTGATATTAATTGGAAGGAGGAAATATCACGTGGCAAAAAGGAAATGGAATTCATACATCTTCTAAGAGATAATTATTTAAAACAGCACATAACTGATTCTAGTAGCAAGGCTTATACGTTGGTCAGACATAACTGGTGATTAGTTTACGGAATTAACAACGCATATAAAGTATATTAATTAAAGGTAACTTTAATGAATAGCTTCTATATTTCGGCAATGTCACATTGCCATCTTCAGGAACATAAAGATATGGTGGGTATCGAATTTTATGGTGGGTATCTAAGGCATGGTCTGCCATGCCTTAGATACCCACAAATTCCAACCTTAGATACCCACCATAAAATTCGTTGGAAGAAAACAAAAATAATTCATCGCAGCAAGTTTAAATACGAAAGATTATTCAAAGAATCTTCAGCAGCTCTAAAAAACGTTCTTAACCTCAACAAATTTGGGTGCATGAAACTACCCCAAATTTGGGAGACTTACATTATGAGAACTTCAGCCCAACTGCCAAGACTACCAAATTAGCCCGTCAGAGGGCACCATTAGGACTTTAGGAACAATATTAGTTTCTTGCTTTCTTCCTCATTTGCTTTGTGTTAGTGCCTGCGTGCACATACCATATCCTTATGTTCCTGAAGATGGCAATGTGACGTTGCCAAAATATAGAAGTTATTCATTAAAGTTACCTTTAATTAATATACTTTATATGCGTTGTTAATTCCGTAAACTAATCACCAGCACATAACTGAGGGGACATGTTGTGTGAGAGTGTTGGACCTGGTCAGAGGATGTATGCATAAGTGAGGTGTCCTCATTACAAAAGAGAGAAGTTGCAAAATTTGTGGATTTCTCACTTAAGAAGGGTATATATGGAACTACAGGTTAGGCAATTATAACAAGCTACAGAATGAGCTGACAGCAGTCTCATGGCAGAACATATTGCAGGAGAAAGATGTTAGCAGTGCATGGGATAAAATCAGCAGGTATCTGAGGAAGGCAATATCAGATTGTGTCCCATGGTCAGGAAGACAAACAAGGTAGGCGTTAAATGGATGAGTAGTAGTATCAAGCTTGATCTGCAAAAGAAAAAAAAGATGTTATGGAGAATTTACAAGGAAAAAGGCAATCAGTACACTCATGAGCAGTACAAGGCTCAAGCTAGGAAGGTTACCAGCATGGTAAGAAAAGCTAAATCAGATTATGAGAAGTCCTTAGCCAAGGAGATGAAGGGTAATCCCAAAGAGTTCCTCTGCTATCTGGCAAGTAAAAGGAAGAATGACTTTGGAAGGATATCCTTAGTGGGTGCCGATGGTATTGAGGTGACCAATTCAGATGCAATAGTAGAGTTACTAAGTGATCACTTTTGAAAAGTCTATCACCCAAGTTAGAATATCTCTGTACCTGTAGCAATAACTAATGCAAGAATTGTAGTTAAGAAATCAGAGGTACTTAGTATATTGCAAAATTTAAATGCGAACACTGCTGTAGGTTTAGATGGAATATCAGCCAGGGTGTTGCGTGAATGTGCAAAGGAATTGTCAGTGCTTCTTACTTGGTTATTTAACTTAAGTTTGAACTCTGGTATGATCCCTAGGGAGTGGAAGGAAGGCAAAGTAGTTCCTTTGCATAAAGGTAGCTCTAAAACTGTTGTAGTTAATTACATGCCAATCACAATCTCGGGAGTGGTGGTAAAAGTGTTGGAAAAATTGGTTAAAAACAAAATTCAAGAATGGGTGGATCAGGGTATGATACTCTATAGGGGCCAACATGCTTTTGTTAAAGTTCGATCTTACCTTAGCAATTTATTAACTTTTTTTATAGAATGACATATTATAATAGAATGTTATAATAGAAAGGAACACACTAACATCCAGAGATAAAGAGGTTATTATTCCCTTTTATAAAGCGTTGATACTTCCACATTTGGATTACTGTGCTCAGGTCTGGTTGCTTGGATTCCTTGGAGATGAGGAGGTTGTGAAAAGGATTCAGAGGAGAGTGACTAAGTTGGTGAGTGATGTAAAAAATGATTGAGATTGAGAGCTTGTGGATTGCAGAGGTTGATTGATAGGCAGAGGAGAGGGGATATGATAGAAACATTTAAATTACTAAAAGGTTTTTATAAGATTGATGCAGGTGACATGTTTCAGCTGTGTGTGATAGTGATGGAAGAACAAGAGGTCATCTCTGGAAATTAAGGAAAAGTGTGGTTAACAAGGGTGTGAGAATGATGTTTTTTGCCTGGAGGGTGGTGAATGAGTGGAATGCATTGCCTAACTGAGTTGCGAGTTCTTTGTCTGTAAATGAATTCAAGAGCAGATATGATAGATATTGTTTTGATAATTTGCAATGAGTCTACTGACTCCATGGAGATGCTCATAATAATAATAATAATCTCTTTCCCTCCTATCCACCAAACTGCAATCCACATTTCTTCAAACCCTCTGTGTAGCCAGGATTTCAAAGTCCTGATATTGTCTTAGTAACTCATCTCTGGATCTTATCCAGTGTTTCCACATCACATTGAAAACCAGTTGACCAAATATGAGTACAGTAGTCCAAGTGTGGTCTGACCAGTGATTTATACAGTGGCACAGCCACTGCCTTATCTCTACATGTTGGAGAACATCTTATCATAGCAGCACTGCAATGCGCAGTCTTTTCAACACTTGCAATATTCCATCTAAACTTCAGTCTAGAGGAATCTCATGCGCTTCCTGCAGTACAGGACTGTCATCATAGTACAGAGCATTATATATCTGCACTCAAAAATGCAGTACCTATTGCACTTATTAAAACTGCAACCCCACAACTTTGTGCAAGTCAAAAGTCTATTCAATTCATCCTGAAGGGAAGTTACATCAACAGTGCTACTTATAATTCTACCAACTTTGCATCATCAGCAAACAACTGAAGATCCCCATTCAGTCTACACAAGATATCATTTACAAAAAAGTTAACCAGCAGGGGCCCAATATCGGAACCCTGGGGCATACTGCTGGTTACCCTCATTTTTTGAGACACTGTTCCATCATACATAACTTGGTGGTATTACTCTCGGAGCCAATCTCTGATTCATCTAACCAATATACTATCCATTTCCATCCTCTGAAGCTTGTACATCAAATTATCATATGGTAATCTATCAGATACTTCTGAAAAGTCCAAGAATATCACTGTGCATGATTCTCCCTTATCTAACATACTCATTAACTTATCAAGTAAAATGCTAGAACAACCGTTTTCAAATCCATGATAAAGAAAATTTATGACCATCACAAAGAATACTATGCCCATCAATCCAATGCTCTACTCTCTTTCTAACCAATCTCTTCAACATCTTGACTACAACTGCAATGATACAAACTAGTCTATAATTGGAAACTTCTGTCCTAGAACCATGCTTATGGAATGGTATTGTGTTGCCTTCTTTTCACTCTTTAGGAACTGTACCCCAAAACGTTCATTGAACACACATGTCAAGGGCATAGCTAACTGTTTTGCATATTCCTTAAGAATACGTGGTAATATATCATCCATTCCCACAGCCTTAACATCTTACCCAATCAACACCTGATACACCTCCTGATTCTTTCACCAATTTTCTTAATATGTGCCTTCCTTCTATATATTGCATGGCATCATCTACACTGGTATGATATACTCTGAAAAAAAAAAAAAAATAAATAAACATAAACGGATGGAACACGTTCAAAGAATGAAAACAGAAAGATTACCAAAACAAGCCTTAAAGTACAAGCCATTAGGAAAAAGAAAACCAGGATGTCCTCTTAAACGATTCAACGATGACTTCTAAGGCTGGAACAGGCCATGCTAGGCCTAAATCCTTGATACGTATGATGATGATGATGATGATATACTCTGATAAAGTGTTGTTCAATAATTCCACTATATCCTTTGCAATGGTCACTGTTCTGCCATGACTATCCTCCAGTGTCAACTCTCAATAATAATCCCTTCTTTTGTTTGCATCCTTTTTCTTTACCATACCCATCACTTTCCTAGCCTGCACTTTATAATCTTAATGGATCCAGTCACCTCCAACTTGTATCTCCTCCATAGGATTTTCTTTTCCAACACAGCTTGCTTAATTTCAGTGTTCATCCATTTTACTCCTACTCCATTTTTTTGCTTAACCCTTGGTTTGCAGTTATACATTGCTTCTGTCATATACTATCTTACGAATTTCCATGCACTCTCAACATCTTTTCTGCACAGGTCATCTACCCAATGTATTGATGCTACTTGACTACAGAGCTTCCCATAATGACTTGCCTCATACTTTCATATATATCTGTTTTTAGCAGTAACCTTTACTTGTTTCACCACCTTCAAAAGAAGTACCTCTTGATCACTCTCACCAACCAATGGTGGTGTTAATACCTCATTAACAACTATATTTTGTGAAGTCATCGCCAAATTCAAAACATTGAAGTCTTTAGTTGCTTCAGTCATATGCTGCTTAAGATATTTGTTTCTCAGAAATTCCACAAACTTATTCTCCTTGTTTCTGCACACTATCTTCTCCTTCCATTGTATATTCGTGTAGTTAGGTTTCCAGGATCACCTTCTTTTTACATACATGTCTACCTAATTTGCCTAAATATTTCATTCGGTATTCTCTACATTCTCTGGCCTATAACAGCATCCTATCAGATATACTAGCCTGATAATTTCAACTTTTTCACACTACACAATATCCAGGCAGCATAGTCTTTTGATGAAACTATGCAAGAAGAGGGTAGAAAGGATGTTAGAGTACTTAGTTGCTGAAATTTAAATTGTTTGCTAGGTAATTCAGAGAAATGCTATGGTTTTGAGAAGAACACTGACCAGCAGAGATAATGGTTTGTTTGTGTCATTGTATAAAGTCTTTATCAGACTTGATTAAAACAGTAGACATAAATTATAGTAAACACCAATGTAATGAAATGGTGCACTCTAACAAACTGTGGAAAAATTTTTGACTAAATCCATAGTGATATTTTAAGCGTGCTATTGCAAAGATAAGCTTGAAACCTTCATGTATGTAAGCTGTATTTCTGAGCAAATAATGTCACAGTACATGCCCAAAAATTTTTGTTCACTAAACAGCAATGCATGTGTTTATAACATTAGCAATTCAGAACAGTAGCAATTTGTATTATCTGTATTGCCATCATAAAATTATGTGAAAAAAGACCATATTATGTCTTAGATGAGAGGTTGCTCTGTGATGCAATTTTTACACTGGCTGTAAAAAATTGCACAGGCTGCTGAAAATTATCAGCTCAAAACAACACTATTTGAAGTAATACCATGGGAAGTATTGCATAAAATTTATTAGTGTTTTATATTTTAACTAGAAAATGTATTGGTAGAAGTTGAAAGTTTATTTTCCACTTCGTTAGACTATAACAAATTTAGTTTAATCCTCTATCCAAGTGTTAGCAAACAAAGTTTGTGCCTGAAGATACTTCAAGACGGAGGAAACTCATAGCAAAGGTGGACCAAGCTGCCTTTCCCTTAATGCTTAGCATTATACATATCCGCAAGGAGATGTACTTTGAATTATGGGAGATACTGAGATAGGAGTGATGATAGTTTGATCCACCTTTGCTACGATTTGCCTCAGTCTTGAAGTATCTTCAGGTGCACTTTGTTTGCTAACACTTGGATAGAGGATTAAACTTAATTTGTTATTGTATTGGTAGAAGCTCAATCATTTCATGTAGAAAATCACCTAACAATGAACTTGTGTTAGCGAGCGAGGGGGGAAAATCAGCCGTGTGAAGATAAGCAAAGGTTGTGACAATGAAATTGAAATAATTGAAAAAAAACTAAAAAAAGAAAAGCTAATAAATACTGAATATGCTATTATCATCATCATCAAATTCCTGATATATACCCTCAAGGTGTACAGGATATGATAATACTACCTGGCAGAGAACACTTGCTTTGCTAATCTTTTCTCTCCAATTCTGTTTAAGTGCCCATACCACCTGAGATTAGCTCTGCTAATCTCAGGTGGTATGGGCACTGGATGCTGACAATGTCAAGTTCTTTCCTAATATCCTAATTTTTAATATGATATTGCCATTGATGTCATCTGGTCATGCCCCCTAATCTTTCTCAGGACTCTAATATCCACTGTCTCTAGTCTTTGGTCAACTGTTTTACTTCTAACCCAGCTCTCAGACTTCTATACAGCTAGTTTAGTGTTTTGACTAATTTCTTTCTTATTCCATAGAAATTTATTGAATTTACTTCCTGCCACACCAGCTTTATTGATTCTGTTGTCTATTTCCATATTTAATTTACCATCTTCACTAAAAATCATGCCTAAATAGCTGAAATGTTTTACTCGTTCTATATGCTCTCCATTCACAATGTGATATATTCAGTGCTTCTGCCTATTTTCATTGTCTTTGTCTTGTTATTGCTGACATTCATATCAAATCTATTACAACAGTTATTCAATATAGCCAGAGAATCTTGCAGACTTGTAGCGGATTTATTTAGAAGTATAACTTCATCCGCATAAAGCAAAGAGCTGAGATTAACATCTCCAATTCTGATATCAAGTTTAATAAAACTTTCCTTCATAATGTAATCCATATAGATAATGAATAACAGAGGGGATAATATACATTCTTGCCTGACACCAGAATTAACATTAAACGATCTTCTTGTACTTCTTTCAATTCTAACTGACTTACAACTCAAATAAAGACTAACTATTGCTTGATATAATGCCCCATTGACACCATATAATTGTAGCATTTTGAACAGTTTCTCTCTTGGCACCTTGTCATATGCCTTTTCCATAACTACTACTACTATTACCCAAGACTTCATGGATTCAAAGACTCGTCTGGGAGGTCGTTTTATCATACACGAAATACCTCTGTAATTCTCACATTCAGTTTTATTACCCTTTTTATATATGGGTTCTATGACTGCCCTATTCCAATCATCTGGAAATCGTCACTCTGTCCAGGCCTTCTGAACTATGCAGTGCAGCCATTGTAAGACTTTTATACCTCTATACTCTAGCATTTCTGGTCAAATATCATCTACTTCTGCTACCTTTCCACATTTCAGGCTTTTGATAGTTTTTTTACTTCAAGTATGGATATGTATTCATGACTGCATGCCTGGTCAGTTCCTTTTCTCACCGTGCTGTAATCACTGCTTTTTTCATTTAGCAATTTTTCGAAGTAATCACTGTATCCTTCAAGGATATATTTTTCTCCAGTTTTCATGTCACCTTTATCACCTCTAATTCCTTTTACAGCACTCTTTCCTCTATTTCTGAAATTCTTCAACAACCTCTAGAATATATTGCCACCTTCTTGATATTTATTTTCTATGTTCTTGCCAAAGTCTTCCCATGACTTTTGTTTAGCTAGTTTTACACAGTGTTTAGCTTTCTTACATTTGTCTCTGTATTACATTTGTCTCAGATTTGGTCCCCAGGATTTGAAGGGGATAAATTAACTGTGGAAAGGATACAAAGACGGATGACAAAGATGGTTTCAGGACTGTACAAGGATAGTTATGAGGATCGGCTGAGAGAATGTGGACTGCAGAGTTTGGTGGATAGAAGAAGGAGAGGTGATATGATTGAGACTTTTAAACTGTTGAGAGGTGGTTACAGGGTTGACACTGGGGAGTTGTTTCGCTTGGTTGATCAGCGGGAAGGAGTGATGACAAGAGGCCATCCCTGGAAGTTACGAAAGGAAACTGTGAGCAAGAGGGTGAGGAGTGGTTTCTTTGTGTGGAGGGTGGTTGAGCCGTGGAATGCATTGCCTGATGGAGTGGTGGGAGCGAGAACGGTCAGCGAGTTTAAAGAGTGGTATGATAAACTTTATGTTTCTGAGGGGGGGGGACCTCCCCTCGATGAGTCTTTACAGAATTTATGTCTTAGGAAGGACCTCCCTCGATGAGTCTTTTGACTCCTTGGAGGCCTGAATAATAATAATAATAATAATAATAATTCTCAAAGAGCACAAGCTGACTTATTTGCCTGGAGCCTTGGATATGCTTTATTCTTTTCCTTCACTGCCTCTTTAACTTCCTGTGTCCACCATGGAGTTCTGATTTTTCTATCCTTGCAGACAACTTCACCACATGCCTCTCTTGCTTAATCAATCAATGCTTTCTCCAGGGCTTGCCACTAATTCTGAAAGATTTGGTTCCTGTTCTCAAACTGTTTCATTTTTTCTTGAATAATGTTTGTGCATTTTAGTCTACAGTTCATATCTGAGAGCTGCTCAACTTTTATTCTCTTTAAAACTTTCTTACATGTTCTTCTTTTCAATACATAATTCAATAACTGAATATGTTATAGACACAATGTGTTCTTCAACTGAGCAGTGATAAACCTGGGCATTAAACAGTAACTTGAGGTAAATAAAGGAGGAAATAGTAGAAAATTGTACCTGTAACAACATAACACAAAGGAATGGCAAAAACCATACATATAGCATTAACCATGACAACATGAAATAAAAATTCAGACAATAATGGAAGACATAAGGAAATGGAGAACTAGAAGAGTATTAAATTATAATGAAAATTCAGAATTAATGTTGAAATTTGAAATTATTTTATTGAAATAATACAATGCTAAATTGGAAATTATAAGGTGACTGAAATACAAGGGTGGTCTGAAAAGTTATCGGCCTAACAATCAAAAAACGAATTTATAATTTCAAAATTATTTTTATTTTTCCACATAATCTCCTTTAAAACCTTGATGTTGAAAGTTTACTCCCTTAAGACCAATACATTTTTTCCAGCAATGCTCCAGCACCATTATCCCATCCCTGTAGTGATTCTCAGTAAGATCTGCAAAATACCCCTCTACAGCTGCAATCGCCTCTCAATTCAATTCAAAGAAAAACGCTGACCAGCGAGGAAGAGTTTTATTTTTGGGAAGAGATAGAAGTCGGAGGGAGCCAAATCTGGAGAATAGTGTGGAAGGTCCAACAATTCATAGTGCAGATCCCTTAATTTTCCAATTGCCAAAACACATTTGGGGAAGGTGCATTGTCCTGATGAAAGATGATTTTTTTCTTCTGCAAACCGGATCTTTTCTCATGAATTTTTTTTTGTCTAGTCTGGTTAAAAGATCGGAATAATATTTCCCAGTTATTGTTTTACCCTTTTCAAAATCATTAATAAACAAATTGCATCCCAAAACACCGATACCATGACCTTTCCTGGTGATGGAACCAACTTTGCTTCTTTGGCAGCTTCTGTCCACTATTTTGACTGCTGTTTGGATTCTAGTGTGTAATGGTGAATCCAAGTCTCATCCATAATAATAAATTGATGCACAAAATCAGTTTTATTCTTGTTAAAATGCTCCAAGCACAGTTTAGAGATTTTCATGCAAGTGTGTTTTTGATCTGCTGTGAGCAAGCATGCCACCCATCTTGCGCAAAGCTTTTTTATATGCAATTCTTCATACAAAATATATTCTACACGTTCTTTTGAAATGCCTATAGTTTCGGCAATTTCACACACTTTGGCTGCCAGTCATCCACTGATGCATATCATGCACTTGATCAATGATTTCTGGTGTTGTTACACTTTTTTGAACATCCTTCCCATGGATCATCTTCAAGGCTGTGGTACGGCCAGGTTTAAACTTAGCAGCCCATTTCTTAATTGTTGGCAACAAAGGGGAAGAGTGCCCATAAACTTTCATGAACTTTGAATGAATTTCTTTTGGCTTTAATCTTCTTTTACAAAGAATTTTATAACTGCACAATACTCAATTTTATTCATTTCAAGGGATACAGACAACACTTTTGCTTCAGACAGCTGTTTATAACTGGATGATACTCAATTTTATCCATTTCAAGGGATAATGACAACTCTTTTGCTTCAGACAGCTGTATAAAACAAACTACTTGATAGAATGACTTGCAATTTCACATGGATGCTTATGACAGATGTACTACCAACTTAGAAAAAAAAAATATTACCGATAGTGTTGCCATCTATGGTCAAGGCCGAGAACTTTTCAGACCATCCTTGTAATCTAATTTAGTACTTAGCTATTCAGTTTAAAATACTTCATAATTGCCAGCTATCATTACTTTGTGATAAATGGGAAAAGGGGAAGTAAATTATTATTATTACCCTAAGACCTCATGAAATCAGAGACTCATCTGCTCTACTCTTCATAGTTTATCCAACTTTGCATCATCTGCAAACAACTGAATCCAAATACTAGCCAATATGATTAACATACAGCTTAAACAGCAGTGGCCCTAAAACAGAGACATGAGGCACACCACTTTCCTCTTCTGGGATATTGCTCTCCCATACACAACTGCTGATACTTGTCAGATAGCCAGTGTCTGATCCAATGCACTAATCTAATATCCATTCTACTCTAGTTTGACTATCAACTTATAATGCAGCAGTCAAAAGCCTCTCAAACTGCTCTCAAATTCACAAGAATGAAATGCCTTTAGGAACTGCTCATTAAGTATCTTAACTATATTCGGGCGAATGGTGGAAATTCGGGAAATGCTCTTGTTATCATTCAGAGAGCGAGAGGTGTGATTGCAATCTGATTAGCAGAATAATGAATTACTGACCATTTAAAACTATATAAATAGAAATTTATGTACATTTAATCATACAAATACAACATTTATTTTACAAACGATATTCTATCTTCTTCAATTTAGCTGACCTACTTGAATACAAATTCTACCCTATGGTTCTTCTTTATGAACTGGTCAATAACATTGTCGTAAAAAGTTGGTTGTAACTTAATTTTTCCAAGCAACATTTTCTCGATAGATAAAAGAGCTAATGATGACAGTCTTTCTTGTTCTTGGGATGACCTGCAGTATGTATTAATGTGCTTAGCGCTGAAAATGAGCATTCCGCTGAGGATTTCGTGGCATGAATACTTACTACCAACTTTATGAGTTTGAAAACCTCTGGCATACCCAAGTACACTTTATTGGTGTGCATGAAATTCATTAAGTCTGAAATGCTTCCGTCTTTGAATTCAGACAATGCGTTCATTATACTTAGTTCACTTTTAAGCAAACTGTATTGAATAATGATCCATAGGTTTTTTGCAGATATGTTACATCACTATCAGGGAATTTATTTCTGTAGTTTTCATAAAAAATCATAATTAAGGAGAGTAAAGAACTGAAAATTTGCAATAGATTTTAAGTGCTCTGGAATTTGTAACATTTATTTTACAAATGATATTCTATCTTTTTCAATTTAGCTACTTGAATATAAATTCTACCCTGCAGTTCTTTATGAACTGGTCAATAACATAATCATAAAAAGTTGGTTTTAACTTAATTTTCCCAAGCAACATGCACACTTATAAAGGTCGGCTGAAGCTCACTGGCTATAGATACGTTGTTTAACGGGTTTAAGGCCTGTGTTTAAGCAACAGAGCGAGATGACATGAAATGGCTATGTGTGCGCATGAAATCGCATTGCTGCTGCGAGGACCTGGAAGCTCCTACACCTGAGCAAGCCAAGGTAGCTTTGACTAGACGAGCAAGCATCGGCCTTCGATACACAACACGAAGCTCAATTATTGCCACGCAAGCTGAAGACGTCTTCTGTCTATAAAAATAAAAGCCTAAATGGAAAGCTTATAAATGCATGCATTTATTAACAAAATATTACTTCTTACTCAATTAATGAGCTTGCGCAGCAAGCATGGAGAATTAGCCCCTGCTATATTCTCTGCAGCAGTAGTTATTATACTATTTTGTAAAGTCATTGTCATCCTTACGTAATCTTTTTTTTTTTTTTCTAGCTGCATATCAAAAGAAATCCCTAGGATTCTATTTTGTCTTCATTAGCTAACTGCTGATCATACTTCACTTTTGCTGTCCTTACCAATCATGTCACTCTCTTTGCCTGTTCTTTGTAATCCTCATGGAATTGCTTATTACCACTTCTCTTATGATGCCTCCATAATGCCTTTTTTCTCTGTATGGCATGCTTAATCTCTTCATTCATCCATTTCACACCTATCTTACTTAACCTTCTGACCCTTTCCGTGATTACCCTGATTACATCCTGCCTGAGGTAGTTGTCCCTCAAGAAACTTATTTCTTTATTTCCAGTTGCTATCTTATCATCCCAGTCTATATTGCCATAATAAAAATTGCCCATAATGATTATCGTTTTCCTATTTGCTTGGCTAATTTGATTATGAGTTTCATGGTCACTACCATCCACATTACCAGGTCTATAACAACATCTAACAAAGTATTTCATTCTATCCACCTCTATCTCACACCATACTGCCTCAAATCCATTGGCACTGCTTTGCTCTTGCATCTCTACCTTCTATGGACTTTCTGTATCATCAATAGCACTCCATCTCCCTTTCTACCCTTTGTAGCTTCACAAAACACATCATACCCTTCCAACCCTATTCCTGTCAGGATGTCATCCTCATCCGACCATGTCTCACTTATTCCAACAATTCTTGGGTGAATAAACTTAATTAATGCAACTGTTTCATTTGCCTTGTTTTTTACACTTCAATCATTTGTATACAAACATTGCAGCTTGTTCCTGGATCTATCGCAAGTTCCACTGATACCACTTATTAGATGTGACTTCTCCATGCTCAAGGCATTTCTTTTTCTCCTTATTCATCTTAGAACCTTTTTCAAATACAGCTGTTTTCCCTTGATCCCAAGTCATCTCCTTTCCTTTTTGTCTACACACACACACATTCACATCTTATTTTAGCATCAATGTTTCTCAAGCTGTGGTCCCCTGTCTGCCCTGAACCTCCCCATTTCCCTGTTTGTCTTGCATGCTTGTTCTTTCATTCTCTATACTCATGCCACCTATTTCTTCATTGATAACCACTTTATTCATATTCTCCTGCTCTTTCACATTAATCTTACTTGATCAGATTCATTTTCTGCACTCATTTCTCTACCTTCCAGCATCAGTTTCTACAACTGACTCATGGTGAAACCATTCAAATGCAGTCCATCACTTTTATGCAGTTCAGTTCATCCTTGAAACTCATTCCACACATTAGCATGCTGCACTCCTTTCTCTTCACACATTTCCACTAACATATCATTCATAATGATATGAATCACATCACATCCCCTTGTGATGGTGGTCAGCAGTAGATGACGTTGGTGTAGTTGCAGTCAGTTGGTGGATTGAGTAGTGGAGACAGATCTGTAGAGCAAGTGCCCTCCCTCAATGAGTCCTTGGACTCCCTGGAGGTATCAAATAATAATAATAATAATAATAATCTTTGCTCTCTGCCTCATTTCATCACCATCATACCTGGGCAACACATGACTACCTTTCCTGTCACACTATTACAGGGGTGGCCAACTATGCATGCTTTTGGAGCCAGAATAGTTCTGGTAAGGCTTAGAAGAGCCACAACCTTTGATCGATGCGATGGTATGGGAGTAAGTGAGTGTGTGTATGACGAAGTTGTAACAAGCTTGTAAGAACTGCTTTGACTATACGTTAACGATACCAAGCAATTTTATAAACTTGGTTTTAATCCTATTTCCTAAGTAAGTCAAGTTTGCTCCTGAACTATGTTCAGGTCTGAGGCAGCTTGTGGTGAAGGTGGAGTAAGCTCTGGTCACTTTCCCTTAGTATCTCTCCCCTAATGCAAAGCACATCCCCTTGCGGAGATGTACGATGCTATGCATTAAAGGAAAGGGACACTACTCAGACCAGTTTCAACCTTTATTGAGGTGTCGTCAGTGGGAGCCACACCCAGAGATGCCAAGGTTGAAGTAATGCAGAGCTTATACATTTTACCTATACAAGTTGCCACAAGGTGCTTTGACCTTATTAAATAAAAATCTCAGGACGAGAGAATTGACTAATTCTACACCTAATTTTAAGGAGCTTACTAAGAAAATGTTTACAAGGAAGGCCTCTACTAGTAAATATGTAACTAAAATTATTGTTTCAACTTGAAAATTATTCTAACTGTTCAAAGTAAACTTCATTTTGTGTGTTTCAAATAAAATTTTTTTATTGCAGTAATTTTTATTGGCTCTGTTTTTCTCTCTTTTTTTATTTTGTTCCTCTTTTTCGTTGTCTCCTCTTCTCTTTTTGTTTATTTTTTCCTGGTAGATCATGAAGAGCAGTGTGACACATGGATGCAAGCCGCATGCAGCTCGCGAGCCACATTGTGACCATCCCTGCACTATCGTCTTTTATCCATCTCAACAACCTCCTGATATCCAGTCTGATGTGCTCCTTGTTCCCAGTCAAGTCATTTGTCTCTATTACCACTACCCATTTTTTTGCTTGCTTGCTTTTCAAATCCAGTGCCTCAATCACTCTATTCATTTTGCCTCCAGGAAAACAAATCATGGGCATTCTCTCATCCACCATCACTCTAATAATTGAACTGAATCTCCATACAATGCCACTGACAGATCTTTTGTTACCTCTTTCATACCAATATTATTCATTTTCATCATTTTCAGCCTTCCATACATATCTCGAATTGTCTTAACTTCACTTTGTATCCATTTCAGCTCTTGCTTCATCTTAAATAACTCAACTTTCAAATATTGCATCACATTTTTGCTCTTATTCACTCTCAGTTTTTTTGCCAACCATACTTGCTTGTTTGCAGTCCATGCTGCTCACCACCTTACGTTCAATTGCACTCTGTTTTTCAACTTCTGCGACATTTGTATCGCTTTCGTCTTTCTTACCGTCTATCATTAAGTTTATCAAATTGATTGTTCACTTTTTCAAAACTTTCTTTACCATTTTTTCGCTCTCTTTTACACCATCCCTCTTTTCTGTCAGACAACTACCCATCCTCCTCATGGCATACTTGCTACTAATGCTTTCTTTTGTACTTTCATTTCATTTCATTAAAGTTAATTACTGTGGTTATCATGTAATTTGTTGTTTACAGTCATGCCACAGGTACCTTTAAAGAATACCTTACCACACATCAAGTCCTCATTCAGCTAACACTTTGCGCACACCCTCCTTCCATCCTCCTTAAATATACATAATTTATCTACATAATCAAATGAATATATATATAGCAAACCTCACATTTCAGAAATGACTGAAATCAAAATTAAATTCCTTCAGAGACAAAGCTGTCATCATCTTTCCTTTGCCGGTTACTATATCAAATTAAGTACTAAATTATGTGCTTATGTGAAGTTGGGGAGTGATGATCCCAATATAACTTCTAAAGCATGGTGTGAGAAATTCAAGAAGCCATAGTCATATCTGGCTAGGTGCCAGTATAATCTTTTTAATTATTCATTTCCTGGGAATGGAGGAATTCTTTTTTTTTTTTTTTCAAATTTCATTATATCAAACCTTTTACTTAAAAAAACATTTGTTTGGCCGTGTGGATTTATTATTATTATCTGACCTCCATTGAGTAAAAGGTCTCGTCACAGGAGGTCTATACTATACTCTCTCATGCTAAAAGATTATTAAGCTGTGCCTTGAACTCCTTCACACTTTCAGGCAATGCATTCTGCTCACCAATAGCTCTCCATGCGAAGAACCTGCTTCTCACTTCCTCTTCACCTTCCTTATATGGCTTCTGGAGATGGCCTTTAGTGCTATACTTGCCTCCCTCTACTCTACAAAAAATCACCTCCACATTAATAATAGCATACATGTTAAACAATAATGGTCCCAAAACAAATCCCTGTGGTACGCCATTAGTGACCTTCCTCTTTTGGGATACTGATACCTATCTAACAACCATCTAGCTATACAACTCATTAGTCTAGTATCTAAGATCATCTCTTTCAATTTAGTTACCAGTTTATCATGTGGCAGTCTATCCAAGACCTTTAAATAATCCAAGTACACCACCACCACATATGCATCTCCTTTATCAAGTGAATTTGTCACCTTGTTGTAATACGTAAGGAGATTGCCGAAACATGAACTCTCCCTAACAAACCTATGCTGACCATTATAAAAATTACTGCTTTTATCAACCCATTTCTGAATCCTAGTCTGCACCTAATTCTCGAACACCTTAACCACAATCCCAAACACAGATTGGCCTATAATTTGTAGCCTTAGTCTTATCCTCCCTTTTGTGAAGTGGAACAGTTTTTTCCAACCTTCCATTCCTTTAGGACTTGCCCTGTTGCAAGACTTATGCTAAACAGGTGTGCCTATTTGCTATACTCATCTGCTCCCAAAAATTCTAAGGGGATGTCAAAACATTAGAGAAATATTCAGTTGTTTGCTCATAAATAAAAGATGAGGAGTTATAATCCATGAAGATCATTTAGAGATCCAAGAGGATGACTTAAATGGAGTAGCAGCATGTGCACAAGGTAATGGCTGCCATTTTAATAGGGCCAAGCCATTTATACTGGTCAGGTTATGCACTTTGTTTTGAAGAGCTTACAAACTGTGTATTATGGAACTAGACTACAGGCAACTGATGAAGCTAGGGATTTTGGAATGATTGTGGACATTAAGTTCAAGTTTTTAGAGCACATTGCAAAGATGCCCAAAATAGCATATCTGATTATCTTGATGTTGAAAAACACACTAACAAGAGGAATAGAAGTCATGATTCCTCTTCATAAGGCTTTCATAAAGTAACATCTGATTACCTGAATTCCTTAGTGATCATTATTATTGTTAACATCAGACCTCCATGGAGCCAGAGACTCATTGTGGGGGAGACATACTCTTAAACACAAAACTGTGTATTACACCACAATAGTAGACAACGCATTCCACTCACCAGCCACTCTTCATGCAAAGAACCTGTTCCTTATTCTCCTGCTTACAACTCCTACAGCTTCTAGGGATGTCCCCTTGTTCAACCCCTTTCTCTGAAAAATTTCTTCCACATTAACTTAATAACCCTTTACCAACTTAAATGTTTCAATCGTATCCCCCCCTCTCTTCCTCCTATTTGCAAGGCTGTGTGAATATTTCCTCATCACTATGAAAACCAGAGGACTAAAATCTGTGCACAATAATCCATATGAAGCCTGATCAAGGCCTTATACAGTGGAACCAGAAGTTTTTTATTTCTGCACATCAAGGTCCTCTGCATCATGTGATGACTTCACAACTTGTGCAACATGACCTCTGTACTTCAGATCCTTGTCCCCCCACCATCCAAAGTCTCCTCTCCTCAACTTCCTCTAAAATTTCTGCACCAGGTGTATACTTTACATCCCATTATTGCCTATCAGCTTTCAGAACGTTACACTACTTTTGCAACATGCAACTGACAGTTCCATACTGTTGCCCACTCATACGATCTATTCAGGGTCTCCTGTAAGACCACAACATCTGCTGGATTTCTTATCACTGTACTCAGTTTTGCATTATATGCAAACAGCTGTATATAACCATTTAAACCCATCCCAATATCATTAATATAGAAAATTAGTCTTTCCAAAACAGATCCTTGTGGTACACTACTAGTAACTTTCCTTTCTGGGATAGTGTGCCCCCCATACACAACTTGCTGATACCAGAGTGCTAGTTGCAAGTAAAACTCACTGACCTGGCATTCATTCCCATCAGCTTCAGTTTAGTTACAAACTTATGGTATGGAATTCTGTAAAAAGCCTTTGCAAAATCTAAGTATACCACTGTATAGTAGCGAACAAATTAATCCAAACACTCACATTTTAAAGAAAAATTTTTCACAAGAAAATCAGTACAAAAATTAAACCCCAACTTTAACGTAATAAGTTATGTGCTCCTCTGTTCCTAATAAGTTCTGCTTAGGCATGGACTCCACCAACTTACAACACATTCTTCTTATTTCTGCATCTCAAAACCATACTTTTATAATGAATTGTATTAAGTTATCCTTTGTATCACAATTTAATTTTCCAAGTCTTATTTTTTGCTATGACCCACAAATTTTCTCTTGGGTTAATGTCAGGAGAGTTACCTGGCTACTGAAGCAATTGGATGTTGTGATTTTCAAGGAACTCTTTCACATTTTTGAAGTGGGCATGAAATAAGATCCTGTTGGAAGATGAGTTCTTTTCTCCAATATTTTTATGTATTGGTTATTTTTATCATAATGTCAACAGGCATGAGTGATCCTGGACCATCATGTGTAAACAATAAACTTCTAAAACCTTGGTTTTAGAAGTTTGTCGAAGGCAGATGGGAGAACTCTTCTCACCCACTGATTTTCAAACATAGAGTACTTGCTCTCCTTGAACAAAGAAATGGCTCGCTCTCATCTGAGAATGTAACTTTTTTCTACTTCTCAACGGTCCAATCTTTGTACACTTTTGCCCAGTGGAGCCTCTTTTTCTGAATGGCCTTTATCATTAGTTGTTTCTTTTTTTGGTCTGTGGGCAGTCCTCTCTGCTTCCCACACTCTTAAACAGACTGTGATGTCAGAAACATTAATCCCACTAACTGCGAAGTCTCTAATTAAGTCCACAGCATCATGTTGGAGGCTTAATGGATTTTTTACAACACTCAAAAAGAATTAAAATAGAATTTAATACTTCCTATATTTCGTCCTAGTCACTAGGACATCTACGGGGATTACAAAAACAATTAATGTAACATATACACAAATAACAAACAATACTAAGCCCAACCACGTGGGTGACACTAAAGTCCTATCTAGGTAGAGCGCACTCTAAGGGTAGTAGTAGGTGGCCTGGAATGTAAGGTGGGAACTCTGGTGATGAGTGTTTCCCAAATCTTCGGAAGCTTAATGCAACCATATTTATTGAGATTTCGTTGGTTTTTGAGAGCTGCTGCTGCTTCTAAGAAAAGTCTCTCTTTCTTGAATTTGCTGTGGTGGAGCATGGTGGTTTTCTTCCATGATACCCTGTGGGTGGTGTCCAAAACATGGTCAGCCAAGCCTGAATGGCCATAGTTGTGTTTGAAGGTGTACGACTTGTGTTCCTCTAGACGGATGGATGCTGATCTACCTGTCTGTCCAAAGTACGCCAGCTTACAGGAACAGGGTATTTTGTAAACTCCAGGCAGAGAGAGAGGAGGGAGCTGATCTTTCGTAGAACGGATAAGGGTAGCAAGTTTGCGATGGGGCTTATATGCTGTGTGTAGGTTGTACTTTTTTAGTATCTTGGCTATTTTTTCGGATGTGCCACGGATGTAGGGTATGGTGATGGCATTTTTCAAATCTTGTTGACGAGAAGGATGGGTAATGGGGGAGGAGTTGTTTTAAAATCTTGTTGACGAGAAGGACGGGGAATGGGGGAGGAGTTGATTTTAAATTCTTGTTGACGAGGAAGGACGGGGAATGAGGGAGGAGTTGTTTTAAAATCTTGTTGACGAGAAGGACAGGGAATGGGGAGGAGTTGGAATTCCTCCCCCATTTCCCCGTTCTTCTCGTCAACAAGATTTTAAAAATGCCATCACCATACCCTACATCCATGGCACATCCGAAAAAATAGCCAAGATACTAAAAAAGTACAACCTACACACAGCATATAAGCCCCACCGCAAACTTGCTACCCTTATCCGTTCTACGAAAGATCAGCTCCCTCCTCTCTCTCTGCCTGGAGTTTACAAAGTACCCTGTTCCTGTAAGCTGGCGTACTTTCGACAGGCAGGTAGATCAGCATCCATCCATCTAGAGGAACACAAGTCGTACATCTTCAAACACAACTATGGCCATTCAGGCTTATTATTATTATTATTATTATTATTATTAAACAAGACCTCATGGAGTCTAAGACTCTAGGAGGTCCTTTTATCTCACACACATCTCATCATACCGGGTCTTAAACACATTCAAACTCCTTGCAGACACCACACTCTCAGGCAAGGCATTCCAATCATTCACAACTCTGCACGAAAAAAAACCTGCCTCTCACTCCCCTACTCACACCCTCTTTATACAGTTTCCAGGGATGACCTCTGGTTCTCCCCCGATCTCCCACTATTCACTGTAGAACTTCTCCACCATTGATCCTATAGCAACCCCTTACCAACTTGTAGGTCTCTATCATATCTCCCCTCTTCCTTCTCTCCACTAGTCTCTGCAAATTACATCTTTTCAATCTTTCCTCATACTCGACATTCCAGAGGTCAGAAACTACCTTAGTCAGTCGCCTTTGGACCCTTTCCAACATCTCTTCATCCTTCTGAAAACCAGGTGACCAAATCTGGGTACAATAGTCCATGTGTGGCCTAATCAAAGCCTTATACAATGGAACAAGAATCTCCCTACTTCTACACGTCAGTGTCCTCCTCATCATTCCCAGAAGTCTTTGTGTTGTCTTCACAATTTTGGCGATGTGACCCCTAAATTTTAGATCCTTATCCACTATCACTCCCAGATCTCTTATTTCCTCTACTTCCAACAATATATTTTCACCAAGCATAAATTCTGCATCCCATCTTTGTTTTCCAAATTTTAAAACCTTACATTTTGCAACATTGAACTCGCATCCCCATTTGCTTGCCCAATCACTCAATTTATTCAAGTCTTCTTGCAAGGCCACAACATCTTCACTACTCTTTATGATTCGTCCCAACTTTGCATCATCTGCAAACAACTGAATATCTCCATCCAAATCTTCGCCAATATCATTAATATACAAGTTAAATAGTAATGGTCCTAAAACAGATCCCTGAGGCACTCCACTAGTGACTTTCCTTTTCCTGGATATTGCACCCCCATACACAACTTGTTGATACCTATCAGATAGCCAGTCTCCAATCCAATGCACTAATCTAATATCCAACCCCATCTGCTCTAGTTTGACTGTCAACTTATCATGAGGCACTCTATCAAAAGCTTTTGCAAAATCCAAGTATATTACTGTGTATCCTTCTCCTCTGTCCAAGGAAGCAGTCACTTTATTGTAATAAGTAAGTAGATTACTAAAACACGACCTCCCTTTAGCAAATCCATGCTGTCCATCAAAGATTATACCATTGTTGTCAACCCAACTCTGGATCCTAGTTCTCACAAGCTTCTCCAACAACTTAACCACAACACCTGACACACAGATAGGCCTATAGTTTGATGCTTGAGTTCGATCACCTCCTTTATGAAGTGGCACAATCTTGCCCTCCTTCCACTCTTTAGGGACTTGACCAAGTGCAAGACTCGTATTAAAAAAATATGTCAAGGCAGGTGTCAACTCTCTGGCACATTCCTTCAGAATACGCGGTGATATATTATCAAGTCCCACAGCCTTATTTACATCTAGTTTACTCAACTCCCCAAACACCTGTTGCTCACTTACAGTCAGTCTCTCCTCCCCATCATCAACTGCTCTTAATCTCTCCATGAAGTCACATTCACAAGATTGAAAGATCTTTATGAACTGCTCATTAAGTATCTCCACCACACATTCTGCAACAGCTGTCTTTATACCATTTCCTCCAATCAATGTCATCCTTCCATAATCATTCTTTCTTTTGCTGGCTACATATCGAAAGAACTCCCTAGGATTCTTTTTAGCTTCATTAGCTAACTGCTGTTCATACCTCTCTTTAGCTACTCTCACCAACCAAGTCACTCTCCTTGCCTGGTCTTTGTAGAACTCATGAAATTGGTTACTTCCACTTCTCTTATGCTGCCTCCACAATGCCCTTTTTCTCTGTATTGCATGCTTAATCTCTTTATTAATCCATCTCACACCTAACTTATTTAACCTTCTCACCCGTGGTATACATTTAGACATTGCATCCACTAAATATTTTTTGAAAATCCCCCAAGCTGCATTGATCTCTTTTTTCCATTTAACTCCTCATTCCATGCTACACCTGCAAGCTGTCTCCTGAGCTCTTCATAATCACCCCCCCCCCTTGTAGTTCCACATATACCCTTTTTTCACAGGGGTCCTTGCACTGCTGGCAACCACCCAAGTAATCACCTCATGGTCACTTTTGCCAATTGGTGGATGATTTGATACCTCATTTACATGGTGAGGCTTGGCTGACCATGTTTTGGACACCACCCACAGGGTATCATGGAAGAAAACCACCATGCTCCACCACATCAAATTCAAGAAAGAGAGACTTTTCTTAGAAGCAGCAGCAGCTCTCAAAAACCAACCAAATCTCAATAAATACGGTTGCATTAAGCTTCTGAAGATTTGGGAAACACTCATCACCAGAGTTCCCACCTTACATTCCAGGCCACCTACTACTGCCCTTAGAGGGCGCTCTACCTAGATAGGACTTTAGTGTCACCCACGTGGTTGGGCTTAGTATTGTTTGTTATTTGTGTATATGTTACATTAATTGTTTTTGTAATCCCCGTAGATGTCCTAGTGACTAGGACGAAATATAGGAAGTATTAAATTCTATTTTAATTCTTTTTGAGTGTTGTAAAAAATCCATTAAGCCTCCAACATGATGTCCTCACAGCACTTAAGCCTCTACACATGTAAGTCCACAGCAGTTTTCCTCTTTTGCCCAATTTCCTTTTCTGTTAGAAGAAAAAGGTACCTGTCTCCCTAAACCTCTTTAAAATTGCATTAACAGTACCAAAGCCAACGCTGCACTCACTGGCAATTTGTCTTTGAGTCATGGATGTGTACTGAGTAAGAGTATATATTTTTGAATGTTTTGTTGGAGATGTATTCATTTTATAGCTACACAAAATGAATTAAACACTGTGAACGTCAACTTGTTTATGCTATTAAAAATACACAACACTATTAATAAACATCATAGAGATAGTTCAAACACACAGCCCTCAACCAAAATGAACAAAAAAATCATGCATTGTTGTGCAACGAACATAGTCTATAACTGGTGAAAAAATGTGTCTGCTTTCTTAAAGCAGACACAAATGATGCCCCAGAAATTGTTAATAGCACTGTGTGTTAACTCTCTGTCCTTGGGGCACAGCATGATGAAGAATGATATCCTGAATGTCATAAGAAACTATCAGCATGACTTTAACTTTGCTGGATTTCTGGTGAAGTTTTTTTGCACAGGGTGATCCTGAATGGTGTCATTCGTTAGATTTTCTTTCAGTTCAGACTCCTAAGCCCCTGCTCAAGTTTCATCAATGACTTCAATATAATTCAGGAATGCATCCCCTTCATTTTCATATCATTCCAGATGGAGGCCAGCAACTGCATGCCTTTGCCATTTTTTCATCTCAGTCAAGTGATGTGGAACATAATAAGCTGAAATTTTGTGCATACCAAGCCTCTCTTTTCAAGTGTACCAAACACTTTGGTTGATCCCAGTTTCCTGGGGCCAACTGGCATACAGTCCATGTACAAGCTCAACATGTTTATCCAAAATGGCAGGTCATCTTGCACAGCAGTTATCATCTGGGTGATCTTGCCCTGTATGAAATGTACTGAACCATTTTGTGACAGTCTGGTATTGGAATGTCACTGTCATCACATACTTTCCTAAGGATATTATAACAGTTGGATCACATTTTACCTCATGCATCCTGTACCTTGATCCAGAATATTTTTTTTTTTAATCTTGTGAAAACATACCTTAGAATATTGCATACTGAGATGTTGACTTTGACCACTTCTCCACACAAGGACCTTGTTAGAATGGGCTGTGTTGTCTTGTTTTCAAGTACAGTACTTACCAGTGACTCTAGCTGTCAAGAGTAATATTTGAGTTACAAACTACTTCTTTTGACAGTGTTGCCATTACTTTATTTACAACCCTCATAGTTTCACAAACACAGATAATCTTGTGGCTTCTTCACAGCTTTTAATGGGAGGAATGAAGAACGTGGCTGATGTTAGAACATAAATAAATCATTAGAAGAGAAACAATCCCACACAAATTACATATCACTACGCTAATGTTCGACATGTGTTGGCTGTCTCTTAGTTTGTAGGTAATTTGTGGAGAAGTTAAATTCTTTTGTGCCAAGGTATCTGCTTTGCAATTTCCTACATCATTTAGGATTAATTCTTGATTTCTGTTGCTGAATCCACATGAGCGAATCACTGCTGTAGATTCTTTAATCTGTTGAGGAAAAAAAAGTTTTCTAAATATAGAACATGGTGGCTGTATCCTGGTCAGCTGTAATTTGTGATTGAAGTATGGTGAACTGACCTATACTTTTCTTATTTTCTCTGTATGGTTCTCCTAAAATCCACAAATATGACATTCTACTAAGACTGATCATTGATGGTATCAGCTCACTAACTTATTTATTATCTGAACATTTTGATGATCTGTTGCAAAGTCACATTAGGATCTTTGATACTTATATTCAGAAGTTAACCATTTTTCAGAACATTAAAATGATATACCATGATCAGACGTCCGTGCTACTATATAGCTTCTCTTTTCATCACTTTCCAGTTGATGAAGTGCTGAACATAATCAAATATCTCTTCTCAGTTGATATCTAGAGTTTTTGAAATTTGCTCCAATCTAACTTCTTTCAGTGAAACAAAATCTTTATAAAAAAAAAACAGTATGGATTGGCAACGGACTCTCCCTTATCTTCCCCTCCCCCCTACACACACAATCTGATCTCATTATGGAAAACTTTGTGACATATTTTCTAGCTTAAGCTACACCAAAACTTATGTAGAGGAGCTGTTCATAGTATGAAACATGACCTGCTACTTTGCAGTCATTGCATCTTTCTAATTCTTTCCATATTAATATTAAATGATATTAATATGGAAATAAAATAATATAGAGTTGGAGAAAGAAACTAAACTTTCCTTTCAGGATGAAAGAAACCAATCACAAAGAAACCGGATCATGGTGTTTCATTAGAAGTCTTCCACAATCCTACTCTTACCAAACTCTTACTTGGTTTGGAAGGTAGCAAAAGTAAAGTATGAGCAACAGTTACCTAATGAAGCCAAAAAGAATCTTAGGGAGTTCTTTCGATATGTAGCCAGAAAAAAAAAAAAAAAAGATTATGGAAGGATAACATTCATTGGAGAAAATGGTATAAGGACAACTGCTGAAGAAGATATAGTGGAAATACTTAATGAGCAGTTCATAAAGGTCTTTCATTCTTGTGAATGTGACATCATGGAGAGTTTGAGAGCAGTCAATAGGGAGGAGAGACTGACTGTAAGTGAGCAAGAGGTATATGGGGGAATTGAGCAAACTTGATGTTAATAAGTCTGTGGGACTTGTCAATATATCACCACCTATTTTGAAGAAATATGCAAGGGAGTTGGCATCTGCCTTGACATATTTGTTTAATATGAGTTATGCAGTAGGTTGACTTCCAAAGGAGTGGAAGGAGGGCAAGATTGTGCCACCTCATAAGGGAGATGATAGAATTCAAGCATCAAATTATAGGCCTATCTGTATGTCAGATGTTGTGGTAAAGTGCTGGAAAGGCTGGTGAGAACCAGGATCCAGAATTGAGTTTACAACAATGGTATTTATCTTTGATCGACAGCATGGATTTGCTAAAGAGAGATCATGCTTTAGTAATATGTTTACTTATTACAATAAGGTGATGGCTTCATTGAACAGAGGAGAGGGACCCAGTAGTATACTTAGATTTTGCAAAGGCTTTTGATAGATTACTGCATGATAAGTTGAAAATCTATATTATACACTGCTCAAAACAATTAGGGGATATTTTAGTTTTTGTCGGATAATTATAAATTTCTGCAAGTAATTATAACTACTGGGTAATTTATACACGGATAAATATTTCTTACTTATGGATAAGGTGTAATTGATGAGATGTTGTTTAAATAATTGATATTTATTACAAATTTAACAAATTATATATTTTAGCGTGAAATAATTTTAACAAGAATAACAACAAGAGATGACAAAAACGCTTTTGTTAATTTTTAATAGGATGTATGGTCTCCATTAACAACCAAAATAGTGGTACATCTTGATCGCGTTGACCAGATAAGATGATCAAACAGTTCTTGTGGGATATTTTTCATCAGGATAGGCGGGGAAAGCATGGTGGTGGGGTACTGCTTATGATAAGTGATGACCTATGTCCTCTAAGAGTGGAGGCTTTGGAAGGAAGTGAGACAAATGATTTTGAGAGCATATGGTGTGAGGTAGAGGTAGGCAAGACAGGATATTTAGTGGGGTGTTGCTATAGACCCAGGAGCACAGAGGATGGGGACCAGGAGATGTTTAGACAGATAAGTATGGCAAGTGCAAGAAGAATGATTGTTATGGGAGATTTTAACTACAGTAGTATAAATTGGAGAGAGGAAGATGCATGTAGCAATAGGGGAATGAAATTTCTAGAATTCTTGAAGGACAGATGTCTTAGGCAACATGTAACAGAGGGAACAAGAGGTTCAAGAGTTTTGGATTTGGTTATAGCATCAGAAGAGTTGATAATAACTGAGATGACATCTCTCCCACCAGTTGGAGAGAGTGACCATATAGTTTTGACTTGGAAAATGAATAGACATGTAGGAGTATCAAAAAGACGGGAACTTATGTGGAATTATAAAGCAGGTGATTATAATAGTCTTAGACGTCAACTTCAGTAAGTTTCATGGAGGGAGGAATTGGAAGGCCGTGATATCATTAGTGTGTGGGAAATTGTGAAAGAATATTCGTTAGCAGCAATGGTAAGTTGTATACCACGAGTGAAGAAGAGGACACAATTTGGAGTAAAGTGGATGACAAACAATGTTAAACAGGAATTGCATGCGAAAAAGAGGCTATGGAAGAGATATAAGGAAACAGGTGAAGAGAAGATGCATGAAGAATATAAGACACAGGCCAGAACAGTGACTAGTGTGGTAAGGAAAGCGAAACTGGAATATGAGAGGAGATTGGCCCCAAGATCCAAAGAAAATCCTAGGGAATTTTTTAGCTATGTGGCCAGTAGGAGAAGAAATGACTGTGAAAGAATGATATTGTGGGATAAAAATGGGAATAGAGTGACTGATGCAGAGGTCATAGTGGAATTTTTCAATGAACATTTTATTGGAGTATTTCATCCTAGAGGAGTCAGTTTTAATGCTAGAGGCATAGGGCTGGTTCGAGGTTTAGAGGTACAGGAGGAGAGTGTGTTTCAGATACTGAGTACTCTGGATATCAGTAAAGCTTTGGGACTGGATGGTATTTCACCACGAGTTTTGAGAGAATGTGCTAGGGAACTGACAGTGCCTTTAACCTGGCTTTTCAATGAAAGTCTGGCTGCGGGAAAGGTGCCCAGGGAATGGAAGGAAGGTAAGATAGTGCCATTGCATAAGGGTGGTAACAGACTGGAAGTGTCTAATTATAGGCCAGTCTGTGTGTCATCAGTAGTCGTTAAGATCTTGGAGAAAGTAGTGAGGGACCGTATACAGCATTGGGCAGATGAGCTAATGTTATCTGTGAGAGTCAACATGGATTTGTGAAAGGGCGCTCTTGTTTTAGCAATATGCTAGCCTTTTATAATAAAGTTACAAGAACATTAGATGAGGGAAAGGCATATACTGCAATTTTTTTAGACTTAGCGAAGGCATATGACTGGGTGCCACATGATAAGCTGATATTTAAGTTGCAGCACATGGGTCTGGATGTCAGATTGGTCAACTGGATTCAGGATTGGCTGCCTGATAGGTATCAGAGAGTTGTGTATAGGGGAGCAATATCAAAGAGGCAGAAGGTTACAAGTGGTGTTCCACAGGGCTCAGTACTGGGACCTATACTGTTTAACCTTTATATCAATGACATTGTCCGTGGATTGCAAGGGGATATTCAGTTGTTTGCAGATGATGCGAAGCTGGGAAGGATTATTAGTAATAGTGTAGATGCGGTATCCCCCGCAAGAAGATTTGAATAAGCTAGATAGATGGGCAAATGAATGGGGGGTGTCAATTTAATGCAGTAAAATGTAAGGTCTTCAGGTTTGGGAAACATTGATGGGACACTGCATACTCTATGGGAGGAGTTATACTGGAGGAAGTAAGGGAGACAAGAGATCTGGGGGTTGATGATTGATAGAAACCTGAAGTTTAGGGGACATATTGCAAAGGTGGTGAAGGTAACACAGAGGATTGCTGCAATTATGAGAAGGACACTGACCTGCAGAGATAAAAGGGTTATCATTCCGTTGTATAAGTCTCTGATCAGACCACACTTAGACTATTGTTCTCAGATTTGGGCCCCAGGATTTAAAGGGGATAAATTAACTGTGGAAAGGATACAAAGACAGATGACAAAGATGGTGTCAGGACTGTACAAGGATAGTTATGAGGATAAGCTGAGGGAATGTGGACTGCAGAGTTTAGTGGATAGAAGAAGGAGAGGTGATATGATTGAGACTTTTAAACTGTTGAGAGGTGGTTACAGGGTTGACACTGGGGGGAGTTCTTTTGCTTGGTTGAACAGCAGGAAGGAGTGATGACGAGAGGCCATCTCTGGAAGTTACGAGAGGAAACTGTGAGCAAGAGGATGGGGAGTGGTTTCTTTGCATGGAGGGTGGTTGAACCATGGAATGCATTGCCTGATGGAGTGGTGAGAGTGAGAATGGTCAATGAGTTTAACAAGTGGTATGATACACTTGGTGTTTCTTAAGGGGGACCTCCCCTCGATGAATCTTGACAGACTTTATGATCTTAGGAAGGACCTCCCACGATGAGTCTTTTGACTCCATGGAAGCCTGAATAATAATAATAATATTTTCTCAGTCTTCTGTGAGAGCAATTTCAAGCTCTTAAAGCAATCGCAGTGGCACTAGTTGAGAAGAAACGTGCCTACCTAAAGCATCCCATGCGTGTTCGATGGATTGGCCTGTTCTTCTGGCAAGTAATGACAAACACTGATCGATTTTAATGATGGGCAACCTTGACCTTGTCTTCGGCAAACATTTCCCATCTCCAGAAAGTGAATCCAAAGTCGTAAAATTATGCTTTGAGATACACTACACTTTTGAGCAACAACTTGCTGTGTTTGTCCAGCTTCTAATTGACCAATGACTCTCCAAGCCATTGATTCCTGAATATAATGTTGCTCTGCCATTTTTAACAAAATAATGGGGGATAGGTGACACAAGTTTACAATTGAAGTGATAATTATGCACTGTGGAAGTGAACACAACAAGCCACTTTTATACCCCCAACATGCTAATGTCGGGGGGGGGGGTATAAAAGCGTTAACATGATTTGTATGCAGTTGCATGTTCTAGTTAAAAATATTCTAAAATTAATTAAAATGTGTTACATTTGTAAATTATTTTTATAACTTTATAATTTACAAGAAAACCAAAATATTCCCTAATTGTTTTGAGCAGATTAGATTTTGCAAAGGCTTTTCATAGATTACTGCATGATAAGTTGATAATCCAGATGCGACTGACTAAGGTAGTTTCTAACCTCTGGAATGTAGTATGAGGAAAGATTGAGAAGATGCAACTTGCAGAGTATGGTGGACAGGAGGAAGAGGAAAGATATAATAGAGACCTATAAGTTAGTAAGAGGTTGTTATAGGATCAATGCTGGAGAGGTTCTACAGAAAATAGTTGGAGATCAGGGGAGAACCAGAGATCAACCCTGTAAACTGTATAAGGAGAGTATTAGTAGTGGAGTGAGAAGCAGGTTTTTTCATGCAGAGTTGTGAATAATTGGAATCCTTGCCTGAGAGTGTGGTGTCTGCAGAGAATTTGAGTGTTTTTAAAGTACAGTATGATGTGTGTGTGATAAAAGGACTTCCTAGATGAGTCTTTGACTCCATGGGGGGGGGGTCTTGGGTAATAATAATTAAACTAGAGCAGATGGGGTTGGATATTAGATTAGTGCATTGTATCAGAGATTATCTATCTGATAGGTATCAGCAAGTTTCCTCTTCCGGGATATTGCTTCCCCATATGGGGAAGCAATATCCCCATCACTAGTAGTGTGCCTCAGAGGTCAATTTTAGGGCCATTGCTGTTTAAGCTGTATGTTAATGGTGCTGGTTAGGATTTGGATGGGAATATTCAGTTGTTTGCAGATGATGCAAAGTTGGGACAAACTATGAAGAGGAGAGCAGATGTTGTGGCCTTACAAGAAGACTTGAATAGATTAAGTGACTAGACATGGGATTGGGGATATGAGTTCAATGTTGCAAAATTTCTTCTTTGCAACATGGATTTTAGGCCATGTGGTCTGTTCAATCTAATGCCATCTCTTTCTTGGTCTTTGGTGCTTTGTTTTCCACTTATTTTATATCTGTATAATATTATTGTTAGTCTGCTGTTGGGATTTAGAATTTATTCTTGGTGGGGATATATTGTTGGAGGTGAAGGAAATAAGAGATATTGGGGATGATGAGATTGGGTATGATGGTCAATAAGGATCTAAAATTGAGATGACATATTGCCAAAATTGTGAGGACAACATAAAGAATTCTTGGAATGATGTGGAGGACACTGACTTGTAGAAGTAAGGAGATTTTTGTTCCATTGTATAAGACTCTGATTATGCTGCACATGGACTACTGTGTACAGATTTGGTCACCTGGTTTTCAAAAGGATGAAGAGATGCTGGAAAGGGTCTAGAGGCAACTGACTGAGGTAGTTTCTGATCTCTGGAATGATATCGAATATGAGGAAAATTTGAGAAGATGCAATTTACAGAGTCTAGTAGATAGGAGGAAGAGGACTGATATGATAGACCTACAATTTAGTAAAGGTTTATTATAGAATCAATGTTGAAGAGGTTTCACAGAAAATGGTGAGAGATCGGGGGGGGGGGAAAGAAGTTATCCCTGGAAACTGTATAAGGAGGGTGTGAGAAAGGTAGTGAGAAGCAGGTTTTTTGCATGCAGAGTTGTGAATGATTGGAATGCCTTGCCTGAGAGCGTGGTGTCTTGCAGAGAATTTGAGTGTGTATATGACAAAAGGACCTATTAGATGAGTCTCTGACTCTATGTGATCTTAGGATAATAATAATAATCTCTGTGCTTCATTATCCTCCCCACATACTAGGTATAATCCACATCCTTCAGTATCAAGCAATCTCTTTTCTAAATAATGAAAACGGACCGAAAAAAGAACTTCAAACTCTTCTCCATTCTTTTGTTCTTAATGGATAAACCAAAAATGAAGTCATTAAGCTATTATTTTTGAATAATCCTCAATACTCAAATCAGAATATCCAGTACAGAGATTTGATTTCCATCTGATTTATTGGTTCATCTGTCAATCAACATTGTCACCTTGCTCAATGATCAGAACATTTAAGTTGCTTTCAAACCATTCCATACTATTTATAGCCTACTTGCATCTTTGAAGGACAGTATTCGAAGGACGACATTCTACAAGCATATCGTTTGTATAGGATGTTCTTATGGTCAAGCCTACATAGGCCAGATAAGTAAATATGATGTCATTTACAAGCAATACAAAATCATGATAAAGAAGAAAAGTCTGAAATAGCATACTATACTACTTTAACCACTAATCACAATAGTCTCAGCAATGATTCACTCTCTCCTAGTTCCCTCAACAGAAACCAAGGGTTAATCATAAATGATTGATATCTGGAAATCACTAATCAGAACTCCAGCCACATCAGAATTTAACTTCTCTGACAATTACCTACAGACTCTATATGGAGATAGCTGATATATAAGGTAGAGAAGTGAATTGAGAGAATCAATCATATCGAGAGGAGAGTGATGTGGAAGAGCAGGAGAGTAAGACAAGAGAGATTGAAGAGGTGGATATGAATGGGAAAGTGAGTGGTATGGGTATAGAAAATGAGAGAATGGGTATGCAAGAGGAGCAGGGAAACGGGGAGACTCAGGGTGGACAGGGGTACACAGCGTGAGAAAGGGGGATGCTCCAAGAGGAGGTGAGAGCACTTGTAGGCAGGAAAGGAATGGGATGACCAGGGATCAAGAGGAAACAGTTGGAATTGAAAAGGGTTTAAAAATGAATAAGCAGAAAGGGAAATGACCCCAGTCGAGCATGGAGAGTTCACATCGAATGAGTGGTATCAGTGGAACTAGCTGTAGATTAAGAAATGAGCTGTTGTGCTTGTATACAAATGCTAGAAGTATAAGAAACAAGTCAGATGAAATGGTTGCACTAATTGCATCTGTTCACCCAAAGATTGTTGGAATAAGTGAGACATGGTTGGAAGAGGATGACATCGTGACAAGAATAGAGATGGAAGGGTATGATGTGTTTCGTGAGGATAGAAGGGGTAAAAAGGGAGGGGGAGTACTATTGATGATAGAGAAAGAGTTATGTTCATACAAAGTAGAGATGTAATAGGGAAATAGTGCCAGTGGTTTTGAGGCAGTATGGTGTGAGATGGAGGTGAATGGAATCAAATACTTGGTGGGATGTTGTTATAGACCAGGTAATGTGGATGGCAATGATAACGAAATACATAATCAAATTAGCCAAGCAAATAAGAAAAGAATGATCATTATGGGTGATTTTAATTATGGCAATATAGACTGGAATGATGAGATAGCAACTCGAAGTAAAGAAAATAAGTTTCTTGAGTTTTTGAGGGATAACTACCTCAGACAGTATGTAAAAGAAGGCACGCGACGATTAAGGGACTTTGATTTGGTCATCTCATCAGAGGATGTAATTATAAATGAGGTGTCAAATCATCCACCAATTGGCCACGAGGTGATTTCGTGGGTGGTTGCCAGCAATGCGAGGACCCCTGTGAGAAAAGGGTATATGTGGAACTACAAGGGAGTTGATTATGAAGAGCTCAGCAGACAGCTTGTGGGTGTAGCATGGAATGAGGAGTTAGCTGGAAAAGAGATCAATGCAGCTTGGGGGATTTTCCAAAACTATTTAGTAGATGCAATGTCTAAATGTATTCCAAGGGTGAGAAGGTTAAATAAGGTAGGCGTGAGATGGATGAATAAAGAGATTAAGCATGTGATACAGAGAAAAAGAGAATTATGGATGCAGCATAAGAGAAGTGGAAATAACCAATTTCACAAGGTCTACAAAGACCAGGCAAGGAGGATGACTTGGTTGGTGAAAGGTATGAACAGCAGTTAGCTAATGAAGCCAAAAAGAATCCTAGGGAGTTCTTTCGATATGTAGCCAGCAAAAGAAAGAATGATTATAGAAGGATGACATTGATTGGAGAAAATGATATAAAGACAGCTGTTGCAGAATGTGTGGTGGAGATACTTAATGATCAGTTCATAAAGATCTTTCAATCTTGTGAATGTAACTTCATGGAGAGATTGAGAGCAGTTGATGATGGGGAGGAGAGACTGACTGTAAGTGAGCAAGAGGTATATAGGAGAGTTGAGTAAACTAGATATAAACAAGGCTGTGGGACTTGATAATATATCACCACATATTCTGAAGGAATATGCCAGGGAGTTGACACCTGTCTTGACATATTTTTTTAATACGAGTCTATGCACTTGGTCAAGTTCCTAAGGAGGGCAAGATTGTGCCACTTCATAAAGTAGGTGATTGAACTCGAGCATCAAACTGTAGGCCTATCTGTGTGTCAGGTGTTGTGGTTAAGTTGTTGGAGAAGCTTGTGAGAACTAGGATCCAGAGTTGGGTTGACAACAATGGTATTATCTTTGATGGACACCATGGATTTGCTAATGGGAGGTCATGTTTTAGGAATCTACTTACTTATTACAATAAAGTGGCTGCTTCCTGGACACAGGAGAAGGATACACAGTAATACACTTGGATTTCGTAAAGGCTTTTCATAGAGTATCCCATGATAAATTGACAGTCAAACTAGAGCAGATGGGGTTGGATATTAGATTAGTGCATTAGATTGGAGACTGGCTATCTGATAGATATCAACAAGTTGTGTGTGGGGGTGCGATATCCAGGAAAAGGAAAGTCACTAGTGGAGTGCCTCAGGATTACGTTTTAGGACCATTACTGTTTAACTTGTATATTAATGATATTTGCGAAGATTTGGATAGAGATATTCAGTTGTTTGCAGATGATGCAAAGTTGGGACAAATCATAAAGAGTAGTGAAGATGTAGTGGCCTTACAAAAAGACTTGAATAAATTGAGTGATTTGGCATGGAAATGGGCATGTTTCAAAATGTAATGTTTTAAATTTTGGAAAACAAAGATGGGATGCAGAATTTATGCTTGGTAATAATATATTGTTGGAGGTAGAGGAAATAAGAGATCTGGAGGTGATAGTGGATAAGGATCTAAAATTTAGGAGACACATCACCAAAATTGTGAAGACAACACAAAGGCTTCTGGGAATGATGCGGAGGACACTGACGTGTAGAAGTAGGGAGATTCTTGTTCCATTGTATGAGGCTTTGATTAGGCCACGCATGGACTATTGTGCCCAGATTTGGTAACCAGGTTTTCAGAATGATGAGGATATGTTGTAAAGGGTCCAAAGGCAACTGACTGAGGTTGTTTCTGACCTCTGGAATTTTGAGTATGAGGAAAGATTGAGAAGATGTAATGTGCAGAGTCTGGTGGATAGGAGGAAGGGGAGATATGATAGATACCTACAAGTTGGTAAGGGGTTGTCATATTATCAATGGTGGAGAAGTTATACAGAGAATAGTGGGAGATCAGGGGAGGACCAGAGGTCATTCCTGGAAACTGTACAAAGAGGGTGTGAGTAGGAGAGTGAGAGGCAGGTTGTTTTCGTGCAATGTTATGAATGACTGGAATGCCTTGCCCGAGAGTGTGGCGTCTGCAAGGAGTTTGACTGTGTTTAAGACATGATATGATGAGATGTGTGTGTGATAAAAGGACCACCCAGATGATTCTTTGACTCCATGAGGTCTTGGGGTAATAATAATAAAAATAATATTCCATATTAGTGCAGTCATATTTATGTTGGATTGTTTCTCTTCTAATGGTTTATTGATTACTATAATGTGAAACCTCCAAATAGTCATTGCAATAACACACTCTAGCTACCCGACCCCCCACACACACACCTCACTGTCTTTCTTATTACTTAATCCTCCAAGTACACACAATTAAACAACCATATGCACAACCATATCCACTGCCGGATTCTCCAACTACATAGAATGCTACTGCCATAAACACACAGTGCCATCTACTTCCCACCATCAACAGTGTATTTTAACATCAGCTGCTTTTTTCATTTCTCCCATTAGCATGTTCACATTGGGGTGATAGTAGCTCACTCGCCGTGAACCTAACCATCTGTAGGACTTCCTTACCATACTAGTCACTCTTCTGGCAAAGTGAGAGGAATCACCAGCAATTTCATTCCCATGTGTTGTCAGATGCGCTTTTATCATTATTATTATTTAGGCCTCCATGGAGTCTAAAGACTCATTGTTGGAGATCGTTTGTAACAAACACAAGTCTATCAAGAATCATCAAGGGAGATCCCTCCTAAGAAAAACAAAGTCTATCATACCACTCCTTAAATCTTAAATACATTGACCGTTCTTTCTCTCACCACTCCATCAGGCAATGCATTCCATGGTTCAACCACCCTCCATGCAAAGAAACCACTCCTCACCCTCATTCTCACAGTTTCCTTTCGTAACTTCCAGGGATGGAAGTTACGAAAGGAAACTTGTCATGACTCCCTCCCACTGTTCAACCAAGCGAAAGAACTCCCCAGTGTCAACCCTGTAACCACCTCTCAACAGTTTAAAAGTCTCAATCATATCACCCGTACTTCTTCTATCCACCAAACTATGCAGTCCCTCAGCTGATCCTCATAACTATCCTTGTACAGTCCTGACACCATCTTTGTCATCTGTCTTTGTATCCTTTCCACAGTACTTTATTCCCTTCAAATCCTGGGGACCAAATCTGAGAACAATAGTCTAAGTGTGGTCTGATCAGAGACTTATACAGCAGAATGATAACCCTTTTATCTCTGCAGGTCAGTGTCCTTCTCATAATTGCAGCAATCCTCTGTGTTACCTTCACCACCTTTGCAATATGTCCCCTAAATATCAGGTTTCTATCAATCATCAACCCCAAATCTCTTGTCTCCCCTACTTCCTCCAGTATAACTCCTCCCATAGAGTATGCAGTGTCCCATCAATGTTTCCCAAACCTGAAGACCTTACATTTTGCTGCATTAAATTGACATTCCCATTCATTTGCCCATCTATCTAGCTTATTCAAATCCTCTTGCAAGGCTACCATATCTGCACTATTACTAATAAGCTTTCCCAGTTTCGCATCATCCGTAAACAACTGAATATCCCCTTGCAATCCACGGACAATGTCATTGATATAAAGGTTAAACAGTATAGGTCCAAGTACTGAGCCCTGTGGAACACCACTTGTAACCTTCTGCCTCTTTGATATTGCTCCCCTATACACAACTCTCTGATACCTGTCGGACTGCCAATCCTGAATCCATTTGACCAATCTGACATCCAGACCCATGTGCTGCAACTTTAATATCACCTTATCATGTGGCACCCTGTCAAATGTCTTTGCTAAGTCTAGGAAAATGGCAGTATATTCCTTTCCCTCATCTAATGTTCTTGTAACTTTATCATAAAAGGCTAGCACATTGCTAAAACAAGACGCCCCTTCACAAATCCATGTTGACTCTCACTGATAACATTAGCCTCTTCTGCCCAATGCTGTATATGGTTCCTCACTACTTTCTCCATGATCTTACTAACTACCGATGACACACAAACTGGCCTATAATAAGACACTTTCAGTCTGCTACCACCCTTATGCAATGGCACTATCTTACCTTCCTTCCATTCCATGGGCACCTTTCCCACAGCCAGACTTTCATTCAAAAGCCAGGTTAAAGGCACTATCAGTTCTCTAGCACAGTCTCTCAAAACTCCTGGTGAAATACCATCCGGTCCCACAGCTTTGCTAACATCCAGAGTACTCAGTATGTGGAACACACTCTCCTCTGCACCTCTAAACCTCGAACCTGCTCTATCACTCTAGTATTCAAATTGACTGCTCCAGGATGAAATACTCCAATAAAGTGTTCATTAAACGATTCCACTATGACCTCTGCATCAGTCACTCTATTCCCATTTTTATCCACAGTCTTTCTTCCAGTCATTTTTCCTTCTACTGACCACATAGCTAAAAAATTCCCTAGGATTTTTCTTGGATCTAATGGCCAATCTTTTCTCATATTCCAGTTTCACCTTCCTTACCACACTAGTCACTCTTCTGGCCTGTGTCTTATATTCTTCATTCATCTTCTCTTCACCTGCCTCCTTATATCTCTTCCATAGCCTCTTTTTTGCATGTAGCTCCTGTTTAATATTGTTTGTCATCCACTTTACTCCAAATTGTGTCCTCTTCTTTATTCATGGACGATTCCTTCCTCCATGAAACTTTCCCAAGTTCCTGTCTCTTTGATATAGACATCCTGAATGGGATGGATGTCATCTCAGTTATTATCATCTCTTCTGATGCTATAACCAAATCTCAAACTCTTGAACCTCTTGTTCCCTCTGTTACATGTTTCCTAAGACATTTGTTCCTCAGTAATTCTAGAAATTCCATTCCCTTATTGGTACATGCATCTTCCTTTCCCCAATCTATACTGCTGTAGTTAAAATCTCCCATACAATCGTTCTTCTCGCACTTGTCACGCTCAACTGTCTCAACATCTCCAGGTTCTGCATTGCAGTTGGATAGGTGAAAAGGAATGTTCTTTTCAAAATATGTTACGAAACAATAATTAAAGAGAAAGATATAGGTGTGAATAAAAAATAATTTCAGTACTATCAAATGGATTATGAATAATTTACATTAGCAATATTATATGTAAGCTTGTGTTATAAGTATCTGGGGTGGAGCAAAGAATAGGTGATCCTATAAACTCTAGACTTTCATATTTGCATTAATGAATGGTACAATTTAAAATAATAATAATAATAATAAAAACTTATTTATAACTGGAAAGGACTTTCTTTGTGAAATAGAATTCACTAACCAGTAAGAAACAGTGACTGTATACATGGCCAGTTCAGTAAATAACTATAAGTTTGTTGGTTTTCATGAGATGCATTTTTCTTCTTATAGAATATAGAAAGGATTCATTTTTAGTTAGGAATAGATATATTTTTACTCCCTACGTGTATACTGTCCAAAGACTGGAAGCAGCTGTCCCTATATATTGAACAACACACCCTTCCCCAACAGCTACTATACTGCAGATGCAAGAAAAATAATTAGTTTTATTGTATCACTGAATATGGTATAGAGACATTTGCAATTTGTTTAATATATTTCTCAACAAATAGTGCAATTAGAGACAACTGGGATAAAAACAGCACTACCGAATGAATTACATGTTCCCTCCCCCCAGAAACTATGCTGCATAGATTTAAGCAAAAACATTTCTTGTACTGCTGAACATAGTCTCTAACTGAAAACAATTGTCCTAACATTTGCCCAAATTTTCAATTACAGGAAATAAAGACTAATAAAAAAAAATTCCAATGCACTAATAAGGCACTAAAGGAGAGAAAACATGGAGTCAGTCACCCATAGAAAGTATGCAAGAATGTGGTTAGCAAGGGTCTGTACCAAAGACTGGAAGCAGCTGTCCCTATATATTGAACAACACACCTCTCCATCTTTTGCAAGCACAGTTTTTCAGTTATCCTGAACAGCATTCTGCCTGTCCTAGATTTTTTTGCTTGGTGGATGGTGAATGGGTTGCCAGAAGTGGTTGCGAGTTCTTCGTTAGTGATGAATGACTTTAAGGAGGTATGATAAATATTGTGTGAATAATGGCTAGTGTGTGAATAATGGATCTTTCATGATGTGTCTTCTGATTTCATGGAGATACCTGTATAATAATAATAATAACAAACCTGTGCCACTGTTTATTACCATCCTCACCTCTCCATCTTTTGCAAGCACAGTTTTTCAGTTATTCTGAACAGCATTCTGCCTCTCCTATGTCCTTCCTTATGTACAGAATGAGGTTTTCTCACTGAAAACCCCCATCTCTCCTATCCCAGTTATTGAATCCTCTACCAATTGCTGATATCCTTCTTTAATTTTCAATTTTCATTATATTTTTAACAAAAAAACAGTTTAAGAAAATAAAGAAACCCCTGCTATATATTTTTCCAGGTGATTAGATGACCTCATATGACATTAAAAAAATTGAGGTGCTTTATTGAACTCAGCATAAAAACCTAAACATGTTGAAATTATAAATCCCGTTCAACAGGTTTTGATTAAGAGGCTTATGTGATTAATTCATGCTGCTCATAAAGTGAACCATTTGTATGAATATCAGAATTGAACGTTGTACAATAATGGTGATAAAGTTTTATGAAACTTTACTTATTTTACAGGCTATACCTTGCATTTGAAGAATTTCATAGTTTATGGTAAACTTCGAGATATTAGTTTGGCTATGATAATGGGTATGATGTTTGTTTCATGTGTTATGTATTCTGTCATCATTTGGTATATCAGTGCTGTATGGCCTTTTCAACCTGGAATACACAAACCTTTCTATTTTGCTTTTATGGTAAGTAGGTATTTTTATTTTACCTAAATATTTTTAATATTCCTATTCTAGTATTCTGCATAGCTTTATTTAAATATAGTATTCTACAAGAGTGATCAGTTCAAAGATAGTCAATGACAATACTATGTATTCCATGAAGCTTATACAGGATGGCACAAAAAAAACCAGTACTGAATAATTACAATATATGTTATGGAGTCAATGGGTTTATTAATAAAGAAATACATGTTTACACATCATATGTATAACCACAACTATTGGTGGAATCCTAGTTGTATAAAGTATTATAATGTTAGATTACATGCTCGAAATGGCTACCTTGTCTTTCAAGGCAGATTTCATAGCTCATGTGAAATTTCTCTGTCATCTTGGAAAGCATGGGTTAGGACATCAGCTGGACATGTCGTGTAGTTTTATCTCTTAGTTTTGAAGGTTTGAAGGCAGGTCATGGTGGAATATCCATTCCTTCAACATATCCAAAATGAAAGCATCAAATATTCTGATAAATTTATCAGAATGAAGGAAGTGTTCTGATAAATAAGCTCTAGAACCATGTGATGTGTGACAAGTTGCTCCATCCTGTTCGAATACCTGTGCACGAAATGGAATGTTTTTTGCATGACACATCCTATGCAAATCCTGGGTGAACAGAACCAATATACTTGATGTAGCATTTGCTATTCAAGGTCGCAGTTACACCATCAACCTCTTCAATGAAGTGGGTTCAATTATGCCATGGCTGGAAACCATACACCATGCGGTGACCTTCTCGCCATGAAGAGGACACATTCAGGTCCTGAGAAACCAAGAAACCTGTAGGTTTGTCTGTTTACATGACTGCTTAGATGGAAATGCACTTCATCTGAGAACCATTATGGAGGAAGGATGGATCTTGATAAACATTTGCCAGCATGCATGCTCAGTATTCCTCCATGCAGTGTAATCTGTTCAGCACTGACCTACCTGAATGATGTATGAAAGGACACCCAGCTACTTAAGAATTCTATGTAGTGACTGCCTCAGTATTCCAAGTTTTACCAGCTGTTCAGCGTTTACTGAGTTGCAGAGACTGTAACACATGCTCCAGAACATGCGTGATTCTCATTTGTGTTAACAGTTCATGGTCTCTTTCGCAATGCCCTTTGCATCACGGCAGAACACTCCTGTACATAGGAACCTCTCTATTAAAGCAATGATGACACTATTGCTTGGGGCACACTTACAGAAACAACGGACAAGCTGCTCACAAACATGTCACAGACTTGAATCATTTACTCTACAAACTCTGTATAACTGAAAATAATGCTCAGCAATAAATGTATTTTCTTCCAACATCAACACCATTGCTACAGCTAAATGTAACCATCTAGATTCTACACATGCTCCTCTTCTAGTAAGGTAGGTGATTATGACAAGCTTAAAAGACAGCTTGGTGCTATAGCATGGAATGAGGAGTTGAGCTGTAAGGAAATAAATGTTGCTTGGAAACTGACAAAGAAATACATACCCTATTTACTTTAATATAACTCACCCTTGCATATATCTCGCACCCCTAATTTTACTTGATGAATAAAGAAATTAAAAAGTTTTGCATATACCTCGCACACGAAAAAGTTTAAAACTTTAAGAAATAGATAGTGAATGTTATTATATAAGTTTTAGTTATTTTGGAATTCAGTTGAAGAGAATCATCATTTTAACTCAACAATCATCAGCCTGCCTTTGTTGTTGAGTCAAGCAATATTTTGTTAATAACACACCAATCATATGTGAGGCTGGTAGTAGCGATGGTGGATAGTAGATTTTTGGTAAGTTATACCCACTTCCACTGGACACGATGTACTCTGGAAAAAAATGACGATGTCATACATAGAAAACAACAGTTATAGAAAAAAATTTAAAGAAGCTGATAATATGCTAAAAAACCCAACCCAATGCAGTAAAAATCAAGGTTTAATTCTCCATCAAGTGTGGTCAGCTCTAATAAAAAATCTATCTCAATCTGAGCTCAGACTGTATGAACGAGAACAAGAACACGTGACATCGTCCAGTATTGTTCAACGTCAATAACGTTTTATATCTGCATTCTGTTATTTGAGTTTATGAATAGCCAGACGGTTATGATTTGTATTTATTAATTCTCTTGTTTAAACTTTAAGTTATACTATTTACCCCCCCTGAAGATGTAAATCCTACGGTTTACAAAATTTGTCGAGAACTATTATTTCAGCATTTTGTATAACTGAATAATAAAAAAATGTGGTGTAATCACCGAAATATATCTTTTGAAGTCATACTCAGTTTTAGTTTGTTTAAATCATGGTGAGCTTATGATTCCTAAATGATAAAAAGGGCAAGCAATAATCTGTGGTTTTACTTTCCTACCATCTGAGGTGGATGAAATATCCAAACCACCATAGCATTCTGCATGGATCAAAACTTCATCAGCATTGCACCTTTTATCATGCCATTACCTCCCTCTACCGTTAATCCCTTTACGGCTATTTTAGACCCATTAATGGATTAACTGTTACTGCCTGACTTTTGTGTCGCATGTCTTTACGCACACTGTTTTACTTGGAATTTCCTTTACTGTCCTAAGATATTTGACTTTTTTGCCTCTAAAATGATTTATTGTGTTTCTTCCCAAAAATTGAAACAAATTTCACATGCAAAAATAATCAATCCTGAAATGACCATCGATCAGCCTTTGCAATGAATCTATTTAGTAATAGTAAATTTGCTGTATTTTATTCTTCAAATCAGTGCAACAGAACAGTTGCACTGGTTGTTCTTGCACTTTACTCACAATATAGAAACAATTTTTTTCGTGAATTTTCAGATGTTTGCATTGAACATATTATGTCACATATTTATATTTTTAAATGATATTTATTGAAATAAATATAACCTTTTGCTTTCTTTTCTAGCAAAATACTGTTATATGGTTCATTACATTTCAGTTTTAGAAAGGAATTTTTAAAATTTTTTTTATTATTATTTTTTTATGAACAACAAAGATTGTTATATCACATAACTTGGTTTCTGATTGCGAGTCTTTTTAGTATCAAAAATTTATATCCAATGGTGTTTTAGCAGAGATTCTTCGCCTTCGCCTTTTTTAGGATGCACATTACAATAATATCCAGTGCATAACCACCGTAGATATGTTGAAAACATAATATGAAGGATATCATACACAGAATGATTCAAAATTTATGCTCATTTTGAAGATTTTCTAATGCTTACACCTCCCTCCCCCTCCTTATCCTCTCATGGAATTCATTTACATAACCACTCTAAATTTCTACAGGTTTGAAAACGTTTCCAGACATTATTCAAAATCTGTTACTTAATTTTACCGTTTTGACAAAAGAAATAAAGCAATGATACTGTTGTACTGTGAAACTTCTAATTCTGTACTATTTCTTTGCAATCTAAAATTAGCTGTTCTACTGTTTGCTGAAATTATTTGAAATTTTAGAAATATTATGAAAATATTGAAAGGGGGCGCTAGTGGGTCAAGCGCTACGAACGTGTTTTGAAGAGCTCCTGATTCAGATAAGTTTTACTAGGAATAATTAAGTATATATGCGTAATTGTTTAAGTAAGAGCGGCTGTAAACGTTGTACGCTACCGATATTATTAGTGTGGGTTTTTTTTTTTCTTGCTTAAACTAAATATTTAGACCTAGTAACCTGCAGAGAAAAAAAAAAAAAAATGGCGGCGGCATTGTCATTCCAGGATTTTAATTTGGATTTCAGTCGGTTCGTTAAGTGTGAGGTCTGTTATATGTATTCCTTCGACTACATAAATGATTTGTGGATGTTTAGTGCAGATGGAAGAAGGGTGTGTGCGAAATGTGACCTGAACGAGGAATTGATGAATGCGAATATGAAGTTGATGACAGAAAGTGCTAGTACCGATTGTGTCGTGAGTGCACGTTTGAAAGAGGATGGCGAGAAAGACAGGCGAAAAAATGCTAAAAAATCAGGAAAAAAGAAATAGAGCGATTTGACAACCGTAACGGATGTTAAAAGGGACGAAAGTGAGGCGGAAAGAAACGAAATTGAGAGAACGAATGAAAGTAGAAATGGCGTGGTGCAGAAATCGCAAGTAAAAAAAATCGAAAGAATGAATGATAGTAAAAAAAGAATGACTGATGGCGAAAGTTGGACGCATGTTGGAACGAAAGTACTGAACCAAAGAAAGATGAATGACAGTAAAAGTGAGAAGAATGATAGTGAAAGTTGGACGTATGTTGGACCGAAAGTACGGAAACAAAGAAGGATGAATGAGAGGGAAAGTGAGAAGAGGGGGTCGAGAGTTAGAAAGTTAGAAAGATTTAATGATAGAGTGAATGTGTCGCGAGGTTCAGAAGGTGAATTGGATTGGAAGAAGCAAGAAATGAAATGGATGCGGAATGAAATTAAGAGAATTCAGGTCAAAACTATTAAAATAAATCATGATGGCATGAAAGAGATAACAAAAGATGAGCGAGTGGCATTGTATGGCGACTCCATTATTAAAGGTGTGCTAGAGGATAAAATGCACAAGGTATGTTTTCCAGGTGGTAAAATGAGTAGAGTGATTGAGGCATTGAATATGAGGCGGGAACGAGCAAAAGAGTTAATTGTATTAATTGGTACGAATGATTTGAGAGAGAACAAAGAGCATGTCAAAATGAATGTCAGGAGACTGCTTGGAAAGATAAAGGAAAATAGTGTGACAGGAAGGGTGGTCAGTGTGTTGCCTAGGTATGATTGTGGTGAAATGAGGCGGAGAGCAAGGATTATGAATCATATTCTGGCTGAAATGTGTGAGGAGATGGGAGTACAGTTTGTTAATGTGTGGAATGAGTTTGAGGGACGAAGTGAGCTGTATGGGAGCGATGGACTGCATTTGAGTGGTTATGGTGTGAGTCGCTTGGAGAGACTGCTGCTGGAAGGTAGAGAAGTGAATAGAGAGAATGAATCAGATCAAGAGGGGAGTGATGTGGAAGAGCAGGAGAGTAAGACAGGAGAGATTGAAGGAGTGGAAATGAATGTGGAAGTGAGTGGTATGAGTATAGATAATGAGAGAATGGGTGTGCAAGAGGAGCAGGGAAACGGGGAGGCTCAGGGTGGACAGGGATACACAGCGTGAGAAAGGTGGATGCTCCAAGAGGAGGTGAGAGAATGTGTAGGCAGGAAAGTAATGGGATGATCAGGGATCAAAAGGAAACAGATGGAATTGCAAAGGGTTCTAAAATGAAGAAGCAGAAAGGGAAATGGCCCCAGTCCAGCATGGAGAGATCACATCGAGTGAGTGGTATCAGTGGAACTAGCTGTAGATCCAGAAATGAGTTGTTGTGTTTGTATACCAATGCTAGAAGTATAAGAAACAAGGCGGATGAAATGGTTGCACTAATTGCGTCTGTGCACCCAGAGATTGTCGGAATAAGTGAGACATGGTTAGATGAGGATGACATCCTGACAGGAATAGAGATGGAAAGGTATGATGTGTTTCGTGAGGATAGAAGGGGTAAAAAGGGAGGGGGAGTGCTATTGATGATAGAGAAAGAGTTATGTCCATACAAGGTAGAGATGCAAGGGGGAAATGGGGCCAGTGGTTTTGAGGCAGTATGGTGTGAGATAGAGGTGAATAGAATCAAATACTTGGTGGGATGTTGTTATAGACCTGGTAATGTGGATGGTGGTGATAGTGAAATGTATAGTCAAATAAGCCAAGCAAATAAGAAAAGGGTGATCATTATGGGTGATTTTAATTATGGCAATATAGACTGGAATGAAGAGATAGCAACTGGAAGTAAAGAAAATGAGTTTCTTGAGTTTTTGAGGGATAACTACCTCAGACAGTATGTAACAGAGGGCACAAGAGGATTAAGGGTCTTGGATTTGGTCATCTCATCGGAGGATGTAATTATCAATGAGGTATCAAATCATCCACCAATTGGTGAAAGTGACCATGAGGTGATTACTTGGGTGGTTGCCAGCAGTGCAAGGACCCCTGTGAAAAAAGGGTATATGTGGAACTACAAGGGGGGTGATTATGAAGAGCTCAGGAGACAGCTTGCAGGTGTAGCATGGAATGAGGAGTTAGCTGGAAAAGAGATCAATGCAGCTTGGGGGATTTTCAAAAAATATTTAGTGGATGCAATGTCTAAATGTATACCACGGGTGAGAAGGTTAAATAAGTTAGGTGTGAGATGGATGAATAAAGAGATTAAGCATGCAATACAGAGAAAAAGGGCATTGTGGAGGCAGCATAAGAGAAGTGGAAGTAACCAATTTCATGAGTTCTACAAAGACCAGGCAAGGAGAGTGACTTGGTTGGTGAGAGTAGCTAAAGAGAGGTATGAACAGCAGTTAGCTAATGAAGCTAAAAAGAATCCTAGGGAGTTCTTTCGATATGTAGCCAGCAAAGGAAAGAATGATTATGGAAGGATGACATTGATTGGAGGAAATGGTATAAAGACAGCTGTTGCAGAATGTGTGGTGGAGATACTTAATGAGCAGTTCATAAAGATCTTTCAATCTTGTGAATGTGACTTCATGGAGAGATTAAGAGCAGTTGATGATGGGGAGGAGAGACTGACTGTAAGTGAGCAAGAGGTGTTTGGGGAGTTGAGTAAACTAGATGTAAATTAGGCTGTGGGACTTGATAATATATCACCGCGTATTCTGAAGGAATGTGCCAGAGAGTTGACACCTGCCTTGACATATTTTTTTAATACGAGTCTTGCACTTGGTCAAGTCCCTAAAGAGTGGAAGGAGGGCAAGATTGTGCCACTTCATAAAGGAGGTGATCGAACTCAAGCATCAAATTATAGGCCTATCTGTGTGTCGGGTGTTGTGGTTAAGTTGTTGGAGAAGCTTGTGAGAGCTAGAATCCAGAGTTGGGTTGACAACAATGGTATAATCTTTGATGGACAGCATGGATTTGCTAAAGGGAGGTCGTGTTTTAGTAATCTACTTACTTATTACAATAAAGTGACTGCTTCCTTGGACAGAGGAGAAGGATACACAGTAATATACTTGGATTTCGCAAAAGCTTTTGATAGAGTGCCTCATGATAAGTTGACAGTCAAACTAGAGCAGATGGGGTTGGATATTAGATTAGTGCATTGGATTGGAGACTGGCTATCTGATAGGTATCAACAAGTTGTGTATGGGGGTGCAATATCCAGGAAAAGGAAAGTCACTAGTGGAGTGCCTCAGGGATCTGTTTTAGGGCCATTACTATTTAACTTGTATATTAATGATATTGGCGAAGATTTGGATGGAGATATTCAGTTGTTTGCAGATGATGCAAAGTTGGGAAGAACCATAAAGAGTAGTGAAGATGTTGTGGCCTTGCAAGAAGACTTGAATAAATTGAGTGATTGGGCAAGCAAATGGGGGTGTGAGTTCAATGTTGCAAAATGTAAGGTTTTAAAATTTGGAAAACAAAGATGGGATGCAGAATTTATGCTTGGTAAGAATATATTGTTGGAAGTAGAGGAAATAAGAGATCTGGGAGTGATAGTGGATAAGGATCTAAAATTTAGGGGTCACATCGCCAAAATTGTGAAGACAACACAAAGACTTCTGGGAATGATGAGGAGGACACTGACGTGTAGAAGTAGGGAGATTCTTGTTCCATTGTATAAGGCTTTGATTAGGCCACACATGGACTATTGTGCCCAGATTTGGTCACCTGGTTTTCAGAAGGATGAGGAGATGTTGGAAAGGGTCCAAAGGCGACTGACTAAGGTAGTTTCTGACCTCTGGAATGTCGAGTATGAGGAAAGATTGAAAAGATGTAATTTGCAGAGACTAGTGGAGAGAAGGAAGAGGGGAGATATGATAGAGACCTACAAGTTGGTAAGGGGTTGCTATAGGATCAATGGTGGAGAAGTTCTACAGCGAATAGTGGGAGATCAGGGGAGAACCAGAGGTCATCCCTGGAAACTGTATAAAGAGGGTGTGAGTAGGGGAGTGAGAGGCAGGTTTTTTTCGTGCAGAGTTGTGAATGATTGGAATGCCTTGCCTGAGAGTGTGGTGTCTGCAAGGAGTTTGAATGTGTTTAAGACCCGGTATGATGAGATGTGTGTGAGATAAAAGGACCTCCTAGATGAGTCTTTGACTCCATGAGGTCTTGTTTAATAATAATAATAATAATAATTTCATTTTGTAATGACCAGTTATACAGTGAAACCAAGAAGGAGAAAGTGCAAAGAACAGTAGATTACAATATAAAGAAAAAAAAATGTAGTGATATGATTAAAGGATTTCATGTTATTCTCTATAAAGCAAAGGTGATCAAGCATGTTCTTCAGGAAATCTGTGAAGTATTCTTTGAAACATGATTTTGAACAAAAATATAACATAACCTCAAACTTAGGCAGCTGGTTTTTTTAAATAATATTTCAAATAATTATCGTGAATTAATTTCTTTGAGAACAAAGAAAATGTTTTGTGGAATAAGCAATTAGAAAAAATTATCAAAAAAATAAATAAAATAAAATAAAAATGAAATTGGTTCTTCAAGGTAATGCAATATTTAAGTGAAGAAACTATGCATGGATCTTTATTTTGTCCAGGCTTTAAACTTGTATTGTACAATAAAAAGAGAAAATAAAAATAATTTCTATATTTTTAGTTTATCCAATATAACTAAGATTTAGTTACCCAGCATAGAACGAGGAACTGCATTTCTTGTTATAGGCAACTGAGACGCAGCTATGAGCGTGAGATAATCTGATGAAGTGCTCTCTTCTGCGTGAGAGATAATCACACCTTCTAATGGACATGTGGGCCAAATTGCACTTCTTATCCATGTTCTTTCAACAGATAGCATGCATCATATCCAGATTTAACTGGACATCTATAGACATCTTGGTTGGTTGTGGGGGGGGACTAATTTAATTGCAGAAGTTTTATTGCTAAAGATTCAAATATCTCGTGTGATGAAGGTGAGCAGCCAATCGCATGAATACCATTGATAATTAAAATTTAAATGCATTCATTTTATTAATAATGTGAGCAATTATAAATTATAATGAATTATAATGAATAATGAATTATAATGAATATCGAGAATTTAATTATAAATGTCAATTTAATTTTTTCCTGAAAATCCATACATATATCTCATATATCAAGAGGTGCTTAAGGGTCAAAGCTGTATAACTGAGAGAAGATCTCCACATAGTCTTTAAGGGAATGCAGAGAACCGACCAGGGCTTCTGACCTAATGTCCAATCCTCACCTTCTCGTGGTGCACCTTAGGTATCCACCTGGATACTGAACGAACAAGGATGGACTAGCAATTTGGAATTTATTATTATTATTACCCCAAGACCTCATGGAGTCAAACACTCATCTGGGAGGTCCCTCTATCACACACACATGTCATCATACCATGTCTTAAACACACTCAAACTCCTTGCAGATACCACACTCTCAGGCAAGGCAAGGCAATCCAATCATTCACAACTCTACATGAAAAAAACCTGCCTCTCACTCCCCTATTCACATCCTCTTTATTCAGTTTCCAGGGATGACTTCTGGTTCTCCCCTGATCTCCCACTATTCTCTGTAGAACTTCTCCACCGTTGATCTTATAACAACCCCTTGCCAACTTGTAGGTCTCTATCATATCTCCTCTCATCCTCCTCTTCACCAGACTCTGCAAATTACATCTTCTCAATCTTTCCTCATACTCAACATTCCAGAGGTCAGAAACTACCTTAGTCAGTCGCCTTTGGACCCTTTCAAACATCTCTTCATCTTTCTGAAAACCAGGTGACCAAATCTGGGCACAATAGTCCATGTGTGGACTAATCAAAGCCTCATACAATGGAACAAGAATTTCCTTACTTCTACATGTCAGTGTCCTCTGCATCATTCCCAGAAGCCTTTGTGTTGTCTTCACAATTTTGGTGATGTGTCCCCTAAATTTTAGATCCTTATCCACTATCACCCCCCAGATCTCTTATTTCCTCTACCTCCAACAATATATTCTTACCAAGCATAAATTCTGCATTCCATCTTTGTTAACAAAATTTAAAACATTACATTTTGCAACATGCCCATTTCTGTGCCCAATTACTCAATTTATTCAAGTCTTCTTGCAAGGCCACAACATCTTCACTACTCTTTATGGTTCATCCTAACTTTGCATCATCTGGAAACAACTGAATATCTCCATCCAAATCTTTGCCAATATCATTAATATAAAAGTTAAACAGTAATGGCCCTAAAACAGACTCCTGAGGCACTCCACTAGTGACTTTCCTTTTCCTGGATATCGCTCCCCCATACACAACTTGTTGATACCTATCAGATAGCCAGTCTCCAATCCAATGCACAAATCTAATATCCAACCCCATCTGCTCTAGTTTGACTGTCAACTTATCATGAGGTACTCTATGAAAAGCCTTTGCGAAATCCAAGTATATTACGGTGTATCCTTGTCCTCTGTCCAAGGAAGCAGTCACTTTATTGTAATAAATAAGTAGATTACTAAAACATAACCTCCCTTTAGCAAATCCATGTTGTCCATCAAAGATAATACCATTGTTGTCAACCCAACTCTGGATCCTAGTTCTCACAAGCTTCTGTAACAACTTAACCACAAAACTTGACACACAGATAGGCCTATAGTTTGATGCTTGAGTTCAATCACCTCCTTTATGAAGTGGCACAATCTTGCCATCCTTAGGAACTTGACCAATTTCAAGACTCGTATTAAAAAAATATGTCAAGACAGGTGTCAACTCCCTGGCATATTCCTTCAGAATATGTGGTGATATATTATCAAGTCCCACAGCCTTATTTACATTTAGTTTACTCAACTCCCCAAACACCTCTTGCTCACTTACAGTCAGTCTCTCCTCCCCATCATCAACTGCTCTCAATCTCTCCATGAAGTCACATTCACAAGATTAAAAGATCTTTATGAACTGATCATTAAGTATCTCCACCACACATTCTGCAACAGCTGTATTTATACCATTTTCTCCAATCAATGTCATCCTTCCATAATCATTCATTCTTTTGCTGGCTACATATCAAAAGAACTCCCTAGGATTCTTTTTAGCTTCATTAGCTAACTGCTGTTCATACCTCTCTTTAGCTAATCTCACCAACCAAGTCACCCTCTTTACCTGGTGTTTGTAGACCTCATGAAATTGGTTATTTCCACTTCTCTTATGTTGCATCCACAATGCCCTTTTTCTCTGTATCACATGATTAATCTCTTTATTCATTCATCTCACACCTACCATATTTAACCTTCTCACTATTGGAATACATTTACACATTGCATCTGCTAGATAGTTTTTGAAAATCCCCAAAGCTGCATTGATCTCTTTTCCAGCTAACTCCTCATTATAATAAATTTAGTTTAATCCTTTATCCAAGTGTGCGCAAACAAAGTTTGCTTTGTTTGCTCACACATCTCCTTGCAGATATGTCTAATGTTATGCATTAAGGGAAGGGCCAAAACCCAGACTAGTTTCAACCTTTATTGAGGTCTCTTCAGTGGGAGCCAGGCCCAAGTGGAGATACTAGGCAGAAGCATTAGCAGGTCATTTCTACCTATAGGAGTTGCTAAATGGTGTGCCACCCTTTTTTAATGACCTGCTAATGCTTCTGCCTGGTATCTCCACTTGGGCCTGGCTCCCACTGAAGAGACCTCAATAAAGGTCAAAACTAGTCTAGGTTGTGTCCCTTCCCTTAATTCATAACATCAGACATATCCGCAACGAGATGTGTTTTGCATTATGGGAGATACTGAGATAGGAGTGTTGGTATCGTGCTCCACCTTTGCAATGAGTTGCCCTAGTGTTGTACTACCTTACCCCAGTCCTGAAGATACTTTCAGGCACAAACTTTGTTTGCTCACACTTGGATAAAGGATTAAACTAAATTTATTATACTCTAACCAAATGAAAAATAAACTTTTAACTCCTCATTCCACGCTGCATCTGCAAGCTGTCTCCTGAGCTCTTCATGATTACTCCCCTTGTTGTTCCACATATACCGTTTTCTCACAAGGGTGCTCACACTGCTGGCAACCACCCAGGTAATCACCTCATGGTCACTCTCACCTTTTTTTTTTGCCAAACATTTTGTATTCTTATTGGCTTAAACCTGGCTGCGGGAAAGGTGCCCATGGAATGGAAGGAAGGTAAGATAGTGCCATTGTATAAGGGTGGTAGCAGACTGGAAGTGTCTAATTATAGGCCAGTTTGTGTGTTATCAGTAGTTAGTAACATCTTGGAGAAAGTAGTGAGGGACCATGTACAGCATTGGGCAGATGAGGGTAATGTTATCAGTGAGTGTCAACATGGATTTATAAAGGAGTGCTCTTGTTTTAGCAATATGCTAGCCTTTTATGATAAAGTTACAAGAGCATTAGATGAGGGAAAGGCATATACTGCCATTTTCCTAGACTTGGCAAAGGCATTTGACAGGGTCCCACATGATAAGGTCATATATTCAAGTTGCAGCACATGGGTCTGAATGTCAGACTGGTCAACTGGATTCAGGATTGGCTGTCCGATATGTATCACAGAGTTGTGTATGGTGGAGCAATATCAAAGAGGCAGAAGGTTTACAAGTTGGGTTCGACAGGGTTCAGTACTGTGACATATATTGTTTAACCTTTATATCAATGACATTGTCCATGGATTGCAAGGGGATATTCGGTTGTTTGCGGATGATGCGAAGCTGGGAAGGGTTATTAGTAATAGTGCAGATGTGGTAGCCCTGCAAGAGGATTTCAATAAGCTAGATAGATGGACAAATGAATGGGGATGTCAGTTTAATAGAGCAAAATTTAAGGTCTTGAGGTTTGGGACACACTGATGGGACACTGCATGCTCTATGGGAGGAGTTAAACTGCAGGAAATAGGAGAGACAAGAGATCTGGGTTTGATTATTGATAGAAACCTGAAATTTAGGGGACATATTGCAAAGGTAGTGAAGGTAACACAGAGGATTGCTGCAATAATGAGAAGGACTCTGACCTGCAGAGATAAAAGGGTTATCATTCCGTTGTATAGGACTCTGATCAGACCATACTTAGACTATTGTTCTCAGATCTGCTCCCCAGGATTTTAAGGGGATAAATTAACTGTGGAAAGGGTACAAAGGCAGATAACAAAGATAGTGTCGGGACTGTACAATGTTAGTTATGAGGATCGGCTGAGGGAGTGTGGACTGCAGAGTTTGGTGGATAGAAGAAAGAGGGGTGAAAAGGTTGAGAGGTGGTTACAGGGTTGACACTGGGGGAGTTGTTTTGCTTGGTTGAACAGTCGGAGGCAGTCATGACAAGGGGCCATCCCCGGAAGTTACGAAAGAAAACTGTGAGAATCAGGGTGAGGAGTGGTTTCTTTGCATGGAGGGTGGTTGAACCATGGAATGCTTTGCCTGATGGAGTGGTGAGAGCAAGAATGGTCAATGCATTTAAGGAGTGGTATGATAGACTGTGTGTTTCCTAGGAGGGATCTCCCTCGATGAGTCTTGATAGACTTGTGTTTGTTACAAAGGATCTTTCACGATGAGCTTTTTGACTCCATGGAGGCCTGAATAATAATAATATAGAATGATGATACAACATGACAGAATTTCATGCTGTCTGGGGTATCGCTCAGTTAAACAAGGCGCCTGTTGTTTTTGCCAGGGGAACCAGGGCAAACAGCGAAAAATCAGCTGCTGGAACAAATCTGAAAACACACCCCAACATAACATCACCAGAATTAAAGATCACTACTATCAACATAAGAAACCTGAATGTCAAAGAACTCCATGCATATATCTCATATATCAAGGGGTGCTTAAGGGACAAAGCTGTATAACCAAGAGGAGACATCCACATAGCCTTTAAAGGAATGCGGAGAACCAACCAGGGCTTCTGACCTAATGTCCAATCCTCACTTTCTCGTGGTACACCACCCTGTTAGGTATCTACCTGGATACTGAACGAACGAGAATGGGCTGGCAATTTGGAATTTGGCAGACGAAATTGTGTTCCTATTGGTTTAACCAAAATACAAATGATGGTACAACATGACAAAATTTAATGCCGGGTGGGGCGTCACCCGATTAAACAAGGCCCCTGTTGTTTTTGCCAGGGAACCAGGTCGAACAGCGAAAAGTCAGCTACTGGAACAAATCCGAAAACACACCTCAACTCAACATCACTAGAGTTAAAGATCGATACTATCAACATAAGAAGCCTGAATGGCAAAGAAATTGAGCTAGTGGAGGAATTATATGAGTACCAGATCGACATAATAGGGGTGACTGAAACAAAAAAGACAAAAACTGGTGAGATCTTTCTGAGCAATAAATACAAAATGTTATATTCAGGCAATGATAATCAAGGAAAAGAAGGAGTAGCCATAGTAATCAACACAAAATACGAGGCTCATTTTCTTGAATGGCAGGCAGTGTCAAGTAGAGTGATTTGGGCAAATATCAAAATGGGGAACTGGACGATGAGACTTATTTGTGCCTATGGTCCCAAAGAAGGTTTTCTACTAAGGTAGAAATGGATGAATTTTTGAGACTTTAGAGAAAGCAACTGACACAATGAAAAAGGAAAAGTTGGTCCTTGTTGGGGATCTAAATAGCAGAGAAACAAATGATTGTCAGACATGCAAAAATATTTTGGGAAAATTTGGAGAAGAGAGCAAAGCTAATAAAAATGGCAAATATCTCTTGGATTTCTGCTCAGGACATGGACTGGTTAAAAAGGCAGTGAAGGAAAAGAAGAAAGAATATCAAATGTTCCTGGCAAATAAGTCATCTTGTGCTCTTAGAGAATACAGAGACAAATGTAAGAAAGCTAAACGCTGTGTAAAACTAGCTAAACAAAAGTCATGGGAAGACTTTGCTAAGAACATAGAAAATAAATATCAAGACGGTGGCAAGATATTCTGGAGGTTGTTGAAGAATTTCAGAAATGGAGCAAAGTGTGTTGTAAAAGGAATTAGAGATGGTAAAAGTGACATGAAAACTGGAGAAAAATATATCCTTGAAGGATGGAGTAATTACTTTGAAAAATTGCTAAATAAAACAAACAGTGATAGCACAGTGGTAAAAAACACTAACCAGGCATGCAGACAGGAATAATATCCATACTTGAAGTAGAAAAAGCTATCAAAGGCTTGAAATGCAGAAAGGCATTTCAAGCCTTTAGTTCAAACCAGTTTTAACTTATGGATCTGAGAGCTGGATTAGAAGTAAAACACTTGACCAAAGACTAGAGACTGCAGATATGAAAGTCCTGAGAAATATAAGGGGGGCACGAACAGATGGCATCAATGGCAATATCATATTAAAAATGAGGATCTTAGGAAAGAACTTGACATTGTCAGCATCCATGAATGTGTTAGTAAATTTGGGTCATACCAAAAATTGTTATAATGTTCTCTCCATTGTTTGTCTTGTATTGTGTTTATTTGTGCTTTATCTCTTTCTTCACAGTTTAATTTCCTTAATGTTTTGTAGGCTATGTCTTGTCTTCCATGTATGTCTTCTTCTGTTTTATTAATAAATCTGTCCCAAGAATCTTGGCGAGCTTTCTGTACTATGGTTTTAGCTATATTTATATTTCTTTTGTTTTGTATGTTTCTTCAGTTTCCTTTGTTTGTTTTTGAAGGAGTGATTTGTATGCCATTTGTTTTTCTTTTATTGCATTTTCTGTATCTGTGTTACAGATTTTTAATGTTTTTCTTTTTAATATTTTATTTTTCTTTCCAACTACTTCAGAGGCTGCTTTATGGACGATCTTTATTATAGTTTTCCATTCTTCTTCTATATCTTCACTGATTTGGGCTTCTTTTAGGTAATTTGTTAATCGTGATTGATATAGCATTCTAATGCTTTCTTCTTGTAATAGATATATTTTGTATACTTGTTCTATATCTTGTTTATTCTTATTTACTTCCTTTATCCATTTTGATAGTATTTTTATTTTAGTGACTACTAAGTAATGATCTGAAAAAAATTCTCTTCCTCTGTAAACATGTACATCTCTCACTCGTGGAGCTAGTTTCCAATTATTAGTGTTGAAAATGATGATGAAAAGGAGTCATTCCTGGAAATTGTATAAGATTGTGATTATCTGGTAAACAAGGATGTTAGGACTAGATTTTTGGCTTCGATGATGGTGAATTTGTGAAATAGTTTGCCACTGGAGGTTTTTAGTACTTCGTTGGTGAATGAGTTCATTGAGAATTGTGAAGGTTATTGTATGAATTATAATGCTGTCCTTCCATGATGTGTCTTTAATCCTATAAAGTTTTTTAAAGAAATTATCATTACTATTATTATTATGTGACACCTCCTAAGAGAAGCAGTGCAGGCAAAAACCAGCCTGAAAAAAAAAATAGAGAAAGATTTAAATTTTATTATTATTATTATTATTATTATTATTATTACTCAGGCCTCCATGGAGTCAAAAGACTCATCGTGGGAGGTCCTTCCTAAGAAACATAAAGTCTATCAAGACTCATCGAGGGGAGGTCCCCACTGAGAAACACAGTCTATCATACCAATCTTTAAATTCATTGACCGTTCTCGCTCTCACCACCTCATCAGTCAATGCATTCCATGGTTCAACCACCCTCCATGCAATGAAACCACTCCCCACCCTCCTGCAAACAGTTTCTCTTCGTAACTTCCAGGGATTGCCTCTTGTCATCACTCCTTCCCGCTGTTCAACTAAGCGAAAGAACTACCCAGTGTCAACCCTGTAACCACCTCTCAACAGTTTAAAAGTCTCAATGATATCACCCCTCCTTCTTCTATCCACCAAACTCTGCAGTCCACATTTCCTCACCCGATCCTCATAACTAACATGATACAGTCCTGAAACCATCTTTGTTATATGCTTTGTACACTTTCCACAGTTAATTTATTCCCTTCAAATCCTGGGGGCCAAATCTGAGAACAATAGTCTAAGTGTGGTCTGAACAGAAACATACAATGGAATGATAACTCTTTTATATCTTTTTATCAATCATCAACCCCAGATCTCTTGTCTCCCCTACTTCCTCCAGTATAACTCCTCCCATAGAATATGCAGTGTCCCATCAATGTTTCCCAAACCTCAAGACCTTATATTTTGCTGCATTAAACTGACATCCTCATTCATTTGCCCATCTATCCAGCTTATTCAAATCCTCTTGCTGGGCTACCACATCTGCACTATTACTAATAACCCTTCCCAGTTTCTCATCATCCACAAACAATCGAATATCCCCTTGCAATCACTGCTCTCTCTGATACCTATCGGACAGCCAATCCTGAATCCAGTTGACCAATCTGACATCCAGACCCATGTGCTGCAACTTAAATATCAGCTTATCATGTGGCACCCTGTCAGATGCTTTTGCTAAGTCTAAGAAAATGTCAGTATATGCCTTTCCCTTATCAAATGCTCTTGTAACTTTATCATAAAAGGCTAGCATATTGCTAAAACAAGAGCGCCATTTCACAAATTCACGTTGACTCTCACGGATAACACTACCCTCATCTGCCCAGTGCTGTATACGGTCGGTCCCTCACTACTTTCTCCAGGATCTTAACAACTACTGATGACACACAAACTGGCCTATAATAAGACATTTCCAGTCTGCTACCACCCTTATGCAATGGCACTGTCTTACCTTCCTTCCATTCCATGGGCACCTTTCCCACAGCCAGACTTTCATTGAAAAGCCAGGTCAAAGGCACTATCAGTTCCCTAGCACATTCACTCAAAACTTGTGGTGAAATTCCATCCAGTCCCATAGCTTTACTGACAACCAGAGTACTCAGTATTTGAAACACGCTCTCCTCCTGTACCTCTAAACCTTGAACCTGCCCTATCCCTCCAGGATGAAATAATCCAATAAAATGTTCATTGAACAATTCCACTATGACTTCTGCATTGGTCACTCTATTCCCATTTTTATCCCGCAATATCATTCTTCTACAGTCATTTCTCCTCCTACTGGCCACATAGCTAAAAAATTCCCTAGGATTTTCTTTGGATCTTAGAGCCAATCTCCTCTCATATTCCAGTTTTGCCTTCTTTACCATACTAATTACTCTTCTGGCCACTGTCTTATATTCTTCATGCATCTTCTCCTCCATGGCCTCTTTTTCGCATGCAATTCCTGTTTAATATTGTTTCTCATCCACTTTACTCCAAATTGTGTCCTCTTGTTAACTCGTGGTATACTATGGTATACCTCAAGAATTCTAGAAATTCCATTCCCTTATTGCTACATGCATCTTCCACTCCCCAATTTATACTACTGTAGTTAAAATCTCCCATAAGTCATTCTTCTTGCACTTGCAAAACTCAACTGTCTAAACATCTCCTGGTCCTCACCCTCTGTAGCAACACCCCACTAAATATCCTGTCTTTCCCACCTCTACCTCACACCATATGCTTTCAAAATCATTAATGTCACTACCTTCCAAAGCCTCCACTTTTAGAGGACATACGTCGTCACTTGTCATAAGCAGTACTGCACTACCACCCTTTCCCTTCGTATCCTGCCAAAAAATGCTGTACCCAGCAACTTCTATTCCTGTTATTATAATCTCTTCTGTCAACCACATCTCAGTGATCCCAATAATTTTTGGCCAGGCTGATGCTATCTGCACCACCAATTCTTCTCCCTTATTCACTGGAATTTAGTATAAAGCATATAAATGCTGTTGTTTCTATACCCAGCATTATCCCCTCTAGACTCCACTGGGCTCGGTGTTGCCTGATGCCCTTGTCCCAAGTACCCATTCCCACAAGAGGCCACCCCCCCCCTACTACCATCCTCCCTGGGACACACAGACTTGTTCAGAACAGCATTCTCTTCAGATGCCTACATCCTTCCTCATTCAAATTCAAGCAGTCTCTCACATACAATTTCTCTCTGTCCTGAAATGCACTCCAAGCAGCCACATATTCCAGTCCTCTCTTCTTACACATTCTAGCTATTATATCATTCAATATTGCTGCTCTTCTGCTCAGCTCGTCATTATCATGCCTAGGCAACACACATACTATCTTTCCTCTCTCTGTCTTCTTCTGTACAGCCTCAAGCAAAAATCTCATATCTCTTGCTGCCCGACTTACATTACCACTCAAGTCATTTGTTCCTACCATCGCAATCATCTCATCCACCCTTTCACCTCTCTTAATTGCCATAGCCACTCTTTCTATTGTTCCTCCTGGCAAACACTCCTCGTGCATCCTATCTTGAACACCATGGATCATTGAGTCTCCATACATTATATCTCTTACCATTCCCTCTCTCCTATTGTTTCCATTCTCTCCTCTTCTTTCATTCCCATACGTCTCTCTCTCATCCCCTCTCCTGTACTGCTCCTATTCTCTCTTCTAGCATTCCCATACCCCCCCCTTTTCTCTCTCTCTCTCCCCTTCCCTCTTCCCACTCCTTTTAAACAGTCAGTTCTATCTGATTTACAGGATCAAAATGGAGACAAACATACTAATAGAAAAAGGATAGAAGAAATTGTGCAGAATTCTATAATGATCTTTATGCAACTAATTGTCAAGTCTCAAAACCTATCATTCCAAAACCAAGCAATATTCCAGATGTACTTCCAGAAGAAATAGAACATGCCCTTAAGAAAATGAGTAAAGGTTAAGCCTCATTACTTGATCATGTTAAGGCTGAAGAAATCCAACAAGGTGTACCAATTATTTTCAAAGCCTTGGCTACCAGATTCACATGGTACTTTAAATAAAGAAAGATTACAGAGGAATGGAAGACCTCAAAAACCATACTCCTATTCAAAAAAAAAAAGGAACAGGGAAAGCAAAAACCATCGTCCAATCTGTCTACTCTCTCACATATATAAAATCACGAACAGAGTAATACTGAACATAATCCAAAACTCTCTCAAATACAACTCCAGCATAGAGCAGGCAGGATTCAGAAGAGGCTTCTCCACAATAGATTATATCCAGGTCATTTCACAACTAACAGAAAAATGCAGAGAATACTGAATCCCTCTGTGTTTCCTCTTTATTGATTTTAAAAATGCATTTGATACCATAGAACACAATGCAGTCGTCAGTGCATTACTGGAAATAAATGTGGACATGATAAAAGAAATTAACAAAAATCAGACCACACAAATAACCCTATTTGATCAACTTATGAATATAGATATAAAGAGAGGGGTTTGCCAAGGCAATGTAATCTCCCCAAATCTATTTACCAGCACTTTAGAATACATTCGGAAAAAATATACCTAAACGGAGGAATAAGCATAGATGGTGAAAAACTACAAATCCTTATGTTTGCCGATGCTTTAATACTGATATCCCACAACCCAAAAAACCTTGAAGAAATGGGTGAAAAAATATACACAAACAGCAGTAAGATAGGCTTAGAAATGAATCTGGAAAAAACAAAATGGATCAAAAACATCTACACAAGTGACAGTCACCTATGTATTAATAACATCCCTATAGAACAAGTTGACTCCTACAATTACTTAGGACAAACAATAAAAATGAATAACGATTTATCTGAAGAACTAACAAAAAGAAAGAAAGCTGCATGGTTGTCATTCAACAGACTAAAAGAAACACTTACTGATCTTGACATCTCTATGAAGGCAAAACTATTTAATAGTGATATTCTTCCATCACTCTCGTATGGATCAGAAACATGGAACACGAAAGGAAAAGAAGAGACTCTCAGAATAACTCATCATGCAATAGAACTTAGGATTTGTAACATCAGCAGAATGGAACTGTTAGAAACATGGAACTAAGAAAGAGATAAGGCATAAAAGATGTGGTAACTGCAGTATATGAAAGCAAGATGAGATGGGCAGATCACATAGCCAAACTTAGGGATAACAGATGGACATATAGAATACTCAACTGGTAACCAAGAATAAAGAGTAACACCAGGAAGACCACCTAAAAGATGGGAAGATCCACTAATGAAATCTATGGGTATAACATGGAAGAGAGAGAGGCTCGAGTTCGAGATTGTTGAAGACATCTTTGTGACCTGCACTAATGGAGAAATCCTGAGTGAAGCACAGGCCCATCAAGGTAATCAGGGTAATGTGACACCTCCAAGGAGTTCAATGGCATCACAGGAGAGCACTCGACTCCACTCTGTTACACATATCTAACCATTATTCAAATATACACAACAACACTACTACTACCACCATCATAAATGCCATCTACCAATATTACAGTATGTTTTGCATGTGTTCTCATGGGTGATTTGCCTGGATGAGGGATGAAAAACCAGAGTTTCCAGGAGAGAAAACCCTCTACCTCCATATAAGGATTCATCTCATCAGCAGTGATGATGATAATAAAATTATTTCTAATTATCTGAGCAAGAGCTGTACAGCTTTATTTTTTGGCAATATGAAATAAATAGAAATAGAGGAAATTAAAAATCCAACCTTATTTCGAAGTCAAATATGTATATGAACTTTGAAAATTTCTACATATATTGTTGTACAGAAATTATTTGAAATAACAATTGTAAACCTAATGTATGATTTAGACTTGGATAATACAGATAATCAGCTCTCTCAGTCCAAGCATGAAACTTTTTCAAGAATTTCTGCAGAACTCGGGTCTCATACCTGCATGCTTATAGGCAGAAGATGTTCATTGCAAATTCATTTTCTATTGTCAGTTATCCCTGCACCGTAATTTAAACTTATCACACTGTTTGTGGGAGAGTGGAGTTGCTGACCACTTGGCCATCAAGAGTAACAGGATTTTATTGAGATGAAAACACTCAACAGATTTCAAAAGTGGTTGACAAAAATAATATCAGGACTTTGGAAAATCAGTAACAGGATGAATTCAATGTGTACACACAGGCTGTATATATAATCTACAATAAATGCTAAATGGAAGGTAAAGAGATAGGATTGTAATATAAATTGTTGTAAGGAATTTTATGGACATACTTCTTCAGATTATCTTCCAGAGGGTTAAACGTGGAAGTGAGAACTAAAACTCTCTGTGGACATTGTGTAAGGAGTTGGGCTATATATATATAGAAGTGGTAAGTGAATGCATGTATGAACACTGAATAAATTAGGATATGATGTAATAGATTTGTAGTAGTAATCTATTGTAATGAATTGACTCTGGAAATCAGGTGGTATTAATAATTTCTAGTAGTCAAAAATTTAATGTGGCTGCATAGTTTTTTAAATTCCTCTTATAGTTATTAATTATATGAACAGTATTAAAAATAAATAAATTTCATTTAGTGTTATAATTTCAGCGATCCTACTGGCTTGGAGCAAAAACTGCTGCAGAAAATGAATATTCAGAGAACAATACTTATCCCACTGATGATCACTTATTTTCAAAATATTTTGAAGAAGTCCCGAGAAAAAAAGCTGCAATTGCAATGTTCAAATTGAAAAAGGTAAATAAATAATGCACATGAAATTTTTTTTAAAAATCAGTTATTGTTATTTAGTGATTCCTATAAAAGTACAGATCTGTAAAGTAATAATAGGTACACATATACATTAAGTGAATATTAAATCCAACATCATTTCAAAGCCAAATACAGAAACTATAAAATTTTTGATTTTATAGTTTAATTTTGAGCTTAATTGTACTGAAGATGCCTGTGACACACAGGCGAAAATTATACTATTAAATAATATTTCTACGTGAGTTTTTCCGTTATTTATTATGTATAGTTATGTCTACTCACGGTTTACCTCTTTTAAAACTTAGAAACTATAAAAGTTTCGTGCAAAAATTGACCAGAGAGCTTGTGGGAATGCGTTTGCCACCATAATACAAGTTGCTCTAGCCAAGAAAGAAAACAAACCTTATAGGAGACATGCATGCTCAAAGTGCCCATATATCTGCCTCCTATTGGTCCATTTTGATAAGGTTTCACTGGTCTGACAGTTTAATAAAATTAGTTTAATCCTTTAACTTTCAACATCTTTGGTCTGACAGTTGTTTGAAACTCATCAGTTTGCATCAGAGACTAGGCAGAAACCTAAGAGCAAAAACTCAGTACTAAGGAACGCAGAATGCAGAACATTACTGATTTGATAGGTGAAGCATAAATGTTTTTCATATTCCTCTTTGTCTGAGAGGGAAGTTCTTTGAGTGGAGAGTTATTGAGCTTTAAGCTCGCCCTGGAAGGGCAGTGAGATTAGCTGTGTTCAGCTGAGCATAGAATTGACTTGGGTCTTTTGTGTTTGTAAAATTCTGCTTCATTGTAGTCAGAAGCTTGCTTGATCAGCAGGTTTGGATGATTGTTTGTCTTGGTGAAGAACTTTTCTGCTAGGTCATGGAGGAGAGATGTGATGTAGGGAATGTTGACTTCTTTGTGAATCTAAGAGTTTCTGATAAACCATGGAGCTTCCAGAATCATTCTCGGGCATTTGTTCTGTATTCTCTGCAGCTTTTGAATGTTTGTATTCGAGGTATGGCTCCATGCAGGAGATGCATAAATGATGACTGGGCATATTACCATCCTTTATATGAGTGGTTTGTTCGGAGTATCCAGTTTGCTTCTTCTGTTGATCATGGGGTAGAGCTGAGCGATTACTTTGGATGTCTTCGAGCTTATGTGTTTTATATGACTGGTGAATTGGAGTTTTTTTGTCAAACATCACACCGAGATATTTGACTTCGCTCTACCATGGAATCTTGACTCCTAGCAGGTGTATGTCTTCCTCGGTCTGAAACTTCTTTTTTAGTGAACAGTATCGCTGAAGTCTTCTGTGGGATTGCTTGGATTCTCCAGTCCATCAGCCACTTCTTTAATGCATGAATGCTATTTTGGAGTCTTCTGAGAGCTAATTTGAGGCTGAGAGATCTTGCTAATAAAGCAGTATCACTTGCATATAACGCAGTGATTGTTAAGCTTGGGTTTAGAGGGATATCAGCTATATAGATAAAAAATAGCAGGGGGCCAGAAGTGAGCCCTGTGGCACACCTGCCAGGATCTTGTGTCTGGTTGATACAATTTCATTTATTTTGACTTGCACAAATCTGTCTTTGAGGTATGTGTGAACTATTTTTACTAGATTAATTGGTATATTGAATTGATGAGTTCGTAGAGAAGTCCCTGATGCCACACCTTACCAAAAGCCTTCACAGCATTTATAAAGACCGCAGCTGTGTGTAGTTTCCAGTTGAAACCTTTAGTGATAAATTCAACCAGTCGGTGTATCTGTTGTACGGTGCTATGATTTTTTCTGAATCCAAACTGCTCATTAGGAATAATACCTAACTTTTCCGTTGCTGATTGAAGCCTTCTAAGGATGACTTTTTCGGCAACCTTTCCAAGGCTGGACAGAAGGCTGATAGGTCTGTAGCTTTCTGGGAGCTGAGTGTTCTTTCCAATCTTTTTGATTGGTATGATATCCACCATCTTCCATATTAAGGGAAAATACTTGAATCTGAGGATGGCAGTGATTATATTGACTAGATGCACAATGGCTTTTCTTGGGAGTAGTTTAATTATTCTGTTTGTGATTCCATCTGGACCTGGAGCCTTATTGTTGTTCAAATGGGTTATGATATTTATAACTTCTGCTGGAGAAGTGGGTGTGATAGGTTCTGAGTTATCCTTTTGTTGTGTTATGACCTGCTTGACTCGGCAGTGAATCTTGTAGATAAGATTGATGTTCAGATTTTCATAAGAGGCATTACATTGTGTTTTGAAGCTGTCAACTAGAGCTTCTGCTTTTTCTTTGTCAGTGTGGGCTATTCCCTTTTTGGTCAGAATTGGGGATATAAGTTGCCTTTTAGTGCAGATGGTTCTTAAGAATTTCCAGATGGAGTTATCCTCTGGGTTCAGTTTTGTCAGCTTGGTTTCCCAATCTTGATTTTCATGTTTTTGCAGAGCTTTGCAGACTTGTCTGTTTAGATTATTCAGAGTTGTTTTATCTTGTGGGGCTCTTGTGTTATGGTCCTCTTTCTGGCTTTGTTTTTCAATCTAATTAGATCCATGATTTCCTCGGGGATCCAATCGCTTGAGTGAAAGACTGTGGTTTGGGTGAATGACTTTATTGCTTTTTTGATTTGACTTGTTTTCAGCAGAGTCTATCTCCTCTTTATTGTGAATAACAGGGACTGGGCCAATGTGCCAGAGAGTTCTGGAGAACTTGTCCCAAGATATAAAAGAGTGCAGAGGAGAGAATTGCTCTTGTGTACCGAGCTTAAGCAGAATGGGGTTGTGGTTGGAAGACAGCTCATTTAATGTTTCCAACTGATACTGATATCTAATGTTTCTGAGGATGACTATATCAAGTACATCTGAGCTTCCAGCTGGGCTATGTGGGTCCAGCTATGACAATAGAATTTTGCATTCAGTAATGGTTTAGAGCAACCTTTATCATTGATTGTGGAGTTGTGCCAAGCTGTATGCTTGGCATTAAAATCTCCAGCCAAGATGATGGAGTCTGGGGTGCTGAGAATGGAGTCCAAGTAAGATACCAGTAATGGGATGCTGAGTCGATTGTATGCAGCATAGATTTTGATACTGCTAGCATTGTTTGTATGAACTTCAATGCCTGTTATCTCTAAGTTCTTGGTTTGCGGATTGATCGGGGCATTGTGGCTTGGGTAGTTTTTAATGTATACGGTTGTACCTCCTCTACTGGTGGTGAGTCTGTCTGTTTTGTACAGTATGTAGCTCTGCAATTTAGGGTTATTAGCTGGCCTGAGATGTGTTTCATTTACTAATATTATATCAGGATTGTATCTGTGAGTGAACTCTTGCAATGGACTGAACAACAAAATTCCAGGATTTTGTTGTTCAGTCCATTTGCGTTTTATGCAGTGATCATAAGAGAGTTTGGATTGTATTTTCTTTTACTCATTATTGAGGACTGTCAAAATTGAATGGGTACCTTGCAGGAATCTTTTCATGGAGGATGGTGAAGGATTTGTCATGCTGAATTCTTGTAACATGATAGCTAGTGAGGTTAATACTGATGTTAGATTAGAGCGTATTTGTTCATGTGATGGAATAGCCTTAGTTTGTGCAACTTCGGCATGAACTAAGGTTTTGGTCATTGCTGCAGCTTGTTTTCTTTTCTGAGTTGTCAAACTGGAGAATGTTTGAACCGGGGGGGGGGGCTACCTACATGGCAGCCTTGAGCATCGCTGCAGGGTGTTGGAAGGGCAGCTTTCGCTGACCCGCAGTTCTTTGGGTGTGTAATGCATCCCTTGTAGTTGGCAGGGTGAGGTCCTCCACAGTTGGCGCATTTAGCTGGCGTGACTCTTGGTTTGGTGCATATGATCATCTGGTCTGATAGCCCCTGCCACATTTTAAACACCTGAAATTGGCCTTGCATAGCTTTTGGGTGTGGCTAAACCTTTGACACCTATGGCACTGCCCAGCTGATGACTTTTTCCTTAGCGGCTCAGTAGACAGATAACGGTCACTTCATATATTTTCTTCTGCGTCTTGTCAATCTCTACCAGCACCAGTGGCATAGGTCATTTATCTGACCTGAGCATCCTGCTCACTTTGACTAGAGTCAGGCCCTGACTCATAAGGTCAGCAGTGATTTCTTCAGAGGTGACACCTTCGGTTACCCCACGAAGTACCAGCTTCAGATTCTTTTCACTGGGCAAAGCAAATGTGTGGTAAGGAAGACTTTTGTTATTCATTAGCTTTGTCATTCATTAGCTTTGTCATTTGTCTATAGTCAGCTACTGAGGCTGGCTGGATTTTGACTCCTTCATCTTGGTTTTTGGCCCAGGAATATGAAATGTTATGGGCCCTAAGGGCTGATGAGAACAGTGGTCCATTTGTCGTTGTCTCTTCATATAACAAGGTGGGGGGGGGGAACTTTTCTGTGTTCCTCAGGACATCCAGTGTTGGGGAGTCTTCATCCATCTGCTCCTCTGTAGTTCATGTCTTTTGTTTGAATGCTCCCCCTGTGAGTTGTTTTGACGGCGGGGATTTTGCTGGCAGAACAGTAACGAATTCTCCTTGTTGCCTCCTTTTCTTCTCCATCCTGGTCATTAGTTTGAATGTACTACTTAATAAAACCTGGCCAGTTGGATTCAAGCTTGTTCATTATGAGCTTCAGTACCTCTAGGGACTGTTCCTTATTAAGGATTCGAATCTACTCCTTGATGTTTTCCATATCGGGGTGGGATCTCCTGCCAGCTGAGAATGTTTGAGAGCAGTAAAGAATGTGGAAGACTTCAGAGTGAAGTGTGCCTGTTGGCTTACTAAAATAATCCCACAGGGCTATGAGCCTGCCAACAAAAAATCCTGTAGACCAAGGTGATCTACTAACAATATTTAAACTTGTAGCATCCTACTAAATGAGGAAAGGAGTGTCAAGAACTCATTTGGCCACAGATTAAAAACCTACCTCCCTAAAATATAAATCCACCACTGGTCCACGTTTTGGGTAGGAACTACACGGCCATCAGACCTCGTGCATTTTTCATGCAGAGAGGAAGACAGTAGGAATAAAACTGTGTCAGCGCCAGTGCAGTGTGAGATTCCTGAAAAGCCTTGTATAAAATCTAATCAGGCTCAATCTAAAATAATAAGTCTGATCTCATCAAAAGTCCAAAGCAAAATCAGTACTATGTGTGTGTAAAGCATTTACTAAAATAAAGAGCCAAAAGGCTTCACACACCATCCGAGAGTTCGCTTACATAAAATACACCTCTCCAACCCTTCAAATTCCTTAGTACTGAGAGTTTTTGCTCTCTTAGGTTTCTGCCTGGTCTGATGAAAACCAGTGAGTTTTGACGCAGCTGTCAGACCTTATTTGATATGTAAAATGTATCAAAATGGACCAATAGGAGGCAAATATATGTTTGCTTTGAGCATGTGTCTCCTATATGGTTCAGCTAGGGAAACTCGTAGTATGGTGGTGAGTATATTCCCTCAAGCTCTCTGGTCAATTTTTGCACGATACTTTTATAGTTTCTGTATTCAGCTTTGAAATGATGTTGGATTTAATATCCACTTAATTTATATAATTTTGCATCACTGAAATGAAGCCTTTTCTCTCTTTAGTTTAGTAAATAGGTACACAGTTGTAATACTGAAGAAAAACAAGACATTCAGATTAATGCTGCTAAACTAAAGATAATATGCATTTCTTTTCACAAATTCTTAAAGTCAGTAATATATAGAAATCATAGAGTTAGTTTTTATTTATATTTACTATTTTTATAGACTTCTTATATTTTATATTCAAACAGAACCATTTTTATATAAAAAATGGTGTTCTGTTTGAACATTTAAATATTCATTTAAATTTCCATTTAAAGGGTCAAAGATAACTGTGGGGAGACCTCCATGTACCGTTTAAAGAATGTGGACCCAACTGGAGCTTCTATCCTAATGTCTATTCTTCACTCACCTTCTCATAATGTACCCCATTAGTAGGTTCCTGGATGCTCAACTCATGAGGATGGGCTGACACCAATTTTTATTCTTTATTGACTTAAAACCAAACAATAATGATGATGATGATACAAGATGATTAAAAGTAATGCCAGCTGGGAGGTCGCCTAGTTAAACAAGATCCCAATGGTTTTTTTCAGGGAACCAGGACAAACAGCAAAAAGTCAACTACAATAACAATGTCAAAGCTCTACATCAGCAGAATTCAAAATTGCAACAATAAGCAAAGTATCGATGGAAAAGAAGCAAAACTAGCAGATGAATTAGAGAAATACCACATTGACATTGGTGTGACTGAAATGAAGCAGACAAAAACAGGTCAGATTATTCTAAATAACTACAAGATATTATATTCAGGAAATGATGATCAGGAAAAAGAATATGTATCTAATATGTATCAAATTATAGACCAGTTTGTGTTTCATCAGTAGTTCTTAAGATCTTGAAGAAATTAGTGAGGGACCATATTATACAATGTTGGGCAGATGAGGGTAATGTTATCAGTGAGAGTCAACATGGATTTGTTAAGGGGTGCTCTTGCTTTAGTAATATGATTGCCTTTTATAAAATTGTGACAAGAGCAGTTGATGAAGGGAAAGGCATATTCTGCCATTTTTTGGGGGGATTTTGCAAAGGCATTTGACAAGGTGCCACATGATAAGCTGATATTTAAGTTGCAGCACGTGTGTTTAGATGTCAGGTTAGTCAACTGAATTCAGGATTGGTTATATGATAGTTATCAGAGAGTTGTGTATGGTGCTGCAATATCAAAGAGGCAGAAGGTTGCAAGTGGGGTCCCACAGGGCTGAGTACTGGGACCTATATTGCTTAATCTTTATATCAATGACATTGTCAGCGGATTGCAGAGGGATATTCAGTTGTTTGCAGATGATGTGAAACAAGGAAGAGTTATTAGTAATAGTGCAGATGTGCTAACATTGCAAGAGGATTTGAATAAGATGGGCAAATGAATGGGGGTTGTCGGTTTGATGCAAAACCTCTCACTGATGTATCCAAACTTCAAAATGTAAAGTCTTTAAGTTTGGATACATCAGTGAGAGGCAGCATACTGCATTGGAGGAGCTGTACTGGAGGAAGTAGGAGAGACAAGAGATCTGGGATGATCATTGATAGAAACCTGAAATTCAGGGGACATATTGTGAATGTAGTGAAGGTAATCCAGAGGACTGCTGCAATACTGAGAAGGACGCTGACCTGCAGAGATAAGAGGTGTCATTGCATTGTATAAAGCCCTGATCAAACCACACTTGGACTATCATTCTTAAATTTGATCCCCAGGATTTGAAGGGGATAAATTAACTGTGGAAAGGCTACAGAGACAGATAACAAAAATGATTTCAGGACTGTACAATGTTGGTTATGTGGATTGGCTGAGGGAATGCAGACTGCAGAGTTTGGTGAATAGAAGGAGAGGTGATATGATTGAGACTTTTAAACTGTTGAGAGGTAGTTACAGTGTTGATACTGGTGAGTTATTTCGCTTTGTGGAACAGCAGGAAGCAGTGAGGACAAGGGGACCATCCCTGGAATTTACGAAGGAAGCTGTGAGCAAGAGGGTGAGGAGTGGTTTCTTTGTATGGAGAGTGGTTGAACACCATAGAATGCATTTTCTGATACAGTGGTGAGAGAAAGAATGTTCAATGAGTTCAAGGAATGGTATGCTAGACTTTGTGTTTTCTTGGAGGACGCTTCCACAATGAGTCTTTTGACTCCATTGTGGGAGGAATATAGAATACTGTTATTATGATTCAGGCCTGAATCATAATAATAGTAATCTATAATCTTCAACACCAAACACAAGGCTAATCTGGAATATTAGGTAATATTGAGTATAGTATGTGGCCAAATATCAAAATGAGTAATTGGAAATGTTACTTATTTATGCCTATAGTCCAGTATGTTTTATGCTAAGGAAGAAGTGGAGGAATTTTTTGAGAAGAAAACTTGGTCTTTGTTAGAGATCTAAACAGTAGAGTAGGAAATGAACCAGACATAGAAATATGTTGGGAAAGTTAGAAAAGGGCAAAGCTAATAAAATGGCAAGTACCTGCTTAAGAACTCTCATGATTATGTTATCGTGGGTAGTGATATGTTCCTGCAGGTTCAACATCGAATCAATTTCATATTGATTTCAAATTCCCTCATATATTTTATATTGAGCAATACATAAATTCATATTCATGTTTGTGGGAAATGTACTCCATCTGTTGCTCAGGTATGACAGTGATGAGATGAGGCAAAGAGCAAGTATGGGGAATTTGCAATAAGAAGTGATCAGCAAAAAATATAAGAAAATAAAGCAACATGTAAAAGTAGCTGAACAGAAGTGTTTGGAAAATTTTGGCAAAAATTATTATTATTATTATTCAGGCCTCCATGGAATCAAAAGACTCATCTCGGGAGGTCCTTCCTGGGAAACACAAAGTTTATCAAGACTCATCACAGATGGTCCCTCCTAGGAAACACAAAGTATATCTTACCACTCCTTAAACTCGTTAACCATTCTCACTCTTACCACTCTATCAGGCAATGCATTCCACAGTTCAACACCCTCCATGTAAAGAAACCACTCTTCAAACTCTTGCTCATGGCTTCTTTTCACAACTTCCAGGGAGGTTGCGAAATATAGAGAATAAGTATCAGGAATGTGGAAAATGTTCTGGAAGCTATTGTGAAAAGCTTAAAAATGGAAGAAAGATTACTAGCAAAGAAATCCAGGATGATAAAGGTGATATGAAAACTGAAGATTAAGTTATCTTAGATGTTGCGAGTAATTATTTTGAAAGTGTGTTAAATGAAACAAGAGGTGACAGAAACAGTGATAGAAAATATTCAAGAGGAATACAGTTAGGAGTACATATCAGTATACTAAAGTTATCAAAAACCTGAAATGTGAAAAGGCAGCTGGAGTAGATATTTCAGTAGAAATGCTCAAGCAGAAAGGTATAACGTTTTACAGAGGCTGCATATTTCAGAAGGCATAGTCAGAAGGCCGCATTCTGGATAGTTGAATACAGCTCTCATAGCATCTGTCTATAAAAATAGAAAGAAAACTGAATGTGAAAAGTGGAGTAGTTACTAGAATACTCAGTATTGCCTAGAATACTGAGTATTCTAGGCAAGATATAAGCAAGCATATTTGAGAAGAAGCTAAGAAAAATTGTTAGAGAAACTTGAAGAACAATCCAGGTTTAGGCCAAAACAGTTGTCAGTATAGTAATAAGAATAAGAGTAATAACATGTGGTATGTAAAGTTCTATAAGGATGCAAAATATGGAAGGTCTTAGTGCTCAACACATCAAAATACATTTCCCTCTGAAACCTTCAAGGAACATTGGTCGCATAGAGGATGCATCAGTGAATGAACAGGGTACTGAGGAGATGTTGGTTAGGCTTTGACATATAATTGTAAGGTATGCATCAATGGTATGTACAGTGTGTTTGTGTGCGTGCGTGCGTGCATGCATTAGTTATTGCCCTAGTATTAGAGTACTGTATCATGAAGAATTAAAAATAAATTTGTAGAAATGGGGAAGCATAATGGATGCTAGTTCTGCTGAACAGAGCCCATAGGAATATCTGTAAAAGTGTTGCAATGCCAAAAATGACTGAGAAAATGGCTAGAGTGTGAGAGAGCAGTTCTCACTTTAGCTGAAATTCTGTATTCTGAAAAATAGGCACCAAGAATTTTTAGAGTTCTTAAGTGCACCATCAAAAAAATTTGAGAATTTTGAAAAACACTATGAAGCACTCAAAAACTTCCCAGTTAACCTTGAAAGAAAAATCAACAATTGTATACTACCGGTCATGGTATATGAAAATGAGATGTGGACTTTGACTATAAAATTGACCACATTGAGGACTGCCCAGAGGAAAATGTAAAGATCAGTGCTCACTATTATCATTCAAAATAGAAAGTAGAATACTTGAGTTCGAGTTCAGACTAGGATGAGAGACATACAGCCATTGATAGATATTGCAAGAAGTAAAATCATAAACGGAATGGTATCCCAGAGATGGAAAGAGAGCTATAGGAAGACCAAAGAGATGGTGGGAGGATGAGATTAAAACCTGGCACTCATTGGTATAGAAAAGTTCAAGATAAGACTGAATGAAGACTTTGTGAGCAAATGGACAGAAAATTACTGATGATGACTTATCTCAAGCATTTCCTGGCAGAAATATATCATTTCTATGGATAGTATCGTCACTGCCAAAAAAAAAAAAAAAAAAAAAAAAAAAGAAAAATCCTTTCATTCTTTTTTCCACTTAAGACAACTTTTATATGCCTAGCTGATAGCTTAGCTCAATACAAATCCGAAATTGGCCTGACCTCAGAATACTGCTCTCACATTTGGGATGGTACACCAAGCACATCCCTAAAAATTCTCCACACTGTCCAAAAGAAGACAATGACTGAATCTGGTTGGCCGAGTAGTTAGCGTATCCGCTATCCAGCCAAAAGGCTTCAGGTTTGAATTCGGCCATAGGCATGGATGTTTGTGATTGTCTATGAAAATACTAGTGGTGGTGGACAGTAGATGGTGTTGGATGATGTGGTTTACTGCAGTTGGTGGATTGAGTAGTGGAGATGGAGAGTTGTAGTGCAGGTGCCCTCCCTCCCTTGATGAGTCTGGGTCTCTCTGGAGGTGTCAAGTAATAATAATCTCCCAGATTCCCTCCAAAAAGTTCTCTTCAGCTAATGTCTCACAGACAGTATTTCAGCATTGTGTCTTTTTCTATTGTTATTTCCATGGAGATTGGCTTTTCATTAGAATTGATCCCCACGATTTCCTCCATTCCTCTTTAGCAGCTTTTCCAACATCCATTTACAGTTGAATTACTAATCCACTGACCTTGCTGCTTCCATTCATTTTTCTTTCCATCTAATTCTGTTCTTTAGAGTAGAACAGAATTAGATGGAAACAGAACAATCTCCAGCTCTTCAAAAAGAACAATGACAGATTCCTTCTCACTTTACCCCTTGTGTGCACACATTAAATTGTTAATATCACTCCCACATATTAGTTTGCAGAGCCTCTCATGTGAGAGTGAAAAAAAAATTCACTTAATAAAGTTTTGCATATGCCAATAGTCATTGAACACACTTTATCAATCACTGTCACAAATTCACCACACTTATTTCTGATATGCTTTGTATTAGTATGCAAACATAACTGTCCATGTGAATAATAAGTTATGCTCATGTCACTATTCATTTACACAGTCTTATGACTTCCACTTTGTCATCCCTCCTTCTTTTAGTATAACTTCTTGTTTAGCAGATACATGTGTGCTGGCCACTGAATTAGAAACCTTTATGTAACATATGTATGTAAGTCACTTATATGTATGTAAATATCACTTATACAGTGTATATGCAAAATACTTGGTGATATGTATCACCACATGTTCAAGCAACTATGTAAGATTGCTGCTGGCCAGTTATTGTCAATAGTGTAGATCACAAATGCAAATAGGAAAAAAGAAAGGAATCTTAGAGTTTGATAAAGGGTTTATTGTGGGTGTCCGTCTGACTGGGGCCACGATTTTAAAAACAGCAGAGCCTGCTGATTTCTCAAAATGCGAGATATCCTATGTGTTTAATCAGTGGAAAAAATAACTCGCATTGCTTATTTAAGAGTCATAACTGTGGTCCTAAGACAGTTTGTCAAGGCAAAATTGCATCATCTGAGAAGGCATGCACAGACAAACAGAGCTTCCTGTGTGCATCAGTTGTTGGCCGAAGCATTTAATGAAGGCAGTTCCTGACCTTTATCTTACTGAACTATGTGAATGAAATTGAAGAGGGATCAGTATTGGCAGTCACATGCCTGTATGCAAATAAGTGTCTAATTCAGTGGCTTATGTGTATAATGGATTCATCCTTGTTTGATGCTGGCACTGCACTATCATTGCAGTGCAGTTGGTAGCAACACCTTTGTTTCTCTTAAGAAGTGGAAATGATTTCAAAGATGAAAGAAATTGTGGTATTTAGTATTAGAATACATGCATTTTGTTAAATGTTTAATTTATATTATCCCTATTTTTTTCACCATTTCCATCTTTAATTATTTTTCTCATTTTATGAGAAGTGCCATTTTTGTAAATATCTTCATTTTCAGTAAGCTGATTGTGTCCCTAAGCTACAGGCACTTAGTATAAAGATTACGCTTGTCATGATGAGAATTGAATTCACATTTTTTCTAAATGAATTGCACTTTGGAGACACTCATTGTGCTATTATTCATGGTTCTGCTAATGATCTTGAAAGAAGAATTGTAGATTAAATCTGATCCACCACAAAGACAACAAGAAAACATTCAATATATTACCACAATCGTCATTCAATATGTGGGGACAGCCTCCAACAAGGTTGCTAAACTCCTCAAACCCCATATAATAAGAGTGACCTTTAAACCTAATACAATTCAAAAACTCTTAAGATCTCCAAAAGACTTCCATCCTTTCTTTAAATATGCTGGAGTTTACAATATCCCATGCTCGTGTGGTTTAAGTTACATCAGCCAGACTTCAAGAAGCCTTGAGATAAGACAGAGAGAGAGAACACATCGGATATGTCAAAAACAACAGACAAGATATATCAGGCTTATCTTCCCATTTCTCCAGAACCAACCATGTCATTGAGTGGAATAAAAGCCGTATTCCTTACATAGAAGAGGATTACTGCTCTTGTATTTTTAAAGAAGCCACAACAGTCACCTGCTATGTAGAAAATCTTAATAGGAACCAAGGTTTAATCTTATCCGAGATCCAGAAGACCCTAATTAGATCTCTAAACGCACAAGAAATGAACTTTAGTACCAACTATAAAACGTTCCTAAACAACAACAACAACAAGGTGAAATCATGTACGTGCCACACGTGTATTGCACACGTTCAGTGTTTTTTTGTAATTTATAATTAGAATTCTGTTAAAGTCTAGTCTGTAGCATGTTTTGTTAGCTTTAGTCCTATCATCAGTTCTGTACCCTGAAGATGCCAACAGCTAAAGTTGGTGAAACTAGTTTTGGTATTAAAATAGTTTTTTCTCAGATACTTGATCAAGAGTTGTAGATCTTGAAGCTTTGGATGTTTGAGAATGATTATATTTGTCATATGAGTAGGAGGTACGGAAAATGCTATCATTAGCAGAGCTGTGAATAATAGTACAATAAGCGCCTTCATGGTGCAATTGGAAGAACGACTGGAAATGATCCAAGTTTCATCCCATGACAAGAAGAATCTTTACAGCAGGCTGTGCAGCGTAGTACCCTCCTATTTTGAGTCCTTGGATTCCTTAGAGATATTATGTAATAATAATAGTCTTTATGGTGTTGTTTTAATTTTGTAGTGTTTCCACATTTCTGTACTACATGATAAATATGATATTTAGGTTTACTATCCAGGACAAAAGATTGCTGTGAGCAATTTATCACTGAAAGTATGCCGAGGTCAAATAACTGTCCTTCTAGGCCACAAGGGAGCTGGAAAAACTGCTACTTTAGAGATGGTTACAGGTATTTTCAATTATTATTTAATGTGCTTCAGACACAAATTATCATGAAATGATAGTTATGGATAGTAATTAATTATGAATGACTTATGAGCTGTGTGTGTATCTCCTACAATGATGTGAGGATAACAATAAATTGTTATTAGCACTTCAAGCTTCAGAGAAAATAAATGTTGTACTGATGACATGATTATATGTGAATGTATAGTATATGATTTTATCAGCTGTTTGGTTATATTTATAAGTAAAGATTTTCATTTAGATACACAGCTGCCTAATCATGTTGGATGACTTTGAGGCTGTTTAATATGAACTGGAGATAAATAGAACAAGATATCTAATTTGCTGAGAGATTTGGGATTATATAGGACAACAATTGTATAATGATTAGAGTAATGGACTCTTCAGATAAAAGGAGCATGATTCTAATGGGAGATTTTAATTATAGGAATAGGGCTTTAAAGGAGATGATGGGCATTAGATTTTAGAGTTTTGGATTTCATAATAGATAGACATGAAAGGTAGGTGTTGATTTTAACAAAGCTTGAGGTCAATAAGGATGTGAGATTTGATGCTCTGTTTGCCATAAATATTAAGGTAACATGCAGAGAGTAAAGTTGCCCTTGACTTTGTTCTTTAACAAAGTCTACAAATAGGAACAGCCTCTGAAAAATGAAAAATAAAAATTAAAATAGTTTTACTCTGTAAAGAAGAACAAGTTACTGATTAAACTCTAACCACTAATCTCTAATCACTTTTTTGTGTTAAATGTGATTGTGAAGTGCTAGAAAGACTGCTTAGAGAGAGAGAGAGAGAGAATACAAAATTGTATTGAAGAAAATAGGATTGTTTCAGTAATCCTGTTAAATTTTATAATAGTGTGAGAAGTGTATTGAATAGAGGAAATGCTTATATGGTGATATTTGTAAATTTTGGAAAGATATTTATTAGAATACTGCATGAAAAACTACTGTGGAAATTGAAGGAGAATTGGGGTGGACAGTTAGCTGGTAACCAGTGACCATTACTGTTCAATTTTTATGTCAATGATATTGTCATTAGACTACAGGCAGATGTTTAGTTATTTGCAGATGATATGAAGCTTTGGAGGATTATTAGTAACAGTGGTGCTGATGCTTTGTCTCTTCAAGAGGATTTGAATAAGCTGTAAGGGTTGGCCAAGGCATGGGGGATCTCAGTTTAATGCAACTTAACATAAGGTTTTAAAATATGGGATCCACAGAAGGATTGCTTCATACTCACTTAGCCGAGTTATACTGGAAGAAGTGGAGGGAACAAGGGATCTTGGGGTGATTGTGGATAGAGATTTAATGTTCTGGAGACATCTCGGAGAAATGCGACAATATTGAGGAGAACATTGACCACAAGAGATCTGTGCTGGTCCCACTGTATAAAGTTTTGATCAGACCACATCTGGATTTCTGTGCTCAGATCTGGTCATCGTGATTTGAAGGGGATGGCGGAACCTTGGAGAGGGTGCAGAGATGGATAACAAAAATGATGTCAGGACCATACAACATTGATTATGTGGATAGACTGAGGACAGGTAGACTGCAGAATTTGGTGGATAGAAGGCAAAGGAGGGATATGCTTGAGACATTTAAGTTGTTGAATTATTATCATATTAACTCTGAGGAGATTTTTCATATGGTAGAACAAGGGGCCACCCCTGGAAGTTGCAAAAAAAAATGGTAAGTAGAAGAAGAGTGAGAAGTAAGTTTTTTTGCATTGAGAGTGGTAGGAGCATGGAATGCATTACCTGAGATGATGAACATGCAGACTGTTGATGAGTTCAAGAAGTGATATGATAAACTTTGTGTTGACTAGTATTGACCTCCCATGATAAGTCTTGTGACTTCATGGAGGTCAGGAAAATAATACCTTGGTTACAGGAATGATTACCTGACAGAAGCCAGCCCGTTGTGTATGTGAGGCGTAATGTCTTATTGGAATATCAGAAGGTTGTGTTCTGGGCTGATGTTTAATTTATATAATGATGTTATAGTTCTAGTTTTGAGAAGAGATATCCAGTTGTTTGTGAGTGATGCTAAACAGGAAAGAGCAATATCAGAGAACTCTGATATGATGCTTCTTCTACCATAAGAGGATTTGAATAGGGTGGTGCTTTGAGCATATCAATGGGGATTTCGGCTCAGTGTTGCTAACTGTTAAGTATGTATTTTAAAATTTTTGTGAGTGATGCTAAACCAGAAAGAGCAATATCAGATAACTCTGATATGATGCTGCTTCTACCATAAGAGGATTTGAATAGGGTGGTGCTTTGAGCATATCAATGGGGATTTCGGTTCAATGTTGCTAACTGTTAAGTATGTATTTTAACCATGCGAAGATGAGATGAGATGAGCTGTTGCATTCGGTGGCAATTTGTTTCAGGAAGTGGTAGAGACAAGGGATTTGGGAATGTTAGTATATTTGGAAATGTTAGGAAGTTGAAGTTCACTGAAGATATTGCATAAGTCCAATTGTGAAGGTCTCAGAAAATTACATCCATAATGCAAGTCACTAACAAGGAGTAGTGATAATGATCTGTTTAAACATAAATTAGGCCACATCTGGATTTCAGTGCGCAGATCTAATTACCTAGATATAATACTTTTTCCAGAAAGGCTTTAACATAATCGATCATATTCATGCAGTAAAACAAATAATAGAAAAAGCAGAAGAAAACCAATTGCCTCTCTGTTTAGCCTTTATTGATTATGAAAAAGCATTTGATTCCATCAAACAAATGCAATAATCAAAGCACACCAGAATCAGGGAGGAGTTCCTCGAGAATATATGGACCTCCTCTAGGAAATATACCACACTGCAACAGCAGCAATCCAACTTCACACAAGTAGCAATAAAATATTAATTGAAAAAGGTGTCCGACAAGGAGACACTCTATCACCCGAAATCTTTACATCAGTCCTTCAAGAAATATTTAAAAATATAAACTGGAGAAACCTTGGTATAAAAATTAATAACAAAAACTTAACACACCTAAGATATGCTGATGATATCATAATTTTTGCAAACACTCCAGAAGACCTTAATGTAACGATAGAAGACCTATATCATGAAAGCAGAAAAGTTGCTCTAAAAATAAACAAACAAAAAACTAAAATCATGTTTAATCATTTTGTAACACCAAAAAACATAATAATGGAACACAGTTTCTTGGAAAGAGTCTCTTCATATACATACTTAGGTCATCTCATTGATCTAAACTGTGGACTCCAAACAGAAACAAATAGGAGAGTTCAACCTGCCTGGAGTGCATTCAGAAAATTGAAAAGCATTTTTCAAAACAGTGATGTCCCATTCTGTGTAAAAAGGAAGACATTTAACCAGTGTATACTTCCAGTCATCACATATGGTTGTGAAACTTGTCACTAATGAAAGCACTGGCAAATAATCTAAGAATAACTCAAAGAAAAATGGAGAGGTTGATACTAGACATCATATTAAAAGATAAGAAGAGAAACACCTGGATAAGAAGCCAGACTCACATCACTGGCATCATTCATCACCATAAGCATCTAAAATGGAAATGAGCTGGACATCTATCCAGAAAAGAAGATGAGCGATGGACCACCCTACTAATGAACTGGATTCCAAAAGAAGAGAAACGAGGCCGAGGATGTCCTAAAAGAAGGTGGAGTAATGAATTGTCAGATTTTTTCTTGGGGAAAATTGGTCAACCATTGCCAAGAACAGAGAAAGGTGGAAAGAAATAGTGGGGGTCTTCGTCCAGCAGTGGACAGAGAATGGCTGAAAAGAAAAAGAATACTTTTTCCAGGGGAAAGAAACAATAGAGACTACAGATTTCAGCACCTATGATAGGGTGTGCTAAAAAGTTGTGATAATTACCATGAAGGAATTGAGGTACATGACATATCTTCTTATATATCCTAAAAGAAAAAGAACAAATTATTACAATTTGATGAAACATGGAGGTTAAAGGGTTTTAAGATATGTTCTTTCTTGTTGTCATTTTTGTTCTAGGTGTTTATCAGAACTTTTCAGCACACCCTATCATAGGTGCTGAAATCTGTAGTCTCTATTGTTTCTTTTTCCCCTGGAAAAAGTATTCTTCTTCTTTTCAGCCATTCTCTGTCCACTGCTGGATGAAGACCCTCCCCCCCTCTATTTCTTTCCACCTTTCTCTGTTCTTGGCAATGATTGACCAATTTTCCCCAAGAAAATCTGACAATTCATTACTTCACCTTCTTTTAGGACATCCTCGGCCTCATAAAACTATTTCAGGACCTTGGAATTTTGCATTGAAGATTGTGTTCTGCAGATCTTGGCAGATAGGTATAGAAGAGGTGATGTGATTGAGACATATGTTGGTAAGAGGAGCCTGTGAGGTTGATATATGAGAAATATTGCAGAAGGTAATAGGAGAATAACACAATTAAAACTTTTTTTAAGAGCATTTGTCACTCATTTGCCTCTCTTCGAAAGATTAAGCGAGAAAAAAGCATTACTGTTATCAGTAGTAAGTGCTTTACCCACTCGCTATCCCTAATACCACATGCTTTGATTTGTGTCACATGAGCAGTTTGTCTGGGAAATTCCTGAACTTTTTAAATAAAAAATTTCCTGTTTAATTTAGAAGCTATTCGGCCTTGTTGCCTCTTTAAAGCACTCTCCTCCACTTTGTATACACCACTGCCAGTGTATTTTGCACCCTTTGAAACGTTTCTGGAATGCTTCTTTCAGGTTTTTTTTCCTGTATCAAGTTAATTAACTCAAAACGTTGGGCTTTCAACATCAATTTTAATTTTGGAAATTAAAAAAAAAGTTGCTGTTGTGAGTCAGGTAAGTAAGCAGGCCACAGCTTGCTGTTGTTTCATGTTTTGCCAAAAATGACGGATTAGTAATGATGTGTGTGTGGGTGCATTATCATGATGAAGCATCCATCAGTTGTCCCTCCAAGCATCAGGCCTTTTTTCTGATAGCTTCATGATGTTGCATTACCTCAAGATAGCACTCCTTGTTCATTATCTTGCCTTGTGGAAGTAATTGTCATCATCACTTTGATTTGACTGCACTAGTCTTGCCTTTTTTGGGTCATGGTGACCCTTTTGACACTCACTGTGATGACTGATTTGTTTTTGATTCTCAGTCAAAAGGCAAGGCACAAATTTGGCTGTAATGCAATGCATGCCTAAATTTTGCATAAGAATCTCATGACAGGTAGTTTTTGAAATGTTTACTTCTTCAGCTACCTCATGAACAGTTTAACAGTTAGAACAGATGACTTCACGAACTTTAGCAACATTTTCATCAATTTTCGATTATGACAGTCATTCTGAACAAGGATCATCATCGACTGAAGTTTGGCCACCTTTGAAAGGTTTCCACCACTCTTATGTTTGAGTCCAGCCTCAAGCCTCATTCCCAAATGCTGTTTTTAACATTTAAAATGGCTCCATGAAAGATTTTCCCAATTTGATGTAAAACTTCACAAAAATTCATTGATTATGAAAATCGCTCATTTTAAACACAACAAAAATTCACCAGACACTTCAAAGGCCACAACATCTGCTTGATTCCTCATCGCTTTCCCCAGTTTTGCATCATCTGCAAACAATTTATATCACCAGTTAAACCTATCCCAATATCATTAATATATGAATTAAACAACAATGGTTTTCTATGCTGGAGCATAGAAAACTTCAGCTGCATTCTGAATGGAGATCCTGTAAAACATGCAAAATATGTCAGCTATTCAGCCACGGTTTTCAGTGAAGATGGCAAGTTAAATCTGGAAATAGAGAACAGATTAAGCAAAGCTCATATAGTGGGAAGCCAGCTGAATAAACTTATATGGAATAAGAGAGAAATTAGCCAAAACACCCAACTATCAGTATACACCACAAAGTCACCGCTAGTGACGTTCCTTTTTCTGTATATTGCCAAATCGGTATGGCTAAAGATAATTGGTATAAGTGAAATTTGGTTATCTGATGATGATATACTGTCAGGAGTAGAAATGGTAGGATATAGAATTTCCAAAAAGGATAGAAAGGTGAAGAAAGGAGAGGGAGTACTGGTAACAAGAGCAGAGGAATTATTATGATGACTCAGGCCTCCACAAAGTCACAAGACTTCATGGAGGGTCATGAAGATTTGACTTCATGACCCTCCTTGAATCCATTGATGGTTCATGCTCTCACCACTATCAGGTAATGCATTCCAAGGTTCAACCACCCTCCATGCAAAGAAATCATTCCATACCCTCTTGCTCATAACTTCTTTTTGTAACTTCCTAGAGGGATGGGCTTCCATTGTTCCCACTCCTTTCCCCATTCCACCAAACTAAAGAACTCTCCAATGTTAACTCTGCAACTACCTCTCAACAGTTTAAAAGTTTCAATCATATAACCTCTCTCCTTTTCTTCTATCAACCAAACTGCAGCCCATATTCCCTTAGTCTATCTTTATAACTAATATTGTGCAGTCCAGATAATATCTTTGTATGTCTGCCACAGCACTCTTTCCACAGTTAATTTATCCCCTTCAAATCCTGGGGACCAAATTTGAGCACAATAGTCCAGGTGTGGTCTGATCAGGGCTTTATACAGTGGAATGACAACTCTTTTATCTCTGTATGTTATCCTCCTCCTCAGCATTATAGCAATCCTCTGAGTTACCTTGACCATCTTTGCAATATATTCCCTGAATTTCAGGTTTCTATTTATCATTATCCCCACCTCTACCTCACACCATATGACAACCATTAGTGTTATTTGCCCTCCAAATCATCTACTCTAAGTGGACGTAACTCATCACTTATTGTAAGCAGTACTCCACCACTGTATATTTGCCTGTCCTATACTGTTGAAAAACACTATACCCAGCTAATTTTACTCCTGTCAGTATTATTTTCTGTCAGCCATGTCTCAGAGATCCCAATAATCTTTGGACAGTCTGATGGTATCAGTGCCCTCAGTTCTTTATTCCCGATATTTCTGGTATTAGTGTCAAGTATCAAGGGATTGTCACTGTTTCTATATTTATCATTACCGGAATAAGGGAGAGGAATTGGTGGCACAGATAGCATCAGCCTGGCCAAAAATTATTGCGATCACTGAGACGTGGTTGACAGAAGAGGATATAAAAACAGGAATAGAAGTCGCTGGGTATAGCATTTTTCGTCAGGATAGGAGGGGAAAGCGTGGTGGTGGGGTGCTGCTTATGATAAGTGATGACCTATGTCCTCTAAGAGTGGAGAATTTGGAAGGAAGTGAGACAAATGATTTTGAGAGCGTATGGTGTGAGCTAGAGGTAGGCAAGACAGGATATTTAGTGGGGTGTTGCTACAGACCCAGGAGCACAGAGGATGGGGACCAGGAGATGTTTAGACAGCTAAGTTTGGCAAGTGCAAGAAGAATGATTGTTATGGGAGATTTTAACTTCAGTAGTATAAATTGGAGAGAGGAACATGCATGTAACAATAGGGGAATGGAATTTCTAGAATTCTTGAGGGACAAATGTCTTAGGCAACATGTAACAGAGGGAACAAGAGGTTCAAAAATTTTGGATTTGGTTATAGCATCAGAAGAGTTGATAATAACTGAGTTGACGTCTCTCCCACCAGTTGGAGAGAGTGACCATATGGTGTTGACATGGAAAATGAATAGACATGCAGGAGTATCAAAGAGACGGGAACTTATGTGGAATTATAAGGCAGGTGATTATAATAGTCTTAGACGTCAACTTCGGGAAGTTTCATGGAGGGAGGAATTGGACGGCCGGGATATCACCAGTGCGTGGGAAATTGTGAAAGAATATTTGTTATCAGCAATGGTAAGTTGTATACCACGAGTGAAGAAGAGGGCGCAATTTGGAGTAAAGTGGATGACAAACAACATTAAACAGGAACTGCATGTGAAAAAGAGGCTATGGAAGAGATATAAGGAGACAGGTGAAGAGAGGATGGGTGAAGAATATAAGACACAGGCCAGAAGAGTGACTCGTGTGGTAAGGAAAGCGAAACTGGAATATGAGAGGAGATTGGCCCTAAGATCCAAAGAAAATCCTAGGGAATTTTTTAGCTATGTGGCCAGTAGGAGGAGAAATGACTGTGGAAGAATGATATTGTGGGATAAAAATGGAAATAGAGTGACTGATGCAGAGGACATAGTGGAATTGTTCAATGAACACTTTATTGGAGTATTTCATCCTAGAGGAGTCAGTTTTAATGCTAGAGGGATAGGACTGGTACGAGGTCTGCAGGTACAGGAGGAGAGTGTGTTTCAGATACTGAGTACTCTGGATGTCAGTAAAGCTGTGGGACTGGATGGTATTTCGCCACGAGTTTTGAGAGAATGTGCTAGCGAATTGACAATACCTTTAACGTGGCTTTACAATGAAAGTCTGGCTTTGGCAAAGGTGCCCAGGGAATGGAAGGAAGGTAAGATAGTGCCATTGCATAAGGGTGGTAACAGACTGGAAGTGTCTAATTATAGGCCAGTCTGTGTGTCATCTGTAGTTGTTAAGATCTTGGAGAAAGTAGTGAGGGACTGTGTACAGCATTTGGCGGATGAGGGTAATGTTATCTGTGAGAATCAACATGGATTTGTGAAAGGACGCTCTTGTTTTAGCAATATGCTAGCCTTTTATAATAAAGTTACAAGAGCATTAGATGAGGGAAAGGCATATACTGCAATTTTCTTAGACTTGGCGAAGGCATTTGACAGGGTGCCACATGATAAGCTGATATTTAAGTTGCAGCACATGGGTCTGGATGTCAGATTGGTCAACTGGATTCAGGATTGGCTGTCTGATAGGTATCAGAGAGTTGTGTATGGTGGAGCAGTTTCCAGGAGGCAGAGGGTTACAAGTGGGGTCCCACAGGGCTCAGTACTAGGACCTATATTGTTTAAACTTTATATCATTGACATAGCCAGTGGATTGCAGGGGGATATTCAGTTGTTTGCGGATGATGCGAAGCTGGGAAGCATTATTAGTAATAGCGCAGATGTGGTAGCCCTGCAAGAGGATTTAAATAAGCTAGATAGATGGGCAAATGAATGGGGGTGTCAGTTTAATGCAGCAAAATGTAAGGTCTTGAGGTTTGGGAAACATCGATGGGATGCTGCATACTCTGTGGGAGGAGTTATACTGGAGGAAGTAGGGGAGACAAGAGATCTGGGGTTGATGATTGATAGAAACCTGAAGTTTAGGGGACATATTGCAAAGGTGGTGAAGGTAACACAGAGGATTGCTGCTATTATGAGAAGGACACTGACCTGCAGAGATAAGAGGGTTATCATTCCGTTGTATAAGTCTCTGATCAGACCACACTTGGACTATTGTTCTCAGATTTGGTCCCCAGGATTTGAAGGGGATAAATTAACTGTGGAAAGGATACAAAGACGGATGACAAAGATGGTTTCAGGACTGTACAATGATAGTTATGAGGATCGGCTGAGAGAATGTGGACTGCAGAGTTTGGCGGATAGAAGAAGGAGAGGTGATATGATTGAGACTTTTAAACTGTTGAGAGGTGGTTACAGGGTTGACACTGGGGAGTTCTTTCGCTTGGTTGATCAGCGGGAAGGAGTGATGACAAGAGGCCATCCCTGGAAGTTACGAAAGGAAACTGTGAGCAAGAGGGTAAGGAGTGGTTTCTTTGTGTGGAGGGTGGTTGAGCCGTGGAATGCATTGCCTGATGGAGTGGTGGGAGCGAGAACGGTCAGTGACTTTAAGGAGTGGTATGATAAACTTTGTGTTTCTCAGGGGGGGACCTCCCCTCGATGAGTCTTGACAGACTTTATGTCTTAGGAAGGACCTCCCTCGATGAGTCTTTTGACTCCTTGGAGGCCTGAATAATAATAATAATAATTATCCCCTCCAGACTCCAATTGTGTCCTTTAAAATAGAAGCGGAATATATTAGTACATGCAAAAATTTTGAAGTTATTCTGTGAGAAGTTGAGATCAATATAACAGTATATCTAATGTTGTTGTTTTTATCATACCCAGTTTTCCTCCATCATCCCTTAGGACTGGTTAAGCCCTCCTAATGAGGGATTTATTATTATGTATTTTATGACTGTAGATCCATGTGTGTTTAGGACCAGTTTGCCTGTTCTGAGGGATGAAAAACCAGAGTTGCTGGGTGAAAAAATCCTCTACCTCTGTATGAGACCGGCTAACTCATCTTTAGTGGAAAGAGATCAGATAAAGGTTCCTCACATCATGGACAGGAAATGAACCCAGCTCTTTCCAACCAAAGGGCTTAGTCTATACTGACTAAGCTACAGAGGCTTAGTATATATAATAGAATGCTGTTATAGGCCAGGGAATGTGGAGGGCACTTATTTTGTAATGTTAGACAAATTAGTTGGGCAGTAAATTAAAGATACCAAGATATTATATACTTGATTTAATCCTTTTTCCAAGTGTAAGCAAACAAGTTTGCACCCAAACTATTTTCAGGACTGGGGAAACTCGTATGTAGAAGCTTATGACGTCACATCACTTGCCTTAGTATCCCATAAAGGCAAAGCACATATCCTTGCAGGTATGTATAATGCTATGCATTATAGGAAGGGTCATTACCCAGACTGGTTTCGACCTTTATTGAGGCCTCATCAGTGGGAGCTAGACCCAGAGGTGATACCAAGGTTGAAGTAATGCAGAGGTCATATATGAGTTGCCAACTCGTATATTTTCATATATGAGTTGCCAAAAGGTGTCACACCTTATTATTAACATATCTGGATTAGAGATAGTTGTTGGATGTTTTTCCACTTGGTTATGCTATAAATTAAAGATACCAAGAAGTTATATACAGTCGGGTCTCTTTTTATGCGGTGGATATGTTCCACAGAAAACCACATATAAAAAATTGCACAAAAAAGACCTAACTTACATTGAAAAATTAGGGATACATCCCATAATTTTCTGAAACTACATAAAACTGAAGCAATGAATTAAAATAAACCTAAAATGGCATAAAAAAAAGTTTATAAAAATTCAGGAAAGTAAGAATGCCTAAGTTTGTTTTAAACTTTATTCATTTAATTTTATTGAAAAGTAACAATTTTTTTACATTTTTTCATCAGAATTATCGTCGCTATTACACAATATTTGGCAACGTTTGCGAACTGGTGCAAAATCATTTTCAATCACCAGAAGAGATAGTCAGCACATCAGATCTGTATGGTAAAGGCAACGGTTCTTTACAAACAGAATTAGCTTCCCCTTGTTCTGTGCTGATTTTTTTCTTCTGACAACGTAATCAGTGATAAAGTATCAGTGACAAAGTAATCGATGATGAGAGTACTAATTTTTTATACAGCTCATAATATCCAGACATACAGTTCTTCAGCTCACGTAGGAATTTAAAGGCTCATTCAGAATTTGTGTCATTAACGAGAAAATAATTTTCCAATTTAGTACACAGTTGAAGACCTTCTCGAATTATATTTGCAGTGAGGGGGACAAGTTTTTCTTCCACTTCACTATTGTTTTCTGGATCTTCAACAGTATCTAAAGTTAATCGATATCCATTAATATCATCGTCATTTAAGGCATTATCCACAAGCAATTCGTCTACATTATTCTGGTTAAATGTATCAAAACCTTCTCCACTAATTTAATGTGCCATCTCATGCAAGCAAAATTTTATTAAAGATCATGCTAAATAGGATTGAGGCCAAAGTTGAGGCCGAGATGCCCGAGGAACAAGTAGGATTTAGGAAAGGTAGGGGCACCAGAGATCAGATCCTTTGCCTTAGACAGATCATAGAAAAATATAAAGAATTCAGACTCCTTCTGGTAATGTGTTTCTTAGATTACTCTAAAGCTTTTGACTGTGTTGAGCATGTGAAACTGTGGGAAGTAATGAAAAGAATGGGTTTCCCTCAACACACTATCAGGTTGATAGCCAACTTGTATAAGGAGCAAGAAGCCACAGTAAGAACAGGTGTTGGATTGACTGACTGGCTTCAAGTTGGAAAAGGAGTACAAGGATGTTTACTTTCTCCTCACTTGTTTAGTATATATGCAGAGGACATCATGTGTGAAGCATTGGATCAGCTCAGGACAGGAATTATGATAGGAGGTAGATTGATCAGTAATCTGAGGTACACTGATGATACAGTACTTCTTTGTAATGACACGGAAGAACTAGGACTAATTCTTGACAAAGTTAACAAGATCAGTAATAACAGAGGACTTCAACTCAATTCTAGCAAGACAAAGATCATGGTTCTCAAAGGAAAAACAAACAGAGAAGCTCTTGAGAAACAAGTGTATCTTAATGGAGAAAGAATTGAGGAAGTCAGCAAGTTTGAGTACCTGGGATCCATTATTAATGTGAAGAATTGCTGTTCAGAAGATGTCAGAAAAAGGTTAGGAATGGCTAAAACAACAGTCAGAGACCTGTCTAAAATCTGGAATGAATGGATCTATCTCCATGGGAACAAAGTTGAGGATTTTAGATGCAGTTGTTTTTCCAACAGCGACTTATGGATGCGAGACTTGGAACCTAAAGAAGTCAGATAAGAAACAGATATCTGCTTTTGAGATGTGGTGTTACAGAAGGCTGTTGAGGATATCATATACTGAAAGGCATACAAATGAATGGGTGTTAGAAAAGATTAGTAGAACTTTAAGGCTCCTTACGGATATTGACAGAAGAAAGTTAAAATATTTTGGACACATAGAAAGGATGGAAGGAGGACTTCTCAGAACAGTAATGGAAGATAAAATGGAAAAAGAGGCAGAGGTAGACCATCAATGAGATGGATGGATGGCATGTGTGGAGTGACTGATCTTCAGAGAGTTGAGGCTGCCAGAAAAGCAAACAACAGGACTACATGGCGAGGCCTAGTGTGGAACATCATCGAGCATCGGAGTGACCTTACGGCATCTGTAGATGCCCAGTGAATATAGAGAGAATGAGAAGTAATGATTTCAGCTGATAATGTAGATGTTTGAATGGTTGCACTGTTTGCAACACATCCATGCCAAGCTGCTTTCCAGCAGTCATTTAAAGTTTGTGGTCTTATTTCAGCAATAGCAGATGCAACATGATTTAAGCAGTCCAAGATAGAAAATTTTTTCCAAACGTCAGTTACTGTTAATGATTCATTTTCTAGTTTATCCAATATAAATTGAAAAGTGTGCTTAACATAATATTTTTTTAAAATTAGCAACCATGCCTTGATCTAATGGCTGAATAATGCTTGTTGTATTGGGTGGAAAAAAACACTACCTGCACATTTGGATATCCTAAATGCGGATGACTTGATGCTTGATTGTCAACAATTAATAAAACTTTAAAATTGAGAGCTTTTGGCTTCATATATGTTTCCACTTCTGGTACAAAGCAATTATTGAATCATTCAGTAAATACAGCAGTTGTTACCCAGGCCTTTGTATTATAGCCATCCAGTGTACTGGTAGCTGTTTTAGATCTTTGCCTTTTAGAGCACGTGGTCTTAGAGATGAATTTACTAGGAGGGATTTCAACATTCAATCCCCTGATGCATTGCTACGTGACAACGTTACTCGATCTTTGCTTGCTTTAAACCCACTTGCTTTTTTTCTCAGATTTTGCGATGTAAGTTCGACTAGACATTTTCTTCCAAAACAATCCTGTTTTTTTGTCAGTATTAAACACTTGATCGGGACAATATCTACCACCTTCAATAACTTTATTATTATTATTATTATTATTATTACCCCCAAGACCTCATGGAGTCAAAGAATCATCTTGGAGGTTCCTTTATCACACACACAGCTCATCGTATCGTGTTTTAAACACACTCAAATTCCTTGCAGACACCACACTCTCAGGCAAGGTGTTCCAATCGTTTACAACTCTGCACAAAAAAAACCTGCCTCTCACACCCTCTTTATACAGTTTCCAGGGATGACCTCTGGTTCTCCCCTGATCTCCCACTATTTTCTGTAGAACTACTCCAACATTGATCCTCTAACAATCCCTTACCAACTTGTAGGTCTCTATCATATCTCCCCTCTTCCTCCTGTCCACAAGACTCTGCAAATTACATCTACTCAATCTTTCCTCATACTCGACATTCCAGAGGTCAGAAACTACCTTAGTCACCTTTGGACCCTTTCCAACATCTCTTGATCCCTCTGAAAACCAGGCAACCAAATCTGGACACAATAGTCCATGTGTGGCCTAATTAAAGCCTTATACAACAGAAGAACAATCTCCGTACTTCTACAAATAAGTGTCCTTCGCATCATTCCCAGAAGCCTTCGTGTTGTCTTCACAATTTTGGTGATATGTCTCCTAAATTTTGGATCCTTATCCACTATCACCCCCAGATCTCTTATTTCCTCTACCTCCAACAATATATTCTTACCAAGCATAAATTCTGCATCCCATCTTTGTTTCCAAAATTTAAAACATTACATTTTGCAACATGCCCATTTCCATGCCCAATCACTCAATTTATTCAAGTCTTCTTGTAAGGCCACTACATCTTCACTACTCTTCATGGCTCGTCACAACTTTGCATCATCTGCAAACAACTGAATATCTCCATCCAAATCTTCACCAATATCATTAATATACAAGTTAAACAATAATGGCCCTAAAACAGACCCCTGAGGCACTCTATTAGTGACTTTCCCTTTCCTTGATATTGCTCCCCCACAGAGAAGTTAGCCATGCTTTGGCTAACTTCTCTTGAAGATTTTTGGCTGGTTCTTCATCTGCTGCTGCAACCTTGCCTGTAATCTTTACGTTATGAAGTGCATTCCTTTTTCACACTCCTCCTTACTGTTTGCTTTGTCTGTCTTTGCAAAAGACAACATATCCCTCCATCTCTATTCTTGTCAGATTGTCATCTTCATTCAACTATTTCTCACTTATGCCAACAATTTCTGGGTGAATGATCTTTATCAATCAATGCTACAATTTCATTCTCCTTGTTTCGAATACTTCTAGCATTTGTAAACATATGTATTAGCTCATTTCTGTGTTTGTAACAAGTCTCATGAATCTTCTGCACTTCCCCCTGTCTATTCCTGTTTATCATCACTGATAGTACACATCTCCCCAGACCTAAATATACACCCCACATCCTTGGGTGTCCTTACGCACTCACACATCTGCTCCTGAAGCCCTCATCTACAGTTTTCACACGGTGTCCTTCTATCTACCCTGACCTCCTCTGTTTCCTTGTCTATCTTCTTGTCTTGTCTAAAATGTTCTATCTCTCATTCTCTCCATTTGAGTCAATCGCCTCTCCATTCACAAAATTTGCCTATCTTACTGTCATGTTCTTCCAGTTTATCCAGATGTGCAGCAGTGTATCTGCTGCACATCTGGATAAACTGGAAGAACTGCACATCTAACTAAATGTTTTGAATGAATGCTTTCAGTTTTTTTTTTTTTTTCATTGTTTCACTGTAGCATCCAGAGTTAATGATGTGTCAGTATGCATGAATTCTGAATGTGCTACACCATTCATGTGTCAGAAAGCTGTGGACATAAATTTTGTTTAAAAATCTTGTGATATGTTGAACTTCCTCGGTGCTTGTCAAACCTTTATAATATTTCATAATGGTCTCTTGCTTTCAGACTCAATATGCATCCTCCTTTAGTCTTTGATGATCACATGAATTGGTTGTCTTCAAGGAAGCAAATTCATATATGATAAAATTTTATGCAGCAAAAATAACAACTCTTAATGTATGTTGCTATTATGATTATCATCATCAAATTTCTGACATGTACCCGCAGGGGGGGGGTGCATAGTACTACTACCACAGGATATGACAGTACTACATGAAACTTACATGATTACTAACTTCCTATTTACAATTTTCCTCCAAATCAATCTGTTATCTGTCAAGACTCCAACATTATCAGATCTTATATTTCTATCTTCTAAGGCACTTTTTGCCATATTACCCATTATATCTTGGTCTTCCTCTGGGTCTTTTCCCCCTCAATCTGGTAGAGAACACTTGTTTTGCTAATCTTTCCTTTCCCATTCTGTTTAAGCGACCATACCACCTGAGATTATCTCTGCTAACACATTCCTGGATTCTAACAATGTTAAGTTCTTTCCTAATATCCTCATTTTGAATATGATATTACCCATTGATACCATCTGGTCAAGTGTTTTATTTCTAACTCAGCTCTCAGATCCATAAGTTAAAATTGGTTTCAATACTGTCTTGTATACTGCTAATTTAGTGTATTGTCTAATTTATCTCTTATTCCATATAAATTTATTCAGTTGACTTCCTATCATACCAACTCTGTTGATTCTGTTGTCTATTTCCATATTTAATTTATCATCTTCATTACAAATGATGCCTAAGTAGCAGAAATGTTTTACTTGTTCTATAGGTTCTCCATTCACAATGCAGTTGATATTTTCAATGCTGCTGCCTATTTTCATTCTCTTGTTATTACTCACCTTCATACCATATCTATTACAACAGTTATTCAATTTAGTCGGGGAATATCTTGCAGACTTGTAGCAGATTTATACTGAAATATAACATCATCTGCATAAAGTAAAGAGCTGAGATTAATATCTCTAATTTTGATATGAGGTTTAATACCACTTTCCTTCATAATGTGATCCATATAGATAATGAATAATAGAGGGGATAATAGGCATCCTTGTGTGACACCAGATTTAACATTACACCATCTTCCTGTACTTCCTTCAATTCTGACTACTGACTTACAACTCAAATAAAGATTAAGTATTGCTTGATATATAATGTCCCATTGACACCATACAACTTTAGCATTTTGAATAGCTTCTCTCTTAGCACTTTGTCATATGCCTTTTCCAGAGATCTACAAAATTTAAATACAGATCTTTGTCATATTCCTATGATATCTCAACTGTTTGTCGGAACCTGAAAAGCTGATCCTGTTGGCCTGAATCCAAGCTTCCCTTCTACAATCCTTCTCAACTGTTTCTCAAGTATGCTTGCATAAATCTTACCAGGAACACTCAGTAGAGAAACACCTCTGTAATTCTCACATTCAGTTTTATATCCCTTTTTATATATGGATAGTATGAAAGCTCTACTCCAATCATCTGGAATTCATCCTTCTGAACTATGCAGTGCAGCCACTATAAGACTTTCATACCTCTGTACTTGAGCATTTCTGGTTGAATATCATCTACTCCAGCTGCCTTTCTACATTTCAGGTTTTTGTTGGCTTTTTCTACATACAATATAAAATGATGGTACAACATAACATAAATGAAGTTATTGTTATTATTATTATCCCAAAGCCCCATGGAGTCAAAGACTCATCTAGGGGGGGTCCTTTTGTCATACACAACTCATCATACCACATCTTAAACACACTCAAATTCTCTGCAAACACTACCCTCTCAGGCAAAGTATTCCAATCATTAACACGTCTGCATGCTAAAAACCTGTTTCTCACTCCCCTGCTCACACCCTCCTTATACAACTTCCAGGGATGACCTCCTGATTTCCCACCATTTTCTGTGAAACCTCTCCAACATTTATCTTATAACAGCCCCTTACTAACTTGTGTCTATCATATCATCCATATTCCTCTTATACACTAGACTCTGTAAATTGCATCTTCTCAACCTTTCCTCATATTCAATAGTCCAGAGATCAGAAACTACCTTAATCAGTCACCTCTGGACCATTTCCAACTTCTCCTGATATTCTTTTGAAAACCAGGTGACCAAATTTATGCACAGTAGTGGCCGAATCAGAGGCTTATAGCCTTATACAGTGAAACAAAAATCTCCTTACTTTTACAAGTCAGTGTCTTTTGCATCAATCCCAGAATTCTTTGTGTTGTCCTCACAATTTTGGCAATTTGTCCCCTGAATTTCAGATCCTTATCTCCTATAATCCCAAAGATCTCTTATTTCATCTACCTCCAATAATATATCCCCACAGAGCGTAAATTCTACATCCCATCTTTGTTTCCCAACCTTACATTTTGCAACATTGAACTTGATTTCCCATGCCTATTCACTCAAATCTATTCAAGTCTTCTCTTAAGGCCACAACATCTGCTGTAATTATCATAGTTCATCCCACCTTTGCATCATCTGCAAACAACTGAATATCCCAATCCAAAGCTTCGCCAATATCATTAACATGCAGGTTAAACAGCAGTGGTCCTAAAACAGATCCCGAGGAACAGCACTAGTGACTTTCCTTTTCCAGAATATTGCTTCCTCATATACAACCTTCTGATACCTATCAGATAGCCAGTCTCCAATCCAATGCACTAATCTAACATTCAGCTCCATCTGCTCTAGTTTGACTATCAACTTATCATGGTAATTTATCAAAAGTGTTTGCAAAAGCTAAGTCCAAGGAACCTTATTGTAATAAGTAAGTAGAGTACTAAAACATGTTCTCACACATTTTGGTGAATCTGTTGCTTTCATAAATTTCAGTATCTAACAGTAGCAATTACTGCTTACATGTACACATTTGAATGAAAATTTGTGTGCTGTTCTCTGCTACAAAATGCACTTTTGATCATTTCATGATATGATTATGGAGAACAATGTTTGTACTTTTTGTGACCCTGTCCTATGCTGTATTTTATTCTAGTTCAAGCTGCTGTTTATATTGTAGTTATCAGTAGTCTTCAAATTTATATAACCCAGCATCAAAGAATATTAATGCCTGAAACCTCGTCTTCACAAACAGCTTTTATTTGCCATTGGATGTCAGTTGGCAGATATTTTCTGCAGTAAAAATTTTGATATTTCCAAATTGAGGAAATATCACACATGATATTTCCATGCAGTGTTCCATTTTTCAGTGCTATAATTTTGGTAACTTTTAGTTGCAGAACTAGAACATCATGCCGATGTCATGTACCGCTGCAGACAAAGAATTTGAAAAAATATGAAGTCGACAGATGAAAAAATTCGAAAAATTAAAAAAGAACTCTACCGTCTTTCCAAAACTTGCTACCAACACCGTAATCAACCTTTCTTCGGTCATCCTGAAGTCTGAAGCACTCAACACGCTTTCACGTGGCCACAACTTCGCCATTGCTCGTAATAAAATACCTAGTGAGGATATTATGATCCAGACCGAATGTAGAATCCGCCAATTTCACATCAAGTCGCCAACAGTGTATGACTGGATGTAGCTTGTGTCCTCTCCAAAACAAGACCACCAAAAACCAACATATCCAACAAACAATATAAAGCTCTACAGGAAATGAGGAATAATAAAGAATTAGTTATCACCAAAGCGGATAAGGGAAATGCAACTGTAGTACTCTATACCCCCCCCCCCCCCCGTATTTACGGACTCCCAAAAATACATAAAGAAAATGTGCCATTACGTCCCATAGTGGATGGCATTGATTCCCCCACATACAAATTAGTTAAACATTTGCCCAAAGAGCTCACACACTATACTGGCAACACACCATCACACATAAAAAACTCAGCCCATTTCAAAACCAGCATAGAAAACCTTACACTCCAACGTACTGACATAATGGTCAGCTTTGACGTCTCCTCTTTATTCACAAATGTCCCACTCAAGGAAACTTTAGAGCTAATCCAAGCTAAATATTCTCCTGATATCTCAGCCTTATTTCAGTTCACAATGAACTCAGGCTATTTCGTTTGGCAGGGAAAATTCTACAAACAAATAGAGGGGGACAGCCATGGGTTCACCACTCTCCCCACCCTTGGCCAATTTCTTTATGGAGACCTTTGAAGAAAAAGCCTTAGCCTCTGCCCCACAAAAACCAACCATATGTGTTCGCTATTTGGCCACATGGCTCTGAAACACTTCTCTCCTTCTTAACACACTTAAACAACCAACACCCCAGAATTAAATTCACCCTGGAAAAAGAAGAAAACAACAGCCTCCCTTTCCTAGACACACTAGTCACCTGCCAGCCTAATGGAACCTTGGTTTTCTCAGTTTACAGAAAACCCACCCATACAGGCAGATACATTCACCAACAATCCCCCCCCCTCCTCACAACAATATGGAGTAGTGAAAACACTATACAACAGGGCTAAACTAATCTTTTCAAACGACTTGGCCCTAAACACTGAACTAAATCACATCCTCAACACTTTCTCAGCCAATGGCTACCCTCCCCCCAAAAAAATCCAAAAAATATTAGAACCTACAAACCACAGATCCCCCCCCCTCCACAACAAGGATTACTCTAAATCCATCACCATTCCCTACATCCGAGGCACCTCGGAAAAGATTACCAAAATCTTAAAAAAACATGACCTGACCTCCTGTTACAAACCTTACAAAAAATTGGCATCCCTTATCTGCTCCACTAAAGACCAACCACTTCCCCTAGACCTACCTGGTGTATACCAGGTCCCCTTGCAGTTGTAAACTGTCTTACTTTGGCCAAACAGGCAGGAGAGCGAATATCAGAATTTCTGAACACAAGGACTACATCTGTTTTTACAAGTACAGCCATTTTGGTCTTGCAGACCATGTTCTGGATACACGCCACAGAATACGGTGGAAGAAAGCTACAGTAATACACTGCAGCAAATACAAATTCGAAAGACTATTTATAGAATCAGCCTCAGCCCTAAGAAATTCTCCAAACCTCAACAAATTTGGTTGTATGCGACTGCCCCAAATTTGTGAGGCTTACATCAGCAGACCTTCAGCCCAATGGCCAAGAACACCTACTTAGCCCACTAGAGGGCACCATCAGGACTTTTAGGAGAACAATAGCTTCATCTCTTCATTCCCAGTTACTGTGTTGTAGTGCCTACGTGCACGTGCCTTTTTTTTGTAAGTTTCTTTAGAAGATGGCAACGTGACGTTGCCGAAATATCAGAAAGTATTTATTAAAGTATAATTTAATTTATATCCTTAACTACGTTGTTCAATTCCTTAAGTGTTTTAATCATGCCAATGGCAGAAAAGTGTTCTTTGTTTTATTTAAAAAAAAAAAAACATACATTTCAGCATACCATGTGTGTAATAACTTATTAATTTGCTTTTATTAGGTCTCTCTTGTCCTACTAGTGGCACTGTGATGATTAATGGATATGATATTTTAAAAAGTATTACATTAGCAAGAAGCAGTCTTGGCTTCTGTCCACAGAGTAATATATTATTTGATAGACTAACAGTAGCAGAACATTTGAAATTATTTGCTATGGTAAGGTTTAATATTGCACATTCTGCTTTATACTTAACTATTTCACATATTTAAAAAAGCACTTAAAACCAAATCAGTGATACTGATATTATAAGTTATACTGTATGCATTTCATCATGGATTTCTACTCACTAAATTTCTTACCTTACAACACAGTATTGTTTTGAATTGCTTGTTTTTTGCAAGAGGTCAGATAGAAACCTAGTTAAGTTCACTGTTGATTTTAAATTGTCACTGTCAGTTAAGACACTCTTAAAAAGCAGAATTGCATTCTCAATTTGTAATTGTTTTTTAAGTCTTGCAGTTTCATTCAGAAATAAAGTGATTCCATTGTATAGAGCCTTATAAAACCATATCTGGACTAATGTACTTAGATTAGTCACCAAGCTAACAAGAGGATGAGCAAAATATTAGAAAGGTTACAAAGGCAGATAGCAAAAATAGCATCAGGATTTTAGAATGTCAGTTGATGGAGGAAATTTAATAGTTAGGAAAAGCAGTTTTGGGGTATTTTATGATTTTTAAGGTGCAAAGATATCAAAGGTCATACTGTGTTAGCACACAGGTTATAGCAGTACATATGGTAAACGGTTAGTAGGACAATCACACACACATCCATGTCCTAGGCAGGATTCAAACCTGCAGCTGCTAGGCTACAGCGCGGATACTATAACCACTCGCTAACCAGGCTGGTGAAAAGCAGGTGTGTGGTGTGGTGTGGTATTGATGAAGCACTTGTGTGCATGCTAAATAGACAGTGCACCAATTGTACAAAGGTATACCAAACATCATGTTAAACTTGTTCCCTACTCATTCACCATTCATTCACAACAGTACATTCAAATTCTCCTGAAGGTTTACAACATCAGCACCACTCCTAATAACTCTACTTCAGCTTTACAGTCTCCTCCTTACACAGCAGCATACCTCCTGTAAGTTATTCAAAAGTATTATTATTATTATTATATAATTTTTTTATTTTAGTAACCTCCACGGGGTCAATAGACTCAATGTGGTAGACTAAAACAGAAATGTGTCTTGAAGTTTTTCACTTGGTTATACTGGCCTGGTTGGCCGGAGTAGTTAGCATATCCACTCTCCCGCCAAAAGGCTTTGGGTTCGAATCCTGCTGTGGGCATGGATGTTTGTTTATGAAAATACTAGTGGTGGCAGTTGGCAGTATATGGCATTGTTGTAGATGATGAAGGTAGTTGTGGCTGGTGGAGTGGTGGAGACAGAGAACTGTAGAGTAGGTAGACTCCCTGGAGATGTTATGTAATAATAATAATAAAATATTATAAATTATAGATGCCAAGAAATTATATTCTTGGTTTAATCCAAGTGTAAGCAAATAAAAATTTGCAAGTGAAGTAACATCATAACTTGGATACTTGTATGTAGAGGTTAATGACTTCACATTAATTGCCTTGGTATCCCATAATACAATGCACATATCCTTACAGACATGTATAATGCTGAAGGACCACTACCCAGACCTGTTTCAACCTTAATTGAAGTCTCATCAGTGGGAGCCAGACCCAGAAGTGATACCAAGCTTTAAGTAATACTTGCAATTTCCATATACAAGTTAGTCAAAAAGGTGTCATATCTTATTACTATAGTATAACTAAGAACTGAAAAAACTTCCAAACATCTTTCTATAATCAGGAGTATTTTACTAATAAGGTGTAACACTGCCTTAACTCCGGGTATTTTAGCTGGAACAAACAGCTATTTAAACAAGTTAGGAATGCGGCAATGGGCTCCCCACTTTCATTCCCATTGCAAACTTATACATGGAATTATTTGAATCTTTGGCAGTTAATTCTGCCAAAGATCCAAAGTCTCTCTCAAACCCAAGGTATGATTGAAGTATAGAGATGATGTCTTTGCCATTTTGCCGCATGACCCATAATAATATCCATCCTCAAATAAGTGTTTCACTGTGAAGAAGTAAAAAGAATGAGTTCTTGCCTTCTTGGATACTTCAGTTACAAGGCAAGCAGATGGGTCCTTCATATGTTCAGTTTACCATTATGCCCCTGCACACAGAAAGATATCTACATGCCACTTCACACCACCATCCTGATGAGAAGTTTGGAATTTTCAAAACCGTAGTCTTCAGGACAGAGAAAATTTCATCATCAAGACAAGCACTACACATGGAACAGCAGGCTCTACTCACATTATTCCAACAAAATGGATACAACAAAAACTCTGGACAAACTCCTTAAAAACAACAACACATTTCTATCCCCTAAACCAGAATATACATAGACTATGCCTTACATCAAAGGCACAACAGATAAACTGTGCTCACCCCTGAAATAACACAGCATCAGAACTGTCTACAAATGGTAAACAAGATTTCTATTGCCTAAGACAAATTAAGGATTGCCCAGGCCCTCTCTTCTTCCCTAGTGCCTACAGCATCCCTTGCCAGTGTGGAACTCAATATCTTGAACAGACAGGATGAAATACTGTAGTATGAAAGATGTAGATGAAAGAAAACAAAATTTCTCTGTTGTCATACATCCAAAATGGAGAATCAAAAAGCAGACTATCTAAATATGTCATAGGGAAAGACCACTTCATAAGATGAAACAAAGCCAGGCTATTTCACAAATCCCATTTCAAATTGGAGAGATTCTATCTTGAAACAGCATGTGATTCACAGAACCTGGTTAACTGCAGCAGAACAGATGGCATAATTTTAAACAGATTTTGGAGCACTTCCCTATCTACTTTTCTGCATCATCATCATTATTATTATTATTAACATCTGACCTCCATGGAGTCAGAGACTCATCTTGGGAGGTACACACTATTACAAGTTGTTTCAAAGAGCAGTGGGGTTCCACAGGACTCAGTACTGGGACCTATATTGTTTAACCTTTATATCAATGACATTGTCCGTAGATTGCAAGGGGATATTCGATTGTTTGCAGATGATGTGAAGCTGGGAAGGGTTATTAGTAATAGTGCAGATGTGGTAGCCCTGCAAGAGGATTTGAATAAGCTAGATAGATGGGCAAATGAATGGGGGTCTCGGTTTAATGCAGCAAAATGTAAGGTCTTGAGGTGTTTGACATGTTGATGGGACTCTGCATACTCTATGGGAGGAGTTAAACTGCAGGAAGTAGGGGAGACAAGAGATCTGGGGGGTTGATGATTGATAGAAACCTGAAATTTAGGGGACGAATTGCAAAGGTAGTGAAGGTAACGCAGAGGATTGCTGCAATAATGAGAAGGACACCGACCTGCAGAGATAAAATGGTTATCATTCCATTGTATAAGACCACACTTAGACTATTGTTCTCAGATCTGGTCCCCAGGATTTGAAGGGGATAAATTAACTGTGGAAAGGGTACAAAGGTGGATAACAAAGATGGTGTCAGGACTGTACAATGTTAGTTATGAGGATCGGCTGAGTGAGTGTGGACTGCAGAGTTTGGTAAATAGAAGAAGGAGGGGTGATATGATTGAGACTTTTAAACTGTTGAGAGGTGGTTACAGGGTTGACACTGGGAGTTCTTTCACTTGGTTCAACAGCAGGAAGGAGTCATGACAAGGGGCCATCCCTGGAAGTTACGAAAGGAAACTGTGAGAAAGAGGGTGAGGAGTGGTTTCTTTGCATTGAGGGTGGTTGAACCATTGGAATGCATTACCTGATGGAGTGGTGAGAGCGAGAATGGTCAATGCATTTAAGGAGTGGTATGATAGACTTTGTGTTTCCTAGGAGGGACCTCCCTCAATGAGTCGTGATAGACTTGTGTTTCTTAGAAAGGACCTCCCACTATGAGTCTTTTCACTCCATGGAGGCCTGAATAATAATAATAATAATAATAATAATAATAATGCTCAGGCAATGTATTGCACTCACCAACCAGCAAAGAACCAGCTCCTCACTCCTCTACTCACACTCTCTTTATAGGAGTTTCTGGCTATGGCTTTTTTGTTCTACCCCCTGCTCTCTCATTCTATGAAAAATCTCTTCCTTGTCAACCTGATAACAACCACTGACTAGCTTATATATCTCAGTCATACCCCCCCTTTCTCTTATTCATCAGGCTCTGCAATTTACATTCTCTCATTCTGTCCTTGTACTCCACATTCCAAAGACCATTGACCACCTTTGTAACATATCCTCATCCCCCATGGAAACCTGGTAACCAAATCTGTGCACAATAATCCATATGATGCCTGATCAAGGCCTCATACAATGGCATCATAACCTTTTTATTTCTGCATGTCAGTACTCTCATTTCCTCTACTTCCTTTAAAGTTTCCTCACCAAGTGTATACTTTGCATCCCATTATTGTTCACCAAATTTGAAAACCTTGCACTTTGCAACATTCAACTGATGTTCCACTTACCTGCCTATTCATACAATCTTTTCAAGTCCTCCTGTAATGCCATAACATCTGTTTGACTCAGAAGTGTTCTCCTGTTTGCAAATTTTTCATAATTTGCAAACAGCTGCATATCACAAGTTAAACCCATCCCAATATCATTAACATATAAATTTGAACAACAGCGGTCCCAAAACTGATTCCAGTGTTACACCACTAGTGACCTTCCTCATTCAGGATACTGTACTGCCATATAAAACTTTCTGATACTAATCTGACAGCTAGTCACTGATCCAACTCAGAAGTCTGTTATCCAATCCCATCTGTTTCCATTTATTTAACAGCTTGTGTGGGCAATCTATCAAAAGCATTTGCATAATCCAAGTACACCACTGTATATGCATCTCCCGTGTTCAAGGTATTTGTCACCTTGTTCATAAGTAAGTTAGTAAAACATGATCTCCCTTTACGGAGAATACTGCTGTTATCCACCCATTTCTGTATCGTGCTACTTACCAATCCTGCAAGAGGATTTGAATAGGCCAGATATATGGGCAAATGAATGGGGATGTCAGTTTAATGCAGCAAAATGTTAGGTCTTGAGGTTTGGGAAACATCGGTGGGATGCTGCATACTCTATGGGAGGAGTTATACTGGAGGAAGTAGGGGAGACAAGAGACCTGGGGTTGATTATTGATAGAAACCTGAAGTTTAGGGGACATATTGCAAAGGTGGTGAAGGTAACACAGAGGATTGCTGCAATTATGAGAAGGACACTGACCTGCAGAGATAAGAGGGTTATCATTCCATTGTATAAGTCTCTGATCAGACACACTTGGGCTATTTTTCTCAGATTTGGTCCCCAGGATTTGAAGGGGATAAATTAACTGTGGAAAGGATACAAAGATGGTTTCAGGACTGTACAGGGATAGTTATGAGGATTGGCTGAGGGAATGTGGACTGCAGAGTTTGGTGGATAGAAGGAGAGGTGATATGATTGAGACTTTTTAAACTGTTGAGAGGTGGTTACAGGGTTGACAATAGGGAGTTCTTTTGCTTGGTTGAACAGCGGGAAGGAGATGACAAGAGGCCATCCCTGGAAGTTACGAAAGGAAACTGTGAGGAAATTGGGTGAGGAGTGGTTTCTTTGCGTGGGGGTGGTTGAGCCGTGGAATGCATTGCCTGATGGAGTGGTGAGGGCGAGAACAGTCAATGAGTTTAAGGAGTGGTATGATAGACTTTGGTCTTAGGAACGACCTCCCATGATGAGTCTTTTGACTCCATGGAGGCCTGAATAATAATAATTTCTCTAATACCTTCACAACTCTAGATATACAGATTGACCTATTATTTGTATCCACAGCTGTATCATCACCTTTATGCACTGAAACAATTTTGCCTTCTTTCCACTCCCTTCAAATCAATGCTGTTGTAATATATTTATTAAACAGGCTTGCCAATTCCCCTGGAATATTCCCTTAACACTCGTTGTGATATGACATCAAATCCTATCACCTTATTGACATCATGGTTATTTATTTCCTTAAATACCTCCTGCTCACTCACAATTAAGCCATCCTCTCATATGTCCTCTACACTTAATTTCCTCATGATTCCACCCTAATCAGGATGATACACCCTTATAAATTGATCACTAACTAAATACCTTAACAAAAATCTTCTGTACAGTTACCATTCTACCATTTTTATCCATTAACATCATCTTACCATAATTATTCTTACTACTATTCGCAACATATGTAAAAAAAAAAAAAACTAGGGTTTTATTTCACCTGATTTGCCAATTTCTACATATACTGAACTTTTATTTTCCTTACTGAATATATCTCCTGGCTTATTCATTATACTCTTCATGTAATTGATTATAATATCATCATCATCCCTCCCTCAAGGATTTAGGCCTAGCATGGCCTGTTCTGGCCTTAGACGTAATCGTTTAAGAGGACGTCCAAGTTTTCTTTTTCCTAATGGCTTGTACTTTAAGGCTTGTTTTGGTAATCTTTCTGTTTTCATTCTTTGAATGTGTTCCGTCCATTTATGTTTATATTTTTTAATTTTTTCTATTACTGGTTTCTGGTTTAATTCTTTCATAATTTCTTCGTTTCTTTTGTGATCAAATAGGGTATACTTGGCAGATTTTGTCATAAACTTCATTTCTGTTGTTATTAATCTTTGTTTGTCTTTTTGTTTTATTGTCCAGATTTTGTTTCCATACATTAAGACTGGTAGGGGTAATGCATTATATACTTTTATTCTGTTTTGTTTTTAACTAGGTTTGGTTTAAATATAGAGTTAATTACACCTGTTATTTTTAAATATTTTGCAATTTTTATGTTTATATCTTTTTCATATGTGATCATACATCCTAGTTAGTTAAATGAATTCACCTGTTCTAAGATCTTGTTATCTATTACTATTTTAGTTCTTGCTGGATCTTGTCCTTTAAAGGCCATAGTTTTTGATTTTTCTGTTGATATTATCATACCATAATGATTATTACAATTGTTCATATTGTATAGCTTCCAAAGTAGCTATATTTTTCCAGATTTCATGCTTAAGCTCCTCATTCCTCCATTTTACACCTACCTTATTCAGCGTTTTGTCTTTCAGAATAAATTCACACATTAATGCTGTAATGTATTTCTTTGTCAGTTCCCAAGCAGCATTTATTTCTTTACTGCTCAACTCTTCATACCATACTATAGCTTCAAGCTGTCTTCTAAGTTTGTCATAATCACCAACCTTGTACTTTCTCATATATGTACTTTCCTCACAGAAGTCTTCATATGAATAGCCATGACCCAGGTGATCACTTTATGATCATTCCCACCAACTGGAGGAAAGTGCGAAACCCCCACTCACAATTACATCCTCTGATGAAATGATCAGATCTAAAGCTCTTGATCCTCACATACCCTTCTTTACATACTGCCATAAATAGCACTCTCAAGAACTCGAGAAATTAATTTTCCTTATTCACAAATGTTATCTCTTCATTCCAATCTATACTGCCATAAGTAAAATTGTCCATAATATTTGCCCTTCCTTTGTTCACTAATCCAAGTTGTTTATACATTTCTTCATCATCACCCTCCACATTCTCTGGCTTATAGCAACATCCACTATTTAACTTAAATACGTCTTCCTGTGAATCTCTATTTTACAGCACACTGCCTCATAACTATTGCCACTATATCCCTTTTTCATGTCTATCTTGTATGGGTATAATTGCCCTGCTATCATCAGTAGTACTCCCACTCCCTTCTTGTCCTTTCTATCCTTGCAAAATATACCATATCCATCCATTTCTATTCCCATAGGATATCATCTTCATTCACCCATGTTTCACTTATTGCAGTGATTTTGAGACGAATAAACACAATTAGTAAAGCCATTGTATCTCCCTTATTTTTGATACTTCTGGCATTTGTAAACAAAAAGGTAGTTCATTTTTAAGTTTATGACTAGCCTATCCAAGCCACTTGTTGGCTGTGATTTCCTCACCACACCTGTATTACCTCAATCACCTGTATTACCACGTACCACACATATATCTGCTCAGTCTCAAGTTTCCCACCCACATCGCAATATACTCCATCTCCATACACACATTCACTGCTACTTCCAACCTCCACTCTTCCTATGCCATGTCTTCATGTCCACCTGTTAGACTCCCTCCTCTCCATCTCTAAATCTTTTAAATTACACATTATGTACACTAGACTGTAATGTATCTGATACTACTTCTCACAGTCTTGAATTTGTCCCCCCCCCCAGTGTTGGATTCACTGTAGTTTCGAGCAGGAATCACCATAAAGAGTGCCACTGTCACCCTCCACGCCCATGACTATTCTTGTTGAGGTCATTCTAATTTCTCTCTTCACTGAGTGTTAAATTGCCTCTAATAATGCTAGCTTAAGCTAGTGACATGTTGGCTGTAAATAATAAGTAAATTATTTATTTACATACCATCATCTTCGTAGTTTTCCCATTACAGAAATTTCGACATGAACAGTAGTGACAACTATGGAAATTTAAACATGGAATTGCTGAATTCAGTGTTTCCAATGCATGGGGACTTCATCTCAATCTTGATGTGTATTCTGCTGAAAATGATATGTTGCTTTCTTTCACAGAGAGTTAGTGCTGGAAGTTGAATTGTTCTTAACAACTGCCTGGGATTGGGTTTGAAAATTTGAAAACTACAAAGGATTTTATTATTATTATTTGACACCTCCAGGGAGTCCAAAGACTCATTGAGGGAGGGAACCTGCTCTACAACTCAGTCTCCACCAACTCAAACCACCAACTGAGCGCAACTACACCAATGCTATCTACCGCCAATCACCAGCACCACCAGTATTTCCACAGACAATCACAAACATCCATGCCGATTGAAGGATTCGAACCTGCAGCCTTTTCAGCAGGAGAGCGGATAGGCCAGCCAGGATGGCCTAGTGGTTAGCATATCCGTATTATACAGAGAAAAAGAATCAAATAATGAAAACTGACATTAGAGAATACTTATAGCATGCACGAGTAACAGCTTTTGCTGCTCCAAGTGACTATAGTAATATTATTTGGTGAAGGATGTTGAAAGTTTATTTTTCACTTGATTAGACTATAACAAATTTAGTTTAATCCTTTATCCAAGTGTGAGCAAACAAAGTTTGCTCCTGAAAGTATCTTCAGGACTGGGGTAAAGTAGTACAATACCAGGCAACTCGTGGCAAAAGCAGAGCAAGCTTACATCACTCCTATCTCAGTATCTCCCATAATGCAAAACACATCTCCTTGCGGATACGTATGATGTTATGCATTAAGTGAAGGGCCACTACCCAGACTAGTTTCGACCTTTATTGAGGTCTCTTCAGTGTGAGCCAGGTCCAGATGTGGCTAAATTTATTATTTGGTGATCCAAATAATATAATTTTGTTCAGACAATTTATTTGCATCATTTTCTGTTTGAATTAACCAATGAAAATTGACTTAAGTTAATTTTTGTTGTGTACACTCAAGCATCTTTTCAGCTTTTTAAATGAAAAGATGGTGGTTTTCTTTTTTCTATAAGTCTGTTATTCATTTAATTCAGCTTAAGGGAGTGAGATGGCATCATTTAATTGAAGAAGTAGACATCATGTTGGAATTATTGCAGCTTTCAGAGAAGCGAGATACATGGTCAAGAAATTTATCTCTTGGCATGAAAAGGAAATTATCTATTGGAATTGCCCTCATCGGTGGGTCTGAGGTAAGTTGCAGTATGTTTGCTCATTCATATAAAGTAATATGATTTTAATTAAATCAGTTCCATAAGATTAAGACATCTGCTTTTTTGTAATTTTAGGCATATTTTGTAAAATTATTATTACTACTATTATAGCACCCTCCATAGATACTCAACAGACTCACAGTGGGAAATTCATTCAACAGACAACATTTTTATCACACTGAATCCTGTAAAATCCTTTACACTCTTTGCATTGACAACACATTCTGGTAATGCATTCATTCACTGACAATTGTCCATCTAAAAAATCTACTCCTCACACCCCTCTTCACCTCATTCTTACATAATTTCTAGGGATGAACTATGATTCTTCCTCTCTCACCTTCTGCTCTTTATAATTCCATCTCGATTAATTCAATAAAATTGTCTCACTAACTTAAATGTCTCTATCATATTACCTCTTTTTCTCCTATCCACCAAATGCTGCAATCCACGTTTTTTCAACCTCTTCCCATAGCCAGTATTACAAAGTCCAGATATTGTCATAGTTACTCACCTCTGGACCCTCTCCAATGTCTCCACATCACACTGAAAACTACGTTTTTTAGATTTGAGCACAATAGTCCACGTGTGGTCTGACCAGTGCTTTATACAGTGGCACAACCACTTCCTTATCCCTACATGTTAGCATTTCTTGTCATAGCAGCACTACGGTGTGCAGTCTTTCCAACACTTGCGATGTGCCCCTAAACTTCAGTCTGCTGTCAACCATCAAGTCTCAAATTTCATCCACTCTTCCTGCAGTATGGTACTGTCAATATAGTACACAGCCTTATATTTCTACACTACAAAATGCAACAACTTTTGTAAATTTCAATTGAAATCTTCCTAAAGGAAAATAACATCAGCAGTGCTATTTATAATTCTCCCTAACTTTGCATCATCAGCAGGCAACTGGATCCCCAGTCAGTCTACGTGATATATCATTTACAAGTTAAACAGCAGGGGCTGAAGAGTAAAACCCTGAGGCATGCTACTGGTTACTCTCCCTTTTTTTTTGAGACACTGCTCCATCATACACAGCCTGCTGGTATTGTTCAGAGAACCAATCTCTAATCCATTTAACCAATATACTATCTATTCACATCATCTGCAGCTTGCACACCAACTACCATATGGTAATATATCAAACACTTTTGCAAGGTCCAAGAATATTACTGTATATGATTCTCCCTTATCTAACACACTCGTTACGTTATCATAAAATGCAAGTAAATTGCTAAAACAAGGCCTAGCCTCTACAAATCCATGTTTGACCATCATAAAGAAAGCTATGTCCATCAACCCAATCCTGTATTCTATTCCTAATCAGTCTCTCCGACACCTTGACTATAACTGCAGTTATAGCCAACTGTTGTACACCAAGAATACGTGGTGATATGTCATCCATTCCCTCAGCGTTATTAACATCTAGCTCAATCAATACCTGATACAACTGTGATTCTTTCACTTCCAATTCTACTAATACTTGCCTCCCATGTGTATAGTGCACCACATCATTTACACTGGTATGATATACACTGATAAAGTGCATGTTTAATAATTCCACTATATTCTTTGCAACTGTTATTCTCTGCTATGACTATTTACCAGTATCAACCTGCCATAATTATTCTTTCTCTTGCTTGTCATATAGTGGAAAATTTTCCCTTGAGTCCTTGGCCTGGCCAGCCATTATTCACATCTAACCCAACCAACATTTGATTCACTTCTGTTTCTTTCACTTACAATTCTCCTAATATTTACTTCTCTTCTATATATTGTAGCACATGATTTACACCAATATGATACACACTGATAAAGTGCTCATTCAATAATTTCGCTACATCCTTTGCACCTGTCATTCTGCTCCAATGAGTATCCACTAGTGTCAACATGCAATAATTATTCTTTCTCTTGCTTGCTATATATCGGAAAAATTTCCTTGAACCTTGGCCTGACCAGCCAATATCCTCTCATACTGTACCTTTTCTCTCTTTACAAAGTTCATCACCTTCTTAGCTTGCACTTTATACTCTTCATGGATCCAGTCACCACCAACTGTCTTGTACCTCCTCCAGAGCACTTTCTTTTCTAACACAGCTTGTTTAATTTCACTTCTACTCTTTTTACTCACTCAACCTTTGGTATGCAGTTATGCATTGCTTGTATCAGTTAGTGCTTTATGAATTTCCATGACTGTCAACATCTTTTCTGCTCAGCTCATCTACCCAATATACTGATGCTAACTGACTTCAGCATTTTATATTTCGACATATATCCATTTTTGGCAGTAAATGTTTCTATTCACCATACATTTTGGAAAATTATGGAGACAACTACTGTGTTTCAGTAAAACTTTAGTTTAATCTAAACCAAAATCCACGCTCAATGTTTCGACCTTTATATCAAGGTCATCTTCTGGAGCATATATACTATATACAGAGAAACAAGCTGCACTACAATCTACATGGTTTGCTAAAGTTACTGACCAACCGTTACAAAAATTATTGGCTTGACCTCTGGTGAAAAAAAAAAAATCCTTACTACATCAATGCTAGAGTCCTATTATTATTATTATCTATTGGGTGTAACATCATATTGGGCTGAGGAGCAACACATCTATATATATATATATATATATATATATATATATATATATATATTTTTTTTTTTTTTTTTTAATTTTTTTTTTTTAAATAGATTTAATGATGTTTTTGTAGTTTAAGTAGGTTTTCTGTACATAGAGATTTTTAATCTTTCTTAAAAATCTCTATGTACAGAAAACCTACTCATACTAATAGATATCTGCATAATCTTTCCCATCATTTTCCACCACAAAAACTTGGAACTATATCTACCTTAGAACACAGAGCACGCTCTCTCTTGAATGAACCAGATGAACTACAAAAAGAAATAAATCACCTCACTCTTATCTTTAAACAAAATGGATACTTTGAAAAAATGATTAAGAAATTTTTTCTGGACCCTCCCAGGCAGTGCACAACAGAAACTAATAATTTCAAAGGTAGCATCTCCATTCCATACATTAGCACAGTCTCTAAAAAATTAGCTAAAGTCCTTAAAAAAAATATAATATCAAGACGTTCTTCACCACACTTCCTAAAATCCGTTCTCTAATCAGCCATCCAGAACCTACTCATCACAACCTAAAATATCCAGGTGTATATAAATTATGGTGCGATTGCAATATCCCTTATTTTGGACAAACTAACAAATCTATTGAACAACGTATTATTATTATTATTATTATTATTATTAAACAAGACCTCATGGAGTCAAAGACTCATCTAGGAGGTCCTTTTATCTTACACACACATCTCATCATACCGTGTCTTAAACACATTCAAACTACTTGCAGACACCACGCTCTCAGGCAAGGCATTCCAATCACTCACAACTCTGCATGAAAAAAACCTGCCTCTCACTCCCTTACTCACACCCTCCTTATACAGTTTCCAAGGATGACCTCTGGTTCTCCCCTGATCTCCCACTATTCTCTGTAGAACTTCTCCACCATTGATCCTATAACAACCCCTGACCAACTTGTAGGTCTCTATCATATCTCCCCTCTTCCTTCTCTCCACGAGACTCTGCAAATTACATCTTTTCAATCTTTCCACATACTCAAAATTCCAGAGGTCAGACACTACCTTAGTCGCCTTTGGACCCTTTCCAACATCTCTTCATCCTTCTGAAAACCCGGTGACCAAATCTGGGCACAATAGTCCAAGTGTGGCCTAATCAAAGCCTTATACATTGGAACAAGTATCTCCCTACTTCTACATGTCAGTGTCCTCCGCATCATTCCCAGAAGTCTTTGTGTTGTCTTCACAATTTTGGCGATGTGTCCCCTAAATTTTAGATCCTTATGCACTATCACCCCCAGATCTCTTATTTCCTCTACCTCCAACAATATATTCTCACCAAACATAAATTCTGCATCCCATCTTTGTTTTTCAAATTTTAAAACCTTACATTTTGCAACATTGAACTCACATCCCCATTTGCTTGCCCAATCACTCAATTTATTCAAGTCTTCTTGCAAGGCCACAACATCTTCACCACTCTTTATGGTTCGTCCCAACTTTGCATCATCTGCAAACAACTGAATATCTCCATCCAAATCTTCACCAATATCATTAATATATAAGTTAAATAGTAATGGCCCAAAATCAGACCCCTGAGGCACTCCACTAGTGACTTTCCTTTTCCTGGATATTGCACCCCCATACACAACTTGTTGATACCTATCAGATAGCCAGTCTCCAATCCAATGCACTAATCTAATATCCAACCCCATCTGCTCTAGTTTGACTGTCAACTTATCATGAGGTACTCTATCAAAAGCTTTTGTAAAATCCAAGTATATTACTGTGTATCCTGCTCCTCTGTCCAAGGAAGCAGTCACTTTATTGTAATAAGTAAGTAGATTACTAAAACATGACCTCCCTTTAGCAAATCCATGCTCTCCATCAAAGATTATACCATTGTTGTCAACCCAACTCTGGATCCTAGTTCTCACAAGCTTCTCCAACAACTTAACCACAACACCTGACACACAGATAGGCCTATAGTTTGATGCTTGAGTTCGATCACCTCGTTTATGAAGTGGCACAATCTTGCCCTCCTTCCACTCTTTAGGAACTTGTATGTCAAGGCAGGTGTCAACTCTCTGGCACACTCCTTCAGAATACGTGGTGATATATTATCAAGTCCCACAGCCTTATTTACATCTAGTTTACTCAACTCCCCAAACACCTCTTGCTCACTTACAGTCAGTCTCTCCTCCCCATCATCAACTGCTCTTAATCTCTCCATGAAGTCACATTCACAAGATTGAAAGATCTTTATGAATTGCTCATTAAGTATCTCCACAACACATTCTGCAACAGCTGTCTTTATACCATTTCTTCCAATCAATGTCATCCTTCCATAATCATTCTTTCTTTTGCTGGCTACATATCGAAAGAACTCCCTAGGATTCTTTTTAGCTTCATTAGCTAACTGCTGTTCATACCTCTCTTTAGCTACTCTCACCAACCAAGTCACCCTCCTTGCCTGGTCTTTGTAGACCTCATGAAATTGGTTACTTCCACTTCTCTTATGCTGTCTCCACAATGCCTTTTTTTTCTGTATTGGATGCTTAATCTCTTTATTCATCCATCTCACAATTACCTTATTTAACCTTCTCACCCGTGGTATACATTTAGACATTGCATCTACTAAATAGTTTTTGAAAATCCCCCAAGCTGCATTGATCTCTTTTCCAGCTAACTCCTCATTCCATGCTACATCTGCAAGCTGTCTCCTGAGCTCTTCATAATCACCCCCCCCCCTTGTAGTTCCACATATACCCTTTTTTCACAGGGGTCCTTGCACTGCTGGCAACCACCCAGGTAATCACCTTATGGTCACTTTCACCAATTGGTGGATGATTTGACACCTCATTTATAATTACATCCTCCGATGAGATGACCAAATCCAAGACCCTTAATCCTCGTGTGCCCTCTGTTACATACTGTCTGAGGTAGTTATCCCTCAAAAACTCAAGAAACTCATTTTCTTTACTTCCAGTCGCTATCTCTTCATTCCAGTCTATATTGCCATAATTAAAATCACCCATAATGATCACCCTTTTCATATTTGCTTGGCTTATTTGACTATACATTTCACTATCACCACCATCCACATTACCAGGTCTATAACAACATCCCACCAAGTATTTGATTCTATTCACCTCTATCTCAAACCATACTGCCTCAAAACCACTGGCCCTATTTCCCTCTTGCATCTCTACCTTGTATGGACATAACTCTTTCTCTATCATCAATAGCACTCCCCCTCCCTTTTTATCCCTTCTATCCTCACGAAACACATCATACCTTTCCATCTCTATTCCTGTCAGGATGTCGTCCTCATCTAACCATGTCTCACTTATTCCAGCAATCTCTGGGTACACCGACACAATTAGTGCAACCATTTCATCTGCCTTGTTTCTTATGCTTCTAGCATTGGTATACAAACACAACAACTCATTTCTGGATCTACAGCTAGTTCCACTGATATCATTCACTCGATGTGCTCTCTCCATGCTGGACTGGGGCCATTTCTCTTTCTGCCTCTTCATTTTAGAACCCTTTGCAACAACATCTGTTTCCTCTTGATCCCTGGTCATCCCATTACTTTCCTGCCTACATATGCTCTCACCTCCTCTTGGAGCATCCACCTTTCTCACGCTGTGTATTCCTGTCCACCCTGGGCCTCCCCATTTCCCTGCTTCTCTTGCACACCCATTCTCTCATTTTCTATACTCATACCACTCACCTCTCCATTCATTTCCACTTCTTCAGTCTCTCCTGTCTTACTCTCCTGCTCTTCCACATCACTCCCCTCTCGATCTGATTCATTTTCTCTATTCACTTCTCTACCTTCCAGCAGCAGTCTCTCCAAGCGACTCACACCATAACCACTCAAATGCAGTCCATCGCTCCCATACAGCTCACTTCGTCCCTCAAACTCATTCCATACATTAATAAACTGTACTCCCATCTCCTCACACATTTCAGCCAGAATACCATTCATAATCCTTGCTCTCAGCCTCATTTCACCACAATCATACCTAGGCTACACACTGACCACCCTTCCTGTCACACTATTCTCTTTTATCTTTCCAAGCAGTCTCTTGACATTCATTTTGACATGCTCTTTGTTCTCTCTCAAATCATTTGTACCAATTAATACAATCTTTCTAACTTTCTAACTCTCGACCCCCTCTTCTCACATTCCCTCTCATTCATCCTTCTTTGTTTCCGTACTTTCGGTCCAACATACGTCCAACTTTCACTATCATTCTTCTCACTTTCACTCTCATTCATCTTTCTTTGTTTCAGTACTTTCGGTCCAACATGCGTCGAACTTTTGCCATCTTTTATTCTTTCGATTTTTTTTACTTGCGATTTCTGCATTACGCAAGTTCTACTTTCATCGTTCTCTCAATTTCGTTTCTTTCCACCTCACTTTCGTCCCTTTTAACATCCGTTACGGTTGTCAAATCGCTCTTTTTCTTTTTTCCTGATTTTTTAACATTTTTTCGCTTCTCTTTCTCACCATCCTTTTCTTTCGAACGTGCAATCGCGACACATTCGGTACTAGAACTTTCTGTCATCAATTTCATATTCGTATTCATTAGTTCTTCGTTCAGGTCACACTTCGCATACACCCTTCTTCCATCCGCACTAAACATCCACAAATCATTTATGTAATCGAAGGAATACATATAACAGACCTCACACTTAACGACTGAAATCTACATTCAAATCATGGAATGACAATGCCGCCGCCATTTTTTTTTTTTTTTTTTTCTCTCTGCCGGTTACTAGGTCTAATAATAACGATTTCGTAATTTAGTTTAGACAAGGGAAAAAACCCGCACTAATAATACCGGTAGCGTACAACGTTTACAGCCGCTCTTACTCAAACAATTATGCATATATACTTAATTATTCCTAGTAAAAACTTATCTGAATCAGGAGCTCTTCAAAACACGTCCGCAGCACTTGGCCCTTTGGTATAGAAGAGCATAAGAGAGACATCTCTTACAAAAGATCTCATGCAACTGCGTTATCCAGCCATGTTCCTTTTTCAAATAATCCTAATGATGATCAACAAAGCCACTCCGTTTGCTGGGATAGATCAAAAAATATCTTTCGCTGTGATGATGACTTTGGGAGGAAAATTGTAGAATCAAGGGAAATACTGCTGAACCCTGTCCACTTAAACAACAATTTGAGTTATAACATCCTAGATAGCCATGCTGCAGTTATTCAATATTGGCGTTCACGTGAGCCTGCATGCACACTTGCAATAAGCAATGGCACGCCTGTTAGAACAACTTGAAAAAATACGTTTTTTTATGTATCAATTATGTGTGGATTTTTACCTGTAATTTCCAGTTTGTTTTGATACTTCAATGTTTATTACTATTCTTGTCCTTTAAGAATACCTGAGGAAGGCTGTTATAAGCCGAAACTAGTATTATTCTTATTAAAATCTTTATAAGTTATAAGGGTGAACGGACGTGCTATCGGAGAGCTCCTGAGAGATTTGTGTTTTTTGTTGATTTATTGGTGTTTTGGTTTCAATTTAATGGACTTGAGTGTGTAATTTTGGTATATTATTGGAGCTTTATTAGCGTGGTTAGTGTACTAAAGTGTTTTATAACATAATCTATGTCGGGAAGTCGCCGCTAGATGAATTCGTAATGTGTAGTGTTCGTGCAAGCTCCAGATAAGATAAGTATCATTTTCAGTTATCGATACAAATTACTTAATATTGTGTAGTTTTGTTTTGTTTGCCTTGCGTATTTTAGTGCATCTATTTTTGGTGTGTCAACGTATAATTTGACAAAACACGTTGCAAATAAGGATGGCACCTGTGCGAAGGAAAATGGCAGCCAGTAATGAAGGTTCGCCATCGTTATCAAAGAACGGTAGCATAAAAGAAATGAGTCAGTGTACTAGCTGTGAAATGTACGCTTTGCGGAGTGCGGTCGGAGTGTGGTTAGATGATAATAAAGGATTGAATGTGTGTAGAAAATGTAGGGAGAATGAGGAATTGAAGTGTATTTCGGATCGTGAGTGTGATATTTTTGTCAACCTTCAGAATGAAGGAAATAGGGATATGACAAGAAACGGCAAGGTTGTACATGAAAATTGTGAGAGTGTGAATGTAGAAAGTGTGAATGATAGTATAAATGGTTTCTCAGAGAACAAAAAAGATGAGATAGATGCATTGAGTGAGATCGCGTTGTTGAATAGTGCGATAGAAAGAGCAAAACAGCAGCTAGAGTGCATGAACAAAAGTCGACTGAATGAACCAACCAATAATAAAAGGTATGACAGGAAAAATAGACGTATGAATGTGAACATGAACAAAATGAAGGATAGAGTGCTGTATGGAGACTCGTACGAGGTGTGTTAGTAGAGGATTTGACAAAATCGTACCAACCTGGTGCGACCATAAAGGACGTAACTGCGTCTATTAGAGAGCAAAAGGAAAGGGTGAAAGAAATGATTGTTGTGGCAGGTACGAATGATTTGAAAGGAGATAAAATGGAAATGATAGAAGACCTGAATGAATTGTTTGAGGTAGCAAAAGAAAAGAGTGAGAGAGTTAGAATGATTAGTCTTTTGCCACGGTATGACAGTGAAATGTTTAAAAGGAGGGCTATAATTGCGAATGACTTTATGCGTGGGTTATGTATGACGAGTGGTGTGGAATTTGTGGATGTGTGGAGTGAGTTTGATGGGCGAAAGGATCTATATAAGATGGATGGCTTGCATTTGAATGGTTACAGTGTAAGAAGACTTGGGAAAGTGTTGCTGAATGTAGTGAATGTGCAAATTCCGGGAAACTAGATTTGTTAGGGGGGGGGGAAGTAGAGATACAGTCCTTATGTAGGCAGTTGAATGTAAGAATGAATATAATATGCCACAGCAGATAAGGACAACAAACCAGAGTGGGATAGTTAATATAAGGCATCAAGGTAGGGTTGGGGCTAATGGGGGTCTTAAATTCATGTACACTAATACTAGGAGTATTAGGAACAAGAAGGAAGAGTTTTTGGCCATGGTTGGCACTTCCAGACCACAGGTTATAGGTATTAGTGAAACATGGCTGACTGTAGATGATATAACTAGTGGGATTGAATGTGATGGGTATAGTGTGTTCAGGAATGACAGAGAGCATAAAATGGGGGGAGGAGTATTGTTGATGATAGCTGATGAGCTCCAGCCAAGGAGAATAGAAGTTGAATTGCAGGATAGAGAAAAGAGCACATTTGAGGCCATTTGGTGTGAGATTGTGGCTAGCAGAACTAAATATACAATTGGGTGCTGCTATAGACCAGGTGATGGAAAAGATAGTGGTGACAGTATGCACAAGCAAATAGAAGAAATGGGTGGAAGGAGGGTGATTATTATGGGAGATTTCAACTATGGTCGCATTGATTGGAGTGAGGAGAGGACACACGGGAGGAAGGAACTGGATTTTATGCGGTTATTAAAGGATAACTATCAGCGACAGCATGTAATGGAAAATACTAGGGGTCAGAGAGTGCTTGACCTAGTAATTACCTCTGAGGATTTGGCTGTAACAAATATGACCACATTGCCACCAATCGGTGAGAGTGATCATAGGGTCTTAACTTGGGAGGTGGCTAAAGGTGTAGAATTTTCAATTAAGACAGGGTACATGTGGAATTATCGGGCTGGAAAGTATGACATGCTTAGGAGTTTGATTGGTTCAGTGCCATGGCATGTACAACTGCAAGGACTAGAAGTTGATAGTGCATGGGAGGTAGTTAAGAAGTGCTTGCATGAAGCAATGGCTGACTGTATACCTAGAGTCCGAATAATAAATCAAGTAGGGGTTAAATGGATGAATAACACCATTAAGCTTGAGTTGCAAAAAAAGAAACAACTATGGAGGGAATTTAAGGAGAAGGGTGACCGGCAGGCACATGAATGGTATAAAGCGCAGGCCAGAAGGGTGACGAGTGTGGTAAGAAAAGCAAAAAAGGATTACGAAAGAACATTGGCCATGCAGGCTAAAGAGAATCCTAAACAGTTTTTTAGATATGTAGCAAGTAAAAGGAAAAATGTACATGGCAGATTGATTTTAAATAATGCTGATGGTAGGGAGGTAACTGAATCAGTTGAGATAGTTGAGTTACTGAGTGAGCACTTTGCAAAAGTATATCATCCAGGTGGTGACATTGCAGAAACGAATAAACCAGTAGATTATACGGGAATTGTGGTTAATGAAGTGGAGGTGAGTAGTCTATTGCATAACCTCAATGTCAATACATCTGTGGGATTGGATGGTATACCAGCTCGTGTTGTACGAGAAGCAGCTAAAGAATTGTCAGTACCCTTGACCATTTTGTTTAATTTGAGTCTCCGATCTAGGTTAGTCCCGAGCGGGTGGAAAGAGGGGAAAATAGTTCCACTGCATAAAGGTGGTTCCAAGACTGCTGTTGTAAATTACCGACCGATTAGCATATCAGGAATCATTGTCAAGGTCTTAGAGAAATTAGTCAAGAAAAGAATACAGGATTGGATAGATGAAAATGCGATATTGTATGGGGGGACAACATGGTTTTGTGAAGGGTAGATCATGCCTCAGTAACTTGCTCACGTTTTATAACACAGTGACGGCTGAACTGGATAGGGGTAATGGGTTTACAGTGATACTACTGGACCTTGCCAAGGCCTTTGATAGGATACCACATGGAACCCTAATCAGTAAACTGGAGCAGATGGGTATAGATATAGGGTTGGTGAGATGGATAAGAGGGTGGTTGAAGGAGAGATATCAAAGAGTGGTTTATTCAGGAGTGGAGTCTAAAAGACGTCTTGTGACTAGTGGAGTGCCACAGGGCTCTGTTCTTGGAGACCACTGCTTTTCAATTTGTTCATCAATGATATTGGAAAGGATCTGAGAGGAAGTGTTCACTTGTTTGCTGATGATGCAAAGTTGGGTAGAGCAATTGTGAGTGCACAAGATGTCAAAATTTTACAGGATGATTTGGATAGTTTGGAGTACTGGGCTAGGAAAAATGGATGTCAATTTAATGTTGCAAAGTGTAAGGTTATGCACTTTGGGGTGAAAAGAATAGCAGCAGTATATCGCATTGGTGGAATCATACTCCAGGAGATTGATGAGGCCAGGAATTTGGGAGTGTTGGTGGATAGGGAGTTGAAGTTTAGGGGGCACATTGCAAAAGTAACTAAAACAGCTCACCAAATTACTTGGCTTCTGAAAAATACTTTAACATGCAGAGACGAACAAGTTGTTGTTTCTCTGTATCGAGCCTTGATAAGACCCCATCTGGACTTCTGTGCCCAGCTATGGGCACCAGGGTTTCTTCGTGATGGGGAGGAAGTGGAGAGGGTCCAGAGACGAGTGACCAAGATGATAGCAGGTCTGTGGAATGAACCTTATGAGAATAGGTTGAAGATTTGTGGGTTGCAGAAATTGGACGATAGGCGAAGGAGGGGTGATAATATTGAGACATTCAAATTACTGAAGGGTTTTTATAAGATTGATCCAGAAGATATTTTGAAAATATGACTGGTGGTGGGAGGACTAGGGGCCATGCATGGAAGCTGGGCAAGAGCGTGGTTGACAAGGGTGTTAGAGCTAGGTTCTTTACTTGGAGAGTGGTAAATGAGTGGAATAAGCTTCCAGAGTCTGTTGTGGGTGCTACGACCGTGAATGAGTTCAAGGCAAGGTATGATAGATACTGTGTGAATGTTGAATAGTTGTTCCAGACATGATGTTAGGGCCTCCCCCGATGAGTCTGTCGACTCCTTGGAGTTTCCTGGAACAATAATAATAATAATAATAATATAATAATCTCGGTTTTTTAGTCATCAAATCTATTTTTAAAATGTATCACAACAACCGAGTAAAAGCCGATTATCACATATATATATATATATATTAACAACATGATTATCTATATAAATTCCAACCAGTTAGTATGGAATGGTTGGAAGATACAGGGTGTTCGGGATAAATTTGACATATTTATAATTAATTATATTTTTCCGTAAGTTACATGTATTAACACACACTTCTCTTCATTTAAAAGTTTGGACCCTTCTTCATTCATATACAAGATGTCAGAAAGGATGGATAGCTGGAACCCACCTGAATCATGGAAGAGAATAACTTGTATCATGATGATTCGTGCCCGCCATCAAAATAAGGATATTACGACTGCTGCCCAATGCTCCCTGAATACAGTAAAAACAATCAGGCATGAACTAGAGACTTGCAATGGTGACTACGAGGATGTAGCAAGAAGAAAGATCCCTAGCAGACGATCTGATTGCGTTCGTACAGCAGAATTCCTCGCAAATCTGCAGGAACAGGTGTTGAAGAACCCTGGCATTGGAATTCGGGCTTTGTTCGTGGAGTTGCTAACTGTAGTCAAGCCCTGGATAACAAGGGTAGCCAATGGTAAGCCGTATGTATGGCAGCAGGATTCGGCCCCTTGCCACACCTCTGGGAAAAGTCAAAAATGGTTGTCTGAAAATTTCTACGACTTCACCAGTCCAAATGTTTGGCCTCCAAACTCCCCAGACCTTAACCCCATGGATTATTTTGTATGGGGCGCAGTTGAAAAAGACACCAATCGCACTTCCAGTAATACAAAAGCCCAGTTAATGGATAAAATTAAAACAGTTTTTGCGGCCCTTCCCAGGGAGACTGTAGCATCAGCTTGTTCGAGGTTCCGAAGCAGAATTGAAGCTGTGATCGATGCTAATGGTGGTTATTTTGAGTAAATCTTGTTGATAGTATTGTAATTAACTCTGCCTGTAATGTTTTTTTGTCAATTCATTAAATTTAATAGATACAAAGAAGATTTTCTTTTTCCTTACGAAACTGTCAAATTTATCCCGAACACCCTGTATATATATATAATCAATACTAGCTGAAGGTTGCCTAGAGTCCTGAAGTGTGCTAGATACTAAATATTAAGTAGGCTGAATATGTGCCATTCAGATTCTTGGAATTTTCATGCCACCATTATTGTTGATATTTGGGTGGTTTATCAGAATTTCGCAGGCTTCCTTAAATTTTCTTTCATACTAGGTTTTTGTATGGTATAAAGAGTGAGTACTTTTCCAGTCAATTTGGTGTAAGGTGTTGAGAGCATGATCTGAGAGGCCTGCTTCACCAAAATCATTATATTTAATGTGTCTTATGTGTTCTTTCTTATGTATAGAGATTGTACATCCAGTTTCACCAATGTATGGTAAGTTACAGGTGCAGTGGATGCAATAGACTCCAGGATGTGCTAATGGGAGGAGAGGATCCATGGAGGAGTTGAACAAGTTTTGTAGGTGGTTTAAAAGTGGCATTGAGATTATAATGATGTAGAATTCTGTTGATTTTTTCTGACAACCTTTTAATGTTTGGGATGGCTATGGTTTTACTGTAATCTAGATTCTTTTTTAATGATAAACCACCCAAATATCAACAATAATGGTGGCATGAAAATTCCAAGAATCTGGATGGCACTTATTCAGCCTACTTAATATTTAGTATCTAGCATACTTCAGGACTCCAGGAAACCTTCAGCTAGTATTGAAAACCATTCCATACTTACTGGTTGGAATTTATATATATAATCATGTTGTTAATATTTATATATGGACTTGTTGCTCCTCAGCCCAATGTACTGTTACAATCAATAGATAATAATAATAATAATAATAATAATAGGACTCTAGCGTTGATGTAGTAAGTTTTTTTTTTTTTTTCACCAGAGGTCAGGCCAATAATTGTTGTAACGGTAGGTCAGTAACTTTAGCAAACTATGTAGATTGTAGTGCAGCTTATTTCTTTGTATATATAGTATATATGCTCCAGAAGATGACCTTGATATAAAGGTCGAAACGTTGAGTGTGGATTTTGGTTTATATTAAACTAAACTTTTACTCAAACATGGTAGTTGTCTCCATAATTTTCCAAAATGTATTCTGATCACTGTGTAAGCCTCAAAGAAAGATTTCTGTTCACAACTTTTCAAACAAATACCTCACGATCACTTTATCAGTTTTGAACACGCATCGTTTGAAGTTATCATTAAAGCCTCATTAAAACATTAAAGCCTCTACTTACTCAGTCACATGCTGCTTAAGATATTTATCTCTCAGAAATTCAACACACTCACTCTCATTGCTTCCATAACTATCTCCTGCAATTCTATATTCTTGTAGTTAAAGTCTCCCATCACTATCACCTTATTTTTACATGCCCAACCAATTTGTCTAAGCATTTCACAATCAGTATTCTCTACATTCCCTGGCCAATAACAGTATCCTATCAAAGATACTAAATGTGGTTTTTCCCTTTCATTCATTTCTGACCATAGGTGACTTTTAGTCATTGCCCACAAAGTGTTCCTAGTGAGATTTTTACAGGGTAGTTTATTCTTGCTTTTCCCAACCCCGCCAATTTTATCTGGGCTCAGGACCTGCATATGGCTGGAATGTGGGGCTTATTCATGACTGTAATCCATGTGTGTTTACGGGATCCATTTGGCTGTTCCGAGGGACGAAAAACCAGAGTTTCTGGGTGAAAAAACCCTCTACCTCTGTATGAGACCGGCTAATCCTTTTGTCGAAATAGACCAGATAAAGGTTCCTCGCATCACTGATGGTAATCAAACCCAGGTCTTTCGGACCAAATTACATATATGGTACTGCTCTCTTTCTTCTGCCAGTTCAACTTCTTATCCATTGATACTCCTTATGCTAATTGTGCCTATCCTCAATTCTTCTAACATTATATTTGCTCCAGTAACTTACTTTTCACTTTTTACCTGGCAAAAACAGAAAGGAGGCCTTATTTAATCATGCTGTATCATCATGTTTGTTTCTGGTTTAAGTCAATACAGAATACAATTTTGTCAACTAATTTCTAATCACTAGTACATGATTTTTTGTTCAGTACTTTATATTAACTAGCCAATTTAGTTAGTATAAAATTCTTTTGATTAATATCATTCAAGGAATCAACTCTAAATAAATGCTAGCCCATCTAGATCTTTCCACCCAAAAGGCTTCTTCTATACTGACTGAGCTATGGAGGCTCTCTATCAGAGATGCTAGTCAGTTAATTTCAGCTTCACATCACAGATTCAAAATCTGTGCAGGTGATATCAGCATCCACACTTTTTTAGGGATAATTGTGGAGATAATTCCTCTGCAATCATTAGTAGCACTTCTCCTATTTTCACATGCCTATTATTCTGGAAAATTATTATCATTTACACCAATATCATATATGCTGATAAAGTGCTCATTCAATAATTCCACTATATCCTTTGCAGCTGTTAGTCTGCTGCCATGACTATCCACCAATGAATCTGCGATAATTATTCTTCCTCTTGCTTGCCATGTAGCAGAAAAATTCCCTTGAGTTAACCTTGGCCTGACCAGCCATTCTCCTCTCATACTGCACCTTTTCTTTCTTTACCATGCTCATCTTTTCAGTGCATACATATAGCAGTTTTCTCAACACATCCACTGCAAAAAATCCAAGGCAGAGCCAGACTTTCATATAGAAGCCTTCTGTGCTGCTGATGTACTTCTCTTTATGGATGCCATCTTCAGAAGCTGAAGCACTACAACAAACAAGTAGCAAAACACAATGCAAACAACAACACCACTGAAGGACACTTGTATCAAACTGAAAAAAATGCAACACAATTTGCGGCAAAAAAAGACATACTATACACTAATTAAAAACGCTTTTTTTTAGCACATCTCAAATCTACCACTACATTCTGTGACACTAGCGGCACTCTATACACAACACACTATGTATCCTTCCATTTCTATTCCCAACACCACATCCTCCTCAGACAACTAAATATCACTTATTCCAATTATCTTTGGGCATAATATATTTTAAAATGTTATATAAAAGTTATACGATTATATATTGTACCTGTAGCCAAAAGGCTGCAGGTTCAAATCCTGCTGTGGGCATGGATGTTTGTGATTGTCTGTGAAAATACTAGTGGTGGTTGTTGGTGGTGGATGGTTGCGGCTCATTGTAGTTTTTGGATTGAATTGTGGAGACAGAGTTGTAGAGTAGGTGCCCTCCCTTGATGAGTCTTTGGACTCCTGGTGGTGTCATGTAATAATAATAATAATATATAAAATTTATAAAAATATTAGCGGACAGCAAAGAGAAATTATCTCAATATTTTTTAGATGACTAAATAGTTTTATAAGATGATATGATTATTATATTTTCTTTACATGTTATGCTAACCTGGGGTATTGCCTCCTTTTTATCAATATATAAATAGCCATATGTTATCTAATTTAAGTATTTTCCACTATCTTTTCATCTTTATAGAAGACTTTGTATGTTCTATTAAGTTCTTGTACCATTCTATATATTTAACTGTATGATTATTTAAGATTGTAGTGCTTGATGAACCTACAAGTGGCACTGATCCCGAAGAAAGACATGCAATCTGGGATATACTGCATTCTCTGCGATTTCATAGAACTGTTCTTTTAACCACCAGTTGCATGGAAGAAGCTGATATTTTAGGTGACCGCATTGCAATAATGAGTTCAGGAGTAATACAATGTTGTGGGTCTACTTATTTTCTGAAAAAAATGTTCGGTAAGTATACAGTAATATATTTCACATTTTCTAAAAAATTTACCATATTTATTAATTCTTGACTTATCCAAGGAGTCCAGAGACTCATTGAGGGAGGGGAGGGCACCCACTCTACAACTCTCTGTCTCTCCCACTTTGTTCACTAACTACACCAAATCACTACTACTCATCATCGTCTACACCAATGCCATCTACTGCCCACCACCACTAGCATTTTTTTCTCTGTAAATTGCATGCATTCTGAATGCTGATTTGTTTGTATGCAGGATGAAAAACCTGAGTTTCCAGGATTAGATCAGCTAACTTGCCTTCAATTGAAAAAAAAACCCATATAACGATTCCTCCTGTCATGACAAGAATCGAACTTAGGCGTTTTCCAATTGAAGGATACAATGTACCATCGTTCTTCCAATTGTGCTATGGAGGCTCTTAACCTTTATGAAAAAAGCAAACTGACAAGTTTCGTTAGTTATGTGGGCAGTATGTGGGAAAAATCACAGCCAACAAGTGGCTTGGGTAGGACTGGTTATAGACCTAAAAATGGACTGCTGTATTTATTTATATCATGGGCATATCAGAAATAAGGGAGATTAAAGGGATTCACTGATCAAATTAATTTGTCTCAGAATCATTGGAATAAGTGAAACATGGTTGAATAAAGATGATATCTTAACAGAAATAGAAATGGTTAGAAATAGTTTTTCGTGAAGACAGAAAGGACAAGAAGGGGGCGGGGTACTGTTGATGATAGCAGGAGAATTATGTTCATATAAGGTAGACATGAAAGAGGAAAATAGTGGCAGTGGTTTTGAGGCAGCATAGTGTGCAGTGGAGGTTGACAGGAAAACATATTTAGTTGGATGTTGCTGTAGGCCAGGGAATGTGGAGGATGGTGATGAAGAAAAGTATAAACAACTTGGATTAGTGAACAAAGGAAGGGTAATTATTAAGAGTGATTTTAATTATGACAGTATAGATTGGAATGAAGAGATAGCATTTGCGAGTAAAAAAAAATTAATTTCTCAACTTTTTGTTAGAGACGACTCTCTCAGGCTGTATGGAAAGGAGGCATATGAAGATCTTCATTATTTCATCAGAGGATGAAATTTTGAATGGGATATCACACTACCCTCCAGTATTTGGTGAGAGTGATTATGAAATAGTCACTTGAGTTGTGGCTAACCATATGAAGACTTCTGTGAGGAAAGTATATATGTGGAAGTAGAAGACTAGTGATTACGACAAACTTAGGAGACATCTTGGAACTATAGCATGGAATGAGGAGTTGAGCAGTAAGGAAATAAATGCTATTTGAGAACTGACAAAGAAATACAAAATAACATCAATGTGTGAATGTATTTGGAAGGTCAAAAGACTGACTAACATAGGTATATTAAATGGATGAATGAGGAGAGTGAGCATGAAATCTGGAAGAAGAAGAAAGAAATTTTAGAGGCAGCACAAGATGAATAATGGTAACAATCAGTTACACAATGAATAAAAGAGCAGACCAGGAAAGTGACTCCTTTGGTAAATGTGCAGTATGAGCATAAATTCACAAATCAGGTGGAAAAAAAACAGTTAGAGTTTTTTTTTCCATATGTGGCGAGTAGAAAGAAGAATGAGTATGGTAAGATGATGCAAATGAATAAAAGTGAGAGATTGGTAACATCTGTAGACAACTTAGTTGAGGTATTCAATGAGCAGTCCATATGGATGTTTCATCCTTAGTGTGAAATCAGATGCTCAAGTATAGTAAATGAAATGAGAGAAGACTTAATGGTAAGGAAACAAGCAGTATATATATTTGGGAGTTAAGTAAGCTAGATGTCATTGCCTTACTTTCATCTAGCTTACTTAACTCCCAAATATATATACTGCATGGTAAGTGATATATCACTTACCATGACATGTTATGGTAAGTGACATCTTACCATAACATGTCACTACACGTTTTAAGGGAATGTTCCAAGGAATTAGCATCTTGTCCTACATGTTTAACAAGTTCTTGAAACAGATTATGTCCCAAAGGAGTGAAAGGAAAACAAAATCATTTCCCTTCATGTTTCCCTAATGAGTCATGAAGGTGGTGATAAGGCTAAGGCAACAAAATTATAGGCTGATCTGTATATCTGTGATTTAGGTTTAGGAGAGGTTGTTGAGAGATAAGATGCAAAAGTGGGTTGATAACAGTAGTATTCTTTTGTGCTTGTGAGCATAGGTTTGTTAAAAGGACTTTGTGTTTTACAAATTTGTTTATATACTATAACAAGGTTGCAAATGTATTAAACAAGGGTGATGTATATACAGTGGTATAATTAGATTTGCAGATGCTTCTGATAGATTGCCACACCACAGGTTGGTTGGTAACTACACTAAAGTCAATGGTATTCAATGATAGACTAATAAGTTGGATAGGTGACTGGCTCTCAAATAGGTATTGGCAAGTTGTGTATGGGAGGAGGGAGCACACTACCTTGAAAAAGGCAAGTCACTAGTGGCATGCCACAGGGGTCTGTTTTGTTACCATTGTTATTTAATCGATATATTAATGATATTGGGATGGTTTGACTGGAGACATACAACTGTTTGTAGATTATACTAAACCGCAGAGAGTGATGGGAATCAAACAGATGTTGTGGACTTACAGAAGGACTTGAATAAATTGTATGAGTTGACAACAGTATGGAATTGAAAATTCAATGTCGAAAAGTAAGGTTCTGAAAATTGGTAGGTAGCAATGGAATGCCCAAGCATTTCACTTGGCAGGGAAATTTTGGAGAAAGTTGAGGATATAAGAAATTTGGTAGGCTGCAATGGGATGGGGATGGAAGGGGTGGTGAAGCGTAATACATAGCCTCTCCCACTCAAATGCCAACCTCACCTTCTCATGGTCCATCCTGTTCTAAATGTACAAACAAGGCATTGTTGACCGAGTATGGGCAGTATAACCCAACATCCTAACAGAGTAAATGCTGTTAGATCTGTTTGTCCAGGTCCCCATTGCAGGTTACTAGCCTGTCACTGGGTAAGTCCAGCAGCCTTCCTGCTGGACTTACCCAGTGACAGGCTAGTAACCTGCAATGGGGAAATTCAATATACTTTCAAGTCTCATGCAAAGAAAAGCCAGACAAATTATCAGGGAAAAGACCACAATTCAGGAAAAGGTAAACGAAATTGGTAAAAGGAACACATAACGAAGATTGCAACATGGAATGTGAGAAGCATTGCATATAAAGAGGAAGCACTTGATAAACAACATCAAGCTAACATAAAGATATCTATAGTAACAGAAAAAAAAGAAAAAAAAAAGGTACAAAAGAAACAACTGTATACAAATCTACAGTGGGTAAAAAAAGAAGAAAGAGCAAAAGCAGGTATAACGATTATGGTACATAAATCTCTAAAGAACAATATTGTATATGCAGAGAATTTGAGTGTGTTTAAAGCACGGTATGATGAGCTGTGTGTTTGATAAAAGGACCTCCTAGATGAGTCTTTGACTCCACGGGGTCTTGGGTAATAATAATAATAATAATAAAACTATTTGAATGAAACACTAACAGAAATTAGGCACAAGACATTATGGTGCATATGCACCAGAAGAGGGAAAAGAAGAAGACGGTAATATACTTTATAAAGAACTACAGAATGCCATTGATAAAACAAACAAACCTGACTGTTTACTACTAGCAGGAGATTTAAATGCCAGAATAGGTTATGCCCTTGACCTTATTATTTAATGAAAGTTTTGCAGTGGATAGGGTTCCTAAGGAGTGGAAAGAGGACAAAATAGTACCACTCCACAGGCATAGTTCTAAGACAGGAGTTTCCAACTATAGGCCAGTCTGTATAACTGTAGTTGTGGTCAAGGTGTTGGAGAGATTGATAAGGAATAGAATACAGAATTGGGTTGATGGACATGGCATTCTTTATGAAGGTCACCATGGATTTATAATGGGTAGGTCCTATTTCAGTATACTTACATTTTATGATAAGGTGATGAGTGTTAGATAAAGGAGAGTCACATACAGTGATATTCTTAGACTTTGCAAAAGTGTTTGATAGATTACCACATGATAAGTTGGTGTACACGCTGCAGAGGATGGGAATGGACAGTATATTGTTTAGATGAATCCAAGATTGGCTCTCTGAATGATACCAGCAGTATCTCAAGAAAAGAGGGAAACCTTTGGTTGTCCCAGGGTTGTGTTCTTGGGCTCCTGCTGTTTAGTTTGTAAATGATATATCATGTGGACTGACTGGGGATCTTCAGCTATTTGCTGATGATGATGCAAAGTTGGGAAGAATTATAAGTAGCACTGCTGATGCTGAATCCCTTCAGGATGATTTAAATAGACTTTTTACTTGGACAAAAGAGTGGGGTTGTAGTTTTAATATCAATAAGTGCAAGGTTGTGCATTTTGGAATGCACAAATATAAGGCTAAGGCTATGTACTATATTGATGGCATACTGCAGGCAGTGGATGAGATTAGAGATTTAGGAGTGATGGTAGACAGTAGACTGAAGTTTAGACGGCATATTGCTTGGGTTGCACATTGTAGTGCTGCTATGATAAGAAGTACTCTAACATGTTAGAATAAGAAAGTGGTTGTGCCACTGTATAAGGCACTGGTCAAACCACACTTGGACTATTATGCTCTGATTAGGTCACCTGGTTTTTCAATCTGATGTCGAGACATTGGAGAGGGTCCAGAGACAAGTGATTAAGACAATATCAGGAGTTTGGAATCCTGGCTATGGAGAGAGGTTGAAGAGATGTGGCTTGCAGTTTGTTGGATAGGAGGAAGAGAGATGATATGATATGATAGATGTTTAAGTTAGTGAGAGGATTTTATCAGATTAATCCAGAGGAGGATTATAAAAAGAGTAGAAGGGAAGAACCAGAGGTCATTCCTGGAAGTTATGTAAAAGTGTGGTGAAGAAGAGTGTGAGGAGTAGATCTTTTACATGGAGAATTGTCGGTGAATGGAATGCATTACCAGAATGTGCTGTTAATGCAAGGAGTGTTAAGGACTTTAAGATTCTATTTTTTTAAGACTTTAAGATTTAAAGAAAGGGGTGACCTGCAGGCACACGAACGGTATAAAGTACAGGCCAGAAGGGTAACGAGTGTGGTAAAAACAGCAAAAGCCGATTATGAAAGGAAACTAGCTATGCAAGCAAAAGAGAATCCCAAACAGTTCTTTCAATATGCTGCAAGCAAGAAAAAAACTGTACATGGCAAAATGATTTTAAGGAATGACGATGGTAAAGAGTTCACTGAACCAGTCAATATAGTGGAGTTACTGAGCGCGCACTTTGCAAAAGTATATCATCCAGGTGGTGACGTTGAAAAAATGAAGGAACCATTAGTTTATACGGGAATTGTGATGAATGAAGTGGAGGTGAATAGTCTATTACAGAACATTAATGTGAATACATCTGTGGGATTGGATGGTATACCGGCACGGGTCTTGCATGAAGCGGCTCATGAATTATCAGTGCCCTTGACCATGTTGTTTAATCTGAGTCTCGGGTCTGGCTTAGTCCCGAAGGCGTGGAAAGAGGGGAAAATAGTTTCACTGCATAAAGGAGGATCCTAGACTATGGTTGCAAATTACCGACCGATCAGCATATCAGGAGTCGTTGTCAAGGTCTTGGAGAAAGTAGTCAAGGGAAAAATACAGGAATGGATTGATGAAAATGAGATACTGTACAGAGGACAGCATGGCTTTGTGAAGGGTAGATCATGCCTCAGTAACTTGCTCAAGTTTTATAACAAGGTGACGGCTGAACTGGATAAGGGAAATGAGTTTACAGTGATACTGCTGGGCCTGGCAAAGGCGTTTGACAGGATACCACATGGAATTCTAATCCGTAAACTACAACATATGGGAATGGATATAGGGTTGGGGTGAAATGGACAGCTGGGTGGTTGATGGAGAGATATCAAAGAGTAGTTTATTCAGGAGTAGAGTCCAAAAGACGGCCTGTGACTAGTGGTGTGCCACAGGGTTCTGTTCTTGGACCACTGCTGTTTAATCTGTTCATTAACGATATAGGGAAGGGTCTAAGTGGGACAGTTCATTTGTTCGCTGATGATGCAAAGTTGGGTAGGGCGATAGTGAACGCAGAAGATGTCAAAGTCTTGCAAGATGACATAGATAGATTGGAGTTCTGGACTAAGGAGAATGGATGTCAATTTAATGTGACAAAATGTAAGGTTATGCATTTCGGAGTGAAAAGATTAGCAGCAGTATACCACATTGGTGGAACTGTACTCCAAGAGATTGATGAGGCCAGGGATTTGGGAGTGTTGGTGGATAGGGAGATGAAGTTTAGGGGGCACATTGCGAAAGTAGCTAAATCAGCTCATCAACTCACTTGGTTGTTGAAAAATACCTTGACGAGCAGAGAAAAGCAAGTTATTGTACCTCTGTACCGAGCTCTGATAAGACCTCATCTCGACTACTGTGCCCAGATTTGGTCACCTCGGTTCCTTCTTGATGGGGAGGAGGTGGAGAGGATTCAGAGGCGAGTGACTAAGATGATAGCAGGTCTATGGAATGAACCATATGAGAACAGGTTGAAGATTTGTGGGTTGCAGAAACTAGTTGATAGGCGGAAAAGGGGAGATATGATTGAGACATTCAAATTGCCAAAAGGATTCTATAGGATTAATTCAGATGATAGTTTTGAGATCAGGACTGGTGGTGGGAGAACTAGGGGATACCCATGGAAGCTGGGCAAGAGCGTGGTTAGCAGGGGTGTTAGAACTGGGTTCTTTACTTTTAGAGTGGTAAATGTGCGGAATAAGCTGCCAGAGTCTGTTGTGGGTGCTATGACAGGGAGCGAGTTCAAGGCAAGGTATGATAGATACTGTGAGAATGTTGAACAGTTGTGTGAACATGATGTTTAGGGCCTCCCTCGATGAGTCTAAGGACTCCTGGAGTAGCCCGTAGTAATAATAATAATATGATAAATATGTTGTCAGTTGAATGAACCTCCCATGATGAGTCTGTCGACTCCATGGAGGGTGTAATAATAATAATCTATCCTATCCTATTACCGTGTTGGCATTCGGAACCAAAATCCCACGAAATAGATTGGTTATTCCTGGAGGTGTCCTATGCTGTAGAAGCGTTATGTTCTCAAGGCCAGTTTGCCTGCTTGCAGGAGGAAAAACCTCAGATAAACTGGGGAGAAAACCGTGCAGTCCATTCCCAAGACTGGTTAACTTGGCTATGTCTGAGAAAGATACTAAACTCGTGATGTTAGCGATGGGATTCAAACCCGGGGCACTTCTTTCCCAGGCATGTGGTTGCGAAACGCGCAGCCACTCGGCTAACCGCACAGACCAATAATAATAATAATAGGAAATTAAAAAAAAATACAAAACAAACATAGGTAAATTTGGTGAAGTTACATGTAATCAAAATGGCCACAGACTGCGAGATTTTGTCATTTATCATAATATGAGAATAATGAATTCAGTGTTTAAACACAAGGAAATACATAAATATACTTGGTCAGCCAGAGGATGCAAATCAGTAATTTACTGCGTTATCGCAAATTTTAAATTAGCAGAGTTAATTTTAGACATAAGAGTATGTCGAGCCTTTGAATTAAACTCTGATCGTTATATGGCAGTGGTGTTCAACCTTTTTTACAATGCGAGCTACTTTTCTATAAAACGTAATTCGGCGATCTACTCTCTTATATATAAGTTATTCGGTGATCTATTATCTTTATATAGATCACGTTCCCCCAACCTGATATCTGATTATGCACAAATAAACAACTAAAAAAAAATACACAACTAAAAACTTTGTGTATTTAAAAATTTATTTATCTCTTTTAATTATTTTAATACAACAAAAAAAAAACATATATTGGAATAAAATATTTATTTCTGTATTTTGGAAAACAAAAGTTAGAAAAAACAACAGATTGATTACAAACTCACAAGATACAGGAAATGCTGGTTGATTAAAAAAAAAAAAAAAAAGTTAATGTGAAATTTGGCATTGTTTGAACCTCCCAATATTTTCATAGTCAAGTTGATATTAAGAAGTGGCCAATCACAGACAATCATCCAAATGATCATTTGTAATTTGGTTTCTTAATTGATTTTTTATGACGGTCATATTTGAAAAAGGTGAATCCAACAAGTATGTCGATCCAAAACACAACAGAATTTTTTGCGCAATATCAGTTAATATTGGGAATTTTTCATGTGCATACTTCCAAATGACTTCATTGTTTATCGATTTTAAATGTAAACTATTCCGATTGTTTATCGATTTTAAATGTAAACTATTCCGATTGTTTATCGATTTTAAATGTAAACTATTCCGATTGTTTATCGATTTTAAATGTAAACTATTCCGATTGTTTATTATCTCAAGTTCTACTTCAGTTTGATTTATATCAAACAGCCCACTAATTTTATTTGAAAGTTCTGTGATGTTCAAGTTTTCTTGAAATGGATTATTGATAAAAGATACAATCTTTTCAGTTTTATTAAAATCTTTAAATCTTGAATTTATTTCTTCCTCAACTAATTCTATTTCACGAATAAATTCTCTTAAATCATAGCGAACATTTCTTGATTTTGTTCAAAAAATTTTAATAAATACTGGAGTTGTCTAAGTTCTTGGTCATTTATATTTTTCTTTAATAAAAGTAAGTATTGTTGGAAAGTTTTTATTGAACTTAACATGTCAATTAAATTTTTATCTCTACCTTGCAACTTTAAATTTAAATTGCTTAATTTCATACAGAAATCTACTAAAAATGATAAGTATAACAACCATCTTTTATCACTCAATTGTGGATAAATATCTCCTTTTTCATCAAGAAAAATTTTTATATAGTTAATTAGTTAGTTTTATATAGTTAATTGAGAAGTGGCGCTAGCGTCGCCGTAGCACGTGGCGGTGAATTTGAGCTGTGCAGAAGAAAGTGATTTTTAATCGGTGAATAGTCCGTTTTTTTCCCGTTTTTATACGTTTTTGAGTGCTGAATTGTTTCTCTGAATACGAGTGTACTTCAGTGGTTGTTTTTCGGAAGTTAGTTGCTGTCGCGATATAATATATGTTGGTACCGTCAGAATCGAACGCGTAACGGTGGAAGACAAAACGAAGCTAAGTTACTTTGTATTTAGTTATATTTCATTTTATTTAATTATATTAGTACTTAAATGTTCTGATGTTTGTACTTTTTTCCCCTCTTATTTATTAATTGAATAATTATTAAGGATTACGCTACTCGGCAGTAAGGAATGATGGTGGATTCAGCAGCAGTCGCAAGTGACGTAACGCCAAGTCCTCCGCCATTTAAGAACTCGATTATTAGCAATATCATAAGAGACTTTGTGGCATGCAGTACTTGCGGCATGTATGCTTCTAAGGAATTACATATGTGGTTTGTTAAAGAGAGTGGAGAGCGTATGTGCGCAAAATGCAGGCAGTTGGAGGAAATAACTACATTAGATATATCGATATCCGACTTTGTTGCTCCAGGAACGGAGAATGAATGTAGGAAGACGAGTAGTATGATAGGAGAGAATGAGAAAATAATGGTTGATAGTGTGGAAGGTGTGAGTGACTGTGGAAGTTTAGGAGATGGTTTTGTTTGGGAGAGTGAATTTAGATTAAGAGTGACTGACCTGCAGCGGGAGATAGATGAGTTGAAAGAGGAGGTGGAATGTCTAGTGAATGAGAGCAGAAGTATGAAAGATAAGATTAGGAGAATGGAAGAGATGAATGCAAGGCAAATCAGAGTAGGAGAGAGAGAGACTTTAAGGAGTATGAGTGAGAGGTATGGGGGTGCTAGAAGAGGAGAGATTGGAAACAGTAGAAGAGAAGGAATGAGAGAGAGGTATGGGAATGCTAGCAGACGAGAGGATGAAAACAGTAGGAGAGACGGAATGAGAGAGAGATATGGAAGTGCTAGAAGAGGAGAGAATGGAAACGGTAGGAGAGATGGAATGAGAGAGAGGTATGGGAATGCTAGAAGACGAGCGGATGGAAACACTAGTAGGAGAGACAGAATGAGAGAGGGATATGGAAGTGCTAGAAGTGGAGAAAATGGAAACAGTAGGAGAGAGGGAATGAGAGAGATGTATGGGAGTGCTAGAAGAGGAGAGAATGGAAACAGTAGAAGAGAGAGGTATGGGAATGAAAGAAGAGGAGAGAATGGAAACAATAGGAGCGATGGAATGGGAAGAGGTATAATGTATGGTGACTCAATGATCCGTGGTGTTCAGGATAGGATGCGTGAGGAGTGTTTGCCAGGAGGAACAATAGAAAGGGTGGCTATGGCAATTAAGAGAAGTGAAAGGGTGGATGAGATGATTGTGATGGTAGGAACGAATGACTTGAGTGGTAATGTAAGTCGGGCAGCGAGAGATATGAGATTTTTGCTTGAGACTGTACGGAAGAAGACAGAGAGAGGAAAAATAGTGTGCGTGTTGCCTAGGTATGATAATGATGAGCTGAGCAGAAGAGCGGTGATATTGAATGGCATAATAGCGAGAATGTGTGACAAGAGAGGACTGGTATATGTGGATGCTTGGAGTGCGTTTGAGGAAAGAGAGGAGTTGTTTGCGAGAGACCGTTTGCATTTGAATGAGGAAGGACGTAGGCATCTGGAGAGATTGCTGTTCTGAACGAGTCAGTGTGTCCCAGGGAGGATGATAGCAGGGGTGGCCTCTTGTGGGAATGGATACTTGGGAGAAGGGAGACAATGTCAGGTAAGACTGAGCCCAGTGGAGTCTAGAAGGGATAATGCTGGGTATAGAAACAATGGCATTTATATGCTGTATACTAATGCCAGGAGTATCCGGAATAAGGGAGAGGAATTGGTGGCGCAGATAGCATCAGCCTGGCCAAAAATTATTGCGATCACTGAGACGTGGTTGACAGAATTGGATATAAAAACAGGAATAGAAGTCACTGGGTATAGCATTTTTCGCCAGGATAGGAGGGGAAAGCGTGGTGGTGGGGTGCTGCTTATGATAAGTGATGACCTATGCCCTCTAAGAGTGGAGAATTTGGAAGGTAGTGAGACAAATGATTTTGAGAGCTTATGGTGTGAGGTAGAGGTAGGCAAGACAGGATATTTAGTGGGGTGTTGCTACAGACCCAGGAGCACAGAGGATGGGGACCAGGAGATGTTTAGACAGCTAAGTTTGGCAAGTGCAAGAAGAATGATTGTTATGGGAGATTTTAACTTCAGTAGTATAAATTGGAGAGAGGAAGATGCATGTAACAATAGGGGAATGGAATTTCTAGAATTCTTGAGGGACAAATGTCTTAGGCAACATGCAACAGAGGGAACAAGAGGTTCAAAAATTTTGGATTTGGTTATAGCATCAGAAGAGTTGATAATAACTGAGTTGACGTCTCTCCCACCAGTTGGAGAGAGTGACCATATGGTTTTGACTTGGAAAATGAATAGACATGCAGGAGTATCAAAGAGACGGGAACTTATGTGGAATTATAAGGCAGGTGATTATAATAGTCTTAGACGTCAACTTCGGGAAGTTTCATGGAGGGAGGAATTGGAAGGCCGGGATATCACCAGTGCGTGGGAAATTGTGAAAGAATATTTGTTATCAGCAATGGTAAGCTGTATACCACGAGTGAAGAAGAGGGCGCAATTTGGAGTAAAGTGGATGACAAACAATATTAAACAGGAATTGCATGCGAAAAAGAGGCTATGGAAGAGATATAAGGAGACAGGTGAAGAGATGCATGAGGAATATAAGACACAGGCCAGAAGAGTGACTCGTGTGGTAAGGAAAGCGAAACTGGAATTTGAGAGGAGATTGGCCCTAAGATCCAAAGAAAATCCTAGGGAATTTTTTAGCTATGTGGCCAGTAGGAGGAGAAATGACTGTGGAAGAATGATATTGTGGGATAAAAATGGGAATAGAGTGACTGATGCAGAGGACATAGTGGAATTGTTCAATGAACACTTTATTGGAGTATTTCATCCTAGAGTCAGTTTTAATGCTAGAGGGATAGGACTGGTACGAGGTCTGGAGGTACAGGAGGAGAGTGTGTTTCAGATACTGAGTACTCTGGATGTCAGTAAAGCTGTGGGACTGGATGGTATTTCGCCACGAGTTTTGAGAGAATGTGCTAGGGAATTGACAATACCTTTAACGTGGCTTTTCAATGAAAGTCTGGCTTTGGCAAAGGTGCCCAGGGAATGGAAGGAAGGTAAGATAGTGCCATTGCATAAGGGTGGTAACAGACTGGAAGTGTCTAATTATAGGCCAGTCTGTGTGTCATCAGTAGTTGTTAAGATCTTGGAGAAAGTAGTGAGGGACCGTGTACAGCATTGGGCAGATGAGGGTAATGTTATCTGTGAGAATCAACATGGATTTGTGAAAGGACGCTCTTGTTTTAGCAATATGCTAGCCTTTTATAATAAAGTTACAAGAGCATTAGATGAGGGAAAGGCATATACTGCAATTTTCTTAGACTTGGCGAAGGCATTTGACAGGGTGCCACATGATAAGCTGATATTTAAGTTGCAGCACATGGGTCTGGATGTCAGATTGGTCAACTGGATTCAGGATTGGCTGTCTGATAGGTATCAGAGAGTTGTGTATGGTGGAGCAGTTTCCAGGAGGCAGAGGGTTACAAGTGGGGTCCCACAGGGCTCAGTACTAGGACCTATATTGTTTAACCTTTATATCAATGACATAGCCAGTGGATTGCAGGGGGATATTCAGTTGTTTGCGGATGATGCGAAGCTTGGAAGGATTATTAGTAATAGTGCAGATGTGGTAGCCCTGCAAGAGGATTTAAATAAGCTAGATAGATGGGCAAATGAATGGGGGTGTCAGTTTAATGCAGCAAAATGTAAGGTCTTGAGGTTTGGGAAACATCGATGGGATGCTGCATACTCTATGGGAGGAGTTATACTGGAGGAAGTAGGGGAGACAAGAGATCTGGGGTTGATGATTGATAGAAACCTGAAGTTTAGGGGACATATTGCAAAGGTGGTGAAGGTAACACAGAGGATTGCTGCTATTATGAGAAGGACACTGACCTGCAGAGATAAGAGGGTTATCATTCCGTTGTATAAGTCTCTGATCAGACCACACTTGGACTATTGTTCTCAGATTTGGTCCCCAGGATTTGAAGGGGATAAATTAACCGTGGAAAGGATACAAAGACGGATGACAAAGATGGTTTCAGGGCTGTACAAGGATAGTTATGAGGATCGGCTGAGAGAATGTGGACTGCAGAGTTTGGTGGATAGAAGAAGGAGAGGTGATATGATTGAGACTTTTAAACTGTTGAGAGGTGGTTACAGGGTTGACACTGGGGAGTTCTTTCGCTTGGTTGATCAGCGGGAACGAGTGATGACAAGAGGCCATCCCTGGAAGTTACGAAAGGAAACTGTGAGCAAGAGGGTAAGGAGTGGTTTCTTTGTGTGGAGGGTGGTTGAGCCGTGGAATGCATTGCCTGATGGAGTGGTGGGAGCGAGAACGGTCAGTGGGTTTAAGGAGTGGTATGATAAACTTTGTGTTTCTCAGGGGGGGACTTCCCCTCGATGAGTCTTGACAGACTTTATGTCTTAGAAAGGACCTCCCTCGATGAGTCTTTTGACTCCTTGGAGGCCTGAATAATAATAATAATAATAATAATACAAGAAATCTTTCTAAAAATTGACTTCTGCTGAGCCAGCGAACATTATTTTACAACAGAAGTTCCCAATCATGATCTGCCTGTAATTTAAATAACCCCCGTTGCAGGGCTTTTCCTCGAACAGAATTTACAATTTTAAATGTAATATCCAAAACATCTTTTGTGTTTAATCTTTTACTACACAGTACTTGTTGGTGAATAATACAGTGGTACATTAAAAAATCTGGATATTTGTCATCGTTTTTACATAATGAAGTGAAGCCTGATTAATTACCTATCATTGCAGGAGCACCATCAGTAGTAATAGACACAAGTTTAAAAAGCGGAAGTTTATGTTCTTTCACAAATTCATCAAATGCCAAAAAAATGTCTTCTCCCCTAGTCCTTCCCAATGATGTTATAATTTTCAAAAGTTCTTCTTTACTTGAATAATCTTGAAATACCATGCGAATAAATACCATTAACTGAGCAATATCAGTGAAGTCGTTTGATTCATCAAATTGTAATGAAAATGCAACACACTGGTGAATGTCCGACATTAACCTGGCCTGTAATAGAGGTGGATCGAGCACTCATCACTCCTTGTCTCAGTATCTCTCATAATACAAAGCACATCTCCTTGCGGACATGTATACACTGCTATGCATTAAGGGAAGGGCCACTACTCAGACCGGTTTCAACCTTTATTGAGGTCTCGTCAGTGGGAGGCGGATCCAATCGTAACACCTATAGGAGTTGCCAACAGGTGTATCATCCTTATTATTGAATTACTCTGGAGTTAGAGAAAGCTGTTGGAAGTTTATTTTTCACTTGGTTAGACTATAATAAATTTAGTTTAATCATTATCCAAGTGTAAGCAAACAAAGTTTGCACCTGAAAATATTTTCAGGACTGGGGTAAGGTTGTGCAACACCAGGCAACTTCAAGCAAAGGTGGACCTAGCTCTCATCACTCCTTGACATTATGAGAGATACTGCAAAGTACATCTCCTTGTGGACATGTATACTGCTACTATGCATTAAGGGAAGGGTGACTACCCAGACTGGTTTCAATCTTTATTGAGGTCTCGTCAGTGGGAGGCAGAGATACTAAGGCAGAAGCAATAGGAGAGGTCATATTTACCTATAGGAGTTGCCAACAGGTGTACCACCTTATTATTTAATTACTCTGGATTTAGAGAAAGATGTTGGAAGTTTATTTTTGGTTAAACTATAATATATTTAGTTTAATCCTTTATCCAAGTATAAGCAAACAAAGTTTGCGCCTGAAAATATCTTCAGGACTGGGGTAAGGTAGTGCAACTCCAAGCAAAGGTGGACCGAGCTCTCATCACTCCGTGTCTCAGTATCTCCCATAATGCAAAGCACATCTCCTTGTGGACATGTATACTGCTACTATGCATTAAGGGAAGGGCCACTACCCAGACCGGTTTCAACCTTGATTGAGGTCTTGTCAGTGGGATGCAGCCCCAACCATGGAGATACTAAGGCAGAAGCAATAGGAGAGGTCATATTTACCTACAGGAGTTGCCAACAGGTGTACCACCTTATTATTGAATTACTCTGGATTTAGAAAAAGATGTTGGAAGTTTATTTTTCACTTGGTTACACCATAATAAATTTAGTTTAAATCTTTATCCAAGTGTAAACAAACAAAGTTTGCACCTGAAAATATCTTCAGGACTGGGGTAAGGTAGTGTAACATTAGGCAACTCCGAGCAAAGGTGGACTGAGCTCTCATCACTCCTTGTCTCAGTATCTCCCAAGACTATAATAAATTTAGTTTAATCCTTTATCCAAGTGTAAGCAAACAAAGTTTGCACCTGAGAATATCTTCAGGACTGGGGTAAGGTAGTGCAACACCAGGCAACTCTGAGCATTATAGTTTAACCAAGTGAAAAATAAACTTCCAACATCTTTCTCTAAATCCAGAATAATTCAATAATAAGGTGGTACAGCTGTTGGCAACTCCTATAGGTAAATATGACCTCTCCTATTGCTTCTGCCTTAGTATCTCCAAGACTGGGTCTGCCTCCCACTGACGAGACCTCAATAAAGGTTGAAACCAGTCTGGGTAGTGGTCCTTCCCTTAAGGCATAGCAGTATACATGTCCGCAAGGAGATGTGCTTTACATTAGTGGAGATACTGAGACAAGGAGTGATGACAGCTTGGTCCACCTTTGCTCGGAGTTGCCTGGTGTTGCACTACCTTACCCCAGTCCTGAAGATATTTTCAGGCGCAAACTTTGTTTGCTTACACTTAGATAAAGAATTAAACTAAATTTATTATAGTCTAACCAAGTGAAAAATAAACTTCCAATAACCTGGCCTGGAAACTTTTCTCCAGCAATTGGAACTCTTCCTTTCGGCAATTTGGAACTTTGACTGTGGCCTAGAAGTAGTCTCTCTCTCTAGCGACGTCTCAAACCGAGAAGCTCCTTTCTGGAAGCGGGAAACTCCTCTCTCAAGCAATGTGGATCCGAGCAGTTTCTCTGACAGTGACTCTGGACCAGGTGGCCTCCTCTCTGATAGCAATTCTGGAACCAGGACCCCTTCTGCTTGCTTCAGTCCATTTTTAATAGGCCTCCTCTGAGACCTCACATGAAGTTTGGCAACCCCCAAAGAATCGGTATGAGTCTTTCATCTTAAGTTTCAAGTTCGGCATGCCTTTTGTTTTCCTCTGCTTTCTTTTGATTGTAAGTTGCTGGCCATCGGAAAGTTGTTTGAACTCTTTCTGACTGACTTTGGAGATGTTTACACTTAGAGCCTTTCTCCTACATACAAGTTTCAATAACAATCTTTCCAATGCCGCCATGTACAGTTTTGGCAACAAAAACATTGCCTTTGTTTTTAACACTCTAACATATTCTTATTAAAGCAGTATATACAGTTAGCTTCAAAAGAGTTATTTACAAAAAACATCTAATACAAACTATACCAAGACAAACAAAGTTTATTTTTTTACGATATTCACATAGGACTTAACCTAAGTAAAAAAATCAATGTAATATGCTTTGGAATATTTAATATTAAACTACAATCGAGTTTTTACACTTTGCTTATAATCGTATTCACTCTGCTCACTGTTTGACTTCCACTGATCCAAATTAATTCATTTACCCGGACTTATAAGAAAATTACTGATTGACAATTTTAACGAAAAATAAATAAACAATAGCAATACACTTAAAGTGAATTAAAAATAATACAAAATAATGATAAATAAAATATTATGTTTTCAGTTTTAATTAAATTTGTAAGTACGGAGGAATACACAAGAGATAGACCAAAAATCGCTCCGCAATCGATGGGTTGAACACCCCTGTTATATGGTATCAGCAAAAATTCAGTTTTAAACCAAGTGGCTAAAAATACATAAAATTGAAAATTCTTATCAACCTGGTTACAAAATTTCTTCATTATAGGATCCTTAGGTTATTCAACAATATCAAAAATGCACAAACTTAAAAACTGAAACCACACATCAATCAAGTGACATAGAATTGGAATGGGAAAATTTTGAACAAATTCTCACAAAAGCAGCAACAGAAAGCTTAGGAATAATGCACAAATGGATTAGAAAAAGAGGACTATGAGACTTGAACAAAGAAAAAGAAAATATAATAAAAACAACAAAAAAGGACAGTTACCAGAAATGACTAAATTCGAAAACAATAGAAGCAGAAATAGAGTATAAAAGAAATAGTGCAATTGCAAAACAAGAAGTAAGGAAAAAACATAGAGAAAGATGGAACAATTTTGTAATTGCACTAGAAACAGATATATTTAAGCCACAACTCAAAACTTATAAAGTAATAAAATACATGAATAAAGAAATAAAAGAAAAGATAAAAATAAAATAATAGATTTAGAAAAATGGTGACCTATTTCCAAAATCTCTCCCCAGATTAGAACAATGAAATAAAATATTATTAAACAAAGAATAACCCACCAGAAAATATCACGATGTGAGAACTAAAAAATACAATAAAGAAGATGAAAAATAGGAAAACACCAGGAGAAGACAATATAAATATAGAACTATACAAAAATGCAGGTGAAAAATTTAATGAAAGACTTCTGAAATTTCTTAATATGGTTTGGATGTCTGGAAAAACTCCTAACTCTTGGAAAAAAGCACTGGTTATCCCAGTCTCTAAAAAGGGAAATAAAGACAATTGCAATAACTATAGGCGAATTAGTATGCTAAATACAGGATATAAAATCGTGGCCAACCAGCTGGCCTGGTTGGCCAAATGGTTAGCATATCCACTCTCCAGCCAAAAGGCTGCAGGTTTGAATCCTCCAGATAATCACAAAAAAAATTTGTGATTATCTGGAAAAATACTAGTGGTGGAAGGTAGATGCCGTTGGTGTAGTTGCGGTTCATTGTAGTTAGTGGAGACAGCTGTAGAGTAAGTGCCCTCCCTCAGTGAGTCTTTGGACTTCCTGGAGATGTCATGCAATAATAGTAATAATAGTAAAATATATGCAGGAATATTAAAAGAGAAGCTAAACAGTGTCGTAGAGGACAAACTACTAGAAGAATAAAATTTTTTTCTGAAAAGGCCGATTCCTGCATAGATCCAGTTTTTACTCTGAAATTATTAATAGAAAAGAGAAGAGAATTTTAAAAAGAAACACATGTGGCCTTTATTGGTTATGAAAATGCCTTTGACAAAATTAGTAGACAAAAATTGTTTAAAATATTAACCGATTTAAATATACCAAACCAATTTTTACAATCCATTCAAGAAATATATACAGGAAATAAAATAGTAGTTAAACTAGAACACATCTCAGAATGGAAAGATATATCGAGGAATATGACAAGGATGTACCCCTCTCACGTCTGCTTTTCAATATATATATAAAAGTAATATTAACAATATAACCCATTTGAACAATATAACCCATTTGGTATACAAATTACCCCGCAAATGAAGATAGATACACTACTATTAGCTACATCAGAAGATGACTTACAAAGATCATTAAAATCATTAAATGATATCTCAAAGCAATATAATATGACAATATCTAAAGAAAAAACAAAAATAATGGCATTCAAAGGAGAAAACACAATAAGAAGTAAAATGGTGATAGATAATAAAAATTCGAACAAGTAAATACTTTCAAATACTTGGGATGTGATTTTCATATGAAGAAGAAAAAGTCATAGACAATAAAATATCAAACTTTGTCAAAGTAAATGACAATAAATAATATATTTAAGCCATCCCTAACACACTAGAATCAGATTATATAATGTCTTGTGAAAACCAACTCTACTACATAGAAGCGAAACATGGATCATAAAAAGGAAAGACGAAAAATGAATTCAAAAGGCAGAAATGAAATTTCTCAGAAAAACAGCTGGATATACCAAGTGGGACCATAAAACAAATGAAGAAATTTTACAGTCCCTGAATATAAAACCAATTAATTACTACATAAGACAGTATAAACAAAAATGGATATAACATTTAAATTGAACAGACTACCAAAAATATTATACAAATATAAAATAAGTGGAAAAAGAAGAATCGGAAGACCAAGAAAGAGATGGCATGAGACCGGAACAAGCCACCTGGCCTAAAATCCATGATAGGAAGAAGAAGCAATAGGATGTTTTAATATTGTTTTAACAATAGGATGTGCTAAGTGTTTCACATGGCAAGGAAATTTTGGAGGAAGTTAAAGTGATAAGAGACTTGGAGTGGTAGTGGACAAGTATTGGAAGTTCAGATGTTGCATTGCACAAGTTGTAAAGACATCACATCAGATCATGTCAATGATGCAGAGGACCTTAACTTGTAGACATAGAGGTTTTGTTTTCATTTTTTAAGGCCTTGATAGAGTCTTGTATAAAATATTGTGCGCAGATTTGATACCTTGGTTTTCATGGTGATGAGGATACATTGAAGAGTGTCCAGAGAAGATCGACTAAGGTCACAACTGGTCTTTGAGATTTGAGGACAGGTTGAGGGGATTCTTTGCAAAACCCTTGTGAATAGGAGGAAGAGAAGGGATATAATTGAGATATTTAAGTTAATAAAGGATTGTTACCAGATTAATGTGGAAGAAATTTTTTATAGAATGGGGGAAAGGGACATGCCTGGAAGTTGAATAAGGAAGATGAGCAGGGGGAATAAATAGCAGGTTCTTTGCTTGGAGAATGGAATGTATTGTCTGACATTGTAGAGAATGTATTGCCTGACAGAGCAAACAGATAGGTGTAGTTTAGGGGACTGGAGAATAATATGTGTTATAGAAATAGAGGAAAAGTGTCAAAATTGAGGTGAATAGCAGGTGGTGTATCAGAGAGTTCTGTTAATAGACCACTGTTATGTAAATTATATGATATATTAAAACTATAAACTATTCATTATATAAATATATTCCATAGTTTGAAGGGTTTTCATCTGTTTGTAGAGGATGGGAAACTGAAGATGTGATGGCCAAAAATTCTGCTGAGAAATCAGTTTTTTTGAGAATGTTAATGAGCATATGGCTTCAATGCTGGTCTGGTTGGCTGATGCTGGAGAGCAGATCGGCCAACCAGCCAAACCTTTGCAACCTGCAGCCTTTTGGCTGCTCTCCAGCCAAAAGGCTGCAGGTTCGAATGGTTGCAAAAGGCTGCAGGTTTGCCATGGGCTTGGATGTTTGTGATTGTCTGTGCAAATACTAGTGGTGGTGGTGGTGGTGGGCAGTAGATGGCATCAATGTAGATGATGCAGTTCGCTGTAGGTGGTGGATTGTGAGGTGGAGACTGAGAGCTGTAGAGTAGGTACCCTCCCTCGATGAGTCCAGACTCCTTGGAGGTGGCATGTAATAATAATAAAATATAATTTTGACAGCCTGGTTGTCCGAGTGGTTAGCGTATCCACTCTCCAGCCAAAATGGCTGTGGGGTTTGTGAAAATACTAGTGGAGATGGAGGATTGTAGAGTAGGTTCCCTCCCTCAATGAGTCTTTGGACCCCTTGGAGGTGTCACTTAATAACAATAATATGAATAAGGATACAAATTCAGTGTTCATAAACACACATTTCACCTTGCCAGAGTTTTACAATTTGGTCAAAGGAAACAGAATGGCTGTATTGATAGAGGAAGGAGATCTTGGTTGATACTAGTGAATGGGACTTAAGTTTGGGACAATGATTCTGGTCACTTAAAGGATTGTAACCATGTTGAAAGGGGCTGATTTGATATTTTCAGGCTGCATTTGGATTATAAAATGCTGATATAGTTTCCTGCATTTTTAGGAAATAAGAAAATACTGTAATTAGTTCTGAAGCAAATAAGTAAGTACCCTATGTGGGAAAAGATGTTTCCGAACACCCCATTCTACAACAGAAATGGAACATTTAAATAGATCACATGTGCCAGAATTCCTCTAAAACTGCGGGTGAACTCCTTACATGTCATACAGTACTATATTTGTCTACTGGTAAGACATGGCCATGCATGTTGAGCTTACTGACTTCCAGCGAGGTGTTATTATAGAGTCCTATATCAACAACTTGTTCATGCGTGTGATTGCAGAAAAATTGCAACACCCATGGTCAGCTGTTCAAGACGTTATTAGTAAATGGAAATGTGAGGGACTTACAACTGACAAGCAACATTCAGGAAGGCTACATAAATTGACGGAAAGAGACAAGAGAGTTCTGAAATGTGTCATCCGTGAGTGGCATCATTTCTCTGCACAGATCATCACAGTCACAGGAGTCAAGGGAGTGAGTGTGCACACGAAGGCCATTCATAAGGAACTGCACAACTTAAATTTCCATGGCTGAGCTGCTGTATTGCAAGCTGTTAATAACTTGTACAAATGTGAGTAAACAACTTGCTTGATACAAATGACATCGTCGATGAATCCTAGACCAGTGGAAACAAGTGGTAATGAGTGACGAATCAAGCTACACTGTTTTTAAATTCAATGGTCATTGCTGGGTGTGGCATATGCCAGGTGAATGGTATTTGCCAGCATATATCATCCCAGCTGTTAAATTTGGTGGTGGCAGTGTCATGGTCTGAGGATGTTTCACATGGTAGGGACTCAGACCATTGGTGGTTGCGAATGGAAATATGAACGCCACGAAGTACTGGGACATTGTAGACAATGCCACACTGTGTACACTTTACCAGTTTTACAGAGATGGGCCATTCTTGTTTCAGCACAATAATGTGCCATGCTGTAAAGCATGCTCCATTTCAACATGGTATGAGGATATGGATGTACAGAATTTGGAGCAGCCAGCTCAAAGCCCCGACCTCAATCCACTCCTATAGAGGCCCTTTGCGACAAACTTGAACGTTAAATTTGAGTTAGAATGACATGTCCAACTTCTGTGTCTGAACTGCCCACTGCTTTACAGGAGGAATGGAAAAATATACCTTCGACTAATTAGCAGCACCTCATTGAAAGTGTGCCAAGGAGAATGCACAATTTAATTGTAGCCAATTACATTGTGCATTTTCCTTGGCACACTTCCAACTACAATTAATTGTGCTGTCTAAACAGTATTACTGTATTCTCTAAACAGTACCAGTGAGCAGACACTATATTGCACTTAGAGTAAGATTGCATCATGATTTTGAGTGTGCGGAGAAATTATTTTCTTGGATATCTTCATGGATTCACTCGTTGTGTTAGCTCTCACTACTCATTTTTCACATAGTACTATTATATTATTATTATTATTATTATTACTATTATTCAGGCCTCCATGGAGTCAAAAAAACTCATCGTGGGAGGTCCTTCCTAAGAAACACAAAGTCTATCGAGATTCATCGAGGGGAGGTCCCCCCTAAGAAACACAAAGTCTATCATACCACTCCTTAAACTCATTGACTGTTCTCACTCTCACCACTCCATCAGGCAATGCATTCCATGATTCAACCACCCTCCAGGCAAAAAAACCACTCCGCACCCTCTTCCTCACAGTTTCCTTTCGTAACTTCCAGGGAAGGCCTCTCGTCATCGCTAATTCCCCAGTGTCAACCCTGTAACCACCTCTCAACAGTTTAAATGTCTCAATTATATCACCTATCCACCAAACTCTACAGTCCACATTCCCTCAGCTGATCCTCATAACTATCATTGTACAGTCCTGAAACTATCTTTGTTATCCACCTTTGTACCCTTTCCACAGTTAATTTATCCTTTTCAAATCCTGGGTACCAAATCTGAGAACAATAGTCCAAGTGTGGTCTGATCAGGGTCTTATACAATGGAATGATAACTGTTTTATCTCTGCAGGTCAGCGTCCTTCTCATTATTGCAGCAATCCTCTGTGTTACCTTCACCACCTTTGTAATAATATATCCCCTAAATTTCAAGTTTCTATCAATCATCAACCGCAGATATCTTGTGACCCCTACTTCCCCCAGTATAGCTCCTCCCATACAGTATGCAGTGTCCCATCAATGTTTCCCAAACCTCAAGACCTTACATTTTGCTGCATTAAATTGACACCCCCATTCATTTGCTCATCTATCTAGCTTATTCAAATCTTCTTGCAGGGCTACCACATCTGCACTATTACTAATAACCCTTCCCAGTTTCTCATCATCCGCAAACAACCGAATATCCCCAAACAACCGAATATCCACTGACAATGTCATTGATATAAAGGTTAAACAATATAGGTCCCAGAACTGAGTCCTGTGGGACCCCACGTAACCCTCTGCTTTCTTGAAACTGCCCCACCATACACAACTCTCTGATACTTATCGGAGAGCCAATCCTGAATCCAGTTGTCTCTGACATCCAGACCCATGTGCTGCAACTTAAATATCAGCTTATCATGTGGCACCCTGTCAAATGCCTTTGCTAAGTCTAAGAAAATCCCTCATCTAATGCTCTTGTAACTTTATCATGAAAGACTAGCATATTGCTAAAACAAGAGCGCCCCCTTCACAAATTCATGTTGACTCTCACAGATAACATTACCCTCATCTGCCCAATGCTGGATACAGTCCTTCACTACTTTCTCCAAGATCTTACTAACTACTGATGACACACAAACTGGCCTATAATTAGACACTTCCAGTCTGCTACCGCCCTTATGCTATGGTGCTATCTTACCTTCCTTCCATTTCATGGGCACCATTCCCACAGCCAGACTTTCATTCCAGGTCAAAGGAATTGTCAGTTCTTTAGCACATTTTCTCAAAACTCGTGATGAAATACCATCCAGTCACACAGCTTTACTGACATCCAGAATACTCTGTATTTGAAATGGACTCTCCTCCTGTACCTCTAAACCTCGAACCTGCCCAAACCCTCTAGCATTAAAACCGACTCCTCCAGGATGAAATACTCCAATAAAGTGTTCATTGAACACTTTATTGGAGTATTTCTATTTCCATTTTTATCCCACAATAGTTTTCTTCCAGTCATTTCTCCTCATACTCTCCACATATCTAAAAAAATTCCCAAGGATTTTCTTTGTATCTTACAGCCAATCTTCTCTCATATTCCAGTTTAGTCTTCCTTACCATACTAGTCACTCTTCTGGCCTGTGTCTTATACTCTTCATGCATCTTCTCTTCATCTGTCTTCTTATATCTCTTCCATAGCCTCTTTTTCGCATGCAATTCCTGTTTAATATTGTTTGTCATCCACTTTACTCCAAATTGTGTCCTCTTGTTAACTCGTGGTATACAACTTACCATTGCGGCTAACAAATATTCTTTCATAATTTCCCATGCACTAATGATATCCCGGCCTTCCAATTCCTCCCTCCATGAAACTTCCCCAAGTTGATGTCTTAGACTATTATAATCACCTGCCGCATAATTCCACATACGTTCCTGTCTGTTTGATACTCCTGCATGTCTATTCATTTTCCAAGTCAAAAAAGTATGGTCACTCTCTCCAACTGGTGGGAGAGATGTCATCTCAGTTATTATCAACTCTTCTGATGCTATAACCAAATCCAAAACTCTTGCACCTCTTGTTCCCTCTACTACATGTTGACTAAGACATTTGTCCCTCAAGAATTCTAGAAAAATTCCATTCCCTTATTGCTACATGCATCTTCCTCTCCCCAGTTTATACTACTGTAGTTAAAATCTCTTGTAACAATCATTCTTGTTGCACTTGCCAAACTCAACTGTCTAAACATTTCCTGGTCCCCACCCTCTGTGCTCCTGGGTCTGTAGCAACACCCTACTAAATATCCTTTCTTGCCCACCTCTACCTCACACCATATGCTTTCAAAATCATTAGTGCCACTGCCTTCCAAAGTCGCCACTCTTAGAGGACATAGGTCATCACTTATCATAAGCAGTACTCCACTACCACGCCTTCCCTTCCTATCCTGCCGAAAAATGCTGTACCCAGCAACTTCTATTCATGTTATTATATCGTCTTCTGTCAACCAGGTCTCAGTGATCCCAGTAAAGTTTAGCCAGGCTGATGCTATCTGCACCACCAATTCCTCTCCCTTATTCCGGATACTCCTGGCATTAGTATAAAGCATATAAATGCCGTTGTTTCTGTACCCAGCATTATCCCCCTCCAGACTACACTGGGCTCAGTGTTAGCTGATGTCATCCCCCTTGTCCCAAGTACCCATTTCCACAAGAGGCCACATCACCCTGTTACCATCCTCCCTGTGACACACTGACTTGTTCAGAACAGCAATCTCTCCAGATGCCGACGTCCTTCCTCATTCAAATGTAAGCAGTCTCTTGCATACAATTCCTCTTTGTCCTCAAATGCACTTCAAGCATCCACATATTCCAGTCCTCTATTGTCACACATTCTAGCTATTATTTCATTCAATATTACTGCTTTTCTGCTCAGCTCGTAGTGATCATACTTAGGCAATGCACACACTATCTTTCCTCTCTGTGTCTTCTTTTGTACCACCTCAAGCAAGAATCTCATATCTCTCGCTGCCCTATTTACACCACCACTCAAGCTATTTGTTCCCACCATCACAATCATCTCATCTACCCTTGCACCTCTCTTAACTGCCAAAGCCACACTTGATCGTTCTTCCTGGCAAACAATCCTCATGCATCCTATCTTGAACACCACAGATTATTGAGTCCCTATACATTATACTTCTTACCATTTCCTCTCTCCTATTGTTTCCATTTTCTCCTCTTCTAGCATTCCCCTCTCTCATTCCCTCTCTTCAAATGTTTCCATTCTCTCCTCTTCTAGCACTCCCATACCTCTCTCTCTCCTACTGTTTCCATTCTCTCCTCTTCTAGTACTCCCACACCCCTCTCTCATTCCCTCTCTTCTACTGTTTCCACATCCAATTCCATTCTCTCCTATCATTCCCCAAACCCCCTCTCTCTCTCTCTCTCTTCTACTCTGATTTGCCTTGCATTTATCTCTTCCATTCTCCTAATCTCATCTTTCATACTTCTCCCAAGACATTCCACCTCCTCTTTTAGCTCCTCTATCTCCCTCTGCAGGTCAGTCACTCTTAATTGACATTCACTCTCCCAAACAAAACCATCTCCTAAACTTTCACAGTCACTCACGCCTTCTACACTATCAACTATTATTTTCTCATTCATATTTTTTTCTTCATTCTCTCCTATCACACTCCTCATCTTCCTGTATTCATTTCCCGTTCCTGGAGCAACAAGGTCAGTTATTTAGATATCTACTGTATTTATTTCCTCCCACTCTCTGCACTTTATGCACCCTCTCCTCTCACAAGCCAGATATCCAATTTCCAAGACGTACTGCATGCCACAAACTCCTTTATTATATTGCTTATAATAGAGTTCTTAAATGGTGGAGGACTTAGCGACACGCCATTTGCGACTGCAGCTGAATCTGCCATTATTCGTTACTGCCGAGGAACTACTAGCCTAATCATTAATTATTCAAAATATTGTTGCTAATTAGTGTCAAAAATAAACGCTAAATAAGTATTAGGGAGTATAAATAAATAAGAAAAGTACAAACAATTACAAGCAAAACAAAACATTAAGTATACTAAATAAAATGAAATAAAACTAAATACAGTAATGAAAACTTAGCTTCGTCTTGTCTTCCACCGTTATGCATCCTACCCCGACTTCTCGGTAACCAAAATACACAATATCATGACGACAACTAACTTCAAAAAACAACCACTTAAGTATACTTGTATTCCAGAGAAACAATTTAGCACTCAAAATCGTAGAAAAACGGACTATTCACCGATTAAAAATCACTTTCTTCAGCACAGCTCAAATTCACTGCCACGTGCTGTGGTGACACTAGAGCCCCACTACTATATATATCTTTGAAATTATTCATTGACAAAATATTCGCAAACATCTCTCGTTACCCTCTCCACTGTAACGATGATGGCATTGAGGATTTTTTTCCCCCTTTTTTGGTATATATACATGGACCAGGTTCAAACCTTATATTTAATTCTTTTAGTTGAAGTCAGAATTATTCCATGTACATCCATTAAATAATTTAATCAATCAAAGCAAATATTTGTCATTAAACTGTAAATTAATAATACTTAATGTAATCTCACACACATTCTTTTAATTCAAACTGTGCAATAAAAAATCAGTTTTTGAAATAAAGTGAAATAAATAAGTTCATAATGAGAAACATAAATGCCTTTAAATACCATCACAGTAATCTATCAATCAACTTATGCTTCAAGCTAAGCTTTCAAGCAAATTTACAACACTGTTAGTTCTCTCAGTGGCCTAAGCAGAGCAGCTAAATAATATCAATAGGGGATTATTAATTTTTTTTCTCACAATCATCCTATCCTTTTTAATGAGAGAGAGAATTTAACAGAAGAAACAAAATAGTTCTCTCATTCAACAGTAGAGAGAATATTCATTAAACAGAAACATTGCTTACATGATGAAATGTGAAGAAATGACTTCTCTTACAAAGTATAATGGAGACACATATAGTAAAATAAATTCTTCTTTTCAAATCGCTAATGGCAGGAATTATCAACAATCACTTTGTTTCTTTGATGAGAGAAATTCCTTTAAAATTACTTTAAAAGTATCAACATATCAGTTAATGTTAAAAGCTGTACATTTCTTACTAAAACTTCCAAACTTCCATTTTATTCCTTAATTTTATGAAAAGTTTTGGTCCATATTATTCCATAACTTCAAAATTTCCATGACTTCTCTCTCTCTCTCACTCTCCCCCCATGCTGTTATTTTCTAACATTTGCTGTGCTGATCAACACAGACTGTGCAATGTCATTCAAGTTGTGTTGGTAACAGGTGGGTTCTTCACTAGTGTTTTCCAATATTGCTGGGAGCATGCAATATTGGAAATAATAATAATAACTAACATATATTATTATTGTTATTAACATCTGACCTTCATAGAGACAGAGACTCATTGTGGAAGATACACAGTATTACACGATGCTCATCCAACCGTGCCTTAAACCGATTGAATGTGTCTACATTCACAACACCCAAGCAATGCATTACACCCACCAATCACTCTTCATGCAAAGAACTTTCTCCTCTGGACACCCTCTTTATACAATGTCCAGCCATGACTACTTGTTCTACCCCCCCCACCCTCTCCCATTGTATGAAAAATCTCTTCCATGTCAGCCTGATAACAAACCCACCCCCTGAATCCATGAATAACTTATATGTCTCAATCATATCTCCTCCCACCCACCTCTTCCTCCTATTCACGAGGCTTTGCAACTTACATCCTTTCAATATGTCCTCGTACTCTGCATTCCAAAAACCACTGACTACTTTGTGAATCTTCTCTGGACCCCTTCTAACATATCCTCATCACCATAAAAACTCGATGACCAAATCTGTGCACAATAATTTATATAAGGCCTTACAGTGGCATCATAACTTTTTATTTTTGCATCAGGATCCTCCACATCATTTTCATTATCTGATGTGATTTCTTTACAACTTGTGCTGTGAAGAAACCAGATATATATATATATATCTGGTTTCTTCAGAAAGAGACCAGATATATATATAACAGAATGATCATTAACTCGGTTAACATACATAGTTTTATGAAAAACTGAATGACTAGAACCGAGATTTAAATAAAAATGTTTTAATATAAAAACACTACTAGTTTCGGCCTGTAACAGCCTTCTTCAGGTGACATTATAAAAGAAAGAAAAAACACTAAACATTGAAGGTTAAAAGACTATGAACAGCATAGACAGTCTCTATACATAATTAGCATGAAAACATTGTAGTTGTATTTGAAGCTGTTCTTTCATTTGTTGCATTGTTGAGAGAGTGCGTGCTTGCAGCCTCACGTGAATGCCAGTACATGATTACAGCTGAATGACTATCTGGGAGGTTGTAGCTCCAGTTATTATTTAGATGAACAGGATTGAAAATGATGTCTCCCATGATTTTTCGCTCTAGTTCATCACTGCAACGGAAGATGTTAGTAGATTTTTCCCAGCAGACTTTGTGACTTTGGTTTTTATCATTAGGATTAGCTGAGAAAAGGGTATGACTTGATAATGCACTTGCTCGCTGTCTCTTGTAAGTAATGTCCCTCATGTGTTCTTCCATACGCAATTTGACAGATTTGTCTGTCTGCTCAAAATAAGGAATATCACAATCACATGATATTTTATATACACCAGGGTATTTGAGTTGATGATGACAAGGTTTTGGGTGGCTAATTAAGAAACGGATCTTTGGAAGTGGAGTGAACAATGTTCTGATATTGTATTTTCTTAGAACTTTTGCTAATTTATGTGAAACAGGACTTTTGTAAGGAATAGATATATTGCCTTTGAATCTATTTGTTTCTTCTGAGTGATGTCTAGGAGGATTAAGAAGGAATTTTTCAATGATTTTCTTGGAATATCCATTAACTTCGAAAGAAGTTTTCAGATGGTTTATTTCTGTAAGAAGTTCATTTGGGTCATCAAGAAGAGAACGGGCTCTATGTCCCAATGTAGAAATTATTCCAAGCTTATGAGGAGAGAAATGATGGGACTGACTGTGCAGATATCTGTTGGTATGTGTGGGCTTTCTATATATGATATTTTGAGTTTACCAGACGAGCGAGTCAGTTTGACATCAAGAAAAGGCAAGGAATTATCTGTTTCAAGCTCGGCAGTAAACTTAATACTTTGATGTCGGCTATTGAGATGTTCGAGGGAAACCTTAAGGGATTCATGTCCATGGCTCCAAACAATGAAGACATCATCCACATAACGTTTCCAAACTTTAAGTGTTTTTTTTATTTAAAAAAAAACTATATATATATAGAGAGAGAGATAGTCATCAAGTAATTGACGACTGTATGTTAATAATAATAATAATATCTAGCACATAGCAGGTTATAGGTGCACTAGATTTGTTCATATGAAAGTGGGATGTTGAAAGTTTTTCTGCTTGGATATATTGTAAATGCCAAAGAAAAATGCCAAGAAATTATATTCTTGGTTTCATCTTTTATCTCAGCATGAGCAAACAATGTTTGCCCATGAAGTAACTTCATGACTGGCCAACTCATATATAGAGGCTAATGACTGCACATCAATTGCTTTAGTATCTTATAATGCAAAGCATATATCCTTACAGACATGTATAATGCTATGCATTATGGGAAGGGCCATACCCAGACTGGTTTCAACTACACTTTGATAAAGGATGAAACCAAGAATATAATTTCTTAGCATCTTTAATTTATAATATAACCAAGTGTAAAAACTTTTGACATCTATCTCTAATCCAAAGTATTTTAGTAATAAAGTATGACACTTTTTTGGCTACTCGTATATGAAAATATGACTTCTGCATTACTTCAACCTTGGTATCACTTAGGAGATTTGATTGTGATATAGAAGTTAATCGACCGTGAGATGCGGTGATTAATACCCTTGGAGGGTAATGGATGGCAATGCTGTAGCCAATGAAGTTCTAACTGAGGCTCGGCTATTGCTGTTACCCTCTTGCCATGATCAGAGCTTTAATAGCTCAATAACATCTTATCCCTACACTGTCCTCTACAGATAACGGGGAAGATGAAAAGCATTCTTGCTTCGTCCCTTTAAGCCAGTCCTTATAAGCACTTGGTATCACTTCTGGGTCTGGCTCCCTTGATTTTATTTTACTGGTGCTAGTGGCAGTTTTACACCTGCTAGCACTGGTTTCTTTTTTGCTGGTAGTGCAGTTAATATCTGCATTACGGGATCACTTTTGCCAATATCACAGCTGACATTTTATAGTAACTCAAATAGAGCATTTGCTGGTGGTGTAGAATTTTTTCAATATTATGAGATTATTTAATTCTCAGTCTTATGACTGAAAGTTTTTTTTCTTACAATTAGCATAGAGATTTTAGTCTTTTTCCTTAACTGAGATAATAGTACCAATTCCTCGAAGGGTGTGAACTCTAGGAATTGAAAAAGTTTTAAAAAAGATAGTTGGTGCTAACAAGATTTATTCTTTCACACTGTACAGAAGAGGGAAATATTTAATTGTAATTAAAAATGTGGACACAAGAGAGAAACTATTACAGGGTTTTACTTTTGAAGGGAGCATACTGGCTCCCAACCTAAATTAATAAATTAAATTAATGAGCAGTTCATAAAGATCTTTCAATAAAGATTGAAAGATCTTTATGAACTGCTCATTAAGTATCTCCACCACACATTCTGCAACAGCTGTTTTTATACCATTTTCTCCAATCAATGTCATCCTTCCATAATCATCCTTTCATTTGCTGGCTACACATCGAAAGAATTCCCTAGGATTCTTTTTGGCTTCATTAGCTAACTGCTGTTCATAGCTCTCTTTAGCTACTCTCACCAACCAAGTCACCCTCCTTGCCTGGTCTTTGTAGATCTCATGAAATTGGTTATTTCCACTTCTCTTATGCTGCCTCCGGAATTTTTCTCTGTATCTCTTTATTCATCCATCTCACACCAATCTTATTTAGCCTTCTCACCCTTGGAACACATTTAGACATTGCATCTACTAGATAATTTTTGAAAATCACCAAAGCTGCATTGATCTCTTTTCCAGCTAACTCCTCATTCCACGCTACACCCACAAGCTGTCTCCTGAGCTCATCATAATCACCCCCCCCCCTTGTAGTTCCACATATACCCTTTTCTCACAGGGGTCCTCGCATTGCTGGCAACCACCCAGGAAATCACCTCATGGTCACTCTCACCAATCGGTGGATGATTTGATACCTCATTTATAATTACATCCTCTGATGAGATGACCAAATCTAAGACCCTTAATCCTCATGTACCCTCTGTTACATACTGTCTGAGGTAATTATCCCTCAAAAACTCAAGAAACTCATTTTCTTTACTTCCAGTTGCTATCTCATCATTCCATTCTATATTGCCATAATTAAAATCACCCATAATAATCACCCTTTTCTTATTTGCTTGGCTAATTTGACTATACATTTTACTATCACCACCATCCACATTACCTGGTCTATAACAACATCCCACCAAGTATTTGATTCCATTCACCTCTATCTCACACCATACTGCCTCAAAACCACTGGCTCTATTTCCATCTTGCATCTCTACTTTGTATGCACATAACTCTTTCTCTATCATCAATAACACTCCCCCTCCCTTTTTACCCTTTCTATCCTCACGAAACACATCATACCCTTCCATCTCCATTCCTGTCAGGATATCATCTTCTTCCAACCATGTCTCACTTATTCCGACAATCTTTGGGTGAACAGACGCAATTAGTGCAACCATTTCATCTGCCTTGTTTCTTATACTTCTAGCATTTATATACAAACACAACAGCTCATTTCTGGATCTTCAGCTAGTTCCACTGATACCACTCATTCGATGTGATCTCTCCATGCTCGACTGGGGCCATTTCCCTTTCTGCTTCTTCTTTTCATAACACTTTTCAATTCCAACTGTTTCCTCTTGATCCCTGGTCATCCCATTCCTTTGCTGCCTACACATGCTCTCACCTCCTCTGGAGCATCTGCCTTTCTCATGCTGTGTACCCCCTGTTCACCCTGAGCCTCCCCATTTCCCTGCTCCTCTTGCACACCCATTCTCTCATTTTCTATACCCATATCACTCACTTTCCCATTCATATCCACCTCTTCAATCTCTCCTGTCTTACTCTCCTGCTCATCCACATCACTCCCCTCTCGATATGATTAATTCTCTCTATTCACTTTTCTACCTTCCAGCAGCAGTCTCTCCAAGCGACTCGCACCATAACCACTCAAATACAGTCCATCGCTCCTATATAGCTCGCTTCGTCCTTCAAACTCATTCCACACATTAACAAACTGTACTCCCATCTTCTCACACATTTCAGCCAGCATATCATTCATAATCCTTGTTCTCTACCTCATTTCATCACAGTCATACCTTGGCAACACACTGACCACCCTTCCTATCACACTATTCTCTTTTATCCTTCCAAGCAGCCTCCTGATATCCATTCTGACGCCCTTTTTGTCCTCTTTCAAATCATTTGTACCAATTAATACTATTAATTCTTTTGCTCGCTCCTGCCTCATATCCAATGCCTCAATTACTCTACTAATTTTACCACCTGGAAAACATACCTTTAATAATGGAAAATTATTAAAGGTGTGCAAGAGGATAGAATGCACACTTTTAATAATGGAGTCTCCATAATCTTTCGTTAACTCTTTCTTGCTATCATGATTTATTTTAATAGTTTTGACCTGAATTCTTTTAATTTCATTCCGCATCCATTTCATTTCATTTCTTGCCTCATCCAATCCAATTCAACTTCCGAATCTCACGACACATTCTCTCTATCATTCAATCTTTCTAACTTTCTAACTCTCGACCCCTTCTTCTCACTTTCACTCTCATTCATCCTTCTTTGTTTCCGTACTTTCGGTCCATTATACAGGGTGTTCGGGATAAATTTGACAGTTTCGTAAGGAAAAAGAAAATCTTCTTTGTATCTATTAAATTTAATGAATTGACAAAAAAACATTACAGGCAGAGTTAATTACAATACTATCAACAAGATTTACTCAAAATAACCACCATTAGCATCGATCACAGCTTCAATTCTGCTTCGGAACCTCGAACAAGCTGATGCTACAGTCTCCCTGGGAAGGGCCGCAAAAACTGTTTTAATTTTATCCATTAACTGGGCTTTTGTATTACTGGAAGTGCGATTGGTGTCTTTTTCAACTGCGCCCCATACAAAATAATCCATGGGGTTAAGGTCTGGGGAGTTTGGAGGCCAAACATTTGGACTGGTGAAGTCGTAGAAATTTTCAGACAACCATTTTTGACTTTTCCCAGAGGTGTGGCAAGGGGCCGAATCCTGCTGCCATACATACGGCCTACCATTGGCTACCCTTGTTATCCAGGGCTTGACTACAGTTAGCAACTCCATGAACAAAGCCCGAATTCCAATGCCAGGGTTCTTCAACACCTGTTCCTGCAGATTTGCGAGGAATTCTGCTGTACGAACGCAATCAGATCGTCTGCTAGGGATCTTTCTTCTTGCTACATCCTCGTAGTCACCATTGCAAGTCTCTAGTTCATGCCTGATTGTTTTTACTGTATTCAGGGAGCATTGGGCAGCAGTCGTAATATCCTTATTTTGATGGCGGGCACGAATCATCATGATACAAGTTATTCTCTTCCATGATTCAGGTGGGTTCCAGCTATCCATCCTTTCTGACATCTTGTATATGAATGAAGAAGGGTCCAAACTTTTAAATGAAGAGAAGTGTGTGTTAATACATGTAAACTTACGGAAAAATATAATTAATTATAAATATGTCAAATTTATCCCGAACACCCTGTACATCCAACTTTTGCTATCATTCTTCTCACTTTCACTCTCATTCATCTTTCTTTGTTTCTATACTTTCAGTCTAACATGCGTCCAACTTTCTCTATCATTCTTCTTACTTTCACTCTCATTCATCTTTCTTTGTTTCAGTACTTTCAGCCCAACATGCATCCAACTTTCACCATCATTCATTCTTTTTTGCTATCATTCTTTCTTTTGATTTTATTCGCTTTTGATTTCTGCATCATGCCATTTCTAATTTTATTCGTTCTCTCAATTTCATTTCCTTCCGTCACTCTCGCCTCACTTTTGTCCCTTTTAACATCCATTATGGTTTTCAAATTGCTGTTTTTCTTTTTTACTGATTTAAAAAAGTTAATTTTTTTTACTGATTTAATAAATTTTATAAATTTAATAAAGTTAATAAATTTTACTGATATAAAGATATAAAAACTTTAACATATAGATATTCACTTGTTTCTTATTGGAGCTTTGGAAGATTTAACAGGGCTGGAGTAGGAGTTCTTATTCTTGCTCCCTCGCTTGGGTCATTCTGTAATATCCAGGATGCAGAAGGGAGAATCTTAACAATAAACTGAAAATATTGTGGATGTGTAATAAGGTTTATGCTCCATCTAATGGAACATTTAGACAAAAATTCTACCAGGAATTGGAGCCATATTTATAAAGTGCCTGCTACATCATAGCAGCTGGAGATTGGAACTGTATTGAAAACCCCACGTTAGTCAAAATAGGAGGATATCCCAAGAGTGGAAAGGTGCAATATGCCCAGTTAAAAACTAGTTGACATATGAAGAATTCGCATTGGTACCCATCTTGATCGAATTTATATCTCTTTTTCCCTAATAAATAGGATAATTCAGATAAAACATCATGACATCAACATGTCAGATCATAATCCATTTCTACAGCATATTGCAAGTTCCACTGCATGGAACAACTAGATACCAGTTCTAGATCATGGAGACCTCCACAAAAGAAAAAAGGCTGAAAAACTTGTATAAAGAGAGAGAAGTGGGTTCGGAACAAACGAACACAATGGTATAGAATGTTGCAACATCATTAGAAACATTAACATACAGATAGAACTGGAAAAGAACGAAATAAGTAGTAGAAAGAAATTCTAAAATAACAATACAACAGTACTCAGCAGATTGCCCTTCAGCTGCATTCTTCAATAGACAATTCACTAAATTCTGCAGAGAAAGGACTATCACTCAAATCTACACTAATGGTGAAGACATGTATGCCATTCAAGACATCCTTAACCCCTTTCAAAAACACTACAACAATCTGTTTGAAGATAATAATACTGTTGGAAATTAAAATTCTTGGAGCATTAATAGCTTCCCTGTGAATCCAAGATGGGCTTGAGAGACATATTACAGCATCTGAAGTTACCACAGCCTATAAAGAATGCCAGACAAGAAAATCTCTAGGACCTGATGGTCTAGGGATAGAACTTTACCATGAGGCCTGGGATTTTATTTTCCCATTCTAGTTATACTATTTAATTCTTTTCTCTTGTCAGTACATATACCAAGTGAATTTGAAGCAAGCCATACTGTCCTCATTCCAAAACTAATAGAGATCACACCTTGATCAGCAGCTAGAGACATATTTCTCTATCTAATACTGACTAATTACAAGATATTTTTCTGCATTATCAATAACAGGCTAAAAGTGGAAATGAAATACTTAATTAAAAGAACACAGGTGTATGGCATTCCAGGCCAAGCAGTAGAATTAATCTGTTTCTGCTATGTGAAACAGTTACTATGAAAAAGCAACCAGTGGCAGTGCTATCAGTAGACCTTACTCGAGTATTTGATAATGTCCGGCATCTCGTTCTATTCCACATCCTCCAGCAAATTGTTGTAGGTAAAAAGCTGCTATCTGTTATCAGAGGAACCTATGCCAATTCAACTACCTGCCATCTAGTTAATGTGTTCTAGTAAAATTTCTAAAAGCAAGTCAAACAAGGCCCTCTTCGTCCATTGCTCTTTGCACTGGTTCTTGAACTTTCTTACACGAAGTCAACAATACACATGCTGTACAAGAAATAACGGTTCCTTCAACTATAAAGGAAAATAAGGTATTAGCATATGCTGATGATGTAGTGTGTACTTTGAATTTGGCAGGAATTTGATCATCATCAAATTCCTGCCATGTACCCTCAAGCGGTGTACAGGATATGATGGTACTACATGAAAAAAATTACATCATTACTAATTTCTATCTACAATTTTCCTCCAAATCAGTCTGTTACTTGTACAGTATGTATATTGTTGACTTCCTGTAAGAAAGTTCCAACATTATCAGATCTTATATTTCTATCATCTAAGGCACTTTGTACCATATCAATCCACCTATATCTTGGTCTTCCTCTGGGTCGTTTTGCTGCCAACCTGGCAGAGAATACTTGTTTTGCTGATCTTTCTTCACCCATTCTGTTTAAGTGACCATACCACCTGAGATTAGCTCTGCTAACGCATTCCTGGATGTTGACAATGTCAAGTTCTTTCCTAATATCCTCGTTTTTAATATTATATTGCATTTGATGCCATCTGTTCATGCCTATATTCTTTCTCAGGACTCTCATATCTGCGGTTTCTAGTCTTTGGTCAAGTGTTTTACTTCTGACCCAGCTCTCAGATCCATAAGTTAAAACTGGTTTAAACACTGTCTTGTATACAGCTAATTTAGTGTTCCAACTAATTTCTCTCTTATTCCATATGAATTTATTCAATTGACTTCCCACCACGCCAGCTTTATTGATTCTGTTATCTATTTCCATATTTAATTTACCATCTTCACTAAAAATCATGCCTAAATAGCTGAAATGTTTTACTCGTTCTATATGCTTTCCATTCACAGTGCAGTTGATATATTCAGTGCTTCTGCCTATTTTCATTGTCTTTGTCTTGTTATTGCTGACGTTCATACCAAATCTATTACAACAGTTATTGAAATTAGTCAGGGAATCTTGCAGACTTATAGTGGATTTATTTAGAAGTATAACATCATCCACATAAAGCAAAGAGCTGAGATTAACATCTCCAATTCTGACATCAGGTTTAATACCACTTTCCTTCATAATGTGATCCATATAGATAATGAATAACAGAGGGGATAATGTACATCCTTGTCTCACACCAGATTTAACATTAAACCATCTTCTTGTACTTTCTTCAATTCTAACTGCTGACTTACAACTCAAATAAAGACTAAGTATTGCTTGATATAATGCCCCATTGACACCATATAACTGTAGCATATTGAATATCTTCTCTCTTGGCAGCTTGTCATATGCCTTTTCCAAATCGACAAAACTTAAATACAGATCTTTGTTATATTCTTATGCTTTCTCGACTATTTGTCGTAAAGTGAAGATCTGATCCTGACAACCTCTATTTGGCCTGAATCCAGCTTGTTCTTTACCCAGCTTTTCTTCCACAATTCTTCTCAACCGTTTCTCGAGTATACTTGCATAGATCTTGCAAGGAACACTCAGTAGGGAAATACCTCTGCAATTCTCACATTCAATTTTATTTCCCTTTTTATATATGGGTACTATGAGAGCTCTACTCCAATCATTGGGAATTTGTCCCTCTGTTCAGGCTTTCTGAACTATGCAGTGCAGCCACTGTAAGACTTTTATACCACCGTACTTCAGCATTTCTGGTCGAATATCATCTACTCCTCCTGCTTTTCCACATTTCAAGTAGAAAAAGCCTTTGATGGCTTTTTCTACTTCAAGTATGGATATGTATTCCTGACTGCATGCCTGGTCAGTGTTTTTTACCACTGTGCTGTCATCACTGCTTGTTTCATTTAGCAGTTTTTCAACGTAATTACTCCATACTTCAAGGATATCTTTTTCTCCCGTTTTCATGTCACCTTTATCATCTCTAACTCATTTTACAGCACTCTTTCCTCCATTCCTAAGCTTCTTCAACAACCTCTAACATATTTTGCCGCCTTCTTGATATTTATTTTCTATATTCTTGCCAAAGTCTTCCCATGACTTTTGTTTAGCTAGTTTTATACAGTGTTTAGTATTCTTGCATTTGTCTCTGTATTCTTTAAGAGCACAAGCTGACTTATTTGATAGGAACTTTTGATATGCGTTCTTCTTTTCTTTCACTGCCTCTTTAACTTCCTGTGTCCACCATGGAGTTCTAGTTTTTCTTTTCTTGCAGACAACTTCACCACATGCTTCTCTAGCTGAATCAATAAGGGCTTTCTTCAAGGCTTGCCACTGAATCTCCAAGGTTTGATTCCTGTTCTTACACTCTTTCATTTTTTCATCAGTAATCTTTGTGTATTTTAGTCTACAGTTCACATCTGAGAGCTGCTCAACTTTTATTCGCTTTAAAACTTTCTTACATGCTATTCTTTTCAATATGAAATTCAATTTTATCCTGCTCAAGACTAAATAGTGATCACTTCCAATTTCAAATCCTCTGTACACTCTGGTGTCCTGCACCAGGGAGAAAACATCACTATCAACAATAACATAGTCAATGAGACTTTTCTTATTCCTAGCCTCTTCTCTCCATGTGAATTTGTGCACATTTTTATGTCGGAACATGGTGTTAGTAATAGCCAGTCCATGTCCTGAGCAGAAATCCAACAGATATTTGCCATTATTATTAGCTTTGCTCTTTTCTTCAAATTTTCCCAAAATATTTTTGTATGTCTCACAATCATTTCCTACTCTGCTATTTAGATCCCCAACAAGGACCAACTTTTCCTTTTACATTGTGTCAGTTGCTTTTTCTAAACCCTCAAAAAATTCCTCCACTTCTACCTTAGTAGAACTTTCTGTGGGACCATAGGCACAAATAAGTCTGATTGTCCAGTTCCCCATTCTCATATTTGCCCACATTACTCTACGTGAGACTGACTGCCATTCAAGAAGATTAGCCTCGTATTTTGTGTTGAATACTATGGCTACTCCTTCTTTTCCTTGATTGTTATTGCCTGAATATAACATTTTGTATTTATTGCTCAGAAAGATCTCACCAGTTTTGGTCTTTTTTGTTTCATTCACCTCTATAATGTCGATCTGGTACTTATCTAATTCCTCGGCTAGCTCCATTTCTTTGCCATTCAGGCTTCTTATGTTGATAGTGCCGATCTTTAACTCTAATGTTGAGTTGCGGTGTGTTTTCAGATTTGTTCCAGTAGTTGACTTTTTGCTTTTTGCCCTGGTTCCCTGGCAAAAACAACGGGGGCCTTGTTTAACCAGGCGACGCTCCAGCCGGCATGAAATTTTGTCATGTTGTACCATCATTTTTTATTTTGGTTTAACCAATAAGAATACAATTTATTCAGCTAAATCCCAAATTGCCAGCCCATCCTCGTTTGTTCAGTATCCAAGTAGATACCCAACAGGGTGCTCCATGAGAAGGTGAGGATTGGACATTAGGTCAGAAGCCCTGGTCGGTTCTTCTCATTCCTTTAAAGGCTATGTGGAGGTCTCCTCTCAGTTATACAGCTTTGACCCTTAAGCACCCCATATATATATATCTATATCTATCTATCTATCTATCTATCTATATATATATATATATATATATCGGTATTTTGGAAAAATTCAGCAAGATCAGTGGATTAACTACTTATGCAGACGTGACAAAATTAAATGTTTTTGGAAAGTGGGATCTTGGAGGCATTCCTTTTGGACTAACCGCTAAGAGAGACCCCGCTTATTATACTTGGAATTTCTTTCTCCACTTACCCAATATTATCAGTTCAAGAATTTCTTTACAAGAACATTGAAACTTTAGAAGACTGGAAAATAGGACCACTTTCCTTTTCTTCTAAAGCCATAGTACTCAAAACCATAATCTTTCCTGCTCAGTTATACATAATAAATATTACAGACCAACACAGATGCTGAAGAAAAGCAATTATATGGTAAGCAAATTCATTTTTTTTTTTTTTTTTGGTTCAGCCAATTCCAAGAAGTTAAAAAGGAATTTATTTAACTATCAAAGAAGCATGGAAAGTTTGGGCTTCCAGTCTTAAAATTCTGCTATTGAAGCAATGCAGCTTAAAAAATCTATAAAATATTGCAGACCAATCACACATGTGCAGACCTTCTCCAGTACTACCTGGGTTTTCATTTCCCCCCCGTTTGGAATAAATGATTGTAAATGATACAAAAGCTGAAATTGTTCTTGAATACTACAACACTCTGTGCTTAAACTCTAAGACTGCTACAACACTCTGGCATTGACAGGGTGCCACATGATAAGCTGATATTCAAGTTGCAACACATGGGTCTGAGTGTCAGATTGGTCAACTGGATTCAGGATTGGCTGTCCGATAGGTATCAGAGAGTTGTGTATGGTGCAGCAATATCAAAGAGGCAGAAGGTTACAAGTGGGGGTTCCACAAGGCTCAGTACTGGGACCTATATTATTTAATCTTTATATCAATGACAATGTCTGTGGATTGCAAGGGGATATTCGGTTGTTCACAGATGATGCGAAGGTGGGAAGGGCTATTAGTAATAGTGCAGATGTGGTAGCCCAGCAAGAGGATTTGAATAAGCTAGATAGGTGGGCAAATGAATGGGGGTCTCGGTTTAATGCAGTAAAATGTAAGGTCTTAAGGTGTTGGACACGTCGATGGGACTCTGCATACTCTATGGGAGGAGTTAAACTGCAGGAAGTAAGGGGAGACAAGAGATCTGGGGTTGGTGATTGATAGAAACCTGATATTTAGGGGACATATTGCAAAGGTGGTGAAGGTAACACAGAGGATTGCTGCAATAATGAGAAGGACACTGACCTGCAGAGATAAAATGGTTATCATTCCATTGTATAAGACTCTGATCAGACCACACTTAGACTATTGTTCTCAGATCTGGTCCCCAGGATTTGAAGGGGATAAATTAACTGTGGAAAGGGTACAAAGGTGGTGTCGGGACTGTAGAATGTTAGTTATGAGGATCGGCTGAGGGAGTGTGGACTGCAGAGTTTGGTGGATAGAAGAAGGAGAGGTGATATGATTGAGACTTTTAAACCATTGAGAGGTGGTTACAGGGTTGACACTGGGGAATTCTTTCGCTTGGTTGAACAGTGGGAAGGAATCGTGACAAGGGGCCATCCCTGGAAGTTACGAAAGGAAACTGTGAGAAAGAGGGTGAGTGGTTTCTTTGCATTGAGGGTGGTTGAACCATGGAATGCATTGCCTGATGGAGTGGTGAGAGCGAGAACTGTCAATCAATGCATTTAAGGAGTGGTATGATAAACTTTATGTTTCCTAGTAGAGACCTCCCTTGATGAGTCTTGATAGTCTTGTGTTTTTTAGAAAGGACCTCCCACGATGAGTCTTTTGACTCCATGGGGGCCTGAATAATAGTAATAATAATTGACATTCTTTCCATTAAACAAAGTAAAATTTGGTATGAAGAACTCTTTAATCTTTTTCACTGTGAACTTCTGCAGTTGGGTATACTGACAACAAGACTTTGTTTCATAAATTATTGAAGTTCTAAGGATACGCTAACAGGAGGGATCTTGCTTGGATAATTGCATATGGCCACTTTCCAGTCAATACCATCAAATGGCAGTACTTTAACATTTGACAAGGAGTCTGTGACATCTGTTACCAATTGGAAACAATAGAACATGCATTCTACAGCTGCTCTCTTGCCCTGCATACTTGAAACAGATTATGTAATGTGTTGGGCATTCCATTACTTAGAACAGAATAGGTTATTTTATTTTTTATTTTTTTTGCGGTGCCGACCACCTGTCAGCAATGGGAAGAAAATTTTGATTTTTATAATTAATGAATTAAAATACAATAATATTGTATTGTGGAAATTTTATTGTTTAGTCAGATGATTTTTGTATTTAGAAGGAAACTTTCTAAGAGATATTAAATGACTAGGTGGTGTAGACCACCTACATTATGCAATATTCACCAGGGTAAGATAAAATATTATCTATTTTCTATGAGAGATTTTTTAAATAGTTCCATCATCTTAATTCAATGTAGTCTTATAGTCAATTTCAGGGATGACTGGAGAACAGTCCCGGGCAGAAAAAGCCAACTCAAGGCATTTAACTCAGATGAGACTAACTACCTGGGTATCAGTCATCTTTATGCTTTAGTTTCAATTAGTCTTGTGGTCGTTCGTGTATATAAGATTGGCGAAAAAGGAAAACTGATAGCCTTTGGCTATATGATGATATAAAAAGAAGCTGAGGCCTTTTCTCTCTCTCTCTCTCTCTCTCTCTTATACTATCTATCTGTCTTTTCTTTCTCCTAATACTATCAGACTCTCTTGCAGTTCTATATTATCTACTCTAGGCCTATGATGAGCACCTTTTACTTTTTCACATCAAAGGTCAAAGCTGGTCTTGGTCTGGCTCTGACTAATGCACTTTAGCATTGAAGTGGTCACTGCACTGAGATATGAGTGGCTCTTCTCAATGGCAGGTTTTTGCCTGTTTCTGAGTGGAGCCACCGCTGAGTTTACAGCTCTGCTCATTGGTGGAGGCGATTGGGTTACTTGCACTTGCTGAGTTTAGAATGATCTGGGGGGGGGGGGGGATTGCCTGAGTTTTTGGAGACTTTCCTTCACTTATATAGTAAAACCGATCTGAATAGCAGCCCTTCCCTTAATGCACAGCATTATACATGTCGGTAAGGATATATGTGTTGCAATGTGGAATACTAAGGTAATTGATGTGAAGTCATTAGTCTCTATATAAGAGTTATCCAGTCATGAAGTTACTTCATGCACAAACTTTGTTTGCTTACACTTGGATAAAGGATGAAACTAAGAATATAATTTCTTTGCATCTTTAATTTATGAAAGTAGTCTGATTTACCTACTAGCAACATGGATTTTTAAAAATCAATACTCTACACCACCAAGGGTGTAGAGTATTGATTTTGGCTGAAAGGAAGGTAGGAAATCCTGTATAAGGAAGGTAGAGAATCTCAATACTGTACACTCTCATATCAAATTAACCATGGAAATTGAAAAACAACAAATTATCCTTTTTAGATATTCTTCTCATCCGCTCACCATCAAATAATTTAACATCAGTTTACAGAAAACTCACTTTTTTACTGGACGTTACATTCAGTGAAAGTAGTGAGCCCCCCCCCCCCCCAGGAAATCCTGACCACGATCTAGTGGGATAACCTCTGCAACTTCTATGCCACATTCCTAAGGTTGGGCTATTGCTTCCGACCTCCCAACCCAAACACATGCACTGAACTTATTACCAAAATAATCCTCACCAGCATGAAAACATACATTCCACACAGTACTCTGAGCTGCCATTCCTTAACGAAACCCTGGTTCTCCAAAACATGTGCCAAGGCTGTACAGATGAAACACAAGGCATACCGTAACTGGCTGAAATCAAGAACGTCATCCTCTTTTAAAGATTATACCAAAGCCCGAAATAGAAGCAAAAAAAACAATCAATGCTTCCAAAACAGAGTTTGAAAGAGCAAACAGCAGGAAAATAGCAGCCTATTCAAACGGCAGCCAATCCTTTTGGTCTCTTGGCAAAGCAATTGGCCCTAACTTCTGCCCAACACTATTCCCGCCTTTATTGTACCCAGATGGCTCTATTGTATCATCACCCACAGAAAAATCCAATCTTCTGGCTTCACACTTTGCTTTCAATGCATGCATAACTTAAGATGGTAAATGTCCCCCAACCATTCCAGACGCCAAACATACAATGCCCTCTATATCCTTTTGCCACGATAAGATCAGAAAAATATTCTGTCCATGACACAAAAAAGTCTCCTGGACCTGATGGCATTCTCCCAATTGTCCTGAAAGTTTGTACACCAGAACTGACTCCTATCCTATATCGCCTATATATACATATATATACTCTCTTACTCCACTGGAATCTATCCCACAAACTGGAAATTGGCCTATATTCAGCCCATTCCCAAGAAGGGTCACAAGTCATTACCATCCAACTACCACCCTATCTTGCTTGCCTCAGTCCTGTCAAAAGTAATGGAGAAAATAAATGACTGCCAGTATGGATTCCGTCACAGCCTATCAACAGGAGATCTGCTCACGTATGTCACCTATCTTTGGACAAATGCCATTTAGAAGTTTGGCAAATCTCAAGTGGTTGCACTTGATATCTCCAAAGCATTTGAACGGGTCTGGCACAAAAGGCTTACTAAGCAAACTCACATCATTTGGTCTGACCAATGACTTCTGGAGTTGGATTGCTAGTTTTCTATCTGGGCGCACACTGTGCGTGATGGTGGATGGCTCCCTCTCCTCTCACCATTCAATTAATGCTGGGGTTCCACAAGGTTCTGTCCTCTCACCAACCCTCTTCCTGCTATATATCAATGACCTACTTTAGTTGACCTCCAACCCGATACACAGTTTTGCAGATGACAGCACACTACACTCCTCACTTGCATTTGATAAACCTTACCCTACACAACTCACCTCAACCTACAGAACATCAACTACCCTCAATTCCGATCTCCAAGCCATCCTACAATGAGGTTCGGATAACCTCATCAATTTCAATGCTAATAAAACCCATTTCTGTACTATTTCCCATAAAAAAAGAACTTTTTTTGCAGTTTCCTTTTTGACAATACCCAAATTTCCAGACAGTTTGAGATCTCTCTTCTTGGAATTACCCTCACATCAAACCTTTCCTGGCATAAACACATCACAACCATTGCATCCTCAGCTTCAAAAAAACTAGGATTTCTCTTTTGCTTAGGATGGTACTTCACCCCTGAACAGCTGTTAACATTATACAAATCACAAATCCACCCAGCTATTGAATACTGCTCTGACGTATGGGGCCCCTAAAAGCTCTCTCAAAATGCTTGACTCAATACAGAGGAGAGCAATTAGACTTATTAATGACCCATCTCTTACCCACTCTCTCCTCCCCACTTTCGTACAGACGTATGGTTTCTGCAGTATGTATATTCTACAAATATTTCTATGGGAAATGCTCATCTGAAATAACATCAATAATTCCTCCAATCAGTACTAAGCTCCCTGGAACACATGCAGCTGCTGCTCAACATCCCTTCACAGTACACCCAGAAACAAACAGAACAAGTTTCTTTTCCTCCTCTTTCATCCCTGCAACTGCTGCACTGTGAGACAGTCTCCCACCTGCTTTGTTTCCCAAGGAATACAATTTACAGTAATTTAAATCAAATGTAAACAGGTTCCTCCTTTCCCAACCCACTACTCATACACGGTACTATAGGTTGATCAACATGTCTTGTATATGGGCACAACATTAAAAAAAAAATTCTGAAACAATCTGCACATCATCCTTCTCAAAAGACAGGAATCATCAAATGTTTAATTCGATGAGCTAGAACTAATTGTACAACTCCCCATTATTTACAGAAAGAACTTTCTGCTATCAAACAATACATGAAATTAAATAGCTTCTCCAAAAGGACTACACAACATCTGTTTGACTCCTACAAGCAAAACCAAAACAAAGAATCAATATGTCAAGTTCCAATCTCATATATCTATGGAATTTCAGAACCAATTTCAAGAATTTTAAAGAAATACGATCTAACAGCTACTTATATTCTTATTAATAAAATATCCACCTATTTCCCCTCGTGTAAAGATAAACACTCAACTATGTCTCTTCCTAGTGTATAACAAGTTCCATGTGACTGCCATCTTTCTTACTTTTGACAAACCGGAGTCTGTAGAAAAAAAGAATACAAGAACATCAATCTTATATTCTTCACAATAAATCTGATAAGTCTGGATTGGTGCAACATGGAATAAAGACAAATCACAACATTCTCTAATCCAAAACTCACCTTCTATACAGATGTCGGCATAAATTTGAATGCCTATTCAAAGAGTGCCGAGGCCTTACTTCACCAATCTGAATCCTAATGACTTCCTATCTAAATATGGAAAAGTTTGATCCAAATAATGCATTTTTTTTCTTTTAGATACTACACCTGTCTTATGATATCTTTAGTATGATTTTATAAATTAAGTTTTTTGTATGACATTGTATATTTCTACATGTAACTATTCTGCACTCTTATGTTTGCCTTCCTTCAGTGAAATGATATTGTGATTAACAATATAACATCACGCAGCTCATTCTAATTTTCAATGCTCAATTGTTTGTATTCTACCTTATAAAATAACTGTTTCTTTCTAGCCACTGATGATAGTTTGTTATTTTCAAACTGAAATATCTGGCAGTATATTAAATACACTTTTCTTGTGCTAACGTGTAGATACTCCCTAGACTTTATTTTCACCCACTGCAGGGTGAAGGCTTCTCCCATTGCATGAGTATTGGGTCTACTTCTCCCATAGTGACCCAGTCCATCTTGGGCAAGTGTATATGTACTTGTATAAATGAATGTAAGTGAAAGACAATCACAAACAACCATGCCCTAGGCAGGATTCAAACCCACAGCCTCTTGGCTAGAGATCAGAATCAGACCAGCTCATCTTGGTACATAAGCAAATTGCTAAAGCAAGACCTCTTCTTAACAAACCCATTCAGGCTATCATGGAGAAAACTGCTATTATCATCATCAGTGTAATATCTTCAGCTGTCTGCGCCATTGTAAACGTATATTATTTTTTCTGCTTATATATGTAATATCTCTTTATCTTTACATTCTTCTATCTTTATTCTATTCCTAATTCTTTATAGCTTTACTCTAATGCTCTTTTTTCTTTCTTATCCTTTCTCATTTACTCTACTGCATACTATGATTTTCCACCTTCCGTATTTACTAGCCGTATGCCTAAGAACACTGAAAATTTATTTATTGAGACTGTGTCATCAGTATTTCCGTATCAGCATAAGACTAAATAAAACTTCCAGTAGATTTCCCTCTCTCTGACAAGCAAGGTTTCTTTTATCAATGTTTAACAGTCATGGTTCGTAAGTAACTGAACTGAGCTTTTATTGCCTTAAATTATTTTCCTGCTCACAAGTCCGATTTATATAAGAACAGCGCAGTTGTGTAATAAAAGATCAGGCAGCACTCTTTTAACAAATAATTAAAACAAGTTTATTTACAAATTATACATGAATTAAACAATAGGGAGTTTGCTTTCTCTATCTATTTATAAAATCTTTAGCATAAATTATTCTTTCTTTTAAGGTTACACGGTGATCAGCACTTATATTTGTAAATTTAGGGACACAAAAACACACGTGTTGAATATTTGTGTCCCTAAATTTACAAATATGAGTGAGGGATGACTTTAGCATAAATTAGAACCTTTTTACTTTAACACTAATTAACTTCTTTAACTCACAATCTTATTTACTCTCCTCTTACAAATTCAACTTATTAAACTTCTAGTTTACTTGCAAAGAGGTTAGTTAACTCTCTGTTAAGTTATCTTTACAATTTTTATATCACCTTCCAACATGCCAGTTGATTCTCTTAATGACACTTCTTACTGCTATTAACCAAATTCTTAAAAGTCTTTCTATAACACACTATAAGAGGAATTGTACAAAAATATGGAACTTACAAAGGCTCTGTATTGTACATTCAGTAATATCTCATCGGGAAAATAGTAGCGGGCTGTGGACTGCGGTACTCATTCAGCTCCAGCAAAAGGTTGTTCTCTCATGGCGAAAAGAAAAACTTCCAAGCGAAGCTGCTCAGGTAATTTACATTGCCTTTTCTTCTCTGCTTTGGCTCGCCGAAAATGCCTGGATGACTGCCGTTTCCAATAGTTCGAACTGCCTGCCAATTCTCAACCGGGATCCCTCTCTCTGGCGTCTGGAAGCCTTTCCTTCTTCAGCATCATCTGGAAGCCTTCTCTCTCTCTTTCTGGCGATGACTGGAACTGGGAAGCCCCTTATGCTTGGCTCAGTCCCTTTTATTTTGCGATCTCACGACCTTGCACTAAGGGTAGTAAACCCCGAAGAATTCAACATGGCTCTTTTATTATCTTCTTTTAAGTTTAACTCGCTCTTTGTTCTCCTCCGTGCAATCTTTTGATTGTATTTTTCCAGGCACGGAAACTTGTCTCTAAAACTAGCAGACCTCTTTGATACTTTGCTTCTCCTTTCGGGGCCTGCGGAAACTTCTCTAAACCTAGTGGCACTCTTAGGTAATATCTTTAAAGGTTTTGGTGCAGTAAGCAACTCTTATATACAAAACTAGTAAACAACTTTTCCTGCGCTCTTACACATAACTATATCCATATACAAAGTTCCCCTGGGAAAGCATTGCCTTCATTTTTGACGTTAAAACAGTAAACTTCCACATTCACTTCCCATAGGGTTAGCTACATTAATATTTTGCAAAAAAATACAAACAAGGTTATTTACAGTTCTCATGGGACTTGACCTATGTAAAAAATCGATGTAAAGCGCTTTGATATTTTTAAGCTACGTCAAGTTTTTAGAGTAGTGAATGTATCTTTTATGTTCTTCCAGGCGGAAGTTAACAGATCTTCCTGGAACTTTGACGAAACCATGTAGTCGTAAATTTATCATCGCAAGTGTTCACTGAAGAGGCTAAGAATGCTCTCAGTGTAGGGCATAACTTTGCAATTACGTCCAAATTCCAGAATTAAAAATCATAATGAAGGAAGAATGTGGCATCGATGATGCCAAATTCTGTGAAAATACTTGTGGTGGTGGTGGTCAGCAGTAGATGGCATTGGTGTAGATGATGATGATGAATGTAGTTGTAGTTGGTGGATTGAGTGGGGGACGGAGAGTTGTAGAGTAATTGCCCTCCCTCGATGAGTCTTTGGACTCCCTGGAGGTGCAATATAATAATAAAAAGCTGATAAAGGAAATGCAACAGTTATCACAGATCAAGAAGATTATAACAAAAAAAAAAAAAAAATCCAAGATCTCTTATTAAAAAAAATGCAAGATGGTTCTATATACCAAATTATAGATCAAGACCCCATTATGTCTCAAAGGAAAAAGTCTGCAAATTATTGAAAGAAAGTGACTTTGTGGCCAAAAGAAATAATCAAAAAAATAAAATCGGTTCATGTTAAACTACCATGCACTTATGGATTATCAAAAATCCACATCTCTAATATTCCCCTATGCCTTATAGCTGATAGCATAGATAGTCCCACATATAAATTACCCAAACGTTATCCAAGACTCTTGCCCCCCCCCCTACTCGCAACTCTTCTACTTTTGTAAAAAATTCAGTCCGTTTCAAATCACTAGTTAAAAATTATATCCTTAAAAATCCAGACATAATGGTCAGTTTTGATATTACTTCTTTTTATTATTATTATTAGTAGCAGTAGTAGTATTCAGGCCTCCATGGAGTCAAAAGACTTATCATGGGAGGTCCCTCCTAAGAAACACAAAGTCTATCATACCCTTAAACTCATTGACCATTCTGGCTCTCATCACTATCAGGCAATGCATTCCATGGTTCAACCACCTTCCATGCAAAGAAACCACTCCTCACCCTCTTGCTCACAGCCTCCTCTCGTAATTTCCAGGGAAGGCCTTTCGTCATCACTCCTTCCCACTTTTCAACCAAGCGAAAGAACTCCCCCAGTGTCAACCCTGTGACCACTTCTCAATAGTTTAAAAGTCTCAATCATATCACCTCTCCTTCTTCTATCCACCAAACTCTGCAGTCCACATTCCCTCAGCTGATCCTCATAACTATCATTGTACAGTCCTGAAACCATTTTTGTTATCCACCTTTGTACCCTTTCCGCAGTTAATTTATCCCTTTCAAATCCTGGGGACCAAATCTGAGAACAATAGTCCAAGTGAGGTCTGATCAGGGTCTTATACAATGGAATGATAACTGTTTTATCTCTGCAGGTCAGCGTCCTTCTCATTATTGCAGCAATCCTCTGTGTTACCTTCACCACCTTTGTAATATGTCCTCTAAATTTCAAGTTTCTATCAATCATCAACCCCAGATATCTTGTGACCCCTACTTCCCCCAGTACAGCTCCTACATAAAGTATGCAGCATCCCATCGATGTGTCCCAAACCTCAAGACCTTACATTTTGCTGCATTAAACCGAGACCCCCATTCAATTGCCCATTTGTCTAGCTTATTCAAATCCTCTTGCAGAGCTACCACATCTGCACTATTACTAATAACCCTTCCCAGCTTTGTATCATCTGCAAACAACTAAATATCATTATGCAATCCACTGACAATGTCATTGATATAAAGATTAAACAATATAGGTTCCAGTACTGAGTCCTGTGGAACCCCACTTGTAACCCTCTGCCTCTTTGAAACTGCTCCACCATACACAACTCTCTGATACCCACTGCTCGCACTGCTGGCAACCTGGGTGGTTGCCAGCAGTGTGAGGACAGCTGTGAGAAAAGGATATATGTGGAACTACAAGGGGCAGTGATTATGAAGAGCTCAGAAGACAGCTTGCAGGTGTAGCATGGAATGAGGAGTTAGCTGGAAAAGAGATCAATGCAGCTTGGGGGATTTTCAAAAACTATCTAGCAGATGCAATGTCTAAATGTATTCCAAGGGTGAGAAGGTTAAATAAGGTAGGTGTGAAATGGATGAATAAAGAGATCCCCCCCCTTATGCAATGGGGGGAAGCAGACTGGAATCTTACCTTCCTTCCATTCCCTGGGCACCTTTCCCATAGCCAGACTTTCATTAAAAAGCCAGGTCAAAGGAGCTGTCAGTTCTTATCACATTCTCTCAAAACTCGTGAAATACCATCCAGTACCACAGCTTTACTGACTTCGAGACAGAAAATTTACTCCTCCAGGATGAAATACTCCAATAAAGTGACCTCTTCTTCACTTGTGGAATAAAGCTTACTGTTGCTGCTAACAAATATCCTTCACAATTTCCCAAGCACTAATGATATCCCAGCCTTCCAATTCCTCCCGCCATGAAACTTCCCCAAATTGACTTCTAAGACTATTATAATCACCTGCCTTATAATTCCACATACGTTCCCGTCTCTTTGATACTCCTGCATGTCTATTCATCTTCCGAGTCAAAACCACATGGTCACTCTCTCCAACTGGTGGGAGAGATGTCATCTCAGTTATTATCAACTCTTCTGATGCTATGACCATATCCAAAACTCTTGAACCTCTTGTTCCCTCTATTACATGTTGCCTAAGACTTTGTCCCTCAAGAATTCTATAAATTCCATTCCGTTATTGCTATATGCATCTTCCTCTTCCCAATTTATGCTGCTGTAGTTAAAATCTCCCATAACAATCATTCTTCTTGCACTTGCCAAGCTCAACTGTAAACATCTCCTGGTCCCCACCCTCTGTGCTCCTTGGTTTGTAGCAACACCTCACTAAATATCATATCTTGCCCATCTCTACCTCACACCATATGCTTTCAAAACCATTAGTGTCACTGCCTTCCAAAGTCTCCACTCTTGGAGGACATAAGTCTTCACTTATCATAAGCAGTACTCCACCACCACTCTTTCCCTTCCTATCCTGCCAAAAAATACTGTACCCTGGTACTTCTATTCATGTTATTATATCCCTTTTGTCAACCACGTCTCAGTGATCCCAATAATCTTTGGCCAGGCTGGTGCTATCAGTGCCACGAATTCCTCTCCTTTATTCTGGATTCTCCTGGCATTAGTATAAAGTATAAAAATGCCACTGTTTCTATACCCAGCATTATTCTCTAGACTCCACTGAGCTCAGTGTTACCTAATGTCATTCCCCCCCCCCCCTTCTCTCAAGTGCCCATTTCTACAAGAGGCCACCTCTGCTACCATCCACCCTGGGTATTCTAGTTTTCTGCATTGACACACTGACTCGTTCTGAACAGTAATCTCTCCAGATGCCTATGTCCTTCCTCATTCAAATGCAAACGGTCTCTCACATACGGGTCCTTTCTGTCCTCAAATGCCCTCCAAGCATTCACATATTCCAATCCTCCTTTCTGACACATTCCAGCTATTATGTTGTTTAATATTACTGCTCTTGTGCTTAGCTCATCACTCTCATACCTAGGCAACATGCACAATATCTTTCCTCTCTGCGTCTTCTTTTGTACAACCTGAAGCAAGAATCTCATATCTCTCGCTGCCCAATTTACATTACCTCTCAAGTCATTTATTCCTACCATCACAATCATCTCATCTACCCTTTCACCCCTCTTAATTACCACAGCCACACTTTCTATCGTTCCTCTAGAGAAACACTCCTCACACATCCTATCTTGAACACCATGGATCATTGAGTCCCCATACCCTTACACATCTTACCACCCTGCTCCATGATTGCTCACATGCATCCCTCACTCTTTCTCCTCTATCTTGAACACCATGGATCATTGAGTCCCCATACCCTTACACATCTTACCACCCTGTTCCATGATTGCTCACATGCATCCCTCACTCTTTCTCCTCTAACACTTTCTCTCTGTGTTCCCTTACTTACCTGCCTTCCTGACATCACTCTATCCCTGGTTCCAGTACTCCCTTGCATTCTTCTCATTCCCTCTCTCCTACTGTTTCCATTCTCTCCTCTTCTATCATTCCCATAACTCTCTTCCACTGTTCCTATTCTCTTCTCTTCTATCATTCCCATAACTCTCTCTCATTCCCTCTCTTTCTACTGTTCCTATTCTCTCGTCCTCTATCATTCCCATAACTCTCTCACTCCTACTCTGATTCGCCTTGCATTCGTCTCTCCCATTTCCCTAATCTCATCTTTAACACATTTCATCTCATTCCCTAGACATTCCACCTGCTCTTTCAGCTCATCTCTCTCTCTCTCTCTCTGAGTCAGCCAGAGAGAGAGAGAGAGAGAGATAATAGATGCCATTCATCCTCCCAATTGAGACCATTGTAAAGTCTGAAAACTTTACAATCCTTCAACCTTTCCATACTCCCCACTCTCATTATTTTATTTATATTTCTCTCTCCATTCTCACCCTCTATTATACCACCTTATATCTCTACGTGGAGAATCTCCCACCTCTGACTCAACAAGGTCAGTTATAATCTCAACGAGGTCAGATATGGTCATCTCTAACTCGCAAGTTCCTCCCATTGCCTGCATTTTGCGCATATAGATATTTCCCCTTCTCTCACCTGCCACATATACAACCGCTGGGACGCATGCATTTCACAAGTCCCACATGCTACAAAATTCTGTATGATATCATGTAAAATGGAGTCCTTAAATGGGGGAGGACATTTGCAATTTTAACTGCTTCTGCTATCATTATTCAAAATATTGTCGAGGAACTATTACAATTAAACACTAAATAAGTATAAGGGAGTATAACTATATAAGTAAAAGTACAAATAAAAAATTTAAGTATACTAAATATAAATAAAATAAAACTTAATAATGAAAACTTATGTTATCTTCGTTTTCTCTTCCACTGTTATGCATCCGATTCCCACCTCATCTTCTCAGTAACCAAAATACACAATATAGCAACAACAACAACTAACTTCAAAAACAACCACTGAAGGACACTTGTATTCCAGAAAAACAATGTAGCACAAATCTCGACAGAAATCAGACTATTCACCTATTAAAAAAAAGCACTTTTTTCAGCACAGCACAGCTTACTTCTTTATTTACCACTACTAGACACTCTTGATTTGATCAAGTCTAAATTTCCCCTTGATATCTTTGAATTATTCAAATTTACTATGTATGCAGGTTAATTTACATAGGGAGGGGAAAAATGTACAAACACATTAATGGTACTGCTATGGGTTTCCCCCCCCCCCATAGCAGGAAGATCTGCTAACATCTGCCTGGAAGAACATAAAAAATACATTTGCTACCATTATTATGGCAAGTAAGAACTGGCAGATGACACTTGGTCACCCCTTCACAGGATTGAATGGAAGAAAACTAATGTGCTATTTAGAAGTTGTTACAGATCTGAAAGATTAATTTTTTAGTCATCCATGGCTATGAAGAATTCTCCTAACCAAATATGGTTGCATTAATTTGCCAAAAAATTTAGGATACTGTTATCTTAAGAGCAACTCCCACATAGCTGTAATTTTTTTTAAATTAGAGGGCACCAAAATAGGACTTTAGATCGTTTGTCTGTTATTATTGTATTGTTTCACTTACTCACTGTCGTGTATACATGCTGTGTTGTGCTCCGCGGATGCTGATTTAAAATTCGGAGAAATATAAGCCAGTTAATAAAACATCTTTTTATAAAATAGTTCCTTTTGTGTTGTTAATACTGTTAAAAACATTTAGGATACAGTTGATATTTTCAATGTTTCTGCCTATTTTCACCTTTGTCTTTTTATTGCTGAATTTCATACCAAATTTTTTACAACAGTTATTCAATTTAGTCAGGGAATCTTGCAAGCTTAATTTATTCATAACTATAACATCATCTGCATAAAGCTAAGAGCTAAGATTAGCATCACCAATTCTGATATCAGACTTAATACTACTTTCCTTCATAATATGATCCATATTGATAATGAATAACAGTGGAGATAATGTGCACCCTTGTGACACACTTGATTTTACCTCAGACTATTTTCCTGTACTTTAAGTCTAACTGCTGACTTAGAGCTTAAATTGAGAGATTATATATTGCTTAATATTTTGAAGAGCTTTCCTCTTGGCACCTTATCATATGCCTTTTCATGAACAAAATTTGAATACAAATCCTTGTTATATTTCCAAAATTTCTCAAGCATTTATCGTAAAGTGAAAATCTAATCCTAACAAGCTCTATTTGGCCTGAATCCAACTTGTTCTTTACTAATCTTCTCTTCCACAATTTTTCTTAGCCGTTTCTCAAGTATACTTGCATAAATTTTACCAGGAGCACTCAGTAGGGAAATACTTCTGTAATTCTTACATTGTTTTATTTCCCTTTTTATAGATGGGTAGTATGAGAACTCTACTTCAATCATCTGGAATTTGACCCTCTGACCAGACCTTCTGAATTATGCATTACAGCCACTGTAAAACTTTTATACCTCCATATTTGAACATTATGGCTGAATTGCACCTTCTCCAGCTGCTGTTCCACTTTTCAGGCTTTTTCTACTTAAAGTATAGATATATATTTCTGCCTGTAATCCTGTTGGGAGTTTTCTAAAATCATGCTGACACTGCTTGTTTCATTTAGCAGTCTTTCAAAGTAATTACGCCAGACATTTTTAATATAATAAATTTCGTTTAATCCTTTATCCAAATGTAAGCAAACTAAAGTTTGAGCCTGAAAATATCTTCAGGACTGAGGTAAGGTGGTGAAACACCAGGCAACTCATAGCAAAGGTAGACCAAGCTTTCATCACTCCTTGTCTCAGTATCTCCCATAATGCAAAACACATCTCCTTGCCGACATGTATACTACTGCTATGCATTAAGGGAAGGGCCACTACCCAGACCGGTTTCAACCTTTATTGAGGTCTCGTCAGTGGGAGGCAGACCCAAATGTGCAGATACTAAGGCAGAAGCAATAGAAGAGGTCATTTTTAGCTATAGGAGTTGTCAACTGGTGTTACCACCTTATTATTAAATTACTCTGGATTTAGAGAAAGATGTTGGAAGTTTATTTTTCACTTGGTTAGACTATAATAAATTTAGTTTAATCCTTTATCCAAGTGTAAGCAAACTAAAGTTTGTGCCTGAAAATATCTTCAGGACTGAGGTAAGGTAGTGTAACACCAGGCAACTCCGAGCAAAGTGGACCAAGCTCTCATCACTCCTTGTCTCAGTATCTCCCATAATGCAAAGCACATCTCCTTCCGGACATGTATACTGGTATGCATTAAGGGACATGTATACTGGTATGCATCACTCCTGGTATGCACTTGGATAAAGGATTAAACTAAATTTATTATAATCTGACTCCATGAGGTCTTGGTGGTAATAATAACCAAGTGAGAAATAAACTTCCAACATTTTTAATATCTTTATCTTCAGTTTTCATGTCACCTTTATCAGCTCTGATTCCTTTTACAGTACTCTTTTCTCCATTTCTAATCTTTTCAATAGCATCCAAAATATTTTGCCACCTTCCTGATATTTATTTACTATGTTCTTACCAAAGTGTTCCCATGAGTTTTGTTTAGCTAATTTTACACAGCTTTGCTTTCTTACATTTTTCTCTGTATTCTTTAAGAGCACAAGCTGACTTGCTAGGAACCTTTGATATTATTATTATTACACCCTCCATGGAGTCGACAGACTCATTGTGGGAGGTTTATTCAACTGGCAATAATATATTTATCATATAGAATCTTAAAATCCTTAACACTCCTTGCATTAACAACACATTCTGGTAATGTGTTGTTAATGTGCAAGTTAATGCATTCGCTGACAATTGTCCATCTAAAAAACTACTCCTCGCACTCCTCTTCACCACATTCTTACATCATCTGATATGGCCTGTGATTCTTCTCCTGTTTTTATAATCCCTTCTGGATTAATCTCATAAAATCCTCTCACTAACTTAAATATCTCTCTTATATCACCTCTCTTCCTCTTATCTACCAAACTCTGCAATCCACATTTCTTCAACCCCTCTCCTTAGCCAGCATTCCAAACTCTTGATATTATCTTGTCGCTCATCTCTGGACCCTCTCCAATGTCTCCACATCAGACTGAAAACCAGGTGACCAGATCTGAGCACAATAGTCCAAGTGTGGTCTGACCAGTGCCTTATACAGTGGCACAACCACTTCCTTATTCTTATATGTTTGAGTACTTTTTATCATAGCAGCACTATGCTGTGCATCCTTTCCAACACTAGCAATATGCCCTCTAAAACTTCAGTTCTTACTACTGTCAACCATCACTCTCAAATTTCTAATCTCATTCACTTCCTGCAGTAAAGCACCATCAATATAGTACACAGCCTTATATTTCTGCACTACAAAATGCAACACCTTGCACTTATTGATATTAAAACTACAACTCCACTCTTTTGTCCAAGTAAAAAGTCTACCCAACTCTTCCTGAAGGGATTTAACATCTGCAGTCTATCTGTAATTCTTCCCAACTTTGCATCATCAGCAAACAACTGAAGATCCCCAGTCAGTCCATATGATACATCGTTGACAAACAAGTTAAACAGCAGGGGGACCAAGAACAGAACCCTGGAACATGCCAAAGGTTATCCTCCTTTTTTGAGACACTGCTACATCACACACAACCTGCTGTTATTGTTCAGAGAGCCAGTCTCTGATCCATCCAATCAATATGCTATCTATTCCCATCCTCTGCAGCTTGTACACCAACTTATCATGTGGTGTACAAGCTGCAGAGGATATTATCAATCGAATGCTTTTGCAAAGTCTAAGAATATCAATGTTTATGATTCTATCTTATCTAACACACGTGTTACCTTATCATAAAATGCAAGTATATTACTAAAATAGGACCTACCCATTACAAATCCATGCTGACCATCATAAAGAATGCTATATCTGGTCTGATTTCCCTTTCAGTCATTTCCAACTGTAGGTGGCTTTGTAGGCATTGCCCACAAAGTATTCCTGGTGAGATTTTTACAGCGTAGTTCACCATTGCCTTCCACAACCCCCCAATTTCATCCAGGCTCAGAACCAGCATATGACTGGGATGTATTCATGACTGTAATCCATGTGTGTTCACAGGGTTGATTTGCCTGTTCTGGGGAATGAAAATCCCGAGTTTCCAGGTGAAAAAAACCTCCACCTCCGTACGAGACAGGCAAACTCACCTTTAGTCGAAAGAGACTAGATACAGGTTCCTCACGTCATTGACAGGAATCGAACCCAGGTCTTTCCGACCAAAGGGCTTCGTCTATACCAACTGAGCTAGAGGCTCAACACCTTGACTTTAACCTTAGTAATACAGACTGGCCAATAGTTGGAGACTTGTCTTAGAACCATGCTTGTGGTGTGATAATAATTTGCCTTCTTTCCACTCCTTAGGAACCCTACCCACTGCAAGACTTTCATTAAATAACCAGGTTAAGGGCATAGCCAACTTGGTGCACATTCCTTAAGAAAACATGGTGATATGTCATCCATTTCCCCAGCCTTGTACACATCTAACCCAACCAACATTTGATACACCTCTGTTTCTTTCACTTCCAATTCTCCTAATACTTGCCTCTCTTCTATATATTGCACCAGATCATTGATACCAGTATGATATACACTGATAAAGTGCTTGTTCAATAATTCCACTATATCCTTTGCAGCTGTTAGTCTGCTGCCATGACTATCCACCAGTGTTAATCTGTCATAATTATTCTTCCTCTTGCTTGCCATGTAGCGGAAAAATTCCCTTGAGTTGACCTTTGTCTGACGAGCCAATCTCCTCTCATACTGAACCTTTTCTTTCTTTACCATGCTCGTCACCTTTCTAGCCTGCACTTTATACTTTCCATGGATCTTATTACCAGCAACTGTCTTGTACTCCTCCATAACATTTTCTTTTCCGGCACAGCTTGCTTGATTTCACTGTTCATCATTTTCACTCCTACTCTATTTACTTGCTTAACCCTTGGTTTGCAGTGATACGTTGCTTTTGTCAGATACTGCCTTGTGAGTTTCCATGCATGGTCAACATCTTTTACGTTCAGCTGATCTACTCAACGTACTGATGATAACTCAGAGCTTCCTATAATCATCTGCTTTATAATTCAACATGTAGCCATTTTTGGAAGAGTGACCCTTTCTTGTTTCATCACTTCCCCAACAAGTATCTCATGATCACTCTCACCAATCAGCAGCAGTGTCAACACTTCATTATCAACTACATCTTGTGAAGTTATGACCAAATCCAAAATATTAATGCCCCTAGTTGCTTCAATCACATGCTGCTTACGATACTCATCTCTCGGAAATTCCGCAAACTCGCCCTCCTTGTTTCCCTACACTATCTCCTCCTTCCAGTCTATATTCCCATAATTAAAGTCTCCCATCAAGATCACCATCTTTTAAAATGCCCAACTGATTTGCCTAAATATTTCACAAGCAGTATTCTCTGCATTTCCCTGGCCTATAACAGCATCCTATCAGATATACTAACCTTTTTCTTTTAACTTCAGACCATTCGAGAGTGCATTCATTAAGAGCACTCCCTCTCCTGTTTTCACATCTCTACCCTTCCGGCGAATTATATATCCTTTTAATTCTATTCGCGATATCACATCCTGCTCAGACAACCAAGTTTCACTTATTCTAATTATTTTTGGGCATACCATCTCAATCAGTGCAACAAACTGAGCTCTCTTGTTTCGAATACTCCTTACATTTGTGTATAAACATAACATAATCGCTATGTGTTTGAGGCCATCCTACAGCACCAAACTTTTCTCTTTTAGCTGTGATATTACTATTATTACTATTACTATTATTACGGGCAACTCCAGGGAGTCATTAGACTCATCGAGGGAGGCCCCAAATCATATTCATCACAACTATTTGACATTCATACAGTATCTATCATACCTCGCCTTAAACTCATTCACTGTCACAGCATCCACCACAGACTCAGGGAGCGCATTCCACTCATTCACTACTCTAAAAGTAAAGAACCCAGCTCTAACACCTTTACTAACCACACTTTTGCCCAGTTTCCATGGATGTCCCCTAGTCCTCCCACAACCAGCCCTGTTCTCAAAAATATCTTCTGAATTAATTTTATAGAAACCCTTCAGTAATTTGAATGTCTCAATCATATCTCCCCTTCTCCGCCTATCAACCAATTTTTGCAACCCACAAATCCTCAACCTGTTCTCATACGGTTCATTCCACAGACCTGCTATCATCTTGGTCACTCGCCTCTGGATCCTCTCCACCTCCTCCCCATCAAGAAGAAACCTAGGTGACCAAATCTGAGCACAGTAGTCTAGATGGGGTCTTATCAAGGCTCGATACAGAGGAACAATAACCTGCTTGTCTCTGCTTGTCAACGTATTCTTCAGCAACTAAGTGATTTGATGAGCTGTTTTGGTCACTTTTGCAATGTGTCCCCTAAATTTCAATTCCTTATCTACCAACACTCCTAAATCTCGTGCCTCATCAATTTCCTGGAGCACGGTTCCACCAATGCAGTAAACTGCCGCCAATCTTTTCACCCCAAAATGCATAACCTTACATTTTGCCACATTAAACTGACATCCATTCTCCTTAGCCCAGACCTCCAATCTATCCAAATCATCCTGCAAAATTTTGACGTTATCTGCATTCACTATTGCCCTACCCAACTTCGCATCATCCGCAAACAAATGAACTGTTCCTCTCAGATCATTTCCTATATCATTTATGAACAAATTAAACAGCAGTGGTCCAAGAACAGATCCTTGTGGCACACCACTAGTCACAGGCCGTCTTGTGGACTCTACTCCCGAGTAAACCACTCTCTGATATCTCTCCGTCAACCACCCTCCTATCCATCTCACCAACCCTATGTCCATTCCCATATGCTGCAATTTACTGATTAGAATTCCATGTGGAATCCTGTCAAAGGCCTTGGCAAGGTCCAGTAGAATCACCGTAAACCCATTACCCTTATCCAGTTCAGCCGTCACTGTGTTATAATACGTGAGCAAGTTACTGAGGCATGACCTACCCTTCACAAAACCATGCTATCCCCGATACAGTATTCCATTTTCTTCTATCCAATCTTGTATTTTCCTCTTGACTATTTTCTCTAAGACCTTGACAATGATTCCTGATATGCTAATCGGTCGGTAATTTACAACAGCAGTCTTGGAACCACCTTTATGCAGTGGAACTATTTTCCCCTCTTTCCACCCGCTCGGGAATAACCCAGACCCGAGAATTAAACAAATTGGTCAAGGGTACTGACAATTCTTTAGCTGCTTCTCGTACAACACGAGCTGGTATACCATCCAATCCCACAGATGTATTGACATTGAGGTTATGCAATAGACTATTCACCTCCACTTCATTAACCATAATTCCCGTATAATCTACTGGTTTATTCATTTATTCGATGTGGTGACTGCAATGTGGTGACATTGCAGTCACCACATCCAGGTGGTGACTGCAATGTCACCACCTGGATGATATACTTTTGCAAAGTGCTCACTCAGTAACTCAACTATCTCAACTGATTCAGTTACCTCCCTACCATCGGCATTCTTTAAAATCAATCTGCCATGTACATTTTTCCTTTTACTTGCTACATATCTAAAAAACTGTTTAGGATTCTCTTTAGCCTGCATGGCCAATGTTCTTTCGTAATCCTTTTTTGCTTTTCTTACCACACTCGTCACCCTTCTGACCTGCGCTTTATATCGTTCATGTGCCTGCCGGTCACCCTTCTCCTTAAATTACCTCCATAGTTGTTTCTTTTTTTGCAACTCAAGCTTAATGGTGTTATTCATCCATTTAACCCCTACTTGATTTATTATTCGGACTCTAGGCATACAGTCAGCCATTGCTTCATGCAAGCACTTCTTAACTACCTCCCATGCACTATCAACTTCTAGTCCTTGCAGTTGTACATGCCATGGCACTGAACCAATCAAACTCCTAAGCTTGTCATACTTTCCAGCCCGATAATTCCACATGTACCCTGTCTTAATTGAAAATTCTGCACCTTTAGCCACCTCCCAAGTTAAGACCCTATGATCACTCTCACCGATTGGTGGCAATGTGGTCATATTTGTTACAGCCAAACCCTCAGATGTAATTACTAGGTTAAGCACTCTCTGACCCCTAGTATTTTCCATTACATGCTGTCGCAGATAGTTATCCCTTAATAACCGCATAAAATCCAGTTCCTTTCTCCCGTGTGTCCTCTCCTCACTCCAATCAATGCAACCATAGTTGAAATCTCCCATAATAATCACCCTCCTTCCACCCATTTCTTCTATTTACTTGTGCATACTGTCACCACCATCTTTTTCATCACCTGGTCTATAGCAGCACCCAATTGTATATTTAGTTCTGCTAGCCACAATCTCACACCAAATGGCCTCAAATGTGCTCTTTTCTCTATCCTGCAATTCAACTTCTATTCTCCTTGGCTGGAGCTCATCAGCTATCATCAACAATACTCCTCCCCCCATTTTATTCTCTCTGTCATTCCTGAACACACTATACCCATCACATTCAATCCTACTAGTTATATCATCTACAGTCAGCCATGTTTCACTAATACCTATAACCTGTGGTCTGGAAGTGCCAACCATGGCCAAAAACTCTTCCTTCTTGTTCCTAATACTCCTAGTATTAGTGTACATGAATTTAAGACCCCCATTAGCCCCAACCCTACCTACTTTGATGCCTTTTATTAACTATCCCACTCAGATTTGTTGTCCTTATTTGCTCTGGCATATTATATTCATTCTTACATTCAACTGCCTCCATAAGGACTGTATCTCTACTCCTCTCCCCCCTAACAAATCTAGTTTCCCTGAATTTGCACATCCACTACATTCAGCAACACTTTCTCAAGTCTTCTTACACCGTAACCATTCAAATGCAAGCCATCCATCTTATATAGATCCTTTCGCCCATGAAACTCACTCCACACATCCACAAATTCCACACCACTCGTCATACATAACCCACGCATAAAGTCATTTGCAATTATAGCCCTCCTTTTAAACATTACACTGTCATACCGTGGCAAAAGACTAATCATTCTAACTCTCTCACTCTTTTCTTTTGCTACCTCAAACAATTCATTCAGGTCTTCTATCATTTCCATTTTATCTCCTTTCAAATCATTCGTACCTGCCACAACAATCATTTCTTTCACCCTTTCCTTTTGCTCTCTAATAGACGCAGTTACGTCCTTTATGGTCGCACCAGGTTGGTACGATTTTGTCAAATCCTCTACTAACACACCTCGTACTAACGAGTCTCCATACAGCACTCTATCCTTCATTTTGTTCATGTTCACATTCATACGTCTATTTTTCCTGTCATACCTTTTATTATTGGTTGGTCCATTCAGTCTACTTTTGTTCATGCACTCTAGCTGCTGTTTTGCTCTTTCTATCGCACTATTCAACAACGCGATCTCACTCAATGCATCTATCTCATCTTTTTTGTTCTCTGAGAAACCATTTATACTATCATTCACACTTTCTACATTCACACTCTCACAATTTTCATGTACAACCTTGCCGTTTCTTGTCATATCCCTATTTCCTTCATTCTGAAGGTTGACAAAAATATCACACTCACGATCCGAAATACACTTCAATTCCGCATTCTCCCTACATTTTCTACACACATTCAATCCTTTATTATCATCTAACCACACTCCGACCGCACTCTGCAAAGCGTACATTTCACAGCTAGTACACTGACTCATTTCTTTTATGCTACCGTTCTTTGATAACGATGGCGAACCTTCATTACTGGCCGCCATTTTCCTTCGCACAGGTGCCATACTTATCTATAACGTGTTTTGTCAAATTATACGTTATAACACACCAAAAATAGACACACTAAAATACGCAAGGCAAACAAAACAAAACTACACAATATTAAGTAATTTGTATCGATAACTGAAAATGATACTTATCTTATCTGGAGCTTGCACGAACACTACACATTACGAATTCATCTAGCGGCGACTTCCCGATATAGATTAAGTTATAAAACACTTTACTACACTAACCACGCTAATAAAGCTCCAATAATATACCAAAATTAAACACTTAAGTCCATTAAATTGAATCCAAAACACCAATAAATCAGCAAAAAACACAAATCTCTCAGGAGCTCTCCGATAGCACGTCCGTTCACCAGCTAGCCTCGACACCAAGTTGATATTACACCTCTTTCTTTGGTTTGACCAAATATCTCTGCTCTCCTTCACAATTCACTATTATCATATCTGGGCAACATGCCTGCGACTTTTCCAACAACACTATTCTTCTTTACCTGCTGCAACAACTTCCTCAAGTTTCTATCAACATTCTTTTTCTCCACAACTAAGTTTTTTTTGCCCACGACTATCAGTAATTTTTTTTAAAGATACCAAGCAATTTTACAAGCTAGGTTTTAATCATTTTTTCCCAAGTGAAGCAAACAGACCTATAAGTCAAGTTTGCACATGAACGTAGTTAAAGTCTGAGGCAACTCGTAGTAAAGGTGGAGTAAGCTTCGATCACTTTCCTTAGTATTTTTCCCTAATGCAAAGCACATCCCCTGCGGGGATGTATGATGCTATGCATTAAAGGTATAGGCCACACTACTCAGACAGGTTTTGACCTTTATTGAGGTCTCGTCAGTGGGAGCCAGACCCCTAAATGCCAAGGTTGAAGTGATGCAGCGCTTATAGATTTTACCTAAACAAGTTGCCACAAGGTGATTTGACCTTGTTAAATAAAAATCTCCAGATGAGAGTAAGATGTAGAAATTTTTTTTAACTTGGGTATACTATGTTAAAGATACCAAGCAATTTTATAAGCTAGGTTTTAATCCTTTTTGCCTCAGACTTGAACTACGTTCAGGCGCAAACTTGACTTATATGTCTGTTTGCTTCACTTGGGAAAAAAGGATTAAAACCTAGCTTATAAAATTGCTTGGCATCTTTAACATAGTATTTCCAAGTTAAAAAACTTTCTTTATCACTAATTTTGACACCTGGTGTTTCACATCAGTTATTTGCTTCATTGTTCCATCAGGAAATCATGTTTTGCGCATTTTATTAGTAATCCCACCTCTAATGATTGAGTCCCCATACACTGATATATCCGACTATCCTTTGACTCTTTCTTTATAATATTAACTTCCTCCTTCTCTTTATCATCAGCCATTCTCTCCTTTAGTTGTTTAATATCCTCTTCCAGATGTTTCATTTCACTTTTCATTGTCACTAACTCCTGCCAAAGGTCTTCTAATATGGTCCCGATGTTTTCTCCCATTTCTAATAGCTCTAATCTATTCAGACACTTTTCATATACGTTTATGCTTTCCATCTTCTCATTTACCCAAACAGTCCAAAAATCTTTCACATTTTTCAGTGCATACATATTTTCGCAACATTTTCCACTGGGAAAAATCCAAGGCAGAGTCAGACTTTCATACAGAATCCTTCTGTGACACTGACATATGTTTCTTTATGGATGCCTTCTTCAGAAGCTGAAGCAGTATAACAAACAATTAGCAAAACACAATATAAACAACAAAAAATTTCAACACCACCACCACCGAAGGACAATTGTATCCAAACTGAAAAAAAATGCAGCATAATTTTCAACCAAAAAGCTACACTATACATTAAATAAAAACACTTTTTTTTAGCACAGCTCAAATCCACCTACATTCACTAGTGCCACTCTATATATACAGCACACTATATATCCTTCCATTTCTATTCCCAACATCATATCCTCCTGAGACAACCAAATTTCACTTATTCTGATTATCTTTGAGCATAATATATTTTAAAATGTTATGTAAAAGTTATACAATTATATATAAAATTTATAAAAATAATTAATGATTTCATCATTTTTTTTCTTCAGTACTGCATTCAATTTCTTCAGAGCTGTTGAATAAATTGCTACTGTAACGGTTTCACCTTTTTTGAGGTACTTGGTATGGATTACACCATTCATATGAATGGATTACACCATTCATATGACAATGGCAAGAACCCTCCCTACTGACTTTTGGGTTCGGAACTTCTTCCGCCATGGAGAACCATTGTGTCTCTACTCCATTGACTGTTCTTTGGTCTCTGGATCATAGTGATGAAGCCATGTTTCATCAATAGTCACAATATGAGCCAAAAATTTGCAACTTATTTTTCAAAATGACCTAAAATCCCTTGATATGACAGCATATGTGCTCTCTTTTGGTCAGCATTCAAACATTTGGGGACCCACTTCACTGAGAGTATCTGCATGTTCAGATGTTTGGAGGATAATGACCTCAACTCATTCCCTGGTTATACCCAGAGGCTTTGCAATGTTTTTGCCTGGTATTTGTGTATGGGACATGTTGCAAAGGTGGTGAAGACAGAGGATTGCTGCAATACTGAGAAGGACGCTGACCTGCAGAGATAAGAGTTACTATTCATTGTATAAGACCCTGATGACCACACTTAGTCTATTGTTCTCAAATTTGGTTCCCCAGGATTTGAAGGGGATAAATTAACTGTGGAAAGGGTACAGAGGCGGATAACAAAGATTGTTTCAGAGATCAAAAATCCTTATAACAAAGATCCTTATAACTAACAATGTTAGTTATAAGGATCAGCTGAGGGAATGTGGACTGTAGAATTTGGTAGATGATATGATTGAGACTCTTAAACTGTTGAAAGGTAGTTAGGTTGACACTGGTAAGAGTCAACCCTGTTCCACCAAGCAATAGAACTGGGGAGTTCTTTTGCTTGGTGGAACAGCAGGAAGGAGTGATGACAAGGGGCCATCCCTGGAAGTTACGAAAGGAAGCTGTGAGCAAGAGGGTGAGGGGTGGTTTCTTTGCATGGAGGGTGGTTGAACCGTGGAATGCATTGCCTGATACGTCAATGAGTTCAAGGAGTGGTATGATAGACTTTGTGTTTCCTAGGAAGGACCTCCTCCGATGAGTCTTTTTATTATTATTATTATTATTATTATTACGGCTATCTCCATGGAGTCAGTAGACTCATCTCAGGAGACCCAAACTAGCAAAACAATATCTGTCATATCTCTTCTTGAATTCATTTACAGACGAAGAACTCACAACTAAGTCAGGCAATGAATTCCACTCATTCACCATCCTCCAGGCAAAAACCTTGTTCTCACGCACTTGTTAATCACACTCTTCTTTAATTTCCAGGGATGACCTCTTGTTCTTCCATCACTATCACACAACTGAAACATTTTCCCTGCATCAATCCTATAAAACCTTTCAGTAATTTAAATGTTTCTATCATATCCCCTCTTCTCTGCCTATCAATCAACCTCTGCAATCCACAAGCTCTCAATCTATCAATGTAGGGAGCATTTTTTACATCACTCACCAACTTAGTCACTCATCTCTGAACCCTCTCCACAGCCTCCTCATCTCCAAGGAGGCCTGAATAATATTCAAGGATCATGGTATGCACTGAATCAATGTGATGTTTTTGGGTATTATCACTGCAGAAGGTCTTTCTGACCTAGGGGTATCTGATGTCTCAGGATGCCCAGTTTTAAACTTGGCCACCCATCTAGCAACTATTGGATATGCTGGGGCCACAGTCCCCTAAAGTCTCACACAAAGTTTGTGAATCTCATTTGCAGACTTTCTTGCAGCATGAATAAATTGATGATAGCCTACACCTCTATGTCTTTGAATTTCTTCAAAACCTCTGATGTTTCTTCTTATGTATTCTAAAAGAAAATGAACAAATTATTACAATTTGATGAAACATGGAGGTTAAAGGACTTAAATGTTCTTTCTTGTGGTTAAATCAGTTCCTTTAATAACATTTTTGTTCTAGGTATTTATCAGAACTTTGAGTTTTAAAGATATGTAGTGGAACTTTAGAAAAACATTTTGTGGTCATAATATTAATCGAAAGCTTTATCTTTCAAAAGTGCAGATTTTGTATTTTCTTACTTGTTACAAGGATTGTATGTTACAGATTGATAGCTATGCCAGATTTTGAAAAGCTGTCAATCAAAATGGTAAACTTCATTTGATTTTTGATATTGCTGCTAATGAAAAATATTATATATTGACATTTGCATATATATTTATAAGAGATGTGGTTCAGTTTCATTTTTCAAAACATGCCAGCTCTAATTTCCTGCTAACAGGGTTAATTCACTAATTCTCTTGAATTGTAAATGCACTGAATTCCCCCCCCCCTCTTCTATTAATGATGACCAAAATTAATTCGAATAGCTACTACCATTACATTCCACTAAGAATAATATCACTGTTATTATCATTACACAGGCAACTATATAGAATCCAAAAATTCTTTGCAGGAGCTCCATGTTAACCTTTGTTTACATCTATCATATCTCTCCTTTAAACTCATTCACTGACAGTACACTCATAACTGTCTTCAGCAACCTGTTCCATTTGTTCACATCTCTTCAGTCAAAAAATTTAGCCATCACATTTTGTCAACCACAAGGGTGTGAGCCTGACTCTTGCTCAGTTTCCACTCCAAGGGTTATCCCCTTTCTCTCTCTCTCTCTCTCTCTCTCTCTCACACACACACACACACACACGTGGAACCATTTCATCTGAATCTATCCCATAAAATCCATTTAGTAACTTACAAATTCCCTCATTTAACAACTTTCAAATTCCTCCTTTATGCCTATCAACCATCACTTGTAATCCATAAATCTTTGCTCTCTCCGCATATAGAGCACTCCATGGATCATCATCTTTGTTACTTGCCTCTCTATCCTCTCCATCACTTCCACATCCCACACAAAACTCAGGTGACCAAATCTGTGTATAGTATTATATTTTATAATATATCATGTATTATTATTATTATTATTACATATCTCCATGGAGTCAAAAGACTCATCATGGGAGGTCCTTTCTAAGAAACACAAGTCTATCAAGACTCATCGGGGGAGGTCCCTCCTAGGAAACACAAAGTCTATCATACCACTCCTTAAATGCATTGACAGTTCTCGTTCTCACCACTCCATCAGGCAATGCATTCCATGATTCAACCACCCTCAATGCAAAGAAACCACTCCTCACCCTCTTTCTCACAGTTTTCTTTCGTAACTTCCAGGGATGGCCCCTTGTCATCACTCCTTCCTGCTGTTCAACTAAGTGAAAGAATTCCCTAGTGTCAACCCTGTAACCACCTCTCAACAGTTAAAAGTCACAATCATATCACCTCTCCTTCTTCTATCCACCAAACTCTGCAGTCCACACTCCCTCAGCCGATCCTCATAACTAACATTGTACAGTCCCGGCACCGTCTTTGTTATCCACCTTTGTACCCTTTCCACAGTTAATTTATCCCCCTTCAAATCCTGGGGACCAGATCTGAGAACAATAAGTGTGGTCTGATTAGAGTCTTATACAACGGAATGATAACCATTTTATCTCTGCAGGTCAGTGTCCTTCTCATTATTGCAGCAATCCTCTGCGTTACCTTCACTACCTTTGCAATACGTCCCCTAAATTTCAGGTTTCTATCAATCATCAACTCTCACATCTCTTGTCTCCCCTACTTATTGCAGTTTAACTCCTCCCATAGAGTATGCAGAGTCCCATCGACGTGTCCAACACCTCATGACCTTACATTTTGCTGCATTAAACTGAGACCCCCATTCATTTGCCCATCTATCTAGCTTATTCAAATCCTCTTGCAGGGCTACCACATCTGCACTATTACTAATAACACTTCCCACCTTTGCATTATCTGTGAACAACCGAATATCCCCTTGCACTCCACGGACAATGTCATTGATATAAAGGTTAAATAATATAGGTCCCCTTACCGAGCCTTGTGGAACCCCGCTTGTAATCTTCTGCCTCTTTGATATTGCTCCACCATACACAACTCTCTGATACCTATCAGACAGCCAATCCTGAATCCAGTTGACCAATCTGACATCCAGACCCATGTGCTGCAACTTGAATATCAGCTTATCCTGTGGTGCCCTGTCAAATGGCTTTGCTAAGTCTGGGAAAATGGCAGTATATGCCTTTCCCTCATCTAAAGCTCTTGTAACTTTATCATAAAAGGCTAGCATATTGCTAAAACAAGAGCACCCCTTCACAAATCCATGTTGACTCTTACTGATAACATGATATAAAATTAAAGAAATATAATACTATATTATAATACATAGGAAGTTGCATAGAAATGTTGTGAATGTATATAATATAAGGGCTAATAAGCTTACTGAACTCCATTAGGAGTTCAGCAACCACCTTTGCAAATTTACTTCTGTCTTTAGGCTCTTATTAAGAGCTGTGTGTTCAGTTTAGTCCAGTTATTTATACTGTTTTAGCCATGATAGTTTTCTTCTTCAGGTTTTCTCTTTCCATTAATGTAACTTCCAGTATTACCTGGAGAATGTTATATTTATGATTTCTTATTAGATGCCTAAGTAGGCAGTTTTTCTTCTTTTCACAATATTGATTAATTTGTGATTTAATTTCTCCTTCTGTCGTCTACATCTTTATTCTTCATCTTTTCTGTCGATGGAATCTGGATCATCCTTATAAATATCCACTTTCAAAGGCTTCCGGTTTTTTTTATTGTATTTGCTTTTAACATCCATGTTTCAACTCCATATAGTAAACTTCACCATATGTAGCACTTCATCATTCATACTTGAATCTCAATGTTTAAGTCATTGTTACATAAAATGGCTTTCATGTTGATATAGAACTGCCTTGCACTTTCAATTCTTGATCTTATCTCCATTTCACAGTCTGAACTTTCATTTAGCCAAGATACCAGGTATTTGAATTTGTTCACTTGTTTGATTTTATTTCCATTTAGAATGGTCAGCAGTTATCAAAGGAGCATTGCTTACTATTATTATTATTACCCAAGACCCCATGGAGTCAAAGACTCATCCGGAATGTCCTTTTATCATACACACACAACTCATCATACCGTGCTTTAAACATGCTCAAATTCTCTGCAGACACCAAACTCTCAGCTAAGGCATTCCAATCATTCACAACTCTGCATGAAAAAATCTCCTTCTCACTCCTCTACTCACACTCTCTTTGTACAGTTTCCAGGGATGATGTCTGGTTCTCCCCTGATCTCCCACTGTTTTCTGTAGAACCTCTCCAACAATGATCCTATAACAATCCCTTACTATTACTAACTTGTAGGTCTCTATCATATCTCCCCTCTTCCCCCTGTCCACCAGACTCTGCAAATTGCATCTTCCAATCTTTCCTCATATTCGACATTCCAGAGGTCAGAAACTACCTTAGTCAGTTGCCTTTGGACCCTTTCCAACATCTTTCCAACCTCGTGAAAACCTGTTGACCAAATCTGGGCAATAGTCCATGTGTGGCCTAATCAAAGCCTTATACAACAGAACAGGAATCTCCCTACTTCTATACGTCAGTGTCCTCCGCATCATTCCCAGTGTTGTCCTCACAATTTTGGCGATGTGTCTCCTAAATTTTAGATCCTTATCCACTATTACCCGCAGATCTCTTATTTCCTCTACCTCCAACAATATATTCTCACCAAGCATAAATTCTGCATCCCATCTTTGTTTTCCAAATTTTAAAACCTTACATTTTGCAACATTGAACTCACATCCCCATTTGCTTGCCCAATCTCTCAATTTATTCAAGTCTTCTTGTAAGGCCACAGCATCTTCTCTACTCTTCATGGTTCATCCCAACTTTGCATCATCTGCAAAGAAGTGAAAAAGCAATGGCCCTAAAACAGACCACTGAGGCACACCACTAGTGACTTTCCTTTTCCTGGATATCATTCACTCATACACAACTTGTTGATACCTATCAGACAGCCAGTTTCAACTCCAACGTGCTAATCTAATATCCAACCCACCATCTGCTGTAGTTTGACTATCAACTTATCATGCGGTAATCTCTCAAAAGCCTTTGCAAAATCTAAGTATATTACTGTGTATCTTTCTCCTCTGCAAGCTACTTACTTGTAATAAGTAAGTAGATTACTAAACATAACCTCCCTTTAGCAAATCCACGCTGGCCATCAAAGATAATACCATTGTTGTCAACCCAATTCTGTTTCCTATTTCTCACAAGTTTCTCCAACTAATTAACCACAACACCTGAGACATAGTCCTATAGTTTACTATCATAAGTTTACTATCATATTACAAGAGTGTTGGACCTGGTCTGTCGCTCAGAGGATATTTATGCATAAGTAAGGTAGCCTCTTTACCTAAAAACGGTGAGAGCGATCATGTTGTATTGACTTGGAAGGTTGCAAAATTTGTTGATTTCTGTTTTAAGAAGGGCATATATATGGAAATACAGATAAGGCAATTATAACAAGCTTCGGAGTGAGCTTACAGCCATACCATGGCAGAACATATTGCAGAGAAAAGATGTTAGCAGTGAATGGGATAAAATCAGCTGGTATCTGAGGAAGGCAATATCAGAATGCATCTCTATGGTCAGGAATACAAACAAGGTAGGTGTTAGATGGATGAGTAGTAGTATCAAGCTTGATCTGTAAAAAAAGAAAATGTTATGGAGAATTTAGAAGGAGATAGGCGATCGGTACACCCATTAGCAGTACAAGGCTCAAGCTAGGAAGGTTGCCAGCATAGTAAAAAAACCTAAATCAGATTATGAGAAGACCTTAGCCGAGGAGATCAAGGATAATCCCAAAGAGTTCTTCTGCTATGTGGCAAGTAAAAGAATGACTTCCGAAGGATAAATTTAGTGGGTGATGATGGTATTGAGGTGACCAATTCAGATGTAATAGTAGAGTTACTGAGTGATCACTTTTCAAAAGTCTATCACCCGCCAGCTTTTTAGTTGTATTGTATTGTTTGGAACCTATACTTTATTTGAGTGTTTTTTTCACCATATTTTAAAATTTTTTGAAACGGTTAAATCGTTAATCTTAGATTGAGGGGGGAATACACCTTCATTACTAAACGTTCAAAAGGGGTACAAGTACTTAAAGTTTAGGTCACACTGAGTTATTAAAAGCACATTCTCGGACAATAAAATCAAAGAAGAGTGGATTATTTTGTAATGCGAGTCTTTGAGCCAACTAAGGAAAGTCCACTTCTCTAAAATCCTCTACCAAAATAATGTGAGAATTGAAGTTAAGAAATCAGAGGTACTTAGTATATTCAAAATTTAAATACAACACTGCTGTAGGTTTAGATGCAATATCAGTTTGGGTGGTGCGTGAATGTGCAAAGGAATTGTCAACGCCTCTTACTTGGTTATTTAACTTAAATTTGAACTCTGATATGGTCCCTATGGAGTGGAAGGAAGACAAAGTAATTCCTTTGCATAAAAGTGTCTCTAAAACTGCAGTAGTTAATTACAGACCAATCACCATCTTGGGAGTAGTGGTAAAAGTATTGGAAAAGTTAGTTAAAGACAAAATTGAAGAATTTTTGGATCAGGATATGATGCTTTATAGGGGTCAACATGGTTTTGTTAAAGGTTGATCCTGCCTTAACAATTTATTAACTTTCTATAATAGAATGATAATTGAGTTGGACAAAGGAAATGGCTACACAGTGGTATTTCTGAATTTTGCTAAGGCTTTTGACAGGATATTCCATGGAATACTGTTGCACAAATTGGAGCAGATGGGGATGGATACTAAACTGGTGATATGGATAGGAGAATGGCTCAGGCAGAGATACCAGGAGGTTGTGTATGGAGGAGCAGAGTCCAGGATGAGGCTGGTGACCAGTGGTGTGCCTCAGGGTTCTATGCTTGGGCCATTGTTGTTTAATTTGTACATAAATGATATAGGAAATGGCTTAAAGGGAGATATTCAGATGTTTGCTGATGATACAAAGTTGGGTAGTGCAGTAAAAAATCAAGCTGATGTTGAGAGTTTGCAGGATGATTTAAATAAGCTGGCAAAATGGGCAAAAGGTAATGGATGTCAATTCAATGTGGAAAAGTGGAGTTATGCATTTTGGGATTAAAAGATTACCAGCTGTGTACTACATTGATGGAACGGTACTCCAAGAGATTGATGAGGCTAGGTACTTGAAGTTCAGAGGAACATTGCTAAGGTGTCCAAGATTGCACATTGGATTACTTGGTTATTGAGGAACACATTGACATCCAGAGATAAAGAGGTTATTATTCCCCTTTATAAGGCATTGATACTTCCACATTTGGATTACTGTGATCAAGTCTGGTCACCTGGATTCCTTGGAGTTGAGGAGGTTGTACAAAGGGTTCAGAGGTGAGTGATTAAGTTGGTGAGTGATGTAAAAAATGTTCCCTACATTGATAGATTGAGAGCTTGTGGATTGCAGAGGTTGGTTGATAGGCAGAGAAGAGGGGATATGATAGAAACATTTAAATTACTACAAGGCTTTTATAAGATTGATGCAGGGGAAAGGTTTCCCCTGTGTCATAGTGATGGAAGAACAAGAGGTCATCCCTGGAAATTAAGGAAAAGTGTGGTTAACAAAGATGTGAGAATGAGGTTTTTTGCCTGGAGGGTGGTTAATGAGTGGAATGCATTGCCTGACTCAGTTGTTAGTTCTTTATCTGTAAATGAATTCAAGAAGAGATATGATAGATATTGTTTTGATAGTTTGGATCTCCTGCGATGAGTCTACTGACTCCATGGAGATACCCGTAATAATAATGGTAATAATAAGTGTTATTTTTTGGTGTTAATTTTTAGGCCCATTTCTCTGCTTTCTTTTTGACACATTCTAGGAGTAGTTGAAGATCTTGAATATTTGTTGTAATTAAAAAAAGTATCATTGGCCGTTTATGATTACTCCTTCCTTCCTTCCTTCTAAGGCCTTGAGAAATTAAGACTTCTAAGTAGTTGTTAAACATCAGTGGAGATAGTACACATCTTTGTCTCACTTCTCTTTCAATTCTGATGTTGTTGGTTATGATAGCTTGCATTTTATGATCCAAGTCTGAATTAATTTTTTTACTGATTGTTTAAAGATCTTTTTTTAAATGTGCAGGCATAATTAAACATTCCTTTTATAGCTAATTTCATTAGTTTTGTGTAGTTAAATTTTTAAATGGGCTTTTAGAGGAAAATTTTTAGTATTTTAGTATGATGATTTAAAAAAAAATTATGAATTATTTTACTGGAATTCCTATTCAGAAATTTCTCTTTTTAATAGGTACTGGTTACTACTTACAGATTTTGAAAGAAGATACTTGTGATATTTCTCGAATTACTAAAATGATTGAACAGTATATTCCAGAAGCAAATTTAGAAAGCAATATAGAGCATGAATTAATATATGCACTTCAAAAAGACACCTCACAGTTTGGCAAGATGTTTCAGATGCTTGAAAATTCAAGAGAAATGCTTGGTATTACATCCTACAGAATAACAATGACAACAATGGAAGATGTTTTTCATAAGTATGAGCCATGATTTTCTTATTAAATTCATATGAATTAGTGAATTGCACATAATGCATTTACTGAAATGTGTTATATGTGGTTGTCAGATGTTCTAAGCAAAAATATATCTACAACTTCAGATATCAGAAATTTAAATGATACTTCATTCACTGGCACATTATTACATAGCACTGATTGCAAGGTAGAGTACTGACAGTAGAAAATACAAGCAGAATAAAAATTAGTACATATATTAAACATATCCAATTGTTAAAGACTTATCTTCCTTGTTCTACAGACAGCACTGTAGGACTGATTTTTGCTTACATAAGCAGCGATTTGGTTTTATCATGAAGTATTTGGAATGGAATGATTTCCTTTCATTCATACAGATGGTAGGGGCAGCTATGCTACCATACTAGGGAAGTGACTATGAGCAAGGTGGTTTCGCATTGCCTTCCTTGCCATGCTGTGTCCTATGGCAGTATTCTGTATGTTCACGGGGGCCGGTTTGCCTGCTTGCAGGATGAAAAACCCCAGATAAACTGGCGGAAAATGTCCTACTGTCCATGCCCAAGACCGGCTATCTTGGCTATGACAGAGGAAGATCCTTAAGCTCCTCATGTCATCAATGGGAATTGAACCTAGGACACTTCTTCCCCAGGCATATGGTTGCGAAGTGCAAAGCCACTAGGCTACCTCGCAGATGAAGTATTTGACCATTGGAAAATGTATGTTCATATAGAAAAATATCATATTTGTAGTGCTTTATATTATGAGGGAGTCTGGAAAGTCCTGATAAACAAATAGAACAAAAACGTTTTTTCATATAAAAAATATTTTTTCATAAAATATATTTTCTTTTAGGATACATAAGAAGACATAAAATTAATTAATTTTTGTTCTAGGTGTTTATCAGAAATTTCTAGACCCCCCCCTCCCTTGTATATCATGCTGGAAAGTATATTGTACTTGACAAGAAATTACTAAAAGAGTTTTAGTGGTTTACCACAAAGCATTATTTTATTTTATAAATATTACATCTCCGAATCAAAAATTTAGAATAATCAAAGAAAATGTGTTGAATGATTTGCAATTCTAATTTATTGCACAGAAAATAATTATTACCAAACAGGAATTAGCATAATCTAAAATCTATGTATTTTGTAGATTATATAACCATGTAAACACAAATATGTAATATAAATTATAAGAAAACATTCACAAAATTAGAATACTTTTTAATGTGGTTCAAAATATTAGAATAATGTGAAAATAAATGCACAAAATTTACAGTCAAAGGGAAACAACAAGATAATTAGTATTTTGTTGCATCCCTCTTGGCTCTTTTTGAATGATCATAAATGGTTGGGCATATTATGGTTCAGTCTTTTTTTTTTTTTTAAATCAAAACATGCCCATATGGTCTGCAGACTGAGCACAAGTTCATTTTTGTCTCTTTGAGCAACTTCTTGAAGACATTTCATAATTCCCCACAAATTCTCAATTGGGTTAAAATCTGGTGAGTTTTCTGGCCAAGGAATTAGATTGATTTGCCTGTCTTTGAGCCATCTAATAGTTGTCTTGGAAGTATGACAAAAAGCTGAATCTTGCTGAAAAAGGAAATCACCATCACATAAATCTTATGATGTCAGTAACATAAAGTGCTCAAGAATTTCTTGGTACACTTTGGAACTGACTCTTTCGTACACAATACACAGCCTACCTGGCCCCTCTGCAATCATACAAGCCCATACCATGACAGAGGTTGCAAATTTCACTAAACGTTTCACACATTCTTTATCAAACGCTTCTTGCTTAAGATGCCAAACACGTATCCCTTGGTGACCATGGGACACACAAAACATACTTTCTTCAATAAAAAGTATCTTTTTCCAATCCTCTTGACCTCACAAAACAGTCTTTGCTTAAACCATTGCAAACTAGCTGCCGTTTGCTTGGAAATCATAAGCAGCTTCATCTTAGGCACACGATTTAAAACCCAATATGTGAAGTCATTAGCAGATATGCTAATGACTTCACATACAGATATCAAAATACTGATTTTGAATAAAATTCTGTATTTTCTACACGTGTAAGCCATATAAGTATCTATAAGAAAGCTAATCTTAAAAGGCAATTTGTGGCTTAACTGTAAAACAAGAAATTAAAGATACTAAGAAATTATATACTCATTTTAATCCTTTATCCAAGTGTTAGCAAACAAAGTTTGCGTCTGAAGCTTCCTTATACGAGTTGCTCCTTATACAATTTTGCAAAGGCTTTAGATATTGTCACATGACAAGTTGGTAACCTAAACTGAAGCAGGTGTGGTTGGATAACAGATTTTTGAGTTGGATAGGTGACTGGCTATCACACAGATATCAGCAAGTTGTGTATGGTTGTGGCACTATCTCAAAAGAGAAAAAAAAGTCACTAGTAGTGTGCCACAGGGATCTGCTTTAGGACCATTATCGTTTAATTCATATATTAATGATATTGGGATAAGTTTAACTGGTGATATACAACTGTTTGCAGGTGATGTGAAATTGGGAGAGTGGTGAAGAATCAAGCAGATGTTGTGGCCTTCCAAGAGGACCTGGGTGGGTTGTATAAGTAGGCAACAGTATGGAATTCTCAATTCAATGTTGCAGAGTCTAAGGTTCTGAAATTTAGTAGGCAACAATGCGATGCAAAGTATACACTTGACAGGGAAATTTTTTGAAGGAAGTTGAGGAGATAAGAAATCTTGGAGTGGTGGTGGTGGTGGTGGACAAGGATCTGAAGTTTAGAGGACACACTGCACAAGTTATTAAGACATCACATCAGATGGCAATGATGTGGAGGACATTAACCTTTAGAAATAGATATTCTGATTCCATTATATAAGGCCTGGTTTTCATGGTGATGAAGATATATTAGAAAGGGTACAGAGAAGACTGACCAAGATTGTAACTGGTCTGTAGAATATGGGGACAGATTGCAGAAATGCAGTTTTGCAAAGCCTTGTGAATAGGAGGAAGAGAGGAGATATGATTGAAGCATTTAAGTTGAAAGGTTGTTACTGTAGAAGAAATTTTTCATAAAATGGTAAAAGGGGGGATAGAACAATGGGACATGCCTGGAAGCTGTGTAAGGAGAGTAACGAGCAGGTTCTTTGCATGGAGAATGGTTGGTGAGTGGACTGCATTGCCTAACATCAGAGTGAATGTAGATACATTATTATTATTAACATCTGACCTCCATGCCATCAGAGACACACTGTGGGAGTTCCACACTATTGCACACAATGCTCATCCAACTTTAAACTTATTAAGGTTGGATGAACCTTAATAAGTTTACTGGTGAGTGGAAGGCAATGCATTCCACTCACCAACCACTCTCCATGTAAAGAACCTTTTCCTCACTCCTCTGCTCACACCCTCCTTATACAGTTTCCAGCAATGGCCTCTTGTTCTACTTCCATTCTATACAGTTTCTCTTAAATTTTAACTTGATAACAAACCCTTATTAGCTTAAATGTTTCAATCATATCCCCCCCCCTCCTATTCCAGAGGCTTTGCAATTTACATTCTCTTCAACTGTCCTTATACTCTCTATTCCAATGACCACTGATCACTTTTATGAATCTTCTCTGGACCCTTTCTAGCATATACTCATCACCATGAAACCTAGTGCCCAAATCTGTGCGCAACAATCCATATGAGGCCCGATCAAGTCCTTATGCAATGGCATCATAATCTCTTTATTTCTGCATGTCAGGGTCCACTGCATCATTGCAATTATTTGATGTGATATCTTCAAAACTTGTGCAATGTGGCCCCTGAATTTCAGGTCCTTATCCACCAACACTTCCTGATCTCTTATAGCCACATGAATGAGTACAAAGCACAGTTTTATGAGTTGTTTGCCTTCTGCAGTGAGCCTTTTGCTTCCATAGAGGTCTGCTATTAATAATAATAACTAATGTAAGAATGGTATGAGAGTGATGGTTGTGAATAAATTTACAATGGTTTCACTACTGTTGAATCTTAAATGAACTTTCTGTGATGTCATTTGATTCCATGCAGGAGCATAATAATAACTCACTAAGCTCTCTCTCTTCTTGCAATCATGCTGTATCTCTAAGTCATGTATATGTGTATAATAAGATGGCTTCAAGAAGTAAATTTACTTATTTCATGTCACTTTTCTGTTCAGTTTTTTTTTTTTTTCTCGAAAGGTTTCCATATTCCAGTTTTTGTGTAGACTAATCAGTAATTATTTTGATTTAAAATTTCTGTTATTAATGTATTTATTATTATTATTATTTTATTTTTTTTTTGCGTGAAGTTTTGATCAAATATTTGGAAGGCACATAGAAAGAGAAACTCCAGCTGATGATATGTATTCAGTACTAGGAGATGAACAGGGTAAGTATTTATTGTATATCATGATCTGTTAGAACAAATGTTTTCTGTTATATTACATATAGGAATGAGTAACATTAAAATTCATTTTTTATGTGCATTTAGTAGATAATTTTGTTGAAAATATATTCTTGAATATACTAAACCAACTTTGCATCATCAGCAAACAACTGAATATCTCCCTTCAAGCCATTTCCTATATCATTTATGTACAAATTAAACAATAACGGCCCAAGCACAGAGCTCTGAGGCACACCACTGGTCACCTGCTTCATCCTGGACTCTGCTCCTCCATACACTACTTTCTAGTATCTCTCCATGAGCCATTCTCTTATCAATATCACCAGTTTAGTATCCATCCCCCATCTGCTCTAATTTACGCAACAGTATTCCATGGGGGTATCCTGTCAAAAGCCGCAAAATCCAGTAGTATCACTGTATAGCCATTTCCCTTGTCCAACTCAGATTTCATTCTATTATAAAAAGTTAGATTGCTAAGGCAGGATCAATGTTTAGCAAAACCATGTTGGCCCCTATAGAGTATCATATTTTGATCCACCCATTCTTGAATTCTGTTCTTCACGAATTTTACCAATACTTTACCACCACTCCCGAGATGGTGATTGATCTGTAATTAACTACCGCAGTCTTAGAGCCACCTTTATGCAAAGGAACCCCTTTGCCTTCCTTCCACTCTCTAGGGGACCACACCTGAGTTCAAACCTAAGTTAAATAACCAAGTAAGAGGCATTGACAATTCCTTTGCGCATTCATGCAACACCCAAGCTGATATTCTATCTAAACCTACAGCAGTGTTTGCATTTAAATTCTGCAATATACTAAGTACCTCTGATTTCTTAACTTCAGTTCTCACATTAGTTATTGCCATAGGTACAGAGATATCCTCACTTGTGTTATAGACTTTTGAAACGTGATCACTCAGTAACTCTACTATTACATCTGAATTGGTCACCTCAATACCATCAGCACCCACTAAGGTTATCCTTCCAAAGTCATTCTTCCTTTTACTTGCCACACAGCAGAAGAACTCTATGGGATTATTCTTGATCTCCTTGCTAAGGTCTTCTCATAATCTTATTTAGCTTTTCTTACTATACTGGTAACCTTCCTAGCTTGAGCCTTGTACTGCTAATGGGTGTACTGATTGCCTTTCTCCTTGTAATTTCTCCATAACATTTTCTTTTTTTGCAGATCAAGCTTGATACTACTACTCATCCATCTAACGCCTATCTTGTTCATCTTCCTGACCATGGGAATACATTCTGATATTGCCTTCCTCAGATAACTGCTGACATTTTTATCCCATGCACTGCTAACAGCTTCCCCCTGTAATATGTTCTTCCATGGGATGGCTGTAAGTTCACTCCAAAGCTTGTCATAATTACCTAACTGTAGTTCCGTATATACCTCTTCATAAGAGAGTAATCCACAAATTTTGCAACCTTTCAAGTCAATGCCACATGATCACTCTCACCAATTGGAGGTGACTAGGAGACCTTACTTATGCATATGTCCTCTGAACCTAATGACTAGATCCAACACTCTCACATCACGAGTCCCTTCAGTTATGTGCTGTTTCAAGTAATTATCTCTTAAGTGTATGAATTCCATTTCCTTTTTGCCACGTGATATTTCCTCCTTCCAATTGATATCACCATAATTAAAATCCCCCCATAATCATCACTAAGCCTGCACTCAGTGCACTAATTTGCTGATGCATGAATTCACTATCACCCCCATGGCCTATAGCAGCAACCAATTGTATATTTGGTTGCGTTAGTCACTGTTTCATGCAGATCACCTCAAATGAACTATCATTCACACATCTATCTTGATATATTACTTTCTTTGGCTGCAACTCATCAGCTATCATCAACATACACCTCTCCCCGTTTTATCTTCTCTATCCTCCCTGAAAATACTGTACCCATCACATTCATTTCCAGTAAACACATCTTCTGCTGACAGCCAGGTTTCACTAATGCCTACAACTTTTGATGAGATTTCACTGACTGATGATAAAAATTCTTCCCTCTTATTTCGAATGCTTCTTTCGCTAGTATACAAAGATTGCAGATTCCCTTTAGTTCTTGTACCAGTTTTAGAACTGATGTACATTCTACTAATTTCAGTAGTCCCATGCCAATTTTTATCCACTCTCTTCTTCAAATTATTCCACGAAAAAGGATCAACAAATATACATTCACTGCATAAGTTTTTTTTTTTTTTTTTGTTATTTTGTTATAAGTTTTTTTGCAATGTTATTTATGACATTGGCACCCTTCAACAAAGCTATATACATGTTCATACCCTTCAAATTGGTATGAACATATATATAGGATTGTGCAGGTCAAGGCAATCTTATTTATGACATTGGCACCCTTCAACAAATCTATGCTGGAGAGCATAGATTTGTTGAAGGGGTGTCTCTTGTTTTAGTAATCTTGATACCTTTTATAATAGAGTAACAAGAGTAGTGGATGAGCATAAGCCATACACCATCATTTTTTCTTGCAGGGCAAGGCTTTTGCCAAGCTGAAATATGACAAGTTGATTTTTAAGTTACATCATATGGGTTTGTATATCAGGTTAATGAAGATTGGATTGGTGATTACCTCTCTGATAGATATCAGTGTTGTACACTGCTTGGAGAGAAGTCAATGGACACCACCATTGGCAAGGTGCATCATGCCTTGTAACGAGTCAGATTTTTGTAGCCGATATAAATTGTAGGAATATGATATTCCGAAGTTATTGTAACCGTGTTTGGGTGAAATGGCTGCAAGATGGGAACTGAGGGAGTTTGAAAGAGACGTTGCAAGAGGATGCCATTCTGCATGCCTATCTTTTTTCAGGAATGAAAATGTGTTATTTATTTGTAATTCATTATTCGTACAAACCAGCAGCAGATCCACTCTGTTTACATTGATTACTTCCTTGTTAAATCTTTGGCATATGCCTGGAATAGTGACATTATCAATTCTTGCATTGAAATCACCAGTTACTATCATATATTTCATTTTATTTCTTTTGTCTATTGTATTTTGAAGATCTTCATAACATTTTTCTGTTTCTAGTTTCTAGTTTTGGTTACCTTTACTCTAGATTATTATTATTATTATTATTACAGGCAACTCCAGGGAGTCCTTAGACTCATCGAGGGAGGCCCTAAACATCATGTCCACACAACTATACGACATTCTCACAGTATCTATCATACCTTGCCTTGAACTCACTCACCGTCATAGCACCCACAACAGACTCTGGCAGCTTATTCCGCACATTTACCACTCTAAAAGTAAAGAACCCAGCTCTAACACCACTGCAAACCACACTCTTCCCCAGCTTCCATAGGTGTCCCCTAGTTCTCCCACCTCCAGTCCTGATCTCAAAAATATCCTCTGAATTAATCCTATAGAAACCCTTTAGCAATTTGAATGTCTCAATCATATTTCCCCTTTTCCGCCTATCAACTAATTTCTGCAACCCACAAATCTTCAACCTGTTCTCATATGATTCATTCCATAGACCTGCTATCATCTCAGTCACTTGCCTCTGGATCCTCTCCACCTCCTCCCCATCAAGAAGGAACCTTTTGCAATGTGCCCCCTAAACTTCATCTCCCTATCCACCAACACTCTCAAGTCCCTGGCCTCATCATTCTCCTGGAGTACAGTTCCACCAATGTGGTATACTGCTGCTAATCTTTTCACACCAAAATGCATAACCTTACATTTTGTTACATTAAATTGACATCCATTCTCCTTAGCCTAGAACTCCAATCTATCCAAGTTGTCCTGCAAGATTTTGACATTTTCTGCATTCACTATTGCCCTATCCAACTTTGCATCATCAGCGAACAAATGAACTGTTCCTCTTAGATCTTCCCTATATCGTTAATAAAACAAATTAAACAGCAGTGGTCCAAGAACAGAACCCTGCGGCACACCACTAGTCACAGGCCGTCTTTTGGACTCTACTCCTGAATAAACTATTCTTTGATATCTCTCCATCAACCACCCACTTATCCATCTCCCCAACTCCTATATCCATTATCATATGTTCTAGTTTATGGATTAGAATTCAATGTGGTATCCTGTCAATGGCCTTGGCAAGGTCCAGTAGAATGACTGTAAACCCATTACCCTTATCCAGTTCAGCCGTCACTGTGTTATAAAACGTGAGCAAGTTACTGAGGCATGATCTACCCTTCACAAAACCATGTTGTCCCCCATACAGTATCCCATTTTCATCAATCCATTCCTGTATTTTTCCCTTGATTACTTTTTCCAAGACTTTGACAATGACTCCTGATATGCTGATCGGTCGGTAATTTGCAACCGTAGTCTTGGATCCTCCTTTATGCAGTGGAACTATTTTCCCCTCTTTTCACACCTTCGGGACTAAACCAGACCCGAGACTCAGATTAAACAACATAGTCAAGGGCACTGATAATTTTTTAGCCGCTTCACGCAAGACCCGTGCCGGCATGCCATCCAATCCCACAGATGTATTCACATTAAGGTTCTGTAATACACTATTCACCTCCACTTCATTCATCACAATTCCTGTTTAAACTAATGGTTCTTTCATTTTTTCAATGTCACCACCTGGATGATATACTTTTGCAAAGTGCTATATTGACTGATTCAGTGACCTCCTTACTATTGTCATTCCTTAAAATCATTTTGCTGTGTACAGTTTTTTTTTTGCTTGCAGCATATTGAAAGAACTGTTTGGTTGCTTGCATAGCTAGTTTCCTTTCATAATCCGCTTTTGCTTTTTTTTTTACCACACTCGTTACCCTTCTGGCCTGCACGTCACCTCTTTCTTTAAATTCCCTCCACAGTGGTTTCTTTTTTTGCAGCTCTAGCTTAATGGTGTTATTCATCCATTTAACCCCTACTTGTTTTACTATTCGGACCCTAGGTATACAATCAGCCATAACCTCCTGTAAATGCTCCTTGACCACTTCCCATGCTCTATCGACATCCAGCCCTTGCAGTTGTATATGCCAATGCACTGATCCAAGCAATCTCATAAGCTTGTCATACTTGCCAGCATGGTAATTCCACATATACCCTGTCTTAATCGAAAATTCCACACCTTTAGCCACCTCCCAGGTGGCTAATGGTGTGGATCACTCTCACCAGTAGGTGGCAATATGGTCATATTCATTACAGTCAAATTATCAGATGCTATTACCAGATCAAGCACTCTCACACTCCGTAGTATTTTCAATTACATGCTGTATCAGATAGTTATCCCTTAATAATTGAATAAAATCCATTTCCTTCCTCACATGTGTCCTCCTTCCAATCAGTGTTACCATAGTTGAAATCCCCTGTAATAATTACCTCCTTCCACTCATTTCATCAATTTGTTTATGCATACTATCTCCACCATCTATTCCATCACCTGGTCTATAGCAGCACCCAACTGTATATTTTGTTCTGCCAGTCTCAATCTCACACCAAATAGCCTCAAATGAGCTCTTTTCACTATCCTACGATACAACTTCAATTCTCCTTGGCTGTTGTTCATCAGCTATCATCAATAACACCCCTCCCCCCATTTTATTCTCTCTGTTCCTCCTAAATACACTATAACCTACACATTCTATCCCACTAACTGTATCATCTTCCGTCAGCCATGTTTCACTAATGCCAATAACCTGTGGCCAGGAAGAGCCAATCAAGACCAAATATTCTTCCTTCTTCTTCCTAATACTCCTGGCATTAGTATACATGAAATGCAGTGGTCCCTTTGTCTCACCCCTATCTTGATGTGTTATTCTAATTATCCCATTCTGATTTTTTTTTCTCTTAGTACTGGCTCTGGTACATTATATACGTTCTTACACTCAACTGTCTCACTGATGTCTGCATATCCACTTCCCCACCTCCTTGGTAGTTCTAGTTTTCCCTGGTTCTGTACATTCATTTTCACTTCATTCAGCAACACTTTTTCCAGTCTCTGCACACTAAATCCATTCAAATGCAGGCCATCCATCTTGTATAAATCCTTTCGCCCATCAAACTCATTCCACACGTCCACGAATTCCACACCACACCGTCTGCATAACCTGCGCATAATGTCATTTGCGATTATGGCCCTCCTTCTAAACTCCTATCTGTCATACCATGGCAACAGACTCACCATTCTAACTCTGTCACTCTTTTCTTTCGTTACCTTTAACAATGCTTTCAAGTTCTCTCTCATAAAAAATGTATCTCCTTTCAATTCGTTCGTGCCCGCCACAACTATCAATTCTTTCACCCTCTGTTTTTGCACTCTAATACTCTCACTTACATCCTTAAATTTTGCACCAGGTAAGTACAATTTAGTTAAACTCCCATCTATCACTCCTCTTAATAACGAGTCATTATATACACTAATAACATTTAGAATTTTTTCCCTCTCTTTAGTTTTATATATATAGTATTCTGCTTGACATATCATGGTATTCTTCTATCAGTTTATTCATCATTATTACAGCTCTTTTAGATCATTGTTATAATTACCTAACCTGTAGTTTTGTATATACCCCTTCATAAGAGAGAAATCCACAAATTTTCTTTCATGTTTTTCTACTCCAATATATTATTATTATTATTATTATTTTAACACAATATGCAAATTATAGAGATTTTAAGAGCGAAAAGTATAACATAAGAAATTATATCACTGTTGCCTATATATTATAAAATTTGTCATTCTCTGATAGATAATGAAAAGTGCAAGTGAAAGAAAGGTGATATAAAATTATTGTATCAAATTGTACACATGATTAGTACAGAATAGTAAAGTTTCATTGCTTATTGTTGCTGTTGATTTTTTTAAAATGATTATTGTGAAAAGTGAAATGAATGCATTTATCATTATCTATTGCATGCCAACAAAACAAAGTAGTTGTTAATGTGAATTGTGAATAAAAATAAATTGTAAAATTAAAATGTAAATGACAAAATGCAAAAATAAATTGCTGTTTAACTGTTTTAATGCAAAACTGTAACTTTAAATTGTTTTTGTTAGGATTACTATTAATTTTAATGTTAATTGTTACTGTTGATGTTAAAAAATATACTACCCCCCTACACACATGTAATTTCTTTGAAATTTCTTTCTTCTTGTAATTTCTTTGAAAGATAATAAACTGTGGTTAAAAAATATATATATATTGACCTCCATGGAATCAGAGACTCATCATTGGAGGTACACACTATTGCATACAATGCTCATCCAACTGTGCCATAAACGGATTCATCGTGTTTACATTTTGTGTGTACATTCACAACACATTCAGGCAATGCATTCCACTTATCAACAACTCTCCATGCAAAAAAACCTGCTCCTCACTCCTCTGCTCACACCCACCTTATACAGTTTCCAGTGATGGCCTCTTATTCTACCCCCCCCCCCTGTGAAAAAATGTCTTCCTGATAACAACCCCTGACTAGAAGTTGAAAGTTGATTTTTCACTTGGTTAGACTATAATAAATTTAGTTTAATCTTTTTTTTGTTTAAGTTTAGGGATATTACATCCCATATAGTTTCTTAGCCGAATAAGAAACTCAAAGAGTTTCATGCCGAATATAGTAAAAACTATATATAAAGTTCAGCGATTCCAAGCGTAAGCAAATACCTGGATACTGCAGCACTGATCCCAAAGGGTAGTGCAAGCTGGGGCAACTCGTAGTAGAGGTGGAGCGAGCTCCGATCACTATTCTTGATATTTGCCCATAATGTGAACTTAGCTCCTAGGAACTGTATTTTTGTTCACATTATCATCGTGTTTACATTTTGTGTGTACATTCACAACACATTCAGGCAATGCATTCCACTTATCCACAACTCTCCATGCAAAAAAACCTTTCCTACAAAAAATACAGTTCCTAGGAGCTAAGTTCACATTATGGGCAAATATCAAGAATAGTGATCGGAGCTCGCTCCACCTCTACCACGAGTTGCCCCAGCTTGCACTACCCTTTGGGATCAGTGCTGCAGTATCCAGGTATTTGCTTACGCTTGGAATCGCCGAACTTTATATATAGTTTTTACTATATTCGGCATGAAACTCTTTGAGTTTCTTATTCGGCTAAGAAACTATATGGGATGTAATATCCCTTAACTTAAACAAGTTATATGTCGCCGAATTGAAGCCTTTGGCTCTTCACATATCTAATAATTTAGTTTAATCCTTTATCCAAGTGAGAGCAAATAAAGTTTGCACCTGAAAATATCTTCAGGACTGAATATGGTGTTGTACTATCTTACCTGGGTAAGTAGTACAACACCAGGGAACTCGTAGCAAAGGTGGAGCAAGCCACCAACACTCCTATCCCAGTATCTCCCATAATGCAAAACACATCTCCTTGCGGATATGTATATTGTACATATATAATGTACAATATACATATCCGCATATTGTACATATATAATGTACAATATACATATACATATTGTACATGTATGTATATTGTACATTATATATGTATAATGTTATGCATTAAGGGATTGGGCACTACCCAGACTAGTTTTGACCTTTATTGAGGTCTAATGAGGTCTAGTGTTGGTAGCTTGCTCCACCTTTGCTACAAGTTGCCTTGTGTTGTACTACTTACCCAACTAAGATAGTACAACACCATATTCAGTCCTGAAGATATTTTCAGGCGCAAACTTTGTTTGCTCTCACTTGGATAAAGGATTAAACTAAATTTATTATAACCCCTGACTAGCTTATATGTCTCAATCACATCCTCCCCCCTCTTCCTTTTATTCACGAGGCTTCGCTATTTATATTCTCTCAATCTGTCCTCTTACACCACATTCCAAAGAACACTGACTAACTTTGTGAATCTTCTTTGTACCCTTTTTAACATATCCTCGTACCATGAAAACCCAGTGACCAAATCTGTGCACAATAATCCATATGAGGCCTGATCAAGGCCTTATACAATAGAATCATAATCTCTCTATTTCTGCATGTCAGGGTTCTCCGTGTCGTTGCCATTATTTGATGTGATGTCTTCACAACTTGTGCAATGTGGCAATGTAATCTTGTAAGGCATTAACATCAGCCTGACTGTGCATTGCTCTCCCCAGTTTTGCATCATCTGCAAACAGCAGGATATCACTAGTTAAACCCAACCCAATATCATTAACATACAAATTGAACAACAATGACCCCAAAACTGATCCCTGCAGCACACCACTGGTGACCTTTCTCTTTCGAGATACTGCACACTCCCATATAGAACTTTCTGATACCTATCCAACACCCAGTCACTGATCCAACACAGAAGTCTGTTATCCAATCCCATCTGTTTCAATTTATTTAAGATCTTGTCATGTGACAGTCTATCAAAAGCCTTTGCAAAATTCAAGTACACCACAGTATATTCATCTCCCTTGTTATAGTACATAAGTAAGTTAGTGAAACATGATCTCCTCTTAACAAACCCATGCTGATAACCACAGAAAATACTGCTGTTATCAACCCATTACTGTATCCTACTTCTCACCCATCTCTCTAGTACCTTCACTACAACTCCAGATATACAGACTGGCCTATAATTTGAAGCTACAGCCTTATCACCGCGTTTGTGCAGTGGAACAATTTTACCCCCTTGCACCCCCTTGGAATAAGAGCTTTTGCAAAACTTTTATTAAACAGGCATGCCAATGCTACTGCCAGTTCCCTGGAACATTCCCTTAAGATGTATGGTGATATGTCATCATATCCTATCGCCTTATTGACATTAAGGTTACTTATTTCCTCAAATGCCTCCCTCACTCACAATTAAGCTATACTCTCCTATGTCCTCTACACTTAAGTTCCTCATTATTTCACCTTGAACAGGATGAAACACCTTTATAAATTGATCACTGAATACCTCAACAATGTCTTCTGCAGCAGTTACCATTCTATCACTTTCATCCCTTAACTTCATCTTTCCCTGATCATTCTTCCTTCTACTAACCACATATCTAAAAAAAATTCTCTAGGATTTTTCTTAGTCTGATTTGCCAATTTCTGCTCATACTTTAGCTTTGTTTTCTTTACTAACTGAGTCACTCTCCTAGCTTGCTCTTTATATTCTTCATGTGACTGATTACCATTATTCATCTTGTACTTCCTCCAAAGTACTTTCTTTTTCCAGATTTTATGCTTAAGCTCCACATTCATCCATTTTACACCTACCTTATCCAGCCTTTTGGCCTTTGGGATACATTCGTACATTGATGCTGTTATGTATTTCTTTGTAAGTTCCCATGCAACATTTATTTCCTTACCATTCAACTCCTCGTTCCATGTTATTGCTCGAAGTTGTCTCCTAAGCTTGTCATAATCACTAGCCTGATAATTCCACATATATCCTATCTCGCAAAAGTCTGCACATGACTAGCTACAACACAGGTGATTACTTCATGATCACTTTGATCAAATGGAGGAAAATGTGAAATCCCTCTAACAGTTACATGCTATGATGAAATTATGGGATCTAGAACTTTTGATCCTCATGTGCCCATTTTTTACGTGCTGCCTGAGATAGTTATGTCTCAAGAACTCGAGAAATTCATTTTCCTTATTCCCATATGCTATTCCAATCTATACCACCATAATTAAAATCACCCATAATGATTAACCTTCCTTTGTTCACTAATCCAAGTTGTTTATACATTTCTTCATCACCACTTTCCATATTCCCAGGCCTATAGCAACATCCAACTAAATATGTCTTCCTCTCGACCTCCACGATACACCACACTGCCTCATACCCATTGCCACTATTTCCCCCTTTGATGTCTACCTTATGTGGACTTAATTCCCCTGCTATCATCAGCAGCACTCCCCCCCCCCCTCCCTTCTTGCCCTTTCTATCCTCATGAAAAATAATGTGCCCTTCCATTTCTATTCCCGTTATGATATCATCTTCATTCACCATGTGTCATTTATTCCAATGATTTGAGGGAGAATAAACTCAATCACTGAAACCATTTCATCCCCTTTATTTCTGATACTTTGGCATTTGTAAACAAACACAACAGTTTATTTTTAGGTCTATAGCCAGTTCTATCCAAGCCATATGTTGGTTGTGATTTCCCAACTACACTGATATTATATCAGTGTAGTTGGGAAACCTTTATCACTGCTTACCACATATACCTGCTCAGTCTCCACTTCTATACCCACATTGCAATATGCTCCATCTTCATACACACACATTCACTGCCAGTTTCAACATTCACTCTCTCTATGCCATGTCCCCCCCCATTTCCCTGTTCCTCTTGTATTCCCATTCTCTGTACCTCTCTCGCACACTACTACTGTTTCCACTGCCAAGAACCTTCTGTCTCTTCAGTACCACTCTCCTGATTTTTCTCTTCATCTCTTCCTTCTGATCTCTGGCATGCATCACACACTGTACTTCCACACACTGTACTTTCATCCAGCAGACTTGCTCCAAAGTCATTTAAATGCAAACCATCACGCCTATATAATTTCATTCTTTCCTCAAACACATGCCATACATCTACAAACTCCACCAGCATACCATTTATGATTTTGGCTCTCCGTCACAACTCATCATTCCTCAAACGCATGCCATACATCTACAAACTCCACTCCCTTCTCCTCACTCAGCTCCACCAGCATACCATTCATGATTTTGGTTCTCCGTCGCAACTCATCATCATCATCATACCTGGGTAACACACTGACAACCTTTCCTACTACACTCTTATCTTTCACTCTTCTCAAGAGTCTCCTGATATTCGTCCTCGCATCTTTCTTATGTCCAGTTAGATCATTCATCCCTACAATCACAACTAACTCTCTCACTCGTTTCTTCCTCATGTCCAGTGCCTTAATTATTGTACTCATTCTCCCATCCGGATAGCAGACATTATTGGACTCTGTCTGTAACTAACCCTCTAATTATGGAGTCTCCATATTCTGCTATCCTGATATCACTTGTCACTTCTTTTACTCTTTGTTCTTTCATTCTGTTTTCTTGCATACTTTCATTAGTTTCCACTAGACACCTAACATCACTCAACATATTCTTTATTTCATTTTTCATTTCCAATATCTGTTTCATTAAATCTTGCATTCTGACAGTTTCACTCTCTATCTCGCTACCTCTCATTCGGCCGCACTTTACTTTCTTCTCCTCATTCATACTTTCTTTCACTCCCTTATCACTAACTTTCGCTTGTACATCTTTGCATTGTTCCACTCCTTCAGTTTCTCCAACTTTCATTTCACTTCTGTTTTTTGCAACTTCTTCTGTAACTTTCGTTTCTACTTCCTTCAGTTTCTCCTGTTTTCGTTTCATTTCGGTTTTTTGTAACTTTCACTTCTGCATTCCTGCATTCTTTCACTCCGTCAGTCTCTCTATCTTTCATGTCATTTCTGTTTCTTTTATGTACACTATCTATCTTTTCAGTCAGTTTTGCATTCTATGTATCGTGGTCCAACAGTATATCGCACTTACAACAAATCCATACTTTCTCTCATCTTTCACTCATTCTCTCTCTCTCCACAAAGACATCTCTTACATTCCACCATGCATACATATTTCACTCAGGACATCGAATCAGTTTTGAAAAGTCTATGTCGTCAATGCTACTTGACTTTCACAGCATTTGCCCAGTAGCACCAGCCAACGCCCGTCTGGTTGACCTCCTGACCGGCATTGTGTGATATTTAAAATGAAGGTAATTTGAGGGAATGCAATTTACAAAGCCTTCTGAATAGGAGGAGAGTGGATTTGAGTGAGACATAAGTTATTCAGGGGTTGTTACCAGGTTAATATGGAAGAAAGTTTTCATAGAAGAAAAGGTCATCCCTGGAATCTGTATAAGGAGAATGTGAGGAGGAGTGAAGAACAGGTTGTTTGCATGGAGTGTGGTTGGTGAGTGGAATGCATTATCCGAGAATGTGGTGAAAGCAGGCACTTTGAATGAGTTTAAATTTGGTAAGCAGCAATGGGATGCAAAGTATACCCTTGATGGGGGAAAACTTCGAAGGAAGGGTAGAGGAGATGAGAGATCTGTTTGGTGAATTTTATGTGTGACAGTGTATACTTCCTGCAATGAGTATTTGACTCCATGGAGATCTATTGTCAATAATAATAATGTTTATTTATTTTTCAGGAACAGCTCTGCTTCCTGTGGAGAAACTAAAAGGAACAAAAAGAATACTACAGCAAATTAAGGGCTTATTTTTAAAACGGTTCCATTACTCCAAACGTTTTTTACATCTGTTTGTGATCCAGATAATCCTTCCTGTTCTCACTTTCACGCTATTTGTTTATTTGATGTTTAGCTTTTTAGGTTCAGTTTTTGACAAAGAAAGACCTTTGAGATTAAATCTTAAAACCGTGTTTTGGAAATCAAGTGGCTTTTATAATGCTATAAACGAAGATGCTAAGAAATTTATTAAGAAGTACAGAAATGTCTTGGAAAATGAAGATATCTCATATACTGAAGAAACAGATCCATCTTCTTTTCTCATGAATATTGCAAATAGAGACATTTTATTATATGAAATGCATTATCTTATTGGTGGTGAAGCTAACTGGACTAACAATGAGCTGTCATTAATAGCTTGGTATAATGGAGAACCACTTCACTTAGGGGCAATATCTTTGAACATAATGAATTCTGCTGCACTAAGGTATGTTACTAATAATGATGCAGTCAACATTCAAGTTACAAATGCCCCTTTAAGAAAACTGACTTTTGTCAAGGATATTAATGGAGTTAGCCGGACTCTATGCAGTATATTTGTACCCTTAACTTTATGCTTTTTGTGCTCAAGTTTTGTTTTGTTTCCAGTTCATGAGAGGATATCAAAAGCAAAATTATTGCAACTTATGACAGGTATCAATAAGCCATTGTACTGGATCATCAACTTCTTTTGGGATTACTTCATTTATTGCATCAGTTGTGTACTTCTTATTATTCCATATGCTGTTTTTGATAAGAAAGGCATATTTATGCAACATCCAGATGCTATTGGTGAGTGCTAATGTTATATTATTGATGTAATTGAATACACTTGCAAATAATTCAAAGTATAAAGTGTAAGGTTATTTTTTTTACATGGATCCCTACTTATTGCAAGGAGATGATTTAAAGATGCATATTAGTCATAAAATAATTTATTTTGGCATTTATAAACATTTTAAATATTTTTAGTATTTTATATTAATTCATTAAGAATAAATTAAAGATACCAAGAAATTATATACTTGGTTTAATCCTTTATCCAAATGTAAGCAAACAAAGGTTGCACCTGAAGTATTAATTTCTTGGTATCTTTAATTTATAGTATAACCAAGTGGAAAAACTTGGTTATACTATAAATATCAGAATGATTGTTTCAATAATGGAATACCATGAACTGGCATAATCAAAATAATAAATAAATACTAAATTAAACTCATGTTTTTTATGGGAGTTTTCCTCCATATTTATATTTATTTTGATTGAGCAAAATAACTGATTATGGCATTTATTTTAAGACTATAGTAAATGGCAAGAATTTTGTAATAAAAAAAAAATAAAAAAAAAACCCTATATGAAACTATATGCAGGTGAAGATCACAGCTGCAAGCTAAAATTCAGAGGGTGGTGGGAGCAAAGGAATTTAAATATCTTTGTGTTTCCCTCATGTTCAGAAATGTGGATTCCCAAATTTTTTGTTCTTTAGGACAATATTCATAACATATAATGCTTTATATGAAGTTGGTAACAAGAATAAGAGGCTGACTGATGGATAAACATCAAAGAGTATTATATAGCAGAGCAGAATCCAAGAGAATTGCAGGTGGCCAGTGGCATGCCATGGAGTTATGTAGTTCAGCTAGAGCTATTTAATATGTACATTAATGATGTAGAGAATGATGAAGGGGAGAATGTCCAGGTTTGCTGATGATGCAAAATTTGGGAGGATATAAATAATGCAGTGATGTAGAGATTCTACAAGATGATCTAAATAGACTGACAGCATAAAGAAAGAGTAATGTTTATCACTTTAATGTTGCAAAGTGCACTTTTGGATAATAAGCTGTGTATTACTTAGAGCTGGACTGAAAAATATGATGATGCTAGGGATATGGGAGTAATGGTGGACAGAAAATTGAAGTTCAGTGGACGTTTCACAAAAATGAGCAAAATAATTCAATGGATCACTTAGATCAGCATTTCCGAGATTTTTCTTATGATGGAACACTTCACAAATCCTGGAATTTTCATGGAACGGCTTGGTTATTTTTTAATATATTAATACTTAATTATGACATAATCATAAAGAGTATTAGTACACTTATGTATACGGTGTGACATGTTGACAAATATACAATTACATTTAAATCAGTCATCAATTACTGGACTAATGAAATCTTATAGCATATTGTAGTTTCCTCAGGCCAACATCATTAAATTAATTTGTGCTGATTTTCATTGACATATCCCATTCTGATCACCAAAAATTTATAATATTATTATAAGTACTTACGAGTGAATGCAGACTTTTTTCCTGCATGCTGGTAGTTTTCCCTTCCTTTTGTATATCCTGGTGATCACTTTGTAGGCTGGAGGTGGATGAATCGCTATCTGTTGCATCACAAACACCTTCAATAAGAGATTTCTTAATACCAAAATTAAACAAATTCCCTTGTCTCTTATTCATATTACAATTTAAATCTGTAGGCCTATTACTTTTAAAAAAATCACGGCACTATGGTTTCGAAACAAGCACTTTCATCCTACAATACGAACTTGCAAAGAAAGTATTCAGTATCACTAGATTTGAGAACTAGATATAGATTACCTTGATCTTCAATTTCAGTGGAAAAATTTTCTTTATACTTTCTTGCTGATTGGTCACTAACATTTTCAACACAGATTATTATTATTATTATTATTATTATTATTATTATTCGTGGCACCTCCAAGGAGTCCGAAGACTCATCGTGGGAAGACACCTATTGTACAACTCTCCATTTCCACCACAACACCAAACCTCTACTACTAATCATCCACATTAATGCCATCTACTGCCCACCCCCACAACTAGTATTTTTTGTCTGTAAATTGTGTGTGTTATGAAGGGTGCATTTGTCTGTATGAAAAACCTGAGTTTCTGGGAGGAAAAACCCTGCTACTTCCATATGAGATCTTTATTTCATTCAGTTTTGAGAACAGAGGATACGGTGCCCATTGTTGCAATCGGTTTACAGGCAGTTTTTATGACTGGTCATAAACAGTGGTATTCCCTTTCCTGAATTATTTCCATGTTTAAAAATACACAATCATAAAAACTTTTCGCAGAACACAATTTGGGAAACCCTGACTTAGATGTTGAACAACTGTCAAATAGGGGTAAAGGAGGTTATTACTTCTCTATAAGGTTTTGATATAGCCACACAATACTGTTTACAAACTGGGTTGCCTAGGTTTCTTGGGATATGGAAGTGTTGGAGAGAATTCTGAGGTAAGTGACCAAGTGGTCTATGGAAGGTTCCCAGTGAGGATAGATGTTACAAAATTTATTGATAATCAGGCATAAGAGAATATGGTAGGAATTTTAAAGTGTAGATACTGAAAAAATGCTCAGATACCCAATGAAGATAGGAGAGAACATGGAATCACTTGTGGAAGTTGTATAACAGGTTGATTAATAAGAGCATAAGGACTACATTTTTAGCTTGGAAAGTGTTGAATGAGTAGGATGGGTTACTAGTAACTGTTTTGTGTGCTTTAGTTTAAAGAAGGATATTATCATTACCTTTATATATCATTATATAAATATCATTATCAATATCAAGGTAGGGCATCTACTCCAAACTTTCTGTCTCCACCACTCACTCAATCCACCAACTATAACGAATTGCAACTACACCAATGCCTTCTACCACCCACCACCACTTTCATAGACAATCACCAACATCCATTCCCACGGCGGGATTTGAACCTGCAGATACGTGGATACGCTAACCACTCAGCCAACCAGGATATGATAGAGCATCGTGTGAATTATAGCTAGGTTCCCATTTAATGGAAATAATATTGCTGTATTTGTTTTACAGGGAGGCATGTCAAAGAATAAAGGAAGACAAAATGATTGCATTGAGTTAACTGTTTGAAAATTGTTGCTATAAACAACATATGGTTGGATAAAGATGTTATTTTAAGAGGACTAGAGCTGAAATTATATGATTGTTTTCATGAAGAAAGGCATATCACTGATGATAGCAAACCATTTGCAATAATTGCACTTGGTGGAGATGCAAGGGGGAGGGAGAAACAGCAGCAGTGGTTTTAAGGCAGTATAGTGCAGGGTAGACAGGGTGATATTTAATTGGATGTTGCCATAGGTATGGAAATAAGGAGGGTGGTGACAAGGAAAGGCGTAGACAAAATGGCCTGGAAAACAAAAGAAGACTGATCTTTTAAATTAGGGTAATACAGATTGGAATTAAGAGTGGCATTCAAAAGCAAGGAAACCAATCTCTTGATTTTTATGAGAAAACTACTTTATGTGGCTAGTAATGGATGGTACATAAGGATTGAAAATCTTGTATTTGATTATTTCATCAGTGGTTGTTACTGTGTTACTATACACTATTTGGCATGAGGTAAGCAGATGGTGGTGGTCGACCATATTAAGACCTTGTGATGAAGGGATATATATATAGAGAGAGAGAGATAACTCTCTACGGTGCAGTGGTTATGAAAAGCTCAGGAGCCAGCTTGGAGTAACAGCATCAAGTGAGTAGTGAAGTATGATATTAAATGGTGAAAATAGTAAACCAGTAATTACTGTAGATGGCATGGGTGAAGTATTTATTATTGTTATGTGACACCCTCCAGGGAGTCCAAAGACTCAACGAGGGGGAGCACCTCTTCTACAACTCAATCCACCAACTACAATGAACTGCAACTACCTTCATCATCTACACCAATGGCATCTACTGTCAACCACCACCACTAGTATTTTCACAGACAATCATAAATATCCAAACTGAATTTATGGTGATGACGTTGAAAAAAAAGCCTTAAACTCAGCCCCACAAAAACCCACTGTCTGGCTACACTACATGGATGATGTGTTCTCTATTTGACCACACAGCTTAGACACACTCCACAACTTCCTAACACACTTAATCAATCAACCAAGAATCCAGTTCACCTTGGAAAAAGAAAACAACAACAAGTCTCCCTTTTCTAGACACTCTGATTACATGCCAGCCTGATGGATCCCTGGCTTTCTCTGTTTACAGAAAATCGATCCATACAGGTAGATACATTCACCAACAATCATGCCACCCTCCCTCACAATAGTGTGGGATTATAAAAACCTCATATAACAGGGCTAAATTAATCTGTTCAGAAAACAATGTCATAACTATTGAACTTAACCCTATCCTTAAAACCTTCTTAGCCAATGGCTACAACCCAAAAAAATCCAGAAAATACTGAAACCAGTTAACCCCCCACCCCCTTCTTAACAGAGATTACACTAAATCTATCACCATTCCATATATTCGGGGCACATCTGAAGAGCTCACAAAAATCCTAAAAAAAATATGACCTGAGTATCTGTTACAAACCACATAAGAAATTGCATCCCTTATCTGCTCTACCAAAGACCAACCACTTCCCCTAGACCTACCTGGTGTATACCAGGTCCCTTGCAGCTGTAAACTGTCCTACTATGGCCAAACAGGCAGGACAGCTAATATCAGGATTTCCTAGCACAAAGACTACATCTGGTTTCACCAATACAGCTGCTCAGGACTTGCGGACCATGCACTAGATTCCCACCATGGAATATGCTGGAAGAAAGCCACTTTACCACATTGTAGCAAATGTAAATATGAAATATCATTCTTGGAATCGGCCTCAGCTCTCAAAAACTTCTCAAATCTCAACAAATTTGGGAACATGAGACTGCTCCAAATTTGGAAAGTTGCATTCTTAGAATATTAGCCCAGCAGTCAAGACAACCCAGTTTAGTCTGTCTGCTGGGGGATACCTTTAGACTCTAGGACCAACACGGTTGCCTTCTTCAGCCTCATTTGCTCATTGTTAGTGCCTGCATGCACATATCCTAGTTTTATGTTCCCAGAAGATGGCATTGTAACATTACCAAAATATAGGAAGGTATTGATTAAAGTTTTTTAATTAATATTTTAGTATACGTTGTCATTTCCTAAGAAATTTAAAGTCATGTGTAACCAACGTATAAGTTTATCTACAAGAATATAGGAAAATTAATAAGGCAATGAAATTCATGATGTTTCACTGCATGCTTTAAGGGAATGTTCCAGTGAGTTTACAGCAGCATTAAGGTACTTCTTTAACAAGTCTTGCAATGGAGTTGGATCCAATGGAAAGAGGACAAAAATGTTTCACTTCATGAAAGAGGTGATACAGCTAAGGTTTCAAATTATAGGCCAATCTGTGTGTCATGAAGGTTGTGGGCAAGGTGAAGGATAAAATCCAGAATTAGATTGATAACAGCTGGATTTTCTGTCTCTCTCTCTCTCTCTCTCTCTCTCTCTCTCTCATGGATTTGCTAAAGGGCTGTGTTTTGGTAAATTACATGTTTCAAGGGTAACAAATGCATCAAACAAGAAAGATCAATGTTAGCATATTTGGATTGTTGACTGGTGATGTGCAATATATAGCCTTTTCCAGCCAAGTCAACCCACCTTTCTGTGGGAGGGTCTGTTTTCACAAGCAGGGTTCTGATGAGGTAAGTATTGCCATCTTATAGCATATCAGTTGGAGGAAATGTCAACTAGCCTTCTAGGTGGTGAATCTTCTCACAGCTCGTTGAAACACTGGTGTAAAGTGACTATGGCCATGTCTTATCTCCAGATTAGTCTCTGGTCTCTGTCCATTTTGTTCTTATGCAGGATGGATTATGGCTTTCCTGGATGTGCTCTCTATAATGTAGTTAATTAACTAGAGAGAGAGAGAGAGAGATAGCACCACCTCTTCCATTTCAGAATGCAACAATGAACCAATTTCTGCAGTACAGCTGCTAGTTAGCATACAGAGGATTGAAAACCAGTTGGTAATGCTTCAGGAGTCTTTCTGATTAGTTGATAAATAATCCTGCTGTTGTTTACTCCTCTAGGTTTTTTTGTCTGGAAAGAGTATAACAGCTTGCAGAAGACATTGTTGAGGAAGAATCGGAGTTAAGGCTGAAACCTCCAAGAATGATTCTTGGAGGTTTCAGCATTTATAATTCAAACTGGCTCTCATTCTCTAACTTCACAGAGCAAGTTTTAAGAGAAGCTGAACTATGATATAAAACTATAATCACTTTATTTCAAAGATTACAAAAGGAGCAACACAAACCATAACTTCAGAGACAATATAAAGGAGGCTGAACTGTTTGCTATCAGTAATGATTTAACAAATCATTCACCAGAATAGAAGTTCATCATTCTTCCAACACCATAGACCTTTTCTTAACCAGCTCTCCCTTCAGATACAGTGTAAGCTCTCTCTCTCTCTCTCCTCTTGACAACTCTGGCCATAATCTTATGTTACTTTTTTTTTTACAAACTTTCTCCTAGCAAATCTCAGCCTTGTATCCCTATGGCACTATACTGGTACCCTATGAGGTGGCCATTGGGATTTCTCTTGCTCTTGTCCATAATTTAATTTTTGTTTCTGAGATCCTGATCCAAGTGCTCATTCTGACTAAATAACCAAAATTATTCTTGCTGGAATGAAAGCTTTTATTCTCCACTTCACTCAAAATTCTCCAATCCCTATCCAGCCTTGGTACCATTTACACAAAGTGGTACCAAGGCTTGGATAGGGATTGGAGATTTCAGTGAAGCTGGAAATAAAGGCTTTCATATAAGTGATTATAAATCGGCGCTAGCATCGGCGTAGCACGTGGCAGTGAATTTGAGCTGTGCAGAAGAAAGTGATTTTTAATCGGTGAATAGTCCGTTTTTTTCCCCGTTTTTCTACGTTTTTGAGTGCTGAATTGTTTCTCTGAATACGAGTGTACTTCAGTGGTTGTTTTTCGGAAGTTAGTTGCTGTCGCGATATAATATATGTTGGTACCGTCAGAATCGAACGCGCAACGGTGGAAGACAAAACGAAGCTAAGTTACTGTATTTAGTTATATTTCATTTTATTTAATTATATTTAGTACTTAAATGTTCTGATGTTTGTACTTTTTGACCCTCTTATTTATTAATTGAATAATTATTAAAGATTACGCTACTCGGCAGTAAGGAATGATGGTGGATTCAGCTGCAGTCGCAAGTGGCGTAACGCCAAGTCTTCCGCCATTTAAGAACTCAATTATTAGCAATATCATAAGGGACTTTGTGGCATGCAGTACTTGCGGCATGTATGCTTCTAGGGAATTACATATGTGACTTGTTAAAGAGAGTGGAGAGTGTATGTGCGCAAAATGCAGGCAGTTGGAGGAAATAAGTACATTAGATATATCAATATCCGACTTTGTTGCTCCAGGAACGGAGAATGAATGTAGAAAGACAAGTAGTATGATAGGAGAGAATGAGAAAATAATGGTTGATAGTGTGGAAGGTGTGAGTGACTGTGGAAGTTTAGGAGATGGTTTTGTTTGGGAGAGTGAATTTAGATTAAGAGTGACTGACCTGCAGAGGGAGATAGATGAGTTGAAAGAGGAGGTGGAATGTCTAGTGAATGAGAGCAGAAGTATGAAAGATAAGATTAGGAGAATGGAAGAGATAAATGCAAGGCGAATCAGAGTAGGAGAGAGAGAGAATTTAAGGAGTATGAGTGAGAGGTTGGGGGTGCTAGAAGAGGAGAGATTGGAAACAGTAGAAGAGAGGGAATGAGAGAGAGGTATGGGAATGCTAGCAGACGAGAGGATGGAAACAGTAGGAGAGACGGAATGAGAGAGAAATATGGAAGTGCTAGAAGAGGAGAGAATAGAAACGGTAGGAGAGATGGAATGAGACAGAGGTATGGGAATGCTAGAAGACGAGCGGATGGAAACAGTAGTAGGAGAGACAGAATGAGAGAGGGATATGGAAGTGCTAGAAGTGGAGAAAATGGAAACAGTAGGAGAGAGGGAATGAGAGAGATGTATGGGAGTGCTAGAAGAGGAGAGAATGGAAACAGTAGAAGAGAGAGGTATGGGAATGAAAGAAGAGGAGAGAATGGAAACAATAGGAGCGAGGGAATGGTAAGAGGTATAATGTATGGCGACTCAATGATCCGTGGTGTTCAAGATAGGATACGTGAGGAGTGTTTGCCAGGAGGAACAATAGAAAGGGTGGCTATGGCAATTAAGAAAAGTGAAAGGGTGGATGAGATGATTGTGATGGTAGGAACGAATGACTTGAGTGGTAATGTAAGTCGGGCAGCGAGAGATATGAGATTTTTGCTTGAGACTGTACGGAAGAAGACAGAGAGAGGAAAAATAGTGTGCATGTTGCCTAGGTATGATAATGATGAGCTGAGCAGAAGAGCGGTGATATTGAATGGCATAATAGCGAGAATGTGTGACAAGAGAGGACTGGCATATGTGGATGCTTGGAGTGCGTTTGAGGAAAGAGAAGAGTTGTTTGCGAGAGACCGTTTACATTTGAATGAGGAAGGACGTAGGCATCTGGAGAGATTGCTGTTCTGAACGAGTCAGTGTGTCCCAGGGAGGATGATAGCAGGGGTGGCCTCTTGTGGGAATGGATACTTGGGAGAAGGGAGACAATGTCAGGTAAGACTGAGCCCAGTGGAGTCTAGAAGGGATAATGCTGGGTATAGAAACAATGGCATTTATATGCTGTATACTAATGCCAGGAGTATCCGGAATAAGGGAGAGGAATTGGTGGCGCAGATAGCATCAGCCTGACCAAAAATTATTGCGATCACTGAGACGTGGTTGACAGAAGGGGGATATAAAAACAGGAATAGAAGTCGCTGGGTATAGCATTTTTCGCCAAGATAGGAGGGGAAAGCGTGGTGGTGGGGTGCATCGAGGGAGGCCCTAACATCATGTCAAGAACAACTATTTAACATTCACACAGTATCTATCATATCTTGCCTTGAACTCATTCACGGTCGTAGCACCCACAACAGACTCTGGAAGCTTATTCCACTCATTTACCACTCTCCAAGTAAAGAACCTAGCTCTAACACCCTTGTCAACCACGCTCTTGCCCAGCTTCCATGCATGGCCCCTAGTCCTCCCACCATCAGTCATATTTTCAAAAATATCTTCTGGATCAATCTTATAAAAACCCTTCAGTAATTTGAATGTCTCAATCATATCACCCCTCCTTCGCCTATCGTCCAATTTCTGCAACCCACAAATCTTCAACCTATTCTCATAAGGTTCATTCCACAGACCTGCTATCATCTTGGTCACTCGTCTCTGGACCCTCTCCACTTCCTCCCCATCACGAAGAAACCCTGGTGCCCATAACTGGGCACAGAAGTCCAGATGGGGTCTTATCAAGGCTCGATACAGAGGAACAACAACTTGTTCGTCTCTGTATGTTAAAGTATTTTTCAGAAGCCAAGTGATTTGGTGAGCTGTTTTAGTTACTTTTGCAATGTGCCCCCTAAACTTCAACTCCCTATCCACCAACACTCCCAAATCCCTGGCCTCATCAATCTCCTGGAGTATGGTTCCACCAATGCGATATACTGCTGCTATTCTTTTCACCCCAAAGTGCATAACCTTACACTTTGCCACATTAAATTGACATCCATTTTTCCTAGCCCAGTCCTCCAAACTATCCAAATCATCCTGTAAAATTTTGACATCCTGTGTACTCATAATTGCTCTACCCAACTTTGCATCATCAGCAAACAAGTGAACACTTCCTCTCAGATCCTTTCCAATATCATTGATGAACAAATTGAAAAGCAGTGGTCCAAGAACAGAGCCCTGTGGCACTCCACTAATCACAAGACGTCTTTTAGACTCCACTCCTGAATAAACCACTCTTTGATATCTCTCCTTCAACCACCCTCTTATCCATCTCACCAACCCTATATCTATACCCATCTGCTCCAGTTTACTGATTAGGGTTCCATGTGGTATCCTATCAAAGGCCTTGGCAAGGTCCAGTAGTATCACTGTAAACCCATTACCCCTATCCAGTTCAGCCGTCACTGTGTTATAAAACGTGAGCAAGTTACTGAGGCATGATCTACCCGTCACAAAACCATGTTGTCCCCCATACAATATTCCATTTTCATCTATCCAATCCTGTATTCTTTTATTGACTAATTATTTGATTAAATTGACTTGTTTGATTATTTTGATTATTTTTATTATTTGATTATCAAATTGATTAATTTGATTATTTGACTAATTGATTAAATAATAAAACAATAAAAAATAGGTATTCTTTTGGTTAACTTTCTTAACTTTGGTTAATTAGTTAAGAGTTGAACTGCAAAAAAGTCTACAGCTGCCAACACCTAACATTTTCTATGACTTCACTCACCTTATGCTGTATCTCACTGTCTACCCTAACTACCCTGTTTCCCTATCTGTCTTGCACTAGATCTATTGTTCACTTCTTGAATTATTTCCCCTTACCGCAACAGCTTCTCCATTTGACAAATATGAACTCTCCATTTACATGTAATCCATTACTCTTATCCAGTTCCATCTGCCACTCAAATGTATAAACTTACAAGAAGCACCTGCTTCTCCTCATAGAGTTCTACTAACCTGTCATTCATTATCTTTTGTAGAAAGTTTTTTGCTTGGTTGGAAAGTAAGTTATACTAAACAAGAAATATTTATTTTAACCTTTTACCCAAGAGTGAGGAAACAAAGTTTGCACATGAAGTATCTTTACAATTAGACATCTTGTAATTGGAGGCAGATGACTTCACATGAAATTGCCCTGGAATCACATAATGCACAGCACACTTACTTTCAGACATGGATATTATTAATGTATAATGGCAGGATCACTATTATTATTATTATTATTCAGGCCTCCATGGAGTCAAAAGACTCATCGTGGGAGGTCCTTCCTAGGAAACACAGTCTATCACTAGACAGACCAGTTTGTACCTTTATTGAACCTTGTGGAAAACATATTTCTGCATGCAAGTAGTTAAAATAGAGTATCACCATATGTAAGAAGTTCTGGAGATAGTTTTTGGTATTAAGACCACATGTTTATTAAACAATAAAAAATAAAAGAGTACAAATCCGACAAGTTTTTTACTCTTTGTTTGTTCATCGTAAGACTTACATCATCAGAGGTAATGGTGCATAAAAGTTGAACACAACAATCAAATTAAATAGTCAGTTAGATGTCTTTTTTAACTGTTCATTAATTGAGAACCCCAAATACAAAATGATATGTTCGTTACTGTATGCTTGTTGGAACAATGCTAGTTGTTGTCACGTTCTGTGGCTCATGGGTGTTATATCCAAGGTCTTAGGCAGTGAAATTTTTGATAAAGGCAGACCAGACTTGATGTAAAATCAAGCCTCCTTAATTTTTATTACATTGTGTAGGGATTCTAAGCATTTTTGCAGCTTCTTTAAATTTTCTTGTGGAACAGTTCTTATTAACATATGACATTTTGTCTGTTGCTAGAAGACTTGATGGCCAGTAGTAGTTATGTGGAATGCTAAGCCTGATTTGTGTTCCCTTCTTTTTTTCGATGTCTTTTATATGTTCAGCCATGTGGATCTCTTCTGACCTTCCCATCTGGCCTACATAACAGATGCCACAAGAACAACGAATCTGATAAATGCATGGTTTTTTCATGGGATAATGCGGAGGTTTTGGTAGATGTAGGAATCTTGATATTTTTTGTAAAGGGAAAAAGCCACTTATATGTCGTACTTGAAGAGCAATGTAGCCAATTTGTCCATGACATTCTTTATGTACAGCAGCGTGATTGCTTTCTTGAAATCTTGTTTTGATAAGGGAGTCATTAGGAGCTGTATTAATAATTTTTTTTAATTGTCTTGGGTTCACAACCATTAAGTGTGAGGTTCTGTGTCAGGTAGTGTTATTCTTCATTTCACTTCATCTGTGTGCTAGATATATTGTATGCCCTTTTTCTCAAGGTCTTAATTATGCCTGTTTTTTGCAATGGGTGGTGGTGGTGTGAGGCAGCATTAAGAAATCTTCCTGTTGTAATTTTTTATGTTCTTCTAGTTCTATAGTGAATTTTATATTTGGATGCAAATTGTTTAGATACTCTTTAAAAACAATCAGTTTAACTACCGTTCCTGGCCAAATGATGAAAATATCATCTACATAACATAACCAAATCTTTTGTCTTTTTTGATCATTTTTTAAAGCATTTGTTTAAAATTTTTCTACAAAAAGGTTGGCTAAAGCTGGAGAGAGAGAGAGAGAGGGGGGGGAGCCCAATGCAAGTCCTTTTTGTTCCCAATATTTGTCTTGATAAATGAAAAAAGCATTTTCCATGCATTGTTTGTATAGTCCTACAATGTCCAGCTGGGAAAAGGTTTTCAAGAAGATCCACTGTATCATTTCTAGGTACATTTGTGAAGAGGTTGACTATATCTAAACTTGCTAAGATGTCTGAAGGTTCTGTGTTTATATCCTTTACCTTTTTTGATGAAATGTAAATTGTTCTTTTTAAATGATTCTGTTTTTTCTATGTGTGGTGTTATCATGTTTGTCAGATATTTTGCTAAATTTGAGGTCGGAGAATCTCTCCCATCTACAATTAGCCTTAATGGGATATCTTTTTTTATGTATTTTTGGTGCTCCAGAAATTCTTGGGACCAAAGGATGTTTAGAGGATAAATATCTTTTTTAATTCTTCAGGCCAGTTAGGTATCCTTTTTATTAAATCATTAGTTTTATTATGCGCCCGCCATGTGGGATCTCTGTCTAAGGGTGAATAGGTATTGGAATCCTCTAATAGGATGTTCATTTTTCTTGCATATTCTTCAGAATTCATGATTACTGTTGCATTCCCTTTGTCTGCTTTGATTATCACTATGTTTTTATCTTGTCTTAATACTTTAAGAGCTAGGGATTCTGATTTAGGTAAGCTATTATTATTTGACACCTCCAGGGAGTCCTAAGACTCATCGAGGGAGGGCACCTACTCTACAACTCACCGTCTCCACCACTCAACCTCATCTACACCAACACCATCTACTGTCCACATCATCACTATTAAGTTTCCACGTGGTACTTTAAGTTTTAATAATAGTGCTGAATTTTGTATATGGATGAGATCTGCTGAATCTCTGGGCAGATTGCAGATTCCTTTCTCAATTTCTGCAATGATATGTACTTTTGGAATGTGGTGTGGAGCTAAAATATGGTGTGGATAATAACTTAATCAACTATTTAACGTTTTTGACCCAATGCAGAGACAATGAGATTGTACCTAAGTTCATTAGAATTAAGCATGTATTCCACTCTAATAAAGCAAATAGAATTTACCATAAAAACAGAACTAGCTATTTTAAGAGAACGAAATACAGCCACGAGATCAGAGCTTGGAAAGATAGGCCATGATACGTTTATTATACACAGCAAATTAGCTACATTGCTACCATCCGACCTTTGGGATAATATTGATAGCATTGCGTACAACAAAGCTACAGCTGTTACTAATCAGAAGAAATATAATTTAATAAAAAAGTTTAATTTCCTCCAGCAAGAAAAACAAAAACATCTGGATCAGTGTAAAGTGGTGATTAATCTTTCTTCCAGAGCAGGAAAAAATCTCCTAATGAAAGGTTTTAATTTTGCTTTAGCTCCACACCATATTCCAAAAGTACATATCAAAAAAAAAATCTCATCTTTCAGGATAATCTTTCTTCTCAGGACATTTCAGACAAATCATATCTCTGTAGCAACTCTCAAATACATTCTGAAAGAAGCCACCAGATGACTCACATTATCCAGTCCTCCATGTGATTATTGCATTACCATCTCCAAAACTGTCTTCATTCTACTGTGACGCTATATACAGCACTAGAAAAGCACCGAATCTCATCATAACTGGATTGTCCAGGGCAGCCATGCTTACAGAGGAGACTCTCTTCTCAAGCAGATTTAAAAGTCCCATAATTGGCTTAATTTTTCTCTTCCCAACATTAAGTAGGGCAGGAATAAAAACTATAGGGGATCTAACCCAGAACTAGGAGTGGAAAACTTTCTAAAGGTTATTCCTGAAAACTCTAAATAAAGCAATATCAACAGGTGCAAACAGCCATTACTAATGTAGAAAGTATTTTTAACTTGGGTATAGTTATGTTAAAGATACCAAGTAATTTTAAACCTGGTTTTACTCCATTTTTTCCAAGTAAGCAAACAGACAAAATGTCAAGTTTGTGCCTGCAATATATGCAAGACTAGCTGATCCCACAGGTAGTGCAAGACCACGGCAACTCGTGGTAGAGGTGGAGCAAGCTCTGATCACTAATATATTGCAGGCGCAAACTTGACATTTTGTCTGTTTGCTTACTTGGAAAAAATGGAGTAAAACCAGGTTTAAAATTACTTGGTATCTTTAACATAACTATACCCAAGTTAAAAATACTTTCTACATCTATATCTCCTCCTGAGATTTTTATTTAATAAGGTTATAACACCTTATGGTAACTCGTTTTGGTAAAATACAAGCTCTGCATTACTAAATCTTGGTATTTCTAGCCTGGCTCCCACTGATGAGACCTCAGTAAAGGTCGAAACCGGTCTGGGTAGTGGCCCCTTACCTTTAATACAAAACATCATACATCCCCTTCTTGGAGATATGTTTTGGCATTAAGGGTAAATATTAAGATTAGTGATCAGAGCTTGCTCCACCTCTACCACGAGTTGCCGTGGTCTTGCACTACCTGTGGGATCAGCTAGTCTTGCATATATTGCAGGCGCAAACTTGACATTTTGTCTGTTTGCTTACTTGGAAAAAATGGAGTAAAACCAGGTTTAAAATTACTTGGTATCTTTAACATAGCCATTACTAAATCCTTTCCAGATATTACTGTCTTGTCAAGTGCTACCTCCATCCAGGATGTTAATTATTATGGATCTCTACCTGAGATCCATAATGAGCAGTAGAAAGATAAGATGGTGAGGTTCTAATCTCTTCATTCTCACAGTTTGTATACTACATCTGTAGATGTGTTCATAGGGCTGGTTTGCCTGTTTTGATGGACAAAAAACCTGAGTTTTTGGGAGGAAAACCCTCCATTTCCATATGAGACTGACTAACTCACACCATTTGATTGAAAACACCTGATAAAGGTTCCTCTCATCATAGATGAGATTTGAATCTTGGTCTTTCCAATTAAAGGGTCATCTATACGAACTGAGCTCTGGAGGCTCCCGATATCACTACACCTCAAGGAATCATGATGAATTTCAACTAGAAACTCCCAAGAATCCACCTTTTAAATTTGTCTTCTGAAACCTCTTTACCACATCTACTTTCTTAATTTAAGAAAATATCTACCGCCACCTTGCCCTCAGCATATCCTGAATCATCCTTTGAGCTAGCATCAACATCCCCAACAGGGTACTACACCTAATGGAGACATAAAGTTGTTGCACAATAAGCTTACCCATTCCAACTAAACTCCACAAATTCCACATTAGAGCATCAAATCTCTGTCTCATCTTTATACCTTAGGTACCTCAAAGCACACCTACCTGACCTGTCAATAAAGGGATCATCACATATACATTCAACACTACTTTTAACACTGCACTCATATAGCATTGAAGCTTGCTGGTACCTATTACACACAGAACTGAGTAGACAAAGAATTATTATTATTAATTATTATTATATTCAGGCCTCCATGGAGTCAAAAGACACATCATGGGAGGTCCTTCCTAAGAAACACAAAGTCTATCAAGACTCATTGTGGGAGGTCCCGCATAGGAAACACAAAGTCTATCATACCACTTCTTAAATTCATTAACTGTCCTCACTCTCACCACTCTATCAGGCAATGCATTCCATGGTTCAACCACCCTCCATGCAAAGAAACCACTCCTCACCCTCTTGCTCACAGTTTCATTTCGTAACTTCCAGGGATGGCCCCTTGTCTTCACTCCTTCCCGCTGTTCAACCAAGTGAAAGAACTCCCCAGTGTCAACCCTGTAACCACCTCTCAATCATATCACCTCTCCTTCTTCTATCCACCAAATTCTGCAGTCCACATTCCCTTAGCCGATCCTCATAACTAACATTGTACAGTCCTGAAACCATCTTTGTTATCTGCCTTTGTACCCTTCCTACAGTGTTAATTTAAGTTAATTTATCCCTTTCAAATCCTGGGGACCAAATTTGAGAACAATAGCCTAAGCATGGTCTGATCAGAGTCTTATACAACAGAATGATAAAACTTTTATCTCTGCAGGTCAGTGTCCTTCTCATTATTGCAGCAATCCTCTGTGTTATCTTCACCATCTTTGCAATATGTCTCCTAAATTTCAGGCTTCTATCAATTATCAACCCCAGATCTCTTGTCTCCCCTACTTCCTCCCATAGAGTATGTAGAGTCACATCGACGTGTCCAACATCTCAAGACCTTACATTTTGCTGCATTAAACCGAGACCCCCATTCATTTCCCCATCTGTCTAACTTATTCAAATCCTCTTGCAGGGCTACCACAACTGCACTATTACTAATAACCTTTCCCAGCTTCACATCATCTGCAAACAATTGAATATCCCCTTGCAATCCACTGACAATGTCATTGATATAAAGGTTAAACAATATAGGTCCCAGTACTGAGCCCTGTGGAACTCCACTTGTAACCCTTTACCTCCTTCAAACTGCCCCACTACACTCAACTCTCTGATACCTATCGTACAGCCAATCCTGATTCCAGTTGACCAACTTAGCATCCAGACCCATGTGCTGCTACTTAAATATCAGCTTATTATATGTAGATTGGCCATGGCATGTGTAGATTATCATGTGTTGGTGGATTGTGAGTAGTAGAAGCAGAGTTGTAGAGTGGATGCCCTCTCTCGAAGAGTCTTTGGACTCCCTGGAGGTGATAAATAATAATAATAATGTGGCATCCTGTCAAATAACTTTGCTAAGTCCAAGAAAATGGCAGGATATACTGCTCTAGTAACTTTATTATAAAAGGCTAGCATATTGCTTAAACAAGAGTACGCCTTAAGAAATACATGTTGACTCTCACAGATAACATTACCCTCATCTGCCCAATGCTGTATACGGTCCCTCACTAATTTCTCCAAGATCTTAACTACTGATGACACACAAACTGGCTTATAATTAGACACTTTCAGTATGCTTACCCCCCCCCCCCTTATGCAGTGGCACTATCTTACCTTTCTTCCATTCCCTGGACACCTTTCCCATAGCCAGAGCTGCATTGAAAAGCCAGGTCAAAGGAGCTGTCAGTTCTTTAGCACATTATCTCAAAACTCGTGGTGAAATACCATCCAGTCCCACAGCTTTACTGACATCCAGAGTACTCAGTATTTGGAACACACTCTCCTCCTGCACCTCTAAACCTCGAACCTGCCCTAACCCTCTAGTATTAAAATTTATTCATCCAGGATGAAATAGTCCAATAAAGTGTTCAATGAACAATTCCACTATGTGTCCTCTCCATCAGTCAGTCTATTCCCATTTTTATCCCACAATATATCGTTCTTCCACAGTCATTTCTCCTCCTACTGGCCACATTGCTAAAAATTTCCCTAGGATTTTCTTTGGATCTTAGGGCCAATCTCTTCTCATATTCCAGTTTTGCCTTCCTTACCATACTAGTCATTCCCTTGGCCTGTGTGTCTTCTTCATATTCTTCAAGCATCTTCTCTTTGCCTGTCTCCTTATATCTCTTTCATAGCCTCTTTTTCGCATGCAATTCTTGTTTAATATTGTTTGTCATGCACTTTACTACAAATTGTGTTCTCTTCTTCACTCGTGGAATGCAATTTACTATTGCTGCTAACAAATATTCCTTCACAATTTCCCAAGCACCAACGATATCCTGTCTCCCCTACTTCCTCCAGTATATCTCCTCCCTTAGAGTATGCAGTGTCCCATCAATGTTTCCCAAAACTTAAGACCTTACGTTTTGCTGCATTAAACTGACATCCTCATTTATTTGCCCATCTATCTAGCTTATTCAAATCCTCTTGCTGGGCTACCACATCTGCACTATTACTAATAACCCTTCCCAGTTTCTCATCATCCACAAACAATCGAATATCCCCTTGCAATCTACGGACAATGTCATTGATATAAAGGTTAAACAATATAGGTCCCAGTATTGAGCCTTGTGGGACCCCACTTGTAACTCTCTGATACCTATGGGACAGCCAATCCTGAATCCATTTGACCAATCTGACATCCAGACCTATGTGCTGCAACTTGAATATCAGCTTATCATGTGGCACCCTGTCAAATGCCTTCGCTAAGTCTAAGAAAATGACAGCATATGCCTTTCCCTCATCTAATGCTCGTGTAACTTTATCATAAAAGACTAGCATATTGTGAAAACAAGAGTGCCCCTTCATAAATCCATGTTGACTCTCACTGATAACATTACCCTCATCTGCCGAATGCTGTATGCGGTCCTTCACTCCTTTCTCCAAGATCTTATTAACTACCTATGACACACAAACTGGCCTATAATTAGAGTCTGCTACTGCCCTTATGCAATGGCAATATCTTACCTTCCTTCCATTCCATGGGCACCTTTCCCACAGTCAGACTTTCATTCAAAAGCCAGGTCAAAGGCACCGTCATTTCCCTAGCACATTCTCTCAAAACTCGTGGTGAAATACCATCCCGTTCCACAGCTTTACTGACATCCAGAAGTACTCAGTATTTGAAATACACTCCCTCCTGCACCTCTTAAACTTGAACCTGCCCTATCTCTCTCTCTCTAGTATTCAAATTGACTCCTCCAGAATGAAATAGATGAAATACTCCAATAAAGTGTCCATTGAACAATTCCAGTATGTCCTCTCCATCAGTGTCACTCTATTCCCATTTTTATCCCACAATACTGGCCACATATCTAAAAAATTCCCTAGGATTTTCTTTGGATCTTAGGGCCAATCTCCTCTCATATTCCAGTTTCGTCTTCCTTACCACACTAGTCACTCTTCTGGCCTGTGTCTTATACTCTTCATGCATCTTCTCTTCACCTGTCTCCTTATATCTCTTCCATAGCCTCTTTTTTGCATGCAATTCCTGTTTAACATTGTTTGTCATCCACTTTACTCCAAATTGTGTTCTCTTGTTAAAAAAAAAACCTTGGCAGGGGTGGGATTCGAACTCACGCCTCCAAAGAGACTGGTGCCTTAAACCAGCGCCTTAGACTGCTCGGCAACCCTACCCTATTAAGTTTTCATAAAAGTTTTATTCGGTAAATAAATCAATTACATTATCATAAAATTGTAAAATCTTTATTAAACTGCAGTAAAACGACTAGTGAGACCCTTGATTCCGTTTCTTATCCACCAACAGTTTTATTCTTAGTACAGTTTTTGAAATGGATACCTGCATATCATGTTCAGGCTCCAGATTGTTTCTTGTTTTGAACTTGATTGAAAACAGAACTGAGAATCCTGATTCACATAGATAAGTTGTTATAAATGGAATTATAGCCATGTAAGTGCGTTTGGTTATAAGGGATATGCTTCTCCCAGTGTACACCAAAAATTTTGTAACTTCATTGATTGGAATTCAATTCGGAGTTTCTTGTTATTGGGAGATCAATTAGCTTATCTTTCACTTGGTTGTTGTCACTGATTTTTTCTAAATCAATATGAAAAGGGTTATATATCCAGACTTCATTCATTTGGTCAGGAGGAATTATTCTTGCAAGTGCATCTTTCAAAGTTTTTAAATGCAATATAATGCTATCACGAACTTTCTGTTTTAGTTCATATGCCGGATCTGAATTGATTTCATCAAGAGATGTGAAATTGGCAAAGTTACCTAACTCCACTCTTCTTCCCCAGAGAAGAAGACTTGATGGCCAGTAGTAGGAAAAATGCAAAATTTTTCTTTTGTATCTTTTCTTCAACCTCTGTGAGAATGACATCTTTACCTTGCAATGAAATTTTCACAGAATTAAGAATTCCAAATACATCAGAAAGATAAGCCAAAGAAATCTCAATGTTTGGACCTTTGAAATATGAAGCAAAAGCAGATTCTTTTTCGACTAAAAAATTTCAATTAAATTTCTAAGTTCAAAAACCCTTCCTAAAACATTTTCTCTGGATAACCATCGTACTTCTGTATGAAGCTGCAGTACGATATGAACTGCTCCAACCTCTTCACACAAAGATTTAAACACACAGTGATTCAATGCTTTTTGCTTTGATAAAATTCACAACTCGAACAACAACAACAACATTCAAAACGGCTTTTAAATTATGTGGAAGTGTTTCAGCAGCTAAAGCATACCGGTGAAGGATGCAGTGGCTTGTAAAAATATTTGGGTTGATTTCTTTAACTAAAGCGGTGAAACCTGATTTTTTCCCCAACATAGCGGGAGAACCGTCAGTACAAATAAATTCTACTAATTCCCATGAAAGGCCATTTGAATCAAAAAAAATCATTCGCCAAATTCATAATGTCCACTGCCTTTGTTGTTTCTTTCAAGGGTTTATAAAAAAGAAATTCCTCTTTTATTTAATTCTGATGTATATATCTAGTAAAAACAAGAAGCTGTGCACAGTTAGAGACATCAGTTGATTCATCCAACTGTAAACCAATTCTTGCCGGACTTTTCTTGATTTCCTCCACTACTTGTACACGTATGTCTTCTGACATTTCTCGAATCCGATCATAAATTGTATTATTTGATAATGGTATTTGTGCAATTTTCTCTTTTGCTTCTTTACCACACATCAACTCAACCATGTCCATAGCACACGGCTTCACTAATGTCTCAGCAATTGTATATGGATTCTTTTCTTTGGCGACCCTCAATGCGATGCAATGACTGGCCTCCAGTGCCAGCTTCATCGGGGTAATAAATCCATGATCATGAAGTATGATATGCTTACCAAATCATGCTCATTTTATTCTAAATGAGGGCTGTGACTTATTAGAATGTTTGGGATAAACCTTCTGAAGATGCTCTCAATTTTGATGGCTTCATACTGCTATTGCTGAATATCTTGGAGCAAATGAAGCATTGTGGCTTTTGCACACCTTCTTTGACAAGCACAAAAGTAAAACCATATTGCACATATGAATCTTGGTAACAATGTTGCTTTGGCATGGTCATTCCTTGGGTCTGCAAAAATAATATTTTTTTGTGTATAAATCCTGATCTAACCTTTCATTTTAAAAATAAACTAAAAAATAAATAATATTTTAATGTATTTAAATCTTGAGCTATCCTTTCATTTTTAGAATAGGCTAAAAATAAACTATAAGCTACTTACGATTAGATTAAAATTTAGTCAGCAAAAGTAATTTAGCTAACCTATGTTTATCACTAAAACGTGTGTACCATACAGTACGTCACGTGTATGCGCAGGAGGTGTAGATGCCGTGGAGGTGAGCCTCGAGGGAGTGCCAATCTGGCAATTTCACTAGCTATCTTGAATCTTAACCCGCCATTTTGAGTTATCGGACCCTGCAGTGAGAAAAAAGTCTATGCAACCTCACTGTGTTCATGCCCGAAAAGGGACCTGAAATGCTACCGGTGTGGCTGACAGACAGTACCAACATGGAATAGCCCGGAAATGTTGATAACATAACTATTTTGATGCCATCCCCGTTCTCCCAAGCACCCATTCCCACAAGAGACCACCCCTGCTACCATCCACCCTGGGAAACACTGTCTCATTCAAAACAGCAATCTCTCCAGATGCCTATGTCCTCTGTCATTCAAATGCAAGTGGTCTCTCGCATACAATTCCTCTCTGTTCTCAAACGCCCTCCAATTTCTTGACTTTTCTTGATTTCCTCCACTACTTGTACATGTATGTCTTCTGACATTTCTCGAATCCGATCATAAATTGTATTATTTGATAATGGTATTTGTGTAATTTTCTCTTTTACTTCTTTACTACACATCAACTCAACCATGTCCATAGCACACGGCTATGGACATGGTTGTGTTGATATGAATCTTGGTAAGAATGTTTCTTTGGCGTGGTGATTCCTTGGGTCTGCAAAAATAATATTTTTTTGTATATAAATCCTGATCTAACCTTTCATTTTAATTTTAAAAATAAGCTAAAAAATAAATAATATTTTAATGTATTTAAATCTTGAGCTATCCTTTCATTTTTAGAATAGGCTAAAAATAAACTATAAGCTACTTACGATTAGATTAAAATTTAGTCAGCAAAAGTAATTTAGCTAACCTATGTTTATCACTGAAACGTGTGTACCATACAGTACACCACGCGTATGCGCAGGAGATGCAGTGGAGGTGAGCCTCGGGGGAGCACCGATCTGGCAATTTCACTAGCTATCTTGAATCTTAACCAGGCATTTTGAGTTATCAGACCCTGCAGTGAGAAAAAAGTCTATGCAACCTCACTGTGTTCGTGCCCGAAAAGAGACCTGAAATGCTGCTGGTGTGGCGACAGACAGTACCAACCTGGAATAGCCCGGAAATGTTGATAACATAACTATTTTTGGAATATATTAATAGCATAATATACTTATTTACCTGCTATTCACTGTACCCCCCCCCCCCCAGACAAGCTTCCTGTACTGCTGGGGGTACGGGTACCCCAGGTTGGGAACCCCTGGTATAAAACATAAAAACCTGGGAAACACTGTCTCATTCAAAACAGCAATCTCTCCAGATGCCTATGTCCTTTGTCATTCAAATGCAAGCGGTCTCTCGCATACAATTCCTCTCTGTCCTCAAATGCCCTCCAAGCATCCATATATTCCAATCCTCTCTTCTGACACATTCTAGTTATTATGTTATTCAATATTACTGCTCTTCTGCTCAGCTAGTCACTATCATACCTAGGCAACACACACACACTATCTTTACTCTCTATGTCTTCTTTCTTACAACCTCTACAAGAATCTCATATCTCTCGCTGCCCAATTTACATTACCACTCAGTCATTTGTTCCTATCATCACAATCATCTCATCCACACTTTCACCCCTCTTAATTGCCATAGCCACGCTTTCTATTGTTCCTCCAGGCAAACACTCCTGATGCATCCTATGTATAACTTTTTTTTTTTCATTGCTGCCAAAGCTGTTATTTACAGTTTTACCTAAGGCACAAGTGGCTCATAGATTCTGGAAAACTAGAATCTGTCAGCCACTGAATCCAAGCAACATCTCATGCACAATCTTCATAGGAAGAAGCTAAACAGCCACTGTTACTTGAATGTCATTGACACCAAGAACAAGGAACTCTAGGTGAATTCAGTGCAGAACCCGAATGGTACCCTTCGGGTGACTGGAGAAGATAACAATACTTATTAGAAATGTGTTGCTGGTATTCTTCCACATAAAAAAAAAACAGATGGGATATAAATAATTTGACTACTCAACTAGTTTTGTGAAATTCATCTGTTTCACATCATCAAGAGAAGAAGTAAATAAACTAAATGAAAAATGAAGTGTTAGAAGTGAAGTTGGAGGATGTATTCCAGTCACTGAGTATGCTAAATGTTATTATTTAACTAGATTATTTATAGATTATAGACTAGATTATTTAACTAGAGGAGACTATTGAAAGTTTATTTTTCACTTGGTTAGAGGATAATAAATTTAGTTTAATCCTTTATCCAAGTGTGAGCAAACAAAGTTTGAGCCTGAAAGTATCTTCAGGACTGGGGTAAGGTGGTACAACACCAGGACAACTCCTTGCAAAGGTGGTGCAAGCTACCACATTTGGGTTGTGGTAGGTTGTGGCCTTTCCCTTAATGCATAACATTAGACATATCCGCAAGGAGATGTGTTTTGCATTATGGGAAATACTGAGATAGGAGTGTTGGTAGCTTGCACCACCTTTGCAAGGAGTTGGCCTGGTGTTGTACCACCTTACCCCAGTCCTGAAGATACTTTAAGGCGCAAACTTTGTTTGCTCACACTTGGATAAAGGATTAAACTAAATTTATTATAGAGGAGACTAGACTTGATGGTACTATCTTACTCCTTGGGAACCTGCCCCATTACAAGCTTTCATTACACATCCAAGTTGATTGCACTGTCAGTTCCATTGCATATTCCCATAAAAACACATGGTGAGATGAAATTTCATCACATGTTTTATGGAAATGATTGTGCCATCAGCTTGGATGTGTAATGAAAGTCTTGCAATGGGACAGGTTCCAGGAGAGTAAGATAGTACCATCAAGTCTGGTCTTCTCTAGTTAAATATGACATGCATATGGCTATCAGTAGTTCAGAGACCACAAACCAGCAAAAAAATCTTCACAGCAAATGCACACTTTCCATTGTTATTTATTTTTCAATATGCATTACCTGTTATAATCTGATTTTTAGTTTATTCACTTCTCCTGATGATATGAAACACATCATTTCGAGGAACTAGTTGACTAATTAATAAATTAATTCTATCTCATCTGTTTTTTTTTATCTAAAAGAATACTGGCAACACATTTCTAGTATGTTCTCCCTCCATAGATGCTTTTGTAGTGGGATAAGGCTCTCCTTATGTGGTTATGTGTATATACTGTAGTTTTACGTGACTTTTCAGCTTCTTATATAGCTGAAATGTCACATAACATAAAAACTATGCAGTTGAGAATGATATATGAACTGCAGTGCCTCTTCCATTATTAAAACTGTACAATTTTTTTTGTGACAATGTGAAAAAGAATAATCCTTTTCTTTTCTTATGTTTCACTTTATATGTAATATTTTAATAATTCTGATGTTCTTGCAAGCAAAACTCCTAAATTATATAAATCTGAATCAAAACAAGGAGTATTGTCTACATCTGTTGTACAATCATGTCATAAAGCAGACCTTAATTGTGCAGGTCCTGAGAATCCAAATGAAGTTGCCTTAAGGAATGCAGAGGAGTGCCGATCACTGACATTGTCAAGACCTAAACCTCACCCACATCCTTTAGCAGGAAAGAGTTCAACGTTAGAACGTCAGGCACGTCCAAAATCACAAATTATTTGCGTAGCCATTGAATCATGGCATCAGAAGCATCGTGAAAATGTGAATTCAACTATAGTAACTTCGAATATTTCCCAAATTTCAGAGTAAGGAAGGTCTACAGCCTTTGGAAGATAAAGAGAAATTTCAAGAACAAAAATCTCTTTTTGGGAATATTCCAATCAGTAACATCACAAATGCACCTGTGAAACAAGATAAACAATTATCAATGGAGACAGAATTGAAACCTGTGTCACGAACAAAGCCTTTGGTACATATATCCAATATAAAATCAGAGTTTTCTTTAACAGAAAAACCTTGACCAGTCCGAAAATTCAAAACAGAAAAAAACTAGAATATTAGTATTACAATAAAGAAATGAGAGAAAACTAATCCTGTTGCATCACAGCTGGATCCTTGAGAAAAGCTCATGATAAAAATCAGGAGCTCTGGTGGAAGGCAGACTCTTACAGGACCAGCTCTATTACCAAAAATCCATGAAGAAATGAAGAAGGGAGCAAGACATCCAGCTGGAGTTAATAGAGTAGTAAAGGAAAGTAGCACACAAAATGAGTCATTAGAAAATGCAGCAAACGAACAGGAAGGGAAGAAAGAAATAAAACAAGTCAAACAAGATACTGAAGCAAACCGTCATGTAACAAAAGTGAGTATAGGAAACCATTTTCCAGTATTGAAACCTTTAATTTCTTACACTTTTTTTACCTCGTGTGATGCAAATAAAGTTATTGCAGCACAAAATAAAGAAATAAAAGATATTCAGAAACCAGTGCAGCCAACTGGTGAAAAATCCACAGTAGCTGCTGCATCTTCTGTATCTACCTCATTACCACAGTCAAAGGCATTTCCAAAGACACCAGCTCAACTGTGCCGCTTGTAAATCCTCCTCCTCCTCCACCACCTCTTCTACTTTCTGGACTTTTGTCTAATGAAAGACAGCCTGTGCCAAATTCAATGCAGAACAGTCTGAAGAAAACTAACCAAAGTATTCCAGTAAAGAAACGAGAGAAAACTAATCCTGTTACATCACAGCTGGATCCTCGAGAAGAGCTCATGATAGAAATCAGAAGCTTTGGTGGAAGGCAGACTCTGCGAAAGGTACCAGTAAACCAAGCTAACTGGCATTTGTGAGTGTTTGGTAAAGAAGCATGTGTGTCATCATAAAACATCAGAGACGAAGTATGTAGCCATGGTGAGCGAATATTAAATCATAGTACTAAATAATAAATTTAGTTTAATCCTTTATCCAAGTGTGTGCAAACAAAGTTTGCGCCTGAAAGTATCTTCAGGACTGGGGTAAAGTGGTACAACACTGGGAAACTCTGTGCAAAGGTGGAGCAAGCTACCAAGCTTTCTTTGCAAGGAGCTGCCTGGTGTCGTACCACTTTACCCCAGTCCTGAAGATACTTTCAGGTGCGAACTTTGTTTGCACACACTTGGATAAAGAATTAAACTAAATTTATTATAGTCTGACCAAGCGAAAAATAAACTTTCAATAGGTACTAAATGTAGGATTTAGGCCATTCTGTACAGTATGGTATTTAAGTGCCTTGATTTAAATGGCCTAAATGTAGGATTTAGGCCATTCTGTACAATATGGTATTTAAGTGCCTTGTGAATAAGAAACAACAACAAAAAAAAACTTAGTAATTTGTACAGATTGCGAAGTAAAGAATTTGCATGTAGCTTTATATGAATAATCAGTGCTCAAAACTGAGGGCAAGACCTCTGCCCTAGCCAAAGTATGTATAGTTTTAACCTCGTTCTTCATGGCATTGTTAGTAAGACAAAGCTGCTTGTCCGTTTCTTGAAACAGCTATTACCTACTTAAGTCATATGATTAAGCTAGCCAGTATATCTAAAGTAGACAGTGAATAATGCAGTATATAACTGAAGATCAGATATAGGTCTAACATGTATAGTTTTTATGTTCACACTGTATATATATTTGTGTAAAAATCTTAAATCTGGTCATAAAGTTGCAGCTGGCCAGCAGTTGCAGTCCTCAATTGAATGGGGTTTGTATTTAATTGTAGCTACAGTGTAAATGTTTACTTTATGATTAAACAGATATGAAAATGTACAGTTTTTTTTTTTTTTTTTTTTGAATCACAGGAATGAAGACTGCTGCACAACTGTTAAATTCACATTATGTTGGAGGTTTAATGGATTTTTTACAACACTCAAAAAGAATTAAAATAGAATTTAATACTTCCTATATTTCGTCCTAGTCACTAGGACATCTACGGGGATTACAAAGACAATTAATGTAACATGCACACAAAAACTTACAATACTAAGCCCAACCACGTGGGTGACAATACAGTCCTATCTAGGTGGAGCGCCCTCTAAGGGCAGTTGTAGGTGGCCTGGAATGTAAGGTGGGACCTCTGGTGATGACTGTTTCCCAAATCTTCGGAAGCTTAATGCAACCGTATTTGTTAAGATTTGGTTGGTTTTTGAGAGCTGCTGCTGCTTCTAAGAAAAGTCTCTCTTTCTTGAATTTGCTGTGGTGGAGCATGGCAGTTTTCTTCCATGATACTCTGTGGGTGGTGTCCAAAACGTGGTCAGCCAAGCCTGAATGGCCATAGTTGTGTTTAATGATGTACGACTTGTGTTCCTCCAGGCGGATGGATGCTGATCTGCCTGTCTGTCCAAAGTACGCAAGCTTACAGGAACAGGGTACTTTGTAAACTCCAGGCAGAGAGAGAGGAGGGAGCTGATCTTTTGTAGAACGGATAAGGGTAGCCAGTTTGCGGTAGGGCTTATATGCTGTGTGTAGGTTATACTTTTTTAGTATCTTGGCTATTTTTTCCGAAGTGCCACCGATGTAGGGTATGGTGATGGCATTTTTGAATTCTTGTTGAAGAGAGGGACGGGGAATGGGGGAGGAATTTATTATTTTTTTGATGCTGTGTTCGCTGTAGCCATTGGAGAGGAAAGTTCTGTGTATGTGGTTAAGCTCAGTAGTGAGGGCGGTTCCACTGGAACAAAGATTGTGGGCTCTCTTGGTAAGGGTTTTAATGATGCCATATTGTTGTGAGGGGTGGTGGTGGGAGAGTTTGTGAATGTATCTGCCTGTGTGTGTGTGGGTTTTCTGTATACAGTGAAGGCAAGTGTATCATTAGGCAGGCGCGTGACTAAGGTGTCTAGGAAGGGTAAACAATTGTTCTTTTCCTTTTCCATAGTAAACTGGATTCTTGGATGTAGGCTATTGAGATGACCAAGGAAGGAATCTAACGTGTCTGGGCCATGAGGCCAAATAGAGAACACATCATCTACATATCTAAGCCAGATAGACGGTTTGAGTGGGGCTGAGTCTATGGCTCGTTTTTCGAAATCTTCCATATAGAAATTGGCAAGGGGGGGTGAGAGGGGGGAGCCCATGGCAGTTCCCTCTATCTGCTTGTAGATTTTGTTATTCCAAGCGAAATACCCAGAGTTGATGGCAAAGGAAAAGAGATCTAAGATGTCAGAGGGAAAAACGTTTTCTAAGAGAGATAAAGTGTCAGTTAAGGGAATATTGGTAAACAAGGAGGAGATATCAAAGCTTACTAATATGTCTGTATTATTCAAGGTTAAATTTTCTGTGAGGGCTTTAAAGTGGGTCGAGTTTTTTATATAGGAAGCCGAATTTCCGGTGAGGGGGGACAGAGAGTTGGCCAGCTGTTTAGACAGTCTGTAACAAGGTGCATTGGTGGCATCTACTATAGGCCTGAGTGGGGAATTAGGTTTGTGGATTTTTGGTAAACCGTATATTCGGGGGGGACGGGAGCGGAAAGGTTTAAGTTTTTTCGTGACGTCGGGGGGCCAGGAGGTTACTTTTTTAAGTAAGATTTTTAATTTCTTAACTTGCGTTTTTGTGGGGTCGTGTTCTAGCGGGATGTAGGTAGCGCGATCGCGGAGGATAATGTTCATTTTACGATTGTATTCGCTGGTATTAAGGACAACTGTGGCATTACCTTTATCCGCTCTGGTGATGACGATGCCAACATCCTCGTTCACTCTTCGCCTCCAAAAAGTAACTTATCTTATTCCCAACGCATGGCTCTCCAGAAACTACGCAAAGAAAAAAGTATCGTCATCACCAGAGCGGATAATAATAATAATAATGTATTTAACAGGTATTTTTAAAATGTAAACAGTTTGTTCTGAGCTAATCAGATATATATTTTGAACAAGGTTAAATAAAATAAATAAATGTGTGTGTGTGTGTAATTCCTGCCCATGAAAGTTGTAAATTAGTACAATGGGTAGGCTAAGAATTTCTTTTCTGTTTTTATCAATTTTATGTATTTTTTTTTTTTTTTCTTATTTTTTATATAATCTGGAAACTCTGCTCCAGAGACCAAAGATGGAATTTTAAAGCTTCCAATAAGCAATCTCGTGGCCCTCATGCTGGATCTTGGCCTGTTGGTCAGAGAGTGAATTTGCTAACCACTTGGCCAACACCAGGCTAAGTCTATATCTCATTTGCACATTTTATTTTCCATTTAGGTATAAGTGATGACAGACAGAAAAAGATCATATAAAATGGCAAAATAGTTGAATGTGTTGGGTCACTTTTGTTGTTAACAATTCATTTAACTTCATTTCAATAACATCAATATTACTTAACTTATTTTCTGAAACAAGGATTTTATATTTATTTATTTTTCTTTTACAGGTACCATACTGCTATTAATATTTTTTTATGGTTGGTGCTCCATACCGTTAAACTATATGTTATCATTTATATGCACTTCTCGTTCAACTGGATTTACATTAAGTGCTCTCTTTGGAATTGTTACAGGTACATGTAATTTTAATTAGATATTTGTTTACTATAAAGTATTTTGTATACTTAATTCAGAAAACAACACAATCCACTTTGTTGTCTAAGCAAACTAAAGTATGATATATTTCATTGACAAGGATATCTTTGAATTTCTTGTATGATTGAACTTTTGTCAAAAGTAGGAGAATTAAAGGCACCAGCTTAAAGTAGTACATTTTTCAGGACACCAAGTTTCACCTCTGTTTTTCATGCCAACCAATTAGTCATAATTCATAATCTTTGAAATATGAGAGAGAGGTTGTTGCAAAAGTCAGTAAACAATGTGAATGGGATTTTTTAAAAGGATACAATGTTAAGTGTAATATGTAGGCATGGTGAATGTGAAAAAGATGGAATTGCACAAGAGAAATATGGATATCCAGGCAACATAACATTTTAACAGACTGTGAGGTTCTCCTGAATGTGGAGTAAACACTGTTGAAAAAGGAGTGGAAGGCAGTGTAAAGCATAAGATTGTGAGCAGAAGGAGAAAGAGACCATGACTGATGTGTGAAAGCTAACAAGACTAAGGCCATGAAAGTGAACACAACTGATGGTGAGAAAGTGTTGTAAGAATTGAGAACTGAGTTTGTGGAGATGATGCAGGAAATGAGATGTATGTAGAATGAAATTAAGATAGCTAAATGTAAATAGAAGGGTGCAGAAGAATTGAATGAAAGATAGCCAGGTGAAAAAAGGTAATTGATAGTTAAAAACTGGCACTGCATGATGAATGAAAAGGTGAACACTCCCTACTTTAACATGTTCGCTGCCACGCACGTCGGGCATAGTTTATTACCGCACGTCAAATGCTATCGTGTCTTCAAGGTCACTACGAGTAATCTCGTAGCTGGCTTATCAGACAGAACTTTGTTTCATACGCCAACTACGAGTAATCTCGTATCACCCCCACCTATATATTACATTCACTGACGACGGTGTTTATTGCATCTAGTCTCTAAAAACCTTCAATTTCGCCATGGCCAGTAAAAGAAAACTTACTGATAAAGAACTAGAAGCTTGCGCTAATATGAGCGATGATGAATTATTTAGTTCCGATTCTGAAGATGATCCTACAGACGATTCTAGTGGTGACTCAGATGGTGAAGAAACTTTTAAAGATGAAGTTTGCATCCAGCCAAATACATCAAAATTTACTTATTGGGAAAATTCAGAACAAGAGCCTTCCCCCCACAATTTGACTTTGTTGAAACTTCGGGCTTTAAAATTGAAACTGCAAATGTCAGTATCAAAAAGCTGATTGAACGTTTTCTGAAGATTTTCTCACACTTTTAGTTGAACAAACCAATTTATATGCTTTACAAAATATTGAGTAAAGGCTAGCACAGATCAAAAAAAGTCAAAGAATTTCAAACTGGAAAGCAACAGACATGCCTGAAATGAAATTATTTCTTGGACTTTTACTTCATATGGGTCCTTGTAATTTACCATCTATTGAGCAAAATGAGCTGAAATTGATTTCAAATTTTATTGTGTTATTTGCATTTCACAGATAATTCCCAAGCAGCTAATGATAAATTGCACAAATTAAGACCAGTCCTAGATCATTTTAATAGTGTAATGCAAAATAGCTACACACCAAACAGAAACTTATGTATTGATGAGTCAATGGTGTTGTGGCATACACTGGCATTTCGGCAATACATAAAAAACAAAAAACATAAATATGGTGTGAAATTCTATGAACTATGCGAATCGAATGGATTGGTGATAAAAATAAAAATTTATACAGGTAAATCTGAATCCTCTTTAGGGAAAATGGGTCACGCATATGATATTGTATTTCACATGATGGAAGAATATTTAGACCAGGGTTATGTATTGCATATGGACAATTTTTGTAATTCTGTAGCTCTGACTGAATCTCTTACTGACAGAAAAACTTGTGTGTGGAACGCTGAGAAATAATAGGAAAAACAATCCACCAGATGTTATACAGAACAAACTAAAGAAAGGAATTTGTCTGGCAAAGAAGAGGTCCTGTTTTAATCAGCAAATGGAAGGATTAGAGGGAAGTTCTTTCCATTTCATATACGCACAAATTTGAAATGGTTGAAGCGAAAAATCGGAATGGTAAAATTCGATTAAAACCAAATATCATTAGTGACTAAAATTTGCATATGTCAAGCATCGATCTTTCTAATCAAATGCTTTCTTACTATTCCGCCTTACGAAAGACATTAGATAGCCAAAGAAATTGGCATTACGCATTGTTGATATATACATTCAAAATGTGCATAAATTTTATAATATAATTACTGGAAATGTTAAAATTTAGAGATCAATTTATCTCAGTTTTTGTTGGAATGGACGAACTTACTGCATCACAGAATATCAGCAGGATTCGGGATCTTCATTATTTGGAAATGTTATCACCTACAGAAAAAAAAGAATCGCCCGACAAAGCCATGCCTTTTATGTACACGAAACAAACAATGATGTGAAACATGTTATTATTGTCCTGTTTGCCATGAAAAACTTCCATTGTGCGTGGAAAATTGTTTTAAAGTACCATTCGTAATGTCAATAAATTGGTTTTTATTTTATTCATTTCATTTTATTGATTTTATTAGTTTTAATTTGGTTTACAAATTATGGGTTAACTCTTGCATGGCATAGGAGGTCGGTAATTGACATACGAGTATATTCGTAGTTGGCTTTTGAGGCACATATTTTAGCTGAAATTATTTCCCTTCTACCAAGCCCCCAGATGTGCTCTCCACTTTATTTACAAGCGAAGGGTCCAAATTAAGGTACTTATGCTAAGGGTTAACTCATGCTTGGCATAGGAGGTCGGTAATCGACATACAAGTATATTCGTAGTTGGCTTGTGAGGCTCATATACCAATTACGAGTATACTCATAGTTGGCAGCGAACGTGTTAAAGGAGGAAGAATGACTGGGGTGATTCATAATCTTTGCTTGCATCTCATCTCATAACTATCAATGGGCAACACACTAATGGCATGGAAGAAAAGGTAGTCATTGTGTTGTCCATAACAGTGATGAGTCGAGATGCAAGTAAAGATTATGGACTTAGTTTGTCAGAGCCAAGAAAAGAGTGCAATTTATGAATGTACAGAATGAGTTAGAGAGACAGATGGAACTTCCCTAAGAGTGATTGACTAAGTTCAATCACTTGAATTTAGTGGAAGGGAAAATAAGAGGTGAAGTGAAAGAGCAGAGGAGATTGATAGAAACATCACGAGGAGAGTGGGTGCTGGAAGCAGCATCAAACGCGTGTATATGAGCAGATAAATGGTGTGCAAACGCCACATCCACTGAGCTACACAGGTTTGACAATGAGACTTATTTGTGCCTATGGTCCCACAGAAGGTTCTACTAAGGTAGAAGTAGAGGAATTTTTTTGAGGCTTTAGAGAAAGCAACTGTAACAATGAAAAAGGAAAAGTTGGTCCTTGTTGGGGATCTAAATAGCAGAGCAGGAAATGATTGTCAGACATACAAAAATATTTTGGGAAAATTTGGAGAAAAGAACAAAGCTAATAATAATGGCAAATACTTGTTGGATTTCTGCTCAGGACATGAACTAGTTATTACTAACACCATATTCCAACATAAAAAATGTGCACAAATTCACATGGAATTATAATAATAATAATTATTATTATTATTATTCAGGCCTCCATGGAGTCAAAAGACTCATCGTGGGATGTCCTTTCTGAGAAACACAAGTCTATCAAGACTCATCGAGGGAGGTCCATCCTAGGAAACACAAAGTCTATCATACCACTCCTTAAATGCATTGACCGTTCTCGCTCTCACCACTCCATCAGGCAATGCATTCCATGGTTCAACCTCCATGCAAAGAAACCACTCCTCACCCTCTTTCTCACAGTTTCCTTTCGTAACTTCCAGGGATGTTACATATAATAACATGTAACATGTAAAAGAATAACATGTAAGAAAGTTTTAAAGTGAATAAAGTTGAGCAGCTCTCAGATGTGAACTGTAGACTAAAATACTCAAAGATTATTGAAGAAAAAATAAAAGAGTTTGAGAACAGGAACCAAACCTTGGAGATTCAGTGGCAAGCCTTGAAGAAAATCCTGATTGATTCAGCCAAAGAGGCACGTGATAAGGTTGTCTGCAAGGATAGAAAAATCAGTACTCCATGGTGGACACAGGCAGTTAAAGAGGCAGTGAAGGAAAAGAAGAAAGCATATCAAAAGATCCTGGCAAATAAGTCAGCTTTTGCTCTTAGAGAATACAGAGACAAATGTAAAAAAGCTAAACACTGTGTAAAACTAGTTAAACAAAAGTCATGGAAAATTAATATCAAGAAGGTGGCAAAATATTCTGGAGGTTGTTCAAGAAGCTTAGAAATGGAGGAAAGAGTGCTGTAAAAGGAGTTAGAGATGATAAAGGTGACATGAAAACGGGAGATAAAGATATCCTTGAAGTATGGAGTAATTACTTCGAAAAATTGCTAAATGAAACAAGCAGTGATAGCACAGTGGTAAAAAGCACTCAACTGGCATACAGTCAGGAATACATATCCATGCTTGAAGTAGAAAAAGCCATCAAAGGCTTGAAATATGGAAAGGCAGCAAGAGTAGATGATATTAGACTAGAAATGCTGAAGTATGGCGATATAAAAGTCTTACAGTGGCTGCACTGCATAGTTCAGAAGGCCTGAACGGAGGGATGAATTCCCGATGATTGGAGTAGAGCTCTCATAGCACCCATATATAAAAAGGGAAATAAAACTGAATGTGAGAATTGCTGAAGTATTATTATTATTATTATTATTACGGGTATCTCCATGGAGTCAGTAGACTCATCGCGGGAGACCCAAACTAGCAAAACAATATCTGTCATATCTCTTCTTGAATTCATTTACAGATGAAGAGCTCACAACAAAGTCAGGCAATGAATTCCACTCATTCACCACCCTCCAGGCAAAAAACCTTGTTCTGACACCTTTGTTAACCACACTCTTCTTTAATTTCCAGAGATGACCTCTTGTTCTTCCATCACTATCACACAGCTGAAACATTTCCCCTGCATCAATCCTATAAAAACCTTTTAGTAATTTGAATGTTTCTATCATATCCCCTCTTCTTCGCCTATCAGCCAATCTCTGCAATCCACAAGCTCTCAATCTATCAATGTAGGGAGCATTTTTTATATCACTCACCAACTTGGTCACTCTTCTCTGAACCCTCTCCACAGCCTCCTCATCTCCAAGGAATCCAGGTGACCCGACCTGAGCACAGTAATCCAAATGTGGAAGTATCAATGCTTTATAAAGGGGAATAATAACCTCTTTATCTCTGGATGTCAGTGTGTTCCTCAACAACCAAGTAATCCTATGTGCAATCTTGGACACCTTAGCAATGTGTCCTCTGAACTTCATCTCCTTATCTACCAATACCCCTAAGTCCCTAGCCTCATCAATCTCTTGGAGTACCTTTCCATCTATGTAGTACACAGCTGGTAATCTTTTAATCCCAAAATGCAAGACTTTACACTTTTCCACATTGAACTGACATCCATTTTCTTTTGCCCATTTTACCAGCTTATTTAAATCCTCCTGCAAACTTTCAACATCAGCTTGATTTTTTATTGCACTACACAACTTTGCATCATCAGCAAACAACTGAATATCTCCCTTTAAGCCGTTTCCTATATCATTTATATACAAATTAAACAACATTGGCCCAAGCACAGAGCCCAAGTATTTATGCAAGTATACTGAGAAATGGTTGAGAAGAATTGTGGAAGAAAAGCTTGGTGAAGAACAAGCTGGATTCAGGCCAAATAGAGGCTGTCAGGATCAGATCTTCACATTACGACAAATAGTTGAGAAAACATGGGAATATAACAAAGATCGTATTCAAGTTTTGTCGTTCTGAAAAAGGCATATGACTAGGTGCCATGAGAGAAGCTGTTGTTTTAAGGATACTTGCGACATAAGACTGAATGATATAATCACGTAATCACAAGAAAGATATTTATTTAACCAAATATTTCGGTCTGGAAATAGCAGATATTTAACCAAATATTTTGTATATTTTTTAAACTGTTCTTGTAATACCACCGACGATGGTCTGCTATTTCCAGACCGAAATATTTGGTTAAATAAATATCTTTCTTGTGATTACGTGATTATATCATTCTATGAGAGAAGCTGTTCAATATGCTACAGTTATGTGGTGTCAATGGGGCATTATTTCAAGCAATACTTAGTCTTTATTTGAGCTGTAAGTCAGCAGTTAGAACAAGGAAGTACAGGAAGATGGTTTAATCTTAAATCTGGTGTCAGACAAGGATTTTCATTATCTATATGGATCACATTATGAAGGAAAGTGGTATTAAACATGATATCAAAATTGGAGATGTTAATGTCAGCTCTTTGCTTAATGCGGACGATGTTATTATACTTCTAAATAAATCCACTACAAGTCTGCAAGATTCCCTGACTAAATCGAGTGACTGTTGTAATAGATATGGTATGAAGGTCAGCAATAAAAAGACAAAGACAATGAAAATAGGCAGAAGCATTGAAAATTTCAATGTTGTGAATTGAAAACCTATGGAACAAGTAAAACATTTCAACTACTTAGGCACAATTTTTAGTGAAGATGATAAATTAAATATGGAAATAGACAACAGGATTAACCAAGCTGGTATGGTAGAAAGCCAATTGAATAAATTCTTATGGAATAAGAGAGAGATCACTAAATTATTCAGTACATTAAATTAGCTATATACAAGACAGTGTTCAAACCAGTTTTAACTTATTGATCTGAGAATTGGGTCAGAAGTAAATCACTTGACCAAAGACTAGAGACCACAGATATGAGAGTCCTGAGAAAGATTAGAGGTGTGAACAGGTGGCATCAATGGCAATATCATATTAAAAACAAGGATATTAGGAAAGAACTTGACATTGTCAGCATCCAGGAATGCGTTAGCAGAGCTAATCTTTGGTGGTATGGTCACTTAAACAGAATGGGCGAGGAAAGATTAGCATAACAAATGTTCTCTGCCAGGTTGGCAGGAAAACGACCTAGAGGAAGACTAAGATATAGTGGATTGATACGGTACAAAGTACCCTAGACGATAGAAATATAAGATCTAATAATGTTGGTCTTGACAAGCAACAGACTGATTTGGAGGAAAATTGTAGATAGGAAGTTAGTAATGATGCAAATTTTTCATTTAATACTATCATATCCTGTGCACCCCCCTTTGTGGGTACATGGCAGGAATTTGATGATGATGATGTAGTCCAACAAAATATCATCACCTTTCCTACAAACCCCAAACCTTTCACTCCTGTCCAGTCTCTCCACAAACACATATCGAAACCTTCTCGTAAAATCTACCACAGTTAATTACGTTTAATCTTTGTCCTGCATGTAGAATGTATTCCTACCTGTCATGTATGGCATTGTGTAGATGGGCTAATGTTATCTGTGAGAGGCAGCATGTATGTTTTGTTAAGGGGCACTTTTGTTTAAGTAACCTGATTGTCTTTTATAATAAAGTAACAAGAACAGTTGATGAGAGAAAGGCATATGTTTTTTTATTTTTATTTTTATTTTTACAAAGGCATTTGACAAGTTGCCAGCCACATGATAAACTGATATTTAAGTTATAGCATGAGTTTAGATGTCAGGTTAGTGAATTGGATTGAGGATTGGCTATCTGATAAGATATCAGAGTTCTGTATGAGAGAGCAGTATTAAAGAAGTAGGTTACAGGCGGGTCTCACAGGGCTCAGTACTGTGTCCTGTATTGTTTAACCTCTGTATCAGTGACATTGTCAATGAACTGCAGGGGTATATTCAGTTGTTTGCAGATGATGCAAAGTTGAGAAGGATTGTTAGTAATAGTGCAGATGTGATAGCATTTCAAGAAGATTTCAAGAGATATTTAAAAGTACCGTGTCCTGTATTGTTTAACCTCTGTATCAGTGGCATTGTCAATGAATTGCAGGGGTGTATTCAGTTGTTTGCAGATGATGTGAAGTTGGGAAGGATTATTAGTAATAGTGCAGATGTGGTAGCATTTCACGATTTGAAAGAATAAGCAGGATGAGAAAATGGTTGAGAGTATCAGTCTAATTCAATTAGGATTCATCATTGAAGGCAGACTTAGTGAATGTAGCCTGCAGAGTTTGGTTGATAGAAGGAGAGGTGATATGATTGAGACATTTAAATAGTTGAGAGGTAGTTAGGTGTTCAACAGTGGGGAGTTCTTTCATACAGTAGAACAAGGGGAAGGAGTGAGGACAAGGGACCATCCCTTGCAGCTGTGAAAGGAAGTTGTGAGCAAGAGGGTGTGGTATGGTTATTTTTGCATGGGAGGATACTGAATTATGGAATGTAATGCTGGTAGGGTGGTGAGAGCACAAACAACGAATAAGTTCAAGGAGTGGTATGATAGACTTTGTGTTGTTTGGGATGAGGTTCCCACCGAGAGTTGTGATTCCTCGGAGGTCCTGAACAATGATGATGATAATGAATTTTTCTTTATCCTTTATTTATAAATGGTGCCAAATTAGGACTTTAATTCTTTGCATCCATTACAATTTTAAAAACGTTTTTTCCCTTTTAGTCAATTGTTGCCATTTTAAAACTGTGAGAAACTGTTTATGCTCCAAAGGTGCTTGGCATGAAAAACTAGCAAAATATTAGTGCAAAATATCTTATATTTTGTATTGTGAAATTCACCCACAAAAATCCCAGTTGAATAACTGCCATCACTTAATATAAGTTTTTTAGAATATTCAGTTTTCTGTCAGTGATGTAAAGCTGTGACTGTTTTTAAAGGTGTAAATGTTGCAGATTGTCAGGAGGACTAGAATAAGTTGAATAGATGATGATTAAACGAGTAAGGATCTTCCCTTATCTCAGTTTAATGTAACTAAGTGTAAGGTTTTAAAATTTGGAATGTGCAGATGGCAGACTTTGTACTTTATTAGTAATATTCAAGGAGGTAGAGCACATTGAATGCAGTGAGGCCAGTGGCGCACTGAGGATTTAATCTTGGAGGGGGCCGAGAACTCAAGATTTAATCTTGGGCGGGGGTGAGTTAAGTATATGATTTGAGAATACACACACTATGCATTGCATATGACCTATGACTGAGCATCTGCAGTGATTGCCAATACATGATACCCATGATCTCCTTTGGCCCGGCTCGGGCAAACGAAGTAGCGCTCGGTCCGACGGAGCAATATTTCATTTGCCTCGCGTTCACCAGTGGCCATGATTCCCGAGAGCTATAGGGTATTCCCACCTTATGTGACGGGTAATTCATTAGTAGTATAGAAATAGAAGACACGACACAACATAAATTTAAAAAAAATCATTTTAATTAGGAAAAGATTTTTGGAAAATTTTCTAGTGTTTTTCCTTTTTCTTTTGGGGGGGCCAGGGCCCCTTGGCACTCTCCCTGGGTGCACCACTGTCCAGCTAAACTGGTTAAAACAGCTGAAACACTGAAGTGTGCAACCTTTATTTAAGTTCATGATTTCTGAAGATATTTCACTAGTAGCTCATAGGACTGGCGAAAATCTCATTTACTTACAAAAATGCACATAAAATGAAAATTTCACCCACAGCTTTTAAAAAAAATTGTACTTTAAAGTATAAGCTTTCATTCTCTAATTTACCACATATTATTCATAATTATTACTACGATTATTCTTATGCTTTGCTATTTTTAATACCCTTAGACTAATTTTTTTTTAACATTGCATATTCGACAACACATTCAGAACTGATTTTTGTGGAGTGCTAGAAGGGGGATGGATAAGAAAAAATCCCACTTTTACTATTTTGTGATATTAACCGATTACAATTAATTGAGACTCAACAATAAGCGGCCATTAAAGACAGGCAATGCTATTTTACTGCAGATCTGACACGTGACTGTATTCGCTCACTAAGGAAAGACGTGTTCGAATGCTGACAGCGACATTTTTATTCGACACTTCATTTGCCAATTAAGAATTATAAATGGTTTCTAATTCCATGTGTAAGTCATTACGTTTCTTTTGGATTTCAATTTGAGTCTTGGCATTGAGATGCGATTAACAAGATATTGGTGACATGGAGTTGCAGTGTAACACTTCATATAACACATATACATTAACACATTAAAAGGCGTACATTAAAAGTCAATGGATGTTACAGCTTTACCTGTTTTGTGGGATTAAAAACTCTCATTACCGGGACGAAAAACCCTACAAAATCAGGCAAAGACTGGTTCATCTCATTGATCAGAGAAAGGCATAGAAAACTTCTCTCCTTCATTGCAGACAGAATCGGCTTGAAGGTCTGAAAACCAGGCTCCACAAAGTTTCAGGAACAAAAGTTATGTAACAAACTTCATTAAGCAGAGACCTACAAAGCTTTGTTTCTGAAAAAGAAATAAAAATTTTGAGTGAGGCTCATTTCAAATAAACCTTAAAAGTTCAAGGAAGAAAGACACTAAAAGGTGTCATTGCAATATTTTTTTTTAAAATAAAATCGATCATCACAATTCATGTAATTTTATTATTTGTATTGGTTTGCAATAGAAATGTGCAATAACTAATTTTCATCTTTTTTCACAAGGCTGCATAAAATAACAAAATACAGAAATGACCACCTCGTACAAATATTCAGTATGCAAGTATTTCTTCTACGAAGTCGGTAAAATGAAATCCTAAAATGGTATGAATTTTTGGAGATGCGTATTGAACAAATGGCGTTTTTAGGAGAACTAAAATTGTAAGACATCAAATGTAGCAAATAATTTACAGTCAATAACGCAATGCTATGAAAACGCGGTCACTTCTACATATCGAACATGTGTTAATCATTTCCCCTTAAATCCAGTTCATTCCTGTACATTTAAATACTCGAAAAGTATAAGCAACTTAAGCCGCTTGTTTTATTAGCAATTTCACATCACTTGTAATTAGAGTTTAGAAATTATGAGCGCTGACTTGTCTCGCGAAGAGTATCAGCTAACCGAGTGAATTTCTTAACCTAAGAAATGGGTTATAAATATAAATGCTAAATCTAAACGTTCTCTTCATTTTCAAAATTTTCCTAAAAAAATGTTTCAACATCTTTATTAAATTTTATTATTATAAATAAAGTAATAAGTACTAACAAAATAAAAAGTACAGAATGGTTAAACTTTGCTGCCAAAGTAATAATAAGTAGAGGTGTTAACTCTCGTTATACGTGATTTCGTTATCCGTGTTTATTATTATGGTACGTAAAAACTATATCTGTTTTCTATCCAAGGTGTGGAAGTTTCCATGCATGCGATTTTTTTACCCCAGTCCTGTGCATTTTGTGTCCCTACTGCTTTATCCAGTATCGTTTGTATCTGTAAAAAAATTCTGCATCCTTTAAGAAAGATTTCTGGCAAGAAAGGAAGTAAGTGAAAGAAAGATTTAAGAGAAGGCCTAGGAAATCTCATTCTTCAGCAGTAAAATGGGAAGTACTGAATCGGTTTGATAGAGGTGAATGTAGTACTGTCATTCAAAGGATGACTGGATTGAGTGATTCTACAGTGATTAAATAACTGACAAATGCACAATAGCGCTCAATTGTCAATGCAATTATGAAAATGGAAAGAATGCTGGCTATATATATGGATTCTCTCGTGTGAACGTCCCTTTGTCTGGGGAGGTTACACGAGCGAAGGTGATAAGCAACCGACATCTTTTGCTGGAAGTTCTGGGTGGTTCGACTACTATAAGTCGCTATGCGTTCCACAGAAACTTGACTAATGATGCTACAGATGTAGATCATGTTGCTACAGAATGAATTTATCTTCAAAACAATGATAGCTGTAGGAGGTTACAATCATAAGTTGAAAGTAGCTTTCAGCCACTTACGAGCCGAACGTCAGCAGACAAGTTAAAGATGTAAGATGTATTAATCGCTAAAATAAATAACTACAACAATTATTTCTTTTATACATACTGAACATTTTATTTAATATGCTTATGGATTAATATGAATGAAAAATGGGTACATTTTTGATATACGAGGCGATTCTTGAGAACGCAATTCCCATACTATGCTATATTATTATTATAGGCAACTCAAAGGAGTCAGACTCATCGAGGGAGGCCCTAAACATCATATCAGGAACAAATATCGGCATTCACACAGTATCTATCATACTTTGCTTTGAACTCATTTACAGTCATGGTGGCCACAACAAACTCTGGCAGCTTATTCTACTCATTCACCACTCTCTTAAAAACAAGGTTTTAAGTTCTAACAAGGGTGTTAGAACTTCAAAACCTAGTTCTAACACCCTTGCTAACTACACTCTTGCTCAGTTTCCATGGATGGCCCCTAGTTCTCCCATCAGCAGGCCTGTTCTGAAACATTTCCTCTGAATGAATCTTGTAAAACAGCTTCAGTAATTTGAATGTCTCAATCGTATCACTCCTTTTCTGCCTATCAACCAATTTCTGTATCCCACAGATCTTCAACCTGTTCTCCTAAGGTTCATTCCATAGATCTGCTGTCATCTTGGTCACTCGTCTCTAGATCTTCTCTACCTCCTCCCCATCAAGAAGAAACCGAGGGGTCCATATCTGGGCACAATAGTCAAGATGGGATCTTATCAAGGCTCGATAAAGAGGAACAATAACTTGCTTATTTCTGCTCGTCAAAGTATTCATCAGTAAACAAGTGATCTGATGAGCTGATTTAGCCACTTTTGCTATGTGCCTCCCTAAATTTCAACTACCTATCCACCAACACACCCAAATCTCTGGCTTCATCAACCCTTCTGGAGTACAGTTCCACCAATGTGATATACTGCTGCTAATTTTTTCACTCCAAAATGCATAACCTTACACTTTGTTACATTAAACTGACATCCATTCTCATTAGCCCAGACTGCCAATCTATCCCAATCATCCTGCAAAATTTTGACATCACTATTGCTCTTCCCAGCTTTGCATCATCAGCAAATAAATGAACAGTTCCTCTCAGATCCTTTCCTATATCATTAATGAACAAATTAAATAGCAGTGGTCCAAGAACAGAACCCTGCGGCACACCACTAGTAATATGCCTTCTTTTGGACTCCACTCCAGAATAAACTACTCTCTGATATCTCTCCATCAACCACCCTCCTATCCATCTCACCAACCCTATATCGCTGCAATTTACTGATTAGAATTCATGTGGTATCCTGTCAAATGCCTTAGCAAAGTCCAGCAATATCAGTGTAAATCAATTACCCTTATCCAGTTCAGTCACTGTATTATAAAACGTGAGCAAGTTACTGAGGCATGATCTACGCTTCACAAAACCACGCTGCCTCCATACAGTATCCCATTTTCATCAATCCATTCCTGTATTTTGCTCTTGACTACTATCTCCAAAACCTTGACAACAATTCCTGATATACTGATTGGTCGGTAAATTGCAACAGCAGTCTTGGAACCTCCTTTATGCAATGGAACTATTTTCCCCTCTTTCCACCTCCTCGGGACTAACCCAGAGCTGAGACTTAAATTAAACAATATGGTCAAGGGAACTGACAATTCCTTTGCCGCTTCACGTAAGACTTGAGCTGGTATACCATCCAATCCCACAGATGTATTTACATTAAGGTTCTGTAATATACTACTCACCTCCATTTCATTCACTTCAATTCCTGTATCAGCCATTCATAATGAGAATTACCTGTATTATACACAAGGAGAAGTGCATTTCAAGTTTGATATCAAAAGAAAACAAAATTTGGTTTAGATTTCGTGTTGTTTATGGATATTTCTCAGAGATGAATTTGATGTATCATGTAAATAGGGCTGTCGTCAGATTAAATTGCGCCCTGAGGCAAATAATTAAATATCACTTTTGTCTTATAACCCAATGGATTATAAGCCAAAAATATAAAACAATCTCCAATTGCTATTTTGTTTTTTACAAGAGAAACATTGATGTAAAATGATTAGATAATAATATTAATTAAATGTTTGCTCTATGGAGATATTGCACAATAAAACTGTTCATAAGCTCTACTAAATTTAAATTATAAGCTATGTCTGCCTCTATCGATATAGTTGCTAGACCAACCAATCTTTCTTGGGTAATTGCTGTTCGCAAATAATTTTTAGTCAGTTTAAGCTTGGAAAAACTTCTTTCCACACTTGCTACGCTAACAGAAATTGTTATTGCGCCTACCGCAATATGGCTGAACGAGCGCCCTTATTAAACCGAGCCGAGAGGCCGGCAGCCTCTGTGCTACACCCTATAGACGGTAGGGATGTAAACCATTGAACTGCTACTATTCATGCATATCTAGCGAAAGGCTCTGATGGTTTATGCAAAAAATTTATGAGTGCACTTTGGAAGATTGCAGAAGATTAAAATAAGAATAATACTGCTTATTTAAGAGAACAATGAAAAGAATGTTAAATTTTAAAATTGTGTGGTGATAGAGGATATGTTATTTAAATATGGCTGTATGAGAGCTTGTGATCAGTAGTTGGTGTTCGGTTTAGTTGTGCATTAATTCAATTCTTTTGTTTCTTGTATATAGCTTTGAGCAATAGCGCACTCAGGATTTAATCTTGGAGGGGGCCAAGCACTCAAAATTTAATCTTGGTTGGGGGGGACAGCAGAGTTGAGTAGACGATTTGAGAATAGACACTACGCATTGCATACGACCTATGACTGAGCATCTTCAGTGATTGCCAATACATGATACTCGTGATCTCCTCTGGCCCGGCTCAGGCAAACGAAGTAGCGCTCGGTCTGCAAGGGTACTACTTCGTTCGCCTTGTGTTCACAGTGGCTGGGATTCCTGAGAGCTATAGGGTAATCCCACCTTATCTGGCCGCTAATTCATAAGTAGTATAGAAATAGAAGACACAACATAAATAAAAAAAAATGAATTTTAATTAGTAAAATATTTTTAGAAACTTTTGTAGTGTTTTTTCCTTTTTTTCTTTTTTTTTTGAGGGGGGGGACAGGGTCCCTTGGCCCCCCCTCCCTCGGTGCACCACTGAGTGGGGCAATGATCAACAGAGTTCAAGCTCAAGCTTAGACGACACACTGCCAACACACACACACACACCGCTCTGATAGTGAGAAGGACAGTGAGCAGCAGTAGTAGTAAGGATGTGATAATGGTATTGTTACAGAGCTTTTTCTGACCACATCAAGAGAACAAATAAACTTGAAAGAAAGATACAAAAGTAATATCAGGAGTTTGGAATTTTTTTTTTTGAGGACTGACTTGAGGAAATGTGTGTGGGCATTTCTGATAATTTAGGTTATCATGGTAATGGTTTTATCAGTGTCAGTTTGTTTATATTTGTTGCTTCTGAATATTATAAGCATTTTGTTGTGAGATGTTAGCATTTTTAAATAAATTTGGTGAAATTTCTTAATTGGTTTCAACAATCTGAATGAGTCACTTTGTTAAGCCTAAAAATATCAATGTTGCAGTATATGTTGAACTAATCTGCATAAATGAATTTATTATTGGTGTAACAAAAATTACTGAGGAAATACTTATTGGGTATGTTTGTCCAATTAAATTAAAAGTACTTTAGTGATGATTTATAAATAAGTGTTATATTTTGAATACTTACAACTGTTTCGGATAAGCTGACTAGTTTGTAGTGAGACTGGTTTTTAATAGTAATCTAAAATATGAAAACCAGGCAAATTATTTATAAATGGAATTTTAGCCACCTTTTATCAGTTACTTTCAAATGAAGTCCTAGTAGATGTAACATTAACATGTGAGGTATTGAGTTTAAAGGCTCACAAAATGGTACTATCTGCTTGTAGTCCTGTTCTCAATGACATGAAATACACTTATCTGAAAACAGTTGTAGACTTCGTGGAGAGGTGGAGATTTCAAAGGACCAGCTTCTGACACATCTGAAAGCAGCTAAGTCTCTGAGGGTGATTATAAGACTTGCGAATAAAGAAGCAGGGTGATTCAGATATTATAAAAGAGGAAGTAATTCAGCAGACTTCTAGTTTTCAAGCCTTGCCTCCTAGTGCAGTGCATAAACAAAATTTATCAGCACAAGATTTGGCGTTTATACCGGTGAAAATAGAAAATGTGCCGATATATTCTAATAATCCTCCTGGCTGTCATATGTTTATTCCAGTTGCATACAGTCACCCACTCCCTCCTACTGTTGGGTGTTAGATGCTCAGTCTCATCATAGTGGGTTAGGGCCCTGTAGAGATAGTTGGGCATTAGTCTTATTTTATGCCATCTAACCCATCCACACCCAGTTATACTCCTCGGGACTTAGAACAGGTTATCAAATCAGGTGCCCTAGTATCATTTGAAAAACCTCTCACATTACCTCTTGCTAGTTCTTCTCACATCTAAGTTACAAATAACATGCCTCGACTTACCAGTGCCAGATTGATCGATGCACGTTCTCATCTTCAGATGGAATGTGATCCTTGCCTCTTACTGGAATACAACGAAAAACTTTGTGCAGAGTTGCCACCTAAGACATAAAAGAGAGAAGCCTAGAAAAAGATTTCCTTGCACCTTAATTAGTACATGCATAAAGCAAAAGATGAAGGTGAGACTGTAGATCTGATCATAACAGGGGTGCTCAAGGATATTAACAAGGAGCCAGTTCAAATTCCACAGTTTTCATCACCTGAACGTTCACATTAACTGAATTATCCCTTCCTCATTCATATGTAAACAGTGTGTGACTCAGACATCATTTTCCAATGTTTAGTGTTCTGTAATGGTGGAAGGATCTGGATGTGTCCACACAATTCATTACAGGAAAAATATGCAAGAAATGTTATTCGCTGAAATTTTTTTGCTAGAAAATTGAAATGACATAGTAATGATACTCTCATATATGAAAAGTAAATGCAATATAAGATATTTTTCACAAAATATAGTTTCTTTATGTATTTATGTATTTTTCATTTTAATTATTATTATCTGACCTTCACGGAGACAGAGAATCATCGTGGTAGGTACAAACTATTGCACATAATGTTCATCCAACCATGCTTTAAACTGATTCAAAGTGTCTACATTCACAATACATTCCACTCTCCATGCAAAAATAACCTTCTCCTCACTCCTCTGCTCACACCCTCCTTATACAGTTTCCAGTGATGATGGAAACTTGTTCTATTTCTTCCCCCCCCCCTCATTCTATGAAAAATCTCTTCCATGTCAACCTGATAACTCCTGACTAGATTATATGTCTCAATCATATCTCCCTCCCTCCCCCCCCCCCCCTTGCTATTCACTAGGCTTTGCAACTTACATTCTCTCAATCTGACCTCATACTCTACATTCCAAAGACCACTGACCACCTTTGTGAATCTTCTCTGGACCCTTTCCAACATATCCTTATCATCATGAAAATCCAGCGACCAAATCTGTGCACAGTAACTCATATGAAGCCTGATCAAAGTCTTATACAATTGCATCATAACCCTCTATTTCTGCATGTCAGGGTCCTCTGCATCATTGCCATTATTTGATGTGACGTCTTCACAACTTGTATAATGTGGCCCCTGAATTTCAGGTCCTTGTCCACCATCACTCATAGATCTCTCATCTCCTCTACTTCTTTTAAAGTTTCCTCACCCAGTGTAAACTTCACATCTCCATCATTGCTTACCAAATCTGAAAACTTTACACTTTGTAACAGTGAACTGACAGTTCCACTTGTTCAAGTAGAACTTGAACTATTCAAGTTCAATCTATTCAAGTCCTCTTGTAATGCCATAACATCCGCTTGACTCTGTATTGCTCTCCCCAGTTTTGCATCATCTGCAAACAGCTGCATATCACTAGTTAAACCCATCCCAATATCAACATATTGGGACCATTGAACAACAGTGGTCCCAAAACTGACCCCTGCAGTACAATAATAGTGACCTTCCTCTTTCGGGATAACGCACCCCCATATACAACTTTCTGATACTTATCTGACAGCCAGTCACTGATCCAACTCAGAACTCTGTTATTCAATCCCATCTGTTTGAGTTTATTTAACATCTTGTCATGTGGCAGCCTATTAAAAGCTTTTGCAAAATCCAAGTACACTACTGTATATGCATCTTCCCTGTCCAAGGTATTTGTCCTAAGGTAAATTAGTGAAACATGATCTCCCTTTAACAAACCCATGCCAATAACCACATTGAATACTGCTGTTATCAATCCATTTTTGTATCCTACTTCTCACCAATCTCTCCTGTACCTTCACCACAACTTCATATATGTAGATTGGCCTATAATTTGAAACTACAGCCTTATCACCACCTTTATGCAGTGGAATAATTTTACCCTCCTTTCACTCACTCTCTTAGAACCTGTGCTGTTGTAAGACTCTTATTAAACAGGCTTGTCAATGCTACTGCCAATTCCTGGAACATTTCCTTAAGATGGGTGGTGATATGTCATCAAATCCTATTGCTTTATTGACATGAAGTTTATTTTTTCTTCCTCTGTGTACTTATCCCACTTTTAATGCAGGGTCTGCACGTTACATTTGATGTGACTTTTGTTAATCCAATCCCCCATCTGGCCTGCCTGTTGTTGAGCTTACTGCTAGTGGGAGGATGTATTTTTTGAATGTAGCAGCATGTGTTCATGGGAGCTGGTTTACCTATTCTGAAGGATGAAAAACTCGAGTTTCTGGGAGAAAAAACCCTCTACCTCTGTAGATGTAGAGGTTTTTTCTCCCAGAAACTCAAGTTTTTATTATATTACTGGCTAACTCATTATTAGTTGAAAGAGACCAGATAAGAGCCCCTACACAGATACCCATGACTGTGTGATTGCATTTTTATATATGTTTTGAAATGATATAAAAGTTTTGAGAGGATATAGTGCATCACTGCTCATCTTCATTGGTCCAATGCAATTAATTGCAGGATAATTTTTAATACTTCTGCGGAGAATGGGGGAACAATCAGTTTTAGGATTTATTAGAAAACAACAATGAATGAATGCTCTATTTGGTTGGTATATTTGAAATACTCAGAGATGAAAATATGTGAACCCTCATTTATAAGACATGTAAGAATAGGAAAGAATAAGTGTGAGTAGAAACACTTTCCTTAATGGTACAAGAATTTTAATAATAATTATCATTTGTGATATGTGTGTCTTATAAGTTGCTGGGTAGAGCAAATAGCACGATCCTATAAAGTCTAAACATGAATAAGTGAATTTATGATGGTATAATTAAAAAAAAAAAAAAACTTATGAAGAGAGAGAGTATTGCAAGAATAAATATGGTTTGATGGAGCAGCAAATCATCTCGTAAAATTTGTTGCACATGTTATGTGTATTTCTCTGGGTTGTGTATATTTTGCTCATTTTTCCAAGAATTTTATTTTGTTTACTGAGATTCAGTATACATAACATCCGATCATTATCGGAATTATCCACACTTTTGTGAATCCTACATTCATTAGTTGTTGTTTTTTTAGTATCAGCGGTTCTGTCTTATCAATCTCACATATGCTGGTATTTTGCTGTAGATCAACAACGTCTTATAATACACAGAATATTCATTTTTATTCAGGAATAGATATTTTTTACTGTCTGTTGTTTCCGAAGACTGGAATAAAAATGTCACTATATACCATTAAAAAACTTTGCAACCTCAACAGATGCTATGCTGCACAAGCAAAAGAAAAAAACAATTAGTTTTTTCTCTGAACATCCACTTTCACATTTTCAATTCTAGAAAACGTGTAACAATGATTTGTAATACAGCCTTCGGATATAGGAAGCGAGATACCAAGTAATTTTATATAAACTTGGTTTTTAATCCTATTTCCCAAGTAAGCAAACAGGCAAGTAAGTCAAGTTTGCACCTGCACATACTGTAAGTCTGAGGCAACTCATGGTAAAGGTGGATTAAGGTCCGATCATTATCCTTAGTATTTTTCCCCTAATGTAAACCACCTTTACCACAAGTTGCCTCAGACTGGCACTACATGCAGGTGCAAACTTGACTTACGTGTCTGTTTGCTTACTTGGGAAATAGGATTAAAAACCAAGTTTATATAAAATTACTTGGTATCTTGAATACATAATATACCCAAGTTAAAAAACTTTCTACATATATATATATGTGTGTGTGTGTGTGTGTAAAAAAGAATTTAAATGACTCTATACCGAGAAAGAAAAGTTTAATGTTAAGATATGACTAGTTTCATTGAAAATTCAACTTCTTCAGGTATCACAGGCAAAGAATTAAATAAAAAATAACAGAGACATGATAAAATACATTAACAGATCTAGTATAAAACACACAAGTACATTTAAAAACAAGAATGTGTGCTTGAGTTCCAATTGAAGTTGACTACATGCATAAGCTGACACGAGTGCGCCAGTATTGGACAGCGGCAATGTGTGCATCAGAAATATTGTAGCTAAGGCTGTTATTAATATGAGATGAATCAAGCGATATTTCTCTAGATTCAACTATTCTTCTTTCAAGTTCATCCTGATATAATACTAAGTAAAATTCTTCAATTCTTTTTGCAATAGCATATCTATCTCTGATTATGGTACCATCTTGTAGTTTGACTGCGACTATCTGTTTATTGCTGTTTGGCTTTTTTGAGACTACAGTTGTTTTCAATTGTTTGTTGTATGAATTTACAATTGAATTTTCTTAATACCAATGAAATAATACCACACATGGACATTAGAAGTTTGTGGCCAGTCTATGAGGTAGACTGGCCACAAACTTCTACGAGGTGTTGGCGGCCTTCATCCGAGTTGATAGAAAAGAGATCGCTGGCCCTGGTTCTGTTGTAGGAAATGTCTCTTTGGTGTTCTTCCATGTGTAAAAGGATGGATTTAGCTGTCTGGCCATAGTATGGTTTGCCACAATCACACAAAATCTTATAGACTCCTGGATACTGAGTAGGAAGATGTTTCATTTTAGGTCTACTTAGTAGGGATCAAAGTTTAGGAAACGTAGTTTTGGGGAGAGAGAGAGCTGATGTATGGTAACAAAATAAAAGCTCTCGGTGGAGAAGAATCTTCAAAAGCAGTTGAGCGGTGGACAGAGAGAAATTTATTAATCTTTTTAAGAGAGAATCCATTGTTAACAAAAGACCTTTGAAGAAATTTGAGTTCATATTCAATTTCTGTTTCATCTGTTAATAAAGATCTGGCTCGATGTGCCAGGGTTGAAATAATACCAAACTTTTGTTGAGGGTAGTGATGGGAAGAAGCATGAAGGTATTTTCTAAAAATGGAGATTTTGATATTTTCAGCGCATCTTGTAAGTTTTAAGTCCAGAAAGGGGAGACAGTTGTCGGATTCTAGTTCACATGTGAAATTGATTTTCTGATGAAACTTGTTGAGGTGGTCCAGAAAAAAGTTGAGGTAGTCGACACTGTGTTCCCAGATGAGAAATACATCGTCAATATATCGGTACCATACTTTAGGTTTAAGAGTCGAAGAATTAATTGCTTTTTCTTCAAAATCCTTAAGAAATATGTCAGCAAGAATCGGAGAGAGTGGACTGCCCATAGCTAAACCTGAGTTTTGTTTATAAATCCTATTATCGAATTTGAAGTATCCTGAGTTCACACAGTGAGAAAGTAAGGAAAAAATTTTTTTGGATATTCTTCTGGAGAAGGTTTAGAACTTCTTGAGTAGGTACATTCATGAAGAGGGAAACAATATCGAAACTTGCCATTAAATCTGATGTGTTGAGTTTGATGTCTTTTATATTGGAGACAAAATCAGCTGAATTTTTTACATGAGAAAAGGAATTTTTCTACTAAGTAAAATTATGAACAATAATATATATATATATATTCGTCATCATCAGCCATTGTCGTGGATGAAGGCCTTTCCAAGATTACTCCAAAACTGTCTGTCCATAGCTCTCCTTTCCCATGTCACTCCTGCAAATCTGATGATATCATCAATCCACCATGATTTAGGTCGGCGTCGTGGTCATTTTTCCTCTCATGGAATCCAAGCCAGTACTTCTTTTGTCCATTGTTGATCTTGTCTTCAAGCAATATGCCCAGCCCATTCACTCTTCCTATGATGTCAGGACATTTTGGCTTGATTTCTTATTCACATATTCCTTTTGCGATCCAGTCTTGTGATACCAAGCATACTTCTTTCCATACTAACTTATGTTGTTCTTAATTTTTGGATTTCCTTTGCATTTAGTGTCCATGTTTCACAGCAATATGTCAATATAGGAAGAATACATTGTTTAAAAACTTTTCTTTTCAGGCACAATGATAGTTGGCTTTTGAATATTGAATATAATTTTCCAAATGCTTTCTGCCTAAGCATCATGCATCTTTTAATTTCATCCATGATATATTGTTCCATTGATATCTGTTGTCCTAATTATATGTAATGATCTACTTGTGTAATTTCTTCATTATTCATTTTTATTATTTCTGGTTGGACATAGCTATTGAACATAACTTGGGTCTTCTTTAGGTTTATCTTTAGTCCAGCTGCTTTGCTAGCAATTTGGAGTTCTTGGATATGAGGCTGTAATTCATAACAGTTGAAGTAAAGATAACTATGTCATCTGCAAAGTGTAAATGGCTTAAATATTACCTTCAGATAATATTTAAGCCATTTATCTTCAGACCTTTCCTTTCCCAATCAAGAAGTTTGAATACTTCTTTTAGGCATGCTGTGAATAATTTTGGAGATATTGTATCACCCTGTCTTATACCTCTCTGTATTTCCACAGTATAGATTTTTCCACTGAAATAAATTGCTGTTGTGGCATTGGTGTATGCTGATTTGATGGTTCTGATGTAGGGCTCCTCCACTTGTTGGTTTCATAATGCTTTAAGTATTGCACAAGTTTTAAGTGAATCAAAGGCTTTCTCATAGTCAATAAAACCAAGACATAGTGATAATTGATATTCATTACACACTTCAATAACCTACTGTACAACTTGAATATGGTCCATTGTACTGAAGCCCCTTCGAAAGCCTTCCTGTTCTTTTGGTTGTGCTAGGTCCAGAGTCGCACAAAGCCTATGAGCTAAGACTTTTGTAAACACTTTGTAGGCCACTGATAGTAGACTGATAGGTCAGTAGTTCATCAAGTCTTCTACCTCACCTTTTTTATGTAGCAGAATTATTGTAGCCTTCTTCCATGCTCTTGGTACATAATTTTTTTTCAGGCATAAAGTAAATAGTTTTGCTAAGAGTTTGTTGATCATTTCTCCTTTTAGAAGTTCAGTTATAACTCCATCCTCACCTGCAGCTTTTCCATTTTGCAAACTTTGGATGCTCCACATAACTTCTTCTGGTAGAATCTGTGGTACTTCAGCTATTCTGCAATTGTCGTCTTCATTTAATTCATCATCCTGATATAATACTGAGTAAAATTCTTCAATTCTTTTTGCAATAGCATATCTATCTCTGATTATGGTACCATCTTGTAGTTTGACTGCGACTATCTGTTTATTGCTGTTCATCAATTGCTGTTTGGCTTTTTTGAGACTACAGTTGTTTTCAATTGTTTGTTGTATGAATTTACAATTGAATTTTCTTAATTCTTCTCTGATACATTTTCTGATTGTTTTGCACAATTCAGTTTTATTCTGTAGGTTATTTGATTGTTTCATTTCTCTTCGTTTCTTCATCAGCTGTTTTGTTTCTTCAGAAATTTTGTCTTATTTCTGTTCTGTGGTACCAGCTATTTCAAGTGGGCATTGTAAAAGGTTCTGGGTAATAATGTCATTACTTTCTGATGGATCAGAATTGTCATCTATAATAAGATTTTTAAATCTGTTGTTTAGTTCATTTTGAAATATTTCTTTTTTAATGTTGAGTTTGTGTACATCTATGTTTTTGCTTTGATCTTCGAAACATTTTTCTTCTTTCTTTTTGGCAGTTTATTTGAATCTTACTGCATACAATACGATGGTCACTTCCAATGTTGAAGGTGTCTATAACAGAGCAATCTTGAAAGTTGTTTTTCTTATTGCTGAGGATAAAGTCAATTTCACTAGTTATGCCATTTGGACTTTTCCATGTCCATTTCCTCTGTGTTTTTTTCTCGAAAAAAGAAATCATGATGTACAGATTATTTTTCTAAAAATTCTATTAACCTTGCTCCTCTATCATCTTTCATGCCATATAAATTTTCCATTGAGCTTTCATCTGATTGCTATATACCTATTCTAGCATTAAAGTCTCCCATTACAATTCTGAAATGATGTTTTTCTTTATTGTAAAGTTGGGATACATCATGATAGAAGGCTTCGATTTCTTCATCAGTATGACTTATTGTTGGTCCATAGACTTGGATGATCTTAAGAATGTATCTTTTTGAAATTTGAACACTTGCTATTCAATCAGATATACTGTCAAATTCTATTATTCTGTTATTTTGTTGATCATGAATCCAACTCCACTGATTCTTTCCTTATCTTGGTCTCTATAATATAGTATGTCTCCGTTTTTTAACTGAAGAATTTCTTCACCATTACGTCTAACATCACACAGTCCGAAAATGTCTCAGTTTAGTTGCTTTAGCTCTTCAGTTAGTTCAGTTAGCTGTGCTTCACTGCTCAGAGTTCTACAGTTTAAAGTTCTAGTTTCCAGTGGCAGCATGTACCTGGGAATTCTTATGGGAAGCATGTACCTGGTTACCTGGGAATTCTTAGCACTCTCTACCTTCATGTTTAACTGTCTGCTGCCATAGGCATTAACAATCTGGCCTCCGGGGAATGAGGACCATTTTATTTCTGTCTGATTCATCTTGGAGGATTAGGCTATAAATTCACCATGCTGGCCCACTGCAGGTTGGTGAATGGCAATATTTTCACATCACCAGTCCCAAAACTACTGGTCCACAGTTCTTTATTCAATATACTCAGAGCTGCCCTGATCCAATGAATGGTAGTCAGGGTTTCCCCCATCTGCCACCTAGGGGACACGCTTGGCAGCAAGTGGGAGCCCCGATATATATATATATATATAATTATTAGTAGTAGTTAAAAAAAAAAATATATATATATATATATGTATGTATGTATGTACCTGTGTGCACATTTGTAAGACCCCCCCCCCCCATAGAGTCAAAGACTCATTGCAGGAGGTTCCTTTGTGACACACACAGCTCATCATACAATGCCTTAAATACATTCAAATTCTCTTCAGACACCACACTCTCTCAGGCAATGCATTCTAATCATTCACAAACCTCCATGCAAAAAACCTGCTTCTCACTCCCTTGCTCACATCCTCCTTATACAAACCTCTTGTTTACGCCCAATCTCCAACTATTTTATGAAAAACCTCTTCAATAAGAGTGGGGAGGGTGGAAGAATTGAATGATTGTGAGGCTTTTGGAGATAGTCTTGATTGGGAAGATGAATGGCAAGTAAGAGTGATGACTAACTTTCAGAGAGAGATAGATGAGGTGGAATATCTTAGGAATGAGATGAGAAGTATGAAAGAGGAGGTGGAATATCTTAGGAATGAGATGAGAAGTATGAAAGAGGAGGTGGAATATCTTAGGAATGAGATGAGAAGTATGAAAGATGAGAGTAGGCGAATGGAAGAGATGAATGCAAGGAGGAGTGAGAGAGAGTTATGGGAATGATAGAAGAGAGGGAATGAGAGAGAGGTATGGGAATGATAGGAGAGGAGATAATGGAAACAGTCAGAGAGAGGAAGTGAGACAAATGCGAGGGAGTGCTGGAACCAGGGATAGAGTGATGCCAGGATAGCAAGTAAGTAGGGGAACACTGAAAGAAAGGGTTAGAGAGAGAGAGAGTGAGGGATGCAGGTGAACAATCAAGGAACAGATTGGTAACAGGTGTGATATATGGAGATGCAATGATCCATGGTGTGCAAGATAGGATGCCAGAGGAGTGTTGGAGGAACAATAGAAAGTGTGACTATGGCAATTAAGATGAAAAGGTGGATGAAATGATTGTGCTAGTGGGCACGAACGACTTGAGAGGCAGTGTAAATTGAATGGCGAGAGATCTGATATTCATTCCTTTCTTTTAAGGTTACACAACATTTTATAAACAAAATTAAAAACATCACACTCAATGACCATGATTTATTAGTCAGCTTTGATATAACTGCCCTTTTCACCAATGTCCCAATCAATGATACTATTATTCTCAAACAGAACATATTTCTGACTGACATCACAACCCTCTTTGCCTGGTACTCTGCTTTCGTGTGGCAAAACAATTTTTACCTTCAAAAAGAAGGTACAGCTATGGGCTTACCACTTTCCCCCCCCAAATAGCTAACTTTTACATGGAAGACTTTGAGCAACGAGCTCTAAATTTTGCCAACCTAAAGCCCAAAGTCTGACTCAGATATGTCGATGATATTTTTGCCACTTGGCCCCATGGCTGCGAAACATTAAATACATTCCTTAGCCACCTGAACAAAAAACACAAACATATCCAATTCAAAATTGAAATCAAAAACAACAACTCTCTTCCTTTTCTAGACACTCTCATCACGTCTTCCCTCAGGCTGTCTCTCCTTCTTGGCCTACCTCAAACCTACACATACAGGCCAGTACATACACAATAATTCATACCACCACCCAACTCAAAAACTAGGAGTCATAAGCACCCTCAAACACAGAGCGCTAACTATTTTCTCGAATGAACAAGCTATAAACCAAGAATTCGAAATCATTAACCATACATTTGTAAAAAATGGCTATAATAAAAAAACAGTTCACAAGATCCTCCATAAAAATACCACTAAAAACAAAACAAGATTATAAGAATGCCATAGCTATACCACATGTTAGAGGCATCTCAGAAAAAATAGAGAGAACACCACATAAATACAACATCAAGACTATCTTCAAACCCCTGACAAAATTAACAAATCTACTCAGTTCTTCCAAAGATCCTCTTCCACACCTGTCCCATGCAGGGATTTACAAAATCCAATGTACATGTAACCTACCCTACATAGGGGAAACAGGATGCACTATCGCATTTTTGAAAATTATGGAGACAACTACCGTGTTTGAATAAAAACCTTAGTTTAATATAACTAAAATCTACAATTCGACGTTTCGACCTTTATGTCAAGGTCATCTTCTGGAGCATACAAATATACACAAGAAACAAGCTATACTACAATCAAACTGGTTCATTAAAGACACTGACCAACTGCTACCACAATTGTTGGCCTGACCTCTGGTGAAAAAAAAAAAAAAAAAAATACAAATTAAAAATAAAAAATTATACATCAACGCTAGAGTCCTATTATTTGTGTTGTCTACTATATACATATATTAACATTATTCCAGCCAGTTGGAGTGGAATGGTTTCTAATACTAGCAGATTGGCTAGAGTCCTGACTTATGTTGAATCTTTCATATTAGGTTGGCTGAATGTGTGCCATCCAGATCCTTGGAATTTTCATACCATCTTTGTTATTGATATTTGGGTGGTTTATCAGGATTTCTCAGGATTCCTTAAATTTTCTTTCGTACCAGGTTTTTGTGCGGTGTAAGGAGCAGGTGCTTTTCCTGTTTCACCAATGTACGGTAAGTTACAGGTGCAGCAGATGCAACAGACTCCAGGATGTGCTAATGGGAGGAGAGGATCCTTAGAGGAGCTGAATATGGTTTTAAGTTTAATGGGTGGTTTAAAGGTGGCATTGAGGTTATAATGTTGTAGGATTCTGTTGATTTTTTCTGATAACCCTTTAATGTATGGGATGGCTATGGTTTTACTGTAATCTAGATTCGTTTTTGTTGTGGTTTTATAGAGTATTTTATTGACAGTAATTTTGTTATAGCCATTATTTATGAATGTGTCACTAATGTTTTTTAGTTCTTGTTTCAGGGCTTGCTGGTTGGAGCAAATAGTTGTGGCTCTGTTTTTAAGGGTGTTAATGACTCCATATTTTTGTGCTGGGTGGTGGTATGAATTTGCATGTATGTATTGGCCCGTGTGTGTCAGTTTTCGGTAGACCGTGAAGGATAGACTGCCTGAAGGAAGACGTGTAACTAGTGTGTCTAGGAATGGGAGCGAATTTTGGTTTTCGATTTCGATGGTAAATTGTATGCATTCGTGTTGTTTGTTTAGGCGGCTGAGTAATGTGTTTAGCATTTGTCGCCCGTGCGGCCAGATCGCGAACACGTCGTTGACGTATCTGAGCCAGACTGTCGGTCGTAGCGTGGCGGAATCAAGAGCTCTTTGCTCAAAGGTTTCTATATAGAAGTTAGTGATTGGGGGGGGGAGATAATGGTGAGCCCATGGCTGTACGTTCCTTTTGTAGGTAGAATTTGTTTTGCCACACGAAGTAACCAGACTTTAGTACGTGGGCAAAGAGGGCCGTAATGTCGGGTGGAAATTTGTTCTGTAGTAGGAGAATTGTGTCATTGATGGGGACATTAGTGAAAAGGGCAGAAACGTCAAAACTGACTAATAGGCCGTCTTTGTCGAGTGTTATGTTTTTGATTTTGTTTATGAAATATAAAATACTCTATAAAACCACAACAAAAATGAATCTAGATTACAGTAAAACCGTAGCCATCCCATACATTAAAGGGTTATCAGAAAAAATCAACAGAATTCTACAACATTATAACCTCAATGCCACCTTTAAACCACCCACTAAACTTAAAACCATATTCAGCTCCTCTAAGGATCCTCTCCTCCCATTAGCACATCCTGGAGTCTATTGCATCTGCTGCACCTATAACTTACCGTACATTGGTGAAACAGGACGGACAATCCCTATATGCAAGAAAGAACACATTAGACACATTAAATATAACCATTATGGTGAAGCAGGCCTCTCAAACCACGCACTTAACACCTTACACCAAATCAACTAGAAAAGCACCTGTTCCTTACACCGCTCAAAAACCTGATATGAAAGAAAATTTAAGAATCCTGCGAAATCCTGATAAACCACCCAAATATCAATAACAAAGATGGTATGAAAATTCCAAGGATCTGGATGGCACACATTCAGCCAACCTAATATGAAAGATTCAACATAAGTCAGGACTCTAGCCAATCCGCTAGTATTAGAAACCATTCCACTCCAACTGGCTGGAATAATGTTAATATATGTATATAGTAGACAACACAAATAATAGGACTCTAGCATTGATGTATAATTTTTTATTTTTAATTTTTTATTTTATTTTTTTTCACCAGAGGTCAGGCCAACAATTGTGGTAGCGGTTGGTCAGTGTCTTTAACGAACCAGTTTGATTGTAGTATAGCTTGTTTCTTGTGTATATTTGTATGCTCCAGAAGATGACCTTGACATAAAGGTCGAAACGTCGAATTGTAGATTTTAGTTATATTAAACTAAAGTTTTTATTCAAACATGGTAGTTGTCTCCATAATTTTCAAAAATGCATTCGGGTCACCGTGCAAGCCTAAAAGAAAGGATGCACTATCCTAATCAGAAAAGACAAACACAAATGCCACATTAAATACCTCCATTATGGAAAAACAGGCCTATCAGACCATGCACTCCAAACATACCATAGAATTGACTGGAAAGGCACAAAGTCCTTACACCGTACCAAAACCTGGTTTGAGAGAAAATTTAAAGAAGCCTGTCAAATGCTAAAACACAATCCAAACCTGAACAAAGATGACGGACTAAAAATTCCAAGAATGAGGAGGACCCATCTGCAGCCCTTATAGCGGCGGAACAAGTCCAAAAGGATATCTCAATATGAGAGGACTTCAGAAATGTTTAAGGTGGTTCTGTTTTCAATTTATTTTTATATTTACTTTTTTTTATTTTATTTATTTTTTAATATTATTAACTTTTTTTTTTTTTTTCCATTAGAGGTCAGGCTAGATAAAACATTAATAAGCAGCTTACATTCATTTTACCTTTGTAAAGTATATAGCTTGCTCCTTATACATAAGTATTCTTCTGATGATGACCTCAATACAGAGGTTGAAACATCAAATGTTACTTTCCTAATATTAAATAAAGTAATTATTTTAACATGTGTGTTGTGTTTCCCTAAAGTCTTAACCATGAAAGATCTGAGATTCATGCTTGAGGTTGCACAAAAGAAAATGCAGAGAGGAAACATGGTGTGGTGTTACCCAGGTACGATAATGAGGATTTTAACAAAAGAGCAGTAATAATGAATAGCATAATAGCCAGAATGTATCAGAAGAGAGGATTGGAATATGTGGATGCTTTGAGGGCATTTGAGGACAGAAAGGACCTGCATGTGAGAGACCGTTTGCATCTGAATGGAGAAGGGAGAAGGACGTAGACATTTGGAGAGATTGCTGTTTTCTGAATGAGTCGGTGTGTCAGTGTAGGGAAACTAGAATTACCAGTGTGGGTGGTAGCAGGGGTGGCCTCTTGTGGGAAAGGGTGCTTGGGGAAAGGCGGACGACATCAGGTAATTCTGAGCACAGTGGAGTCTAGAGGGGATAATGATAAGTATAGAACCAGAGATATTTTTATGCTTTATACCAGGGGTCGGCAACCTGTGGGCCGCATGCTGCCAAAATGTGTATTTTTGGCAGCCCATACTTACATGACATGTGGCTCGTATGTCGAATTATTTAAATAATACATTTTATAATATGAATAATAAATTAAAAACAATTTCATACCTATACTTCATGATATCGCTGTGCAACTTGGTGCGAATCAACTGTGTGAGTCATCAGGAGTGAGGATAACAAAGGTGACTTCATCCAACGACAACCGAGATTTTAGCACTTTTGCAGTCGCATTCCTTGGTCCGGCTTTTAATATAATTTAATAATTCGATAACATCAACTATTATTTTCAGAGGATGTATATTTGTTAAAAATAATTTCAAGAATGGGTTCAAGAACACATAAAATTGCAGATGAAGGAAGAAGGTTTAATGATGAATGGAACAGCAAGTACTTCTTTATTGAAAATGGGGATAAGCCCCTTTGTCTTATTTGTCATAAAAGTGTTGCTGTTATGAAAGAATATAATATCAGACATCATTACGAGAATGAACATGAAATACACGGATTCGAACCGTGAACTTGGAAAAAATCAAATTAATAAATTACCAACTTCTTTGATTGCTCAGCAAAACATATTTAAGAAGCAAAGTATTCATAATGAATCAATTGTTCATACTAGTTATGTCATAGGGGAACTTGTTGTGAAGGAAGGAAGGTGTTATACAGATTCAGAATTTATTAAATGATGTTTATTAGCTGAAAATGAACAAATATGCCCAGAAAAAAGACGTTATTTCAAAATATTAGTTATCTGCCAAGGCGAGTAGAAGAAATTGGTATCAATTTATTTGATCAGCTTAAATTTAAAGCAAAATCATATGAGTGTTATGCTCTGGCAATGGATGAAAGTACCGAAGTAACAGACACTGCACAGTTAATGATATTTATTCGGGGCATCGATAGTGACTTTGATGTTCATGAAGAATCGGCCAGTTCATGTGGTTTAAAAGGTACTACAACCTGCAATGACATGTTCATAAAGGTAAAAGAAACTATTGATTCTTTAGATTTGGACTGGAAAAAAATTATATAGTGTGACAATCGTTGGTGGAAGAAATATCTGTGGCTCTAACACCAGTGCAGTAGGTCGAATTTGTGCGGAATTACAGAATTTTGGTTATGATAATTCAATGGTGTTCCATTGCATCATTTATCAGGAAGCACTTTGTGGCTATATTTTATCATCATCGAAAGACATTATGGATATTGTGATATCAACTGTAAATTACAACGTATCTTAATGAACTTAACTTGAACCTGCAGGGCCAAGGTAAATTACTAGCAGAACTGTTTTCTGACATAAAAGCTTTTGAAGGCAAACTATGTCTGTTGAATCAACATATGATGGAAGAAAATCTACATCAATATATTTGTTACAAATTTGCATCCGCAGTTAAATGGCAAAGACAAAATGAAATTTTTTTGTTGGTAGTATTGAAGATTTACAAACGGAATTTTCAACAAGATTTGTGGATTTTCCTAAAAATAGCATCGAAGTGCGATTATTTTTGAACCCTTTTAATGTCGACATTGATGATGTACCAAACCAACTATAGATGGAAGTTTTGGAATTACAACACAATGAAACATTAAAGAACACATTTTCGTTAGAAAATGTCCAAAATTTTTTTGATGGTTACCAAAAAAATTTGAAGGATTAATCAGTTTTGCAAAGAAGATGATAGTCACATTTGGAATCACATACATTTGCAAAACAAGTATTTTCTGCCATGAGTTTTAGAAAAAATAAATTTCCTTCTTGATTGACTGATGAATATTTGCATGCTTCGATTCGAATGTGCACCTCAGGTTATAAAGTGGATCTAGATAATTTGGCTAAGGGAAAACAATCACAAAAGGCACATTGATCAGGGAGACATGCATATTGTGATGCATAAACTATCTTACTTTGTTTTTAGGTGATAATAATTTTTCATCGAGTTTCATTTTCATGCTTGTTTAATATCTCATACTTTAAATATTTCTGTGTTTTTCAAGATTGATATCATAAAAATTAATAACTTAAGTTTTTTTTTTTTCACTCACTATTTTCTATTAATTTGCAGCCCAATAATTAAAAATAAAAGTTGAATGTGGCCTGCAAGTCTGAAATGGCTGCCGACCCCTGCTTTGTACTAATGAGTATCCAGAATAAAGGAGATGAATTGGTGGTGCTGATAGCAGCCTGGCCAAAGATTATTGGGATCACTGAGATGTGGTTGACGGAAATTGATATAATAACAGAACAGAATTCAGTAGGACAGGAGGGGAAAACGTTGTGGTGGAGTACTGCTTATGATAAGTGATGACTTATGTACTCTAAGAATGGAGGTTTTGGAAGGCAGTGACACTAGTGGTTTTGAAAGCATATGGTGTGAGGTAGAGGTGGGCAAGATAGGATATTTAGTGAGGTGTTGCTACAGGCCAAGGAGTAGAGAGGGTGGGGAGCAGGAGATATTTAGACAGTTGAGTTTGACAAGTGCAAGAAGAATGATTGTTATGGGAGATTTTAACTACAGCAGTATAAGCTGGGATGAGGAAAATGCATGTAGTAATAAGGAAATGGAATTTCTAGAATTCTTGAGGGACAAATGTCTTAGGCAACATGTAATAGAGGGAACAAGAAGCTCAAGAGTTTTATATTTGGTCATAACATCAGAAGAGCTGATAATAACTGAGATGACATCTCTCCCACCAGTTGGAGAGATGACCATGTGGTTTTGACTTAGAAGATGAATAGACATGCATGAGTATCAAAGAAAAGGGAAGATATGTGGAATTATTAGGTGGGTGATTATAACAGTCTTAGATATCAACTTGGGTCAGTTCCATGGAGGGCAGAATTGGAAGTCCAGGATATCATTAGTGCTTAGGAAATTGTGAAGAAATGTTTGTTAGCAGAAATAATAAGCTGTAATACACGAGTGAAGAAGCGGACACAAGTTGGTGTAAAGTGGATGACAATATCAAACAAGAACTGCAGTGAAAAAAAGCTTATGGAAGAGATATAAGGAGACTGGTGGAGAACAGGTGCATGAAGAATATAAGACTCAGCCCAGGAGAGTAACTAGTATGGTGAGGCAGGCAAAACTGGAATATGAGAAGAGATTGACACTAAGATCCAAATAAAATCTTAGGGAATCTTTGAGCTATGTGGCCAGTAGGAGGAGAAATGATTGTGGAAGAATGACTTTGTGGGATAAAAATGGGAATAGAGTGACTGATGCAGAGGACATAGTGAGGTTGTTCATTGAGAGCACTTTATTGGAGAACTTCATCTTGGAGAAGATTTTAATACTAGAGGGGTAGGGCAGGTTCAAGGTTTAGAGGCCAAGAGGAGAGTTTCTTTCAAATACTGAGTACTCTGGATGTCTTTCAAGCAGTGGGACTGGACAGTATTTCACCACGAGAATGTGCTAAAGAAGTGACAGCTCCTTTGACCTGGCTTTTCAATGCAAGTCTGGCTACGGGAAAGGTACTCAAGGAATGGAAGGAAGGTAAGATAGTGGCATTGCATAAGGGCAGTAGCAGACTTAAAGTGTCTAATTATAGGACAGCATTGGGCAGATCAGGGTAATGTTATCTGTGAGAATCAACATGGATTTGTGAAGGGGCACTCTTACTTAAGTAATACGATTGCCTTTTATAATAAAGTGACAAGAGTAGTTGATGAGGGAAAGGCAAACACTGCCATTTTTTTGGATTTTTCAAAGCCATTAGACAGGGTGCCACACAATAAGCTGATATTTAAGTTACAGCACATATGTTTAAAAGTTAGGTTAGTCAATTGGATTAAGGATTGGCTATCTGATAGGTATCAGAGAGTTGAGTGTGGTGGGGCAACATCAAGGAAGCAGAAGGTTACAAGTGGGGTTCCACAGGGCTCAGTACTGGGACATGTATTGAGTAACCTTTATATCAATGACATTGTGAATGGATTACAATGGGATATTCAGATTGCAGATGATGTGAAGCTCGGAAGGGTTATTACTAATAGTACAATTGTGGCGGTCCTACAAGAGGATTTGAATAAACTAGACAGATGGGCAAAAATGGGGATATCGGTTTAATGCAGCAAAATGTAAAGTCTTGAAGTTTGGGATACATCGATGGAAGGCTGCATACTTGATTGGAGGAGCTGTACTGGAAGAAGTAGGGAAGACAAGAGATCTTGGGGTGGTGATTGATAGAAAACTGGAATTCAAGAAACATATTCAAAAGGTGGTGAAGACAAATCATGTTGGTACGAAAGACAGGTGAGTGGCATTGTATGGCAACTCCATTATTAAAGGTGTTCTGGATGAGACGATGCACAAGGTATGTTTTCCAGTAGGTAACATGAGTAGAGTGATTGAGTCATTGGTTATGAGGAGGGAGCGAGCAACAGACTTGATGATTTTAATATGTACGAATGACTTGACAGAGGACAAAGAGCACGTCAGAATGGATATCAAGAGGCTGCTTAGATGGATAAAAGAGAATAGTGTGACAGGAAGGGTAGTAAGCAAGTTGCCTAGGTATGACTGTGGTGAGATGAGGTGGAGAGCAAGGATCATGAATGATATGTTAGCTGAAATGTGTGACGAGAGTTTGAACGATGAAGTGAACTATATAAGAGAGAGATAGACTGCATTTGAGTGGTTATGTTGTTAGTTGCTTGGAGAGACTGCCGCTGCTAGAGGGTAGAGAATTGAGTATAGAGAATGAATCAGATCACTGGTATGAAGTGATGAGGAAGAGTAGGACAATAAGACAGGAGAGATTGAAGAGATGGTTATGAATGAGGAAGTGAGTGGCATGAGTATGGAAAACGAAAGAATGGGTCTGCAAAAGGAACAGGGAAATGAGGAGGCTCAGGGTGGACAGGGATACACAGCGTGAGAAAGGTGGATGCTCCAAGAGGATGTGAAAGCAGGTGTAGACAGGAAAGGAATGGGCTGACCTGAGATCAAGAGGAAATAGTTGGAATTGAAGAGGGTTCTAAAATGAATAAGCGGAAAGGGAAATGGCACCAGTCGAGCATGGAGTGATCACATCGAATGAGTGGTATTAGTGGAAACTAGCTGTAGATCCAGGAGTGAGCTGTTGTATTTGTATACAAATGCTAGAAGTGAAAGAAACTAGGCAGATGAAATGGTTGCTCTAATTGAGTCTGTTCACCCAAAAATTGTTGGAATAAGTGAGACATAGTTAGATGAGGTCGACATCCTGACAGGAATAGTGATGGAAGGGTATGATGTGTTTCGTGAGGATAGAAGGGATAAAAAGGGACAGGGAATGCTATTGGGGAAATAGTTTTGAGGCAGTATGGTGTGAAAAAGAGGTGAATGGAATGAAATACTTAGTTGGATGTTGTTATAGACCTGATAATGTGGATGGTAATAACTATGAAATTCATAACCAAATTAGCCAAGCAAATAAAAAAAGAATGATCATTATGGACAATTTTAATTATGACAATATAGACTGGAATGATGAGATAGCAACTGGAAGTAAAGAAAATGAGTTTCTTGAGTATTTGAGGGATAACTACATAACTACCTCAGACAGTATGTAACAGACGGCACACGAGGATTGAGGGTCTTGGATTTGATCATCTCATCAGACGATGCAATTATAAATGGGGTGTCCAATCACTCGCCAATTGGCGAGCGTGACCATGAGGTGATTACCTGGGTGGTTGCCAGCTGTGTGAGGACCTCTGTTAGAAAAGGGTATATGTGGAACTATAAGGGGGATGATTATGAAGAGCTCAGAAGACAGCTTGCAGGTGTAGCATGGAATGAGTAGTTAGGAAAAGAGATCAATGCAGCTTGGGGTATTTTAAAAACTATCTAGCAGATGCAATGTCTAAATGTATTCCAAGCTTCAGAAGGTTAAATAAGATAGGTGTGAAATGGATGAATAAAGAGATTAAGCATAAAATACAGACAAAAACGGCATTATGGAGTCAGCATAAGCTTAGTGGAAATAACCAATTCCATGAGGATTACAAAGACCAGGCAAGATGGGTGACTTGATTGGTGAGGTAGCTAAAGAGAGGTATGAACATCAGTTAGCTAATGAAGCCAAAAAGAATTCTAAGGAGTTCTTTCGATATGTAGCCAGCAAAAGAAAGAATGATTATGGAAGGATGACATTGATTGGAGAAAATGGTAAAAAGACAGCTGTTGCGGAAGGTGTGGTAGTGATACTTAATGAGTAGTTCATAAAGGTCTTATAATCTTGTGAATGTGTCTTCATGGAAAGATTGAGAGCAGTTGTTGATGGGGAGGAGAGACTGACTGAAAGTGAACAAGAGGTGTATGGGGGAGTTGAGCAAAATAGATGTTAATGTTAGTAGATGTAGCAAAGTAGATGTTAGAGTTTGAAAGCTAGAAAGATTGAATGATAGAGAGAATGTGTTGCGAGATTCGGAAGTTGAATTGGATTGGATGAGGCAAGAAATGAAATGGATGCAGAATGAAATTAAGAGAATTCAGGTCAAAACTATTAAAATAAATCATGATGGCATGAAAGAGTTAACGAAAGATGAGCGAGTGGCGTTGTATGGCAACTCCATTATTAAAGGTGTGCTAGAGAATAGAATGCACAAGGTATGTTTTCCAGGCAGTAAAATGAGTAGAGTGATTGAGGCATTGGATATGAGGTGGGAGTGAGCAAAAGAGTTAATAGTATTAATTGGTACAAATGATTTGAAAGAGAACAAAGAGCATGTCAGAATGGATATCAGGAGGCTGCTTGGAAGGATAAAAGAGAATAGTGTGACAGGAAGGGTAGTCAGTGTGTTGCATAGGTATGACTGTGGTGAAATGAGGTGGAGAGCAAGGATTATGAATGATATGCTGGCTGAAATGTGTGAGGAGATGGCAGTACAGTTTGTTAATGTGTGGAATGAGTTTAAGGGAAGAAGTGAGATGTATGGGAGCGATGGACTGCATTTGAGTAGTTATGGTGTGAGTCGCTTGGAGAGACTGCAGATGGAAGGCAGAGAAGTGAATTAAGAGAATGAATCAGATAGAGAGGGGAGTGATGTGGAAGAGCAGGAGAGTAAGATAGGAGAAATTTAAGAAGTGGATATCAATGGGGGAAGTGAGTGGTATGAGTATAGAAAATGAGAGAATGGGTGTGCAAGAGGAGCAGGGAAACGGGAGGCTGAGGGTGAACAGGGGTACACAGCGTGAGAAAGGTGGATACTCCAAGAGGAGGTGAGAGCATGTGTAGGCAGGAAAGGAATTGGATGACCAGGGATCAAGAGGAAACAGTTGGAATTGAAAAGGGTTATGAAAAGAAGAAGCAGAAAGGGAAATGGTCCCAGTCGAGCATGGAGAGATCACATCGAGTGAGTGGATCAGTGGAAGTAGCTATTGTTCCAGAAATGAGCTGTTGTGTTTGTATACCAATGCTAGAAGTATAAGAAACAAGGCAGATAAAATGGTTGCATTAATTGCATCTGTTCACCCAAAGATTGTCGGAATAAGTAAGACATGTTGGAAGAGGATGACATCCTGACAGGAATAGAGATGGAAGGGTATGATGTGTTTCGTGAGGATAGAAGGGTTAAAAAGGGAGGGGGAGTGCTATTGATGATAGAGAAAGAGTTATGTCCATACAAAGTAGAGATGCAAGACTGAAATAGAGCCATTGGTTTTGAGGCAGTATAGTATGAGCAGGGCTGGCGGAAGCGGGCATGCGGTGCATACGGGTGCCGCCTCCAGGGAATGGTTCATAAGTTAATTTTTAAGAAACAAAATAAATTTTTATCATAAAAACAAAATAATTCTTAGAATGATCAATTTTAAAATAAATGAGGCTGTATACACTGAATAAAAATTTTAAAAAAATGTATATTGCCGCCTCTTTGATCAGCTGGCTGTTTACAATTTTGCAGCTAGAGCAGGCTAAATGCTTGCTTGCAGAATGTTGTGTCTACTGCAGTCTATCTAAAGTGAAACCTGGAACAGTTTTTATGTGCAATAACGAATTTTTGTACAAAACATTTGTTGCTAGTTAACCAGTCATATGGTACGCATCTCATTAGGCTACTGACAGTAGCACAGTGCAGACTATTATTTCATCTCTGTGTCATATTGTGTAATAATTTCTTGTGGGTATAAAATAGAAATGGAATCAAAAATTTAAGAAAAAGTTATTCAGTGCATAAAATCATAAGCATCATCCTGCAAAAGAATCAGATATTAAGAAACAAACTGGGGCTCTTAATAAATTTGTTAAAATATTAAAATATTCTGATGCAGATTGAAACCAGCTCGATACATCAGAAATCAGAGTTGAAGACCCGTGCACATCATCCAGTTTGCATGAAGGTACTATTGCAACTATTCAACAAGATAAATGAACATGATTTAAGTAAAAAAATAGTTAGGATTTAGTCAACTACAAGATTTAGTTGTAGTTGACCACGAAACTAACACATTGTTAGTCTCTGTGAATTTAGAAGATCCAGGTGAATGGGGAAATATTGATGAAAACTTACGAGTTGTTTTATTTGAAATGGGGCCTGTTCAAAATAAAAATATAATATAATATAATATATCCCAGAGATACATATGGTCGTAAATTTGGTGACACATATTATAATAGAAAAATGGAAAACGGGAGATCGTGCCAAGAACGACTCATTTATTCCAAAAATTTAAATTCTGTTTTTTGCTTCTGTTGCAAACTTGTCGCACCTACTGAATCACCCACTGAGTCTTCTAGAAGGTTATAACGATTGGAGAAATGTAAGTACAACCTTACATAGACATGAGACTAGTTTAACTCACATGAAAAATTTCTTAAAATGGAAGGAACTTGATAAAAATTTAAAAAAACAAAACTACTATTGATTTCCAGACTCAAAGCATGTATGAAATGGAAAAGAAATATTGGACGAGTGTTTTAGAACACTTGATTGAAATTATAAAAGTCGTTGATAGCCGAAATTTAGCTTTTTGCAGATCATCTGGTAAGTGATATGAAAGAAATAACGGCAATTTTTTAAAATTAGTCGAACTGTTTGGGAAGTTTGATCCCATTATGGAAAATCATGTTGAAAGGGCCCTACAATGAAACAATAGAGTACCCTGTTTGAGTAAATAGAGTCAAAATGAAATATTGGAAACTTTAAGTAATGCAATCAGGGATACAATTTTATTATCAATTCTAAAATCTAAATATTATTCCATAATTTTAGACTGCACACCTGATGCAAGTAAAACAGAACAAATGACCATTATTATTTGCTTTGTTTCCTGTGACAATGGAATTGTCAAGATCAGGGAAAACGTTTTAGGTTTTGCAGATATACAGGGTGTTCGGGATAAATTTGACAGTTTCGTAAGGAAAAAGAAAATCTTCTTTGTATCTATTAAATTTAATGAATTGACAAAAAAACATTACAGGCAGAGTTAATTACAATACTATCAACAAGATTTACTCAAAATAACCACCATTAGCATCGATCACAGCTTCAATTCTGCTTCGGAACCTCGAACAAGCTGATGCTACAGTCTCCCTGGGAAGGGCCGCAAAAACTGTTTTAATTTTATCCATTAACTGGGCTTTTGTATTACTGGAAGTGCGATTGGTGTCTTTTTCAACTGCGCCCCATACAAAATAATCCATGGGGTTAAGGTCTGGGGAGTTTGGAGGCCAAACATTTGGACTGGTGAAGTCGTAGAAATTTTCAGACAACCATTTTTGACTTTTCCCAGAGGTGTGGCAAGGGGCCGAATCCTGCTGCCATACATACGGCCTACCATTGGCTACCCTTGTTATCCAGGGCTTGACTACAGTTAGCAACTCCACGAACAAAGCCCGAATTCCAATGCCAGGGTTCTTCAACACCTGTTCCTGCAGATTTGCGAGGAATTCTGCTGTACGAACGCAATCAGATCGTCTGCTAGGGATCTTTCTTCTTGCTACATCCTCGTAGTCACCATTGCAAGTCTCTAGTTCATGCCTGATTGTTTTTACTGTATTCAGGGAGCATTGGGCAGCAGTCGTAATATCCTTATTTTGATGGCGGGCACGAATCATCATGATACAAGTTATTCTCTTCCATGATTCAGGTGGGTTCCAGCTATCCATCCTTTCTGACATCTTGTATATGAATGAAGAAGGGTCCAAACTTTTAAATGAAGAGAAGTGTGTGTTAACACGTTCGCTGCCACGCTACTTTGGCATGGTCTGTTCCCCTACGCCTAGCAGTTTTACTTCTTCAAGGTCAGTTCGATAATCTCGTTACCCGAGGTAAACGTCCTACGAGTATACTCGTAGTTGGCTTGTACAGAGCATATACGTTCTATGGGAATACACAGTTTTGAAGCTAGCCCCACAAGCCAAGCATTTTCTCTTCTTCAAGGTCACTACAATAATCTCGTTCCCGGCGGTGGGCATCCTACGAGTATACTCGTAGCTGGCTTGTGAAGCAGGTTTACCCACTACGAGTATACTCGTAGTTGGCAGCGAACGTGTTAATACATGTAACTTACGGAAAAATATAATTAATTATAAATATGTCAAATTTATCCCGAACACCCTGTATATATATATATATGATTCGCTTAACAGAATAAACGCTGTGAGTAAAATGCTTCAAGACAAAAATATGAACATTACACTTGCTTTAGAATCTATCGAAAACTTGAAATTATTTTTACAAGAGTATCGATCAGATACAAATTTTAAAGAAGATCTAAAAACGGCAAAAGAACTGAGTGAAGAGGTGGATGGAGATCAAGAATTTAAAACTGGAACGGAAGTTCGACGATGAAAGAAGACGTGACAATTTGACTACGAGCATCATGACGAAACGCCACAATCACCAGAAGATAAATTTAAAGTGAATGTGTTTTTTACACTTCTAGACGTTGCAATGTGTTCGTTAATAGAACGTTTTGAACAACTAAAAGGTATGATAATTTCAATTTCTTGTATAGATTACTACAAATTAATAACGAAGATTTACGAAAAATTTGTGACGATTAGATTCTCTTGAAGGACTGCGAGAATAAAAATGTAAATGCAATAGAACTATATGACGAGTTATGTGCTTTCCAGGATATTTTTCGGAAGGATAATTTAAATATTCAAAACCCTTTCGATAGTCTAAATTTTATTGTGTTCAATAATTTATCTTTCCCTAACTTTTCATTTGCTTTAAGAATGCTATTAACCTTACCTGTTAGTGTAGCGAGCGAGCGGTGAACGTTCCTTTTCCAAGTTGAAATTGATTAAAACCTACTTAAGAACAAGAATGTCACAAAAAAGGCTTGTTAGTTTGGCATTAATAGCTATTTAAAATGATATATGTGCAGAATTAGACATCAAGACCATTATTTCTAATTTTTTGAATATGAAATCAAAAACCCTAAAATTTTAATTAAAACAATTTCAAGTATATTTATGTAATTTAATTTATTTTCTGTTATTCTGTAAAGATGTTATTTTTTGAATACTTATATTAAATCCCATATTGTTTCATAGCCGAATAAGAAACTCAAAGAGTTTCATGCCGAATATTGAATAAATTGAGTGATTGGGTAAGCAAATGGGGATATGAGTTCAATGTGGCAAAATGTAAGGTTTTAACATTTGGAAAACAACGATGCGATGCAGAATTTATGCTTGGTGAGAATATATTGTTGGAAGTAGAGGAAATAAGAGATCTGGGGGTGATAGTGGATAAGGATCTAAAATTTAGGGGACACATCGCCAAAATTGTGAAGACAACACAAAGACTTCTGGGAATGATGTAGAGGACACTGCCGTGTAGAAGTAGGGAGATTCTTGTTCCATTGTATAAGGCTTTGATTAGGCCACACATGGACTATTGTGCCCAGATTTGGTCACCTGATTTTCAGAAGGATGAAGAGATGTTGGAAAGGGTCCAAAGGCAACTGACTAAGGTAGTTTCTGACCTCTGGAATGTCGAGTATGAGGAAAGATTGAAAAGATGTAATTTGCAGAGTCTAGTGGAGAGAAGGAAGAGGGGATATATGATAGAGACCTACAAGTTGGTAAGGGGTTGTTATAGGATCAATGGTGGAGAGGTTCTACAGAGAATAGTGGGAGATCAGGGGAGAACCAGAGGTCATCCCTGGAAACTGTATAAAGAGGGTGTGAGTGGGGGAGTGAGAGGCAGGTTTCTTTCGTGCAGAGTTGTGAGTGATTGGAATGCCTTGCCTGAGAGTGTGGTGTCTGCAAGGAGTTTGAATGTGTTTAAGACGTGGTATGATGAGATGTGTGTGAGATAAAAGAACCTCCTAGATGAGTCTTTGACTCCATGAGGTCTTGTTTAATAATAATAATAATAATAATAATATAGTAAATATATATAAAGTTCGGCGTGTCCAAGCATAAGCAAATACCTGAATAGTGTTACAACTGACCCTTTAGGGAGTGCAACACTGAGGCAACTCATGGTAAGGGTGGAGCAAGCTTCGATCACTATTCTTGACATTTTCCCATGATGTGAAACCCAGCTCCTAGGAGCTGTATTACTGTTCTACATTATGAGTGAGAGAAGGTCACTACCCAGACTGGTTTCAACCTTTATTGAGGTCTCGTCAGTCAGTAGGTAGACCTAGAAATACCAAGTTTGTAGCAAACAGAACTTACATATACCCTACTATGAGAATTGCCAAGGTGTCCTAATAAATTATTAATTATATGAAGAGCAAAAGGCTTCAATTCGGTGACATAAACTTATTTAAGTTAAGGGATATTACATCCCATATTGTTTCATAGCCGAATAAGAAACTCAAAGAGTTTCATGATGAATATAGTATATATATATATATATATATATATATATATATGAAACAATATGGGATGTAATAGTGACCTTCTCTCATTCATAATGTAGAACAGTAATACAGCTCCTAGGAGCTGGATTTCACCAATTCCTATTATGGGGGAATGTCAAGAATAGTGATTGGAGCTTGTTCCACCCTTACCATGAGTTGCCTCAGTGTTGCACTCCCTAAAGGGTCAGTTGTAACACTATCCAGGTATTTGCTTACACTTGGACTCGCCGAACTTTATATATATTTACTATATTCGGCATGAAATTCTTTGAGTTTCTTATTCGGCTATGAAACAATATGGGATGTAATATCCCTTAACTTAAATAAGTTAATGTCGCCGAATTGAAGCCTTTGGCTCTTCATATAATTAATAACTTATATTAAATGTTCTAATTATTTCTGAATTGTTTTCTTATTTTCATATCTATCTTGAGTTTCTTTTATTTTCCTAAAAGATAGTTCCACTTATAAAAATTATTAAAAAAGTTTTACAAGTTACTAACAATTTACTAACTTGTAAAATCAGAGAATTTTTTAAACTTTAAATCAAATAAATTTTAACTTTAATTAAAATTCATTTTAATTTTGTTAGCGATGAGTTGGTGAGAAGGCTATAATCCCTGTATCATTATATTCAACGATTAAAGTGAAGTGGCTTTATCTAAATTTGCTTTAACTTTTGAGAATTTTTTGAATATTCGGGTTTTTAACGATTATCCTGCCTAGTCAATACTCTCGGTTCGTTACATTTAGTGAACCAACTTCTGGCTGTTCTGTCAAAATTTATTTAAGAAATTTCAAATCATTTAAATTTTTATTATCGTAAAAGAACCACACACTCCCGGATCGTTACAGGGGCGCTAAGAAAGAAATTGCATGCGGACGTCAAAGACCCTAGCGCCGGCTCTGCATGTGAGATACAGGCGAATGGAATCAAGGACACTGATGTGAAGAAGTAGGCAGATTCTTGTTCCGTTGTATAAGACTTTGATTAGGCCACACATGGATTATTGTGCCCAGATTTGGTCAGCAGGTTTTCAGAAGGATGAAGAGATGTTGGAACGGGTCCAAAGGCATCTGACTAAGGTAGTTTCTGACTTCTCGAATGTCGAGTATGAGGAAAGATTGAGAAGATGTAATTTGAGAGTCTGGTGAACAGGAGGAAGGGGGGAAGGAGATATGATATAGACCTAGAAGTTGGTAAGGGGATTGTTATAGGATCAATGGTGAAGAAGTTCTACAGAGAATAGTGGGAGATCTGTGGAGAACCAGAAGTCATACCTGCAAACTGTATAAAGTGGATGTGAGTAGGGGAGTGAGAGGCAGGTTTTTTTCGTGCAGAGTTGTGAATGATTGGAATGCCTTGCCTGAGAGTGTGGTGTCTGCAAGGAGTTTGAGTGTGTTTAAGACACGGTATGATGAGATGTGTGTGTGTGTGATAAAAGAACCTCCCAGATGAGTCTTTGACTCCATGAGGTCTTGGGGTAATAATAATAATAATAAGGCTCTGGAACTTGATAATATATTACCACGTATTCTGAAGGAATGTGCCAGATAGTTGATGCCTGCCTTGACATATTTTTTTAATATGAGTCTTGCACTGGGTCAAGTTCCTAACGAGTGGAAGGAGGATAAGATTGTGCCACTTCATAAAAGAGGTGATAGAACTCAAGCATCAAACTATAGACCTATCTGTGTATCAGGTGTTGTGGTTAAGTGTTGGAGATGCTTGTTAGAACTAGGATCCAGAATTTGGTTGACAACAATGGTATTATCTATGATGGACAGCATATATTTGCTAAAGGGAGGTCATGTTTTAGTAATCTACTTTCTATTACAATAAGGTGACTGCTTCCTTGGAGAGAGGAGAAGGATGCACAATAATATACTTAGATTTCGCAAAGGCTTTTGATAGATTACCATATGATAAGTTGATAATTAAACTATAGAGGATGGTGTTGGATATTAGATTAGTGAATTTGATTTGAGACTGGCTATCTGTTAGGGATCAAAAAGTTGTGTATGGTAGAGTGATATCCAGGAAAAGGGAGGTCACTAGTGGTGTGCTTCAGGGGATCTGTTTTAAGACCATTACTATTTAACTTGTATATATTAATGATATTGGTGAAGATTTGGATGGAGATATTCAGTTGGTTGCAGATGATGCAAAGTTTGGACGAACCATGAAGAGTAGAGAAGATGTTGTGGCCATTACAAGAAGACTTGAATAAATTGAGTGATTCGGTATAGGATTGGTGATATGAATTCAATGTTGCAAAATGTAAGATTTTAAACACATAGACAAAATTGTGAAGACAACACAAAGGCTTCTGGGAATGATGCGGAGAACACTGACTTGTAGAAGTAGGGAGATTCTTGTTCCTTGTTTGATTAGGCCACACATTGACTATTGTGCCCAGAATTAGTCACCTGGTTTTCAGAAGGATGAAGAGATGTTGGAAAGGGCCAGAGGTGACTAACTAAGGTAGTTCTAACCTCTGGAATATCGAGTATGAGGAAAGATTGAGAAGATGCAACTTACAGAGTCTGGTGGATAGGAGGAAGAGCTGAGATATGATAGAGACCTACAAGTTATTAAGGGGTTATTATAGGATCAATGCTGGAGAGGTTCTACAGAAAATAGTGGGAGATCAGGGGAAAAACCAGAGGTCATTCCTGGAAACTGTATAAAGAGGGTGTGAGTAGTGGAGTGAGAAGCAGTTTTTTTTTTATGCAGAGTTGTGGATGATTGGAATGCCTTGCCTGAGAATGTGGTGCCTGCAGAGAATTTGAGTGTATTTAAAGCACAGTATGATGAGCTGTGTGTGTATGATAAAAGGACCTTCCAGATGAGTCTTTGACTACATGGGGTCTTGTAATAATAATAATAACTTAGAGGATTTCTGCAATATTGAGGATGCTGACCTGCAGAGATAAGAGTTATCATTCGATTGTATAAGACCCTGATCAGACCACACTTAGACTACTGTTCTCAAATTTGGTCCCCAAGATTTGAAGGGGATAAATTATCTGTGGAAACGGTGCAGAGGCAGATAACAAAGATGGTTTCAGGACTGTACAATGTTAATTATGAGGATCAGCTGAGGGAACGTGGATGGCAAGGTTTGGTGGATAGGAGAAGTGATATGAGTGAGACTTTTAAACTGGGGAGTTATTTCACTTGGTGGAGCAACAGGAAGTAGCGATGACAAAGGGCCATCCCTGTAAGTTATGAAAGCAGGCTATAAGCAAGAGGGTGATAAGTGGTTTCTTTGCATGTAGGGTAGCAGAACTGTGGAATGCATTGCCTGATAGAGTGGTGAGAGCATAAATGGTCAATAAGTTTCAGGAATGGTATGATAGACTTTGTTTCCTAGGAAGGACCTCCTGCTTCGAGTCTCTTGACTCCATGGAGGACTGAATAATAATAAATTATATAATCATGTAATATAATATAATCATCCCCGAAGTACGCCACTAGTGACTTTCCTCTTCCAGGATATTGTCCCCCCATACATAACTTGCTGATACCCATCACAATAGCAAATCTCCAATGCAGTCCACTAGTCTAGTATCCAACTCCACCTGCTCTAGTTTGAATATCAACTTATCATGTAGTTACTACTACCCCAAGACCTCATGGAGTCAAAGACTCATCTGGGAGGTCCTTTTATCACACACACACACACATCATACCGTGTCATGCAGACACCACACTCTCAGGCAAGGCATTCCAATCATTCACAACTCTGCACGAAAAAAATCTGCCTCTCACTCCCCTACTCACACCCTCTTTATACAGTTTCCAGGAATGACCTCTGGTTCTCTCTCCCCTGATCTCCCACTATTTGCTGTAGAACTTCTTCACCATTGATCCTATAACAATCCCCTTACCAACTTGTAGGTCTCTATCATATCTCCCCTCTTCCTCCTGTCCACCAGACTCTGCAAATTACATCTTCTCAATCTTTCCTCATACTTGACATTCCAGAGGTCACAAAATACCTTAGTCAGATGCCTTTGGACCCTTTCCACCATCTCTCCATCCTTCTGAAAACCTGCTGATCAAATCTGGGCACAATAATCCATGTGTGGCCTAATCAAAGTCTTATACAACGGAACAAGAATCTGCCTACTTCTTCACGTCAGTGCCCTTTGCATCATTCCCAGAACCCTTGTTGTTGTCTTCACAATTCTGGCGATGTGTCCCCTAAATTTTAGATCCTTATCCACTATCACCCCCCAGATCTCTTATTTCCTCTACCTCCAACATTATATTCTCACCAAGCATAAACTCTCCATCCCATCTTTGTTTTCCAAATTTTAAAACCTTACATTTTTCAACATTGAACTCACTTCCCCATTTCCGTGCCCAATCACTCAATTTATTCAAGTCTTCTTGCAAGGCCACAAGATCTTCGCTACTCTTTATGATTCATCCCATCTTTGCATCATCTGCAAATAACTGAATGTCTCCATCCAAATCTTTGCCAATATCATTAATATACAAGTTAAACAGTAATGGCTAAAACAGACCGCTAGGCACTCCACTAGGGACTTTCCTTTTCCTGGATATCACACCATTATACACAACTTATTGATACCTATCACATAGCCAGTCTCCAATCCAATGCACTAATCTAATATTCAACCCCATCTGCTCTAGTTTGACTGTCAACTTATCATGAGGTACTCTATCAAAAGCCTTTGCGAAATTGAAATATATTACTGTGTATCCTTCTCCTCTGTCCAAGGAAGCAGTCACTTTATTTTAATAAGCAAGTAGATTACTAAAACATGACCTCCCTTTAGCAAATACATGCTGTCCATCAAGGATTATACCATTGTTGTCAACCCAACTCTGAATCCTAGTTGGATCCAGAGTTGGGTTGACAACAATGATAGGACTATAGTTTGATGCTTGAGTTCGATCACCTCCTTTATGAAGTGGCACAATCTAGTCCTCCTTCCACTTCTTAGGAACTTGACCAAGTGCAAGACTCATATTAAAAAAATATGTCAAAGCAAGTGTCAACTCCCTGGCACATTCCTTCAGAATATGTGGTGATATATTATCAAGTCCCACAGCCTTATTTACATCTAGTTTACTCAACTCCCCAAACACCACTTGCTCACTTACAGTCAGTCTCTCCTCCCCATCATCAACTGCTCTTAATCTCTCCATGAAGTCACATTCACAATATTGAAAGATCTTCATGAACTGCTCATTAAGTATCTCCATCACACATTCTGCAACAGCTGTCTTTATACCATTTTATCCAATCAATGTCATCCTTCATAATCATTCTTTCTTTTGCTGGCTACATATCGAGAGAACTCCCTAGGATTCTTTTTGGCTTCATTATTTAACTGCTGTTCATCATACCTCTCTTCAGCTACTCTCATCAACCAAGTCACTCTCCTTGCCTGGTCTTACAGTTTGGAAATAACCTCATGAAATTGGTTATTTCTACTTCTCTTATGCTTTCTCTGTATCGCATGCTTAATCTCTTTATTCATCCATCTCACACCTACCTTATTTAACCTTCTCACCCTTGGAATACATTTAGACATTGCATCTACTAGATAGTTTTTGAAAATCCCCCCCCCCCCCAAGCTGCATTGATCTCTTTTCCAGCTAACTCCTCATTCCACGCTACACCCGCAAGCTGTCTCCTGAGCTCTTCATAATCACCCCCCCCCTTGTAATTCCACATTTACCTATACCCTTTTCTCACAGGAGGCCTCGCACTGCTGGCAACCACCCAGGTAATCACGGAACCCCTATTGGTCTACAGTTTGATGCTTTATTTTGCACCCATCTTCACTTTGTAATCTTCTTTTCCATTTCCTAGGAATAAATGCAAACTTCATTAAATAATCATTTTAATGACTCTGTCAGTTACATAGTATAATCACTTTGAACATATTGTAAAATCTCTATTCCCAATACCTATTAACTAATCCATCAATTAATATTTCAAAACTATTCATTCATATATATATATATATATATATATATATATATATATATATATATATATTATTTATTATTTTTTTTGTAATCCTCAATTTATCCCCTTTGTTTGAGAATTAAACTTGTTCCATCAGAATGAAATATCCTGATAAGGTGATTATTAAGCAGTTTATAATGTCATCAGCACATGTCCCCAATCATGTTCACCATCCATAAGTCATTATATAAATAATTCCATCTCTCCTTACCTACATAATGAAAAAACACTGGAAAATCTCATACTCCAGTTTTCCCTTCCTTTCTTATATATAACACCTTAACTTGAACTTTATACTCCTTATGCACCTGCCCTACACCTTCGTATTTATACTCCTGCCATCTGTTATTAATTAGCAATTCCAATTTAATACCCTTTCAGTCATTTATTTATAGATAATATGAACTTGGGACAGTTCCATGGAGGGAGGAATTGGAAGGGCAAGATAGCATTAGTGCTGGGCAAATTGTGAAGGAATATTTATTAGCATCGATAGTAAGCTGTATGCCACGAGTAAAGAAGAGGACACAATTTAGTGTAAAGTGGATGACAAATAATATCAAACAGGAACTGCATGTAAAAAAGAGATTATGGAAGACATATAAGGAGAGGGGTGGAGAGCAGATGCATGAAGAATATAAGACTCAGGCTAGGTAAGTGACTAATATGGTAAGGAAGGCAAAACTGGAATATGAGAAGAGATTGCCCCTGAGATCCAAAGAAAATCATAAGGAATTCTTTCATTATGTGGTCAGTAGGAGGAGAAATGATTGTGGATGAATGACACTGTGGGATAAAAATGAGAATAGAGTGAATGATGCAGAGTAGTGGAGTTGTTCAATGAATACTTTATTGGGGTATTTCATCCTAGAGAAGTAGGTTTTAATACTAGCAGGGATAGGAGAGATTCGAGGTTTAGAAGTAGTCAAGAAGAGAGCGTGTTTCAATTAATGAGTACTCTGGATGTTAATAAGGCAAATGAGACTAGATCCGAGTTTTGCCACATATTTCAAAAGAACGTGCTTAAAAAACTGACTGCTCTGTTATCCTGTTTTTTCAATGCAAGTCTGGCCATGGGAAAGGTACCCAAGGAATGGAAGGACAGTAAAGTAGTACCATTGCATAAAGGTGGTATTAGACTGGAAGTGTCAAATTATAGACCAGTTTGTGTTTCATCAGTAGTGTTAAGATCTTGGAGAAATTATTGAGGACCATATACAGCATTGGACAGATGAGAGTAATGTTATCTGTGAGAGTCAGCATGGATTTGTTAAGGGGCAGTCTTGTTTAGTAATATTCTTTCTTTTAAGGTTACACGGTGATCAGCATTCATATTTGTAGATTTAGGGACAAAAAAACACACATGTTGAACAGATTATTTTATTAATTACTAATAAAATAAAACTTGACATTTCGACCCCTGTATCGAGGTCATCATCATCAGAAGGATACAAGTGTATAAGAAACCAGGCTACATGCTCTAGCCCTGCATACTGGTAAACTAAATCTACGTAGTTAATTAATCCTTTTCCCTAGCCTGACCTCTAGTGATTAAAAATAAATAAATAAAATAAAATAAAATAAAAAATAAATACATAAATAAAATTTTAAAATAATAATAATAAAAAATAAATAAATAAAAATAAAAATAAATAAATTATTAAATAAAAAATAAATACATCTACAATAAACTGCTAAAGTCCTCATTGACATAAACAAAACCGAAAATCTAGCCCTTAAATCCTTAAAAAATAACCAAGACATTATAATCACGAAAGCAGATAAAGGCAATGCCACTGTCCTTTTAGACCATACAACATACATTGAAAAAATGAACCAGTTGATATTGGATCACAACACCTACCAAATGGTAAACTACAACCCCACAAAACGTAACAAAAAGAAAACAACTGAATTAATCCGTCCACACATGGCCCGAATTAAAACAACAAAAAAATTAATACCTCATTATGCCCGTGCATCCAGAATTTATGGCTTGCCAAAAATACACAAACCACATGCCACTACGTCTGAATGTTGAAGGAATTGACAACCCAAATTATCACTTAGCCAAAAAATTAGCGGCCACACTCAAGGAAATAGTAGGTCAGTCCCCTTCTTACATAAAATATACACAACATTTCATTAATAAAATTAAAAACATTACACTCAACGACCAAGATTTATTAGTCAGCTTTGACATAACTTCCCTTTTCACCAATGTCCCAATCAATGACACTGTCTTGCTCCTACAGAACATATTTCCACACAACATCACAGCCCTCTTTGCCTACGTTCTCCACTCTGGATATTTCATGTGGCAAAACAATTTTTACCTTTAAAAAGAAGGTACAGTCATGGGCTCACCGCTTTTCCCCCAATAGCTAACTTTTATATGGAAGCCTTTGAGCAACGTGCTCTAGAGACAGCATGTCTAAAGCCCAAAATTTGGCTCAGATACGTCAACGATATTTTCGCCATTTGGCCCCACGGCCGCGAAGCTCTAAATACATTCCTTAGCCACCTAAACAAACAACACAAACGTATCCAATTCACCATTGAAATGGAAAAAAACAACTCTCTTCCTTTCCTAGACACACTTTTCACACGTCTTCCCTCTGGCTGTCTCTCCTTCTGAGTTTACCACAAACCTACACACACAGGCCAATACATATACAAAAATTCTTACCGCCACCCAACACAAAAACTAGGTGTCATAAACATCCTTAAACACAGAGCTCTAACAATTTGTTCTAATGAACAAGCTCTAAACCAAGAATACAAGATTATCAACCAAACATTTATAAAAAATGGATACAATAAAAAAACTTCAAAAGATCCTCCATAAAGATACCAGTAAGAACAAAAAAGATTTCAGGAATGCTATTGCCATTCCTTATGTTAGAGGCATTTCTGAAAAAATAGACAGAACACTACACAAATACAACATTAAAACCACCTTTAAACCCCCAAACAAGTTAAGACACCTACTCAGTTCTTCTAAAGATCCTCTTCCACACCTAGCCCACCCAGGGGTATACAAAATACAATGCACATGTAACATATCATACATAGGGGAAACAGGGCGAACCATCCCAATCAGACAAGACGAACACAAACAACACATTAAATACCTCCATTTTGGGAAAACCGGCCTTTGTGACCACGCACTCCAAATATACCACAGAATTGATTGGAAAAATACCAAGTCCCTACACTGCACCAAAACCTGGTTTGAGAGAAAATTTAAAGAGTCATGTGAAATGTTCAAACACAACCCAAATCTCAACAAAAATGATGGCCTAACCATTTCAAGAATGTGGAGGACCCATCTACAACCTGTATAACAACCTAAACTAGCCATAGAAAAATCCCACTACAAGAAGACAACCTGGTGAAGTGTTTGTAACATTCAACAGCAACTGAAAGAAATCATATTATAACAATCAGATCGGTACAATTCCAGAAGAATATTAATACATGAGGACTTTAGCAGTTTATTGTAGTCGTATTTATTTTTTATTTAATAATTTTTATTTTTAATTTTTTTATTTTTATTTATGTATTTATTTATTTATTATTATTATTATTTTTTTTATTTTATTTATGTATTTATTTTTTATTTTATTTATTTTTATTTTTTATTTTATTTTTTTTTATTTTTAATCATTAGAGGTCAGGCTAGGGAAAAGGATTAATTAACTATGTAGATTTAGTTTACCGGTATGCAGGGCTAGAGCATGTAGCTTGGTTCCTTATACACTTGTATCCTTCCGATGATGACCTCGATACAGAGGTCGAAACATCAAGTTTTATTTTATTAGTAATTAATAAAATAATCTGTTCAACATGTGTGTTTTTGTCTACAAATCTACAAATATGAATTATTTAGTAATATGACTGCCTTTCATAATAAAGTGACGAGCAGTTGATGAGGGAAAGGAATATATTCTGCTATTTTGAATCTTATAAAGCCATTTGACAGGGTACCACATGATAAGTTGATATTTTAGTTGCAGCATACAGGTTTAGATGTCAGGTTAATGAACTGGATTTAGGATTAGCTATTAGATAGCTATCAGAGAGTTGTGTATGAGGCAATAATATCAAGGAAACAGAAAGTTACAAATGAGTTTCCATAGTGCTCAGTATTGTTTAACCTTTATATCAATGACATTGTCAAAGGATTGCAGGGGGAGGATATTCAGTTGTTTGCAAATGATATGAAGCTGGGTAGGGTATTAGCAATAATGCAGATGTGGTTGTCCTGCAAGAGGATTTGAATGTACTGGACAGATGGGCAAATGAACAGCAAAATGTGAAGTCTTGAAGTTTGGGATACATCGATGGGTGACTGCATTGGAGGAAGCAGGGGAGGCAAAAGATCTGGAAGTGATGATTGATAGAAATCTGAAATTCAGGGAACATATTGCAAAGGTGGTGAAGGTAACCCAGAGGATTGCTGCAATACTGAGAAGGATACTGAGCTGCAGAGATAGTTGACCTGATCAGATCACACTCGGATTATTGTTCTCAAATTTGGTCTCCAGGATTTGAAGAATAAATTAACTCTGGTAGGGGTGTAGAGGTGGATAACAAAGATGGTATCAGGACTGTACGATGTTAGCTATGAAGTCAGGCCTGAGGGAATGTGGACTGCAGAGTTTGGTAGATAGAAGAAGGAGAGGTGATCATTAAGAGATAGTTGCTGAGTTGACACTAAGGAGTTATTTCGCTTGGTGGAACATGGGAAGACCAGGGGTCATCCCTAGGTGTTACGGAAGGAAGCTGTGAGCAAGAGGGTGAGGAGTGGTTTTTTTGCATGGGGGGCAGTTGATATGTGAATTGCATTGCCTGATAGTGGTGAGAGCGCAAACAGTCATTGAGTTCAAGGAATGGTATGAGAGACTTTGTGTTTTCTAGGATATTCCTACTATGATGAGTCTTTTGACTCCATGGAGGCCTGAATAATAATAATATATCACTCAACACAAGTTTATCCTCCTTATGAATATAATTTGCCAGAAACTGTTACCAAATATCTCTTAACTCTGAAGCTGTAATGATTTTCTTTTCCTGAAAATAGATGATATTCATCTTCTAAATTTCTATTACTTATATATAACTTCCAAGGCTTACATGATAATTTTTCCTAGGTGGGGCATTGGTGGTGACATCTCATATACAGTAACAGTTTCCGATGCTTTGATCAGTCTTGAAATTTTGATATTTTTGTTCTTCTATTAGATAGTACCTGAAATAACTATTTTTCAGGAATTCTAGAAAGTCACTTTCCTGACTTGAAGATGATACTTCCTCTATCCAATCTATGATGTCATAAATGAAATATTAGCATTGTTACCTGCTTTGCACTAACTAATTTAATTATATCTCATGCTCATCACCTTCTGTAGTGCACTCATTTCTTCAGCAGCATCCCACTAAATATTGTATATTGTCCATTTCCACTTCACATCACACACTCCCAAAGTATCTGGCACTGTTTTCTCTTCTTCACTCTGAGTGGGAAAAATGCATCATAAGCAACATTCACTCACCCTACTTTCCCTCCATTTTTTCATAATATGCTGTGTCTCTCAAATTCTCTTCTTATCGGAATGTCTTCTATGAATTCACTAATACATAAGGCCATTAATTTGCTCTCTTATTGCTAACACTTCTAGAAATGACAAGGATGCAAGACATTATACAGGCACTGTTTTCTCTTCTTCACTCTGAGTGGGAAAAATGCATCATAAGCAACATTCACTCACCCTACTTTCCCTCCATTTTTTCATAATATGCTGTGTCTCTCAAATTCTCTTCTTATCGGAATGTCTTCTATGAATTCACTAATACATAAGGCCATTAATTTGCTCTCTTATTGCTAACACTTCTAGAAATGACAAGGATGCAAGACATTATACAGACATTGTTTGTATCCTAATTAGCATTATACTCATTATACTAATTATCGTTATTGTTCTCAGCTTTCATTTTGCCTTGCAGAATGCTACATAAACTCCTATTCAACCAAGTTGTTTTCACATAAGGCCATATAGTTAATTTCCACTCTGACAACTCATCCTAGTTTCTTCATTTTTTACACTCACTCAGAGAACAACATCCTCAGCAAATACCTGTTCGCATTCAACTCATGTGTTTCATACAACTCTCTCTCTCGCTCTGCTATTAGAAAATGCACAATAGATCTTGATGTACTCCAAACTTCTTACACATTCTTGCTGTACTGTTTTCTTATCTTTGAGGTAATCCTCCTCCACATAAATCCTTTTATTCTTGACAAAGTTATTAAATGTTCTTTTCCATTTCCATTTTTTGAGTATGAGGAAGGATTGAGAAGATGTAATTTGCAGAGTCTGGTGGACAGGAGGAAGAGGGGAGATATGATAGAGACCTACAAGTTGGTAAGGGGTTGTTATAGGATCAATGGTGGAGAAGTTCTACAGAGAATAGTGGGAGATCAGGGGAGAACCAGAGGTCATCCCTGGAAACTGTGTAAAGAGGGTGTGAGTAGGGGAGTGAGAGGTAGGTTTTTTTCGTGCAGAGTTGTGAATGATTGGAATGCCTTGCCTGAGAGTGTGGTGTCTGCAAGGAGTTTGAGTGTGTTTAAGAGATGGTATGATGAGATGTATGTGTGATAAAAGGACCTCCCAGATGAGTCTTTGACTTCATGAGGTCTTGGGGTAATAATAATAATAATATCTCTTCAGTCGCCATCATACTACAACTGTTTTTATATTTGCTTACACAGTCTTTAAACTATATGCTGTGGATGCTTTCATAGTTCAGTTGGTGTGAATGGTGTCCTTTGGAGATACCTAGGTTCTAATCCCATTTAGAATGCAAGGAATGATTATTACAGCTTTTCTTTTGAAGGTGAGTTAGCTAGTCTCAACAAGGTTTTCCTCATGGAAAGTTGAGTTTTTTATCCTTCAAAACAATCCAGAACAATGTGCACAATTTAGACACATAATACACAGGCCTCGTGGCCTTAGTTGCTTTGATTGTAAAACAAACAAAAAAAACCAAATACTGTGTGTAGGTTTTATAGGAATCAAAAAGTATTAAAATATTTTTTATATTACATTTGTATTTTCTATTTTGTTTTTCACTCTATATTATTTACATTTCTAGGTGCATTTTTGCCTGGTATTTTGAATCAGATTCAGCCATTTATACCTAATTGGCATATGTGGATTACTTTATCTCGGCTTCTACCTCCATTTAGTATCACTTGGGGATTAGCAAACGCACATTCCATTATCTTCAGAAATAATGAATGTGACCAGATATCACTAAAGATGCTCCAGGAGATCTGCAATTCCATTAATGATGAACAAATTGTCTTCAGATGCTGTAAAGGCAAGAAATTTATTAATGTACAAGAAGTTGTACTAAACCATTAAACCAATCTTTCCTTTTTTATGCTATTTTTTTCGCAGACTTGTTTATTATTTTTTCTACCAGTATTTTTAGGGGGGGGGTTGAAGAGCACAATTGTGTTGAGTCTGTCAACTTAGGGGTTGATTCTTTGAATGATATTAATCAAAATAACTTTATATATTAACTAAATGGGCTAGAATTTATTTATTTATATGAATTAAATGGGCTAGCACTTATTTAGGATTGATTCCTTGAATGATATTAATCAAAAGAACTTTATATTAACTAAATGGGCTAGTTTAATATAAAGTACTAAACAAAAAATGATGTACTAGTGATTAGAAATTAGTTGGCCAAATTGTATTCTGTATTGACTTAAACCAGAAACAAACATAATGGTGTACAACATAATTAAATAAGGACTCCTTGCTGTTTTTGCCAGGAAAAAAGTGAAAAGTAATACTGGGGCAAACATAATGTTAGAAGAATTGAAGATAGGCACCATTAACATGAGTATCAATGGAAAAGAAGTTGAACTGGCAGAAAAAAGAGAGCAGTACCATAGATTAATTAATCTTAATGAAAGAAAGAAGAGCCTCCATAGCTTAGTCAGTATAGACAAATCCCTTTGGTCAGAAGGACCAGGGTTTTGATTCTCGTCAGTGACGTGAGGAACCTTTATCTGTTCTCTTTTGACTAAAGATGAGCTAGGTGGTCTCATACAGAGGTAGGGGTTTTTTTCACCCGGAAACTCTGGTTTTTCATCTCCCAGAACAGGCAAACTGGCCTCGTGAATACACATGGATTACGGTCACGAATATGTCCCAGCCATATGCCAATCCCGAGCACAGATAAAATTGGGGGGTTAGGGAAAGCAATGGTGAACTGCCATGAATCTCACTAGGAATACTTTGTGGGCAATGCCTACAAAGTCATCTATGGTCCAAATTGACTGAAAGGGAATAAATAATAAAGCAATGTTATATTCAGATAACAGCAATTAGGGAACCAAAGGAGTAGCAATAGTATCTTGAGTAGTAGGCAGTAATGAGTAGAGTCATGTGTGCAAATGTCAAAATTGAGAATTGCACAATGCAGCTTATTTGTGCTTATGGCCCAACAGAAGGTTCTGTTAAAGAAGAAATGGAGTAATTTTGTGAGTCATTAGAGAAGGCAGCTGATATAAAGCAAAGAGAAAAGTTGGTCCTTGGAGATCCAAACAGCAGAATAAAAAAATGAAAACCAGACATCTAGAAATGTGTTGAGAAAATTTGAAAAAAAGGGCATAGCTAATAATGGTGATTACTTATTATTGGATTTCTTTTTTAGGACACAGACTAGACATCACTTACGCCATATTTCAATACAAAAATATGCACAAATTCACATGGAGAGAAGATACAAGAAATAAGAAAATCCTTATTGACTATGTCATTATTGATAGTGATTCAAGATACACAAGCATGCAGGTGATTTTAATATTGGAAGTGATTATTACTTGGTTTTAAGTAGAATAAAAATAAATACCATACTGAAAAGAAAAATGTGTAAAAAAAGTTTTAAAAATAAAGTTAAACAGCTTTTAGAGGTGAACTGTGTACACTCACCTATTCAAATATTATTTAAGAAAAAATGAAAGTTTGCAAACAAGAACCAAACCTTGGAATCTCTGTGGAAAACTCATTGATGCAGTTAGATAGGCATGTTGATGAAGTTGTTTGCAAGGGTAAAAAAAATTATAACTCCACCATGATGGACACAATAATCTCAAAAGGCAGTTATGAAAAAGAAGAAGTGTATCACAACTTTCTAGCAAGTAAGGTTGCAGATGCTTCAGAGAGAGTGAACAGAGAAAAAGGTTGGAGAGCTAAGCCATGTATAAAGGTAGCTAAACAAAAGTCATTAGAAGACTGGTAAGAATATAGGAGACAAATGCCATGAGGGCAATATTAAATATTATTATTAAATCAGAGAGTGCTGTGTAGGCATACGAACGGGCGCACGGTGATATCGCTGTTCCAGTTTTTTATAGTTTTAAAGTGGTTCCAACTCCTGCTTTAAGTTGAAAGTGTTCCCAAGTAACCCTACTTATCACACCAAAGACAGTGATATAAAATTCAACGAGATCGGCTAAGAAGAAACCAAATTTTGAAGTGTTGAAAAGTGAACAGAGAGGACCGTGGTTAACAACGAGTGAAGAACAAAGGACGTCGCCATCTTTACAATCATGCCAGACTGCCTAAGGGAAGAAAGGTGAGTCATGAAGTGTATCAAATGCATGGAGGATTTATCGTCCAATGGAAATAATATAACTTGTACGAAATGTAGTAGGATTCTACACTTAAAATGTGTAGAATCCTAGCTTTTCAGAAACAACCGGGCAACATAAATATAAATCCGATGTAACACGCAAGGAATGGAAGTGCGTACTCTGTAGGAAGAACAAAGAAACGCACCTAAAGCAGCCACCTACGATGCAGCTGATTATACTGGAGGCAAAATCAGACAACGAACTGAACAGACAAAAAAATGCAGGTGAGTCCTATAATTTCAACTCTTTAAATATACTAATAGGAAACGGTCTAGAGACCAAATAATAAACAGAACGAACAAATAACAAAAAAAATCTAGCGAATATGAAGATTTGGTAAAACATAATAATTTAGCAGTGATAGAAGTGTTGGAAACGGTAAAAGACATTAAAATGAGCATTAATGCACTAAATGACAGGCAACACAATTTGATGAAAGAGACATCCGAACTCCGTCAAGAACTTCATTCTCTAAAACTACAATACGAATATTTAAATCAGCAACAACATAAAGAAGATCTTGTCATAAACGGTCTTCCTGAAACTGCACCTACAGAAAACCTCAGAGACGTGGTTTTAAAATTAGGCCATGCAATTGACGTCCCCCTACAGCTTAACGACATTCAGACCGTAAATCGGATTCCTAAGAAGAGCAAAAACCAAGGCTTGTCATGACCTGCACCAGTCATAATTTGTCTTACGAGCAAGTCCATAAGAGACAATCTCATAAAAGCCAGCAGGACAGAAAAAACCAGTTGCCAAGGACTAGAACGCACAGCAAGACAATACACCAATCTTCCTATCTGAATATTTAACGTGATTCAACCAGAATCTGTTGTACCAAGCAAGAAAAGCAAAAATGGAAAAAAATTAACAATTTTTGTAGACCAGAGATGCCAAGATATTCATAAGGAAGTCACAAACTTCAAAACCGATACAAATTAAAAGCTCAGAAGACAGAAAGGCTGCCACTGTGAAAAAAAAAAAAAGCCTCCTAATTAGTTCAAAAAGAAGCCCACAATAAAAAAAGAATGTGAACCATCAAGACAGATGCAACAACACAGGATATATCGGCAATTTCACTTTGATTCAGACCATTCAGATCATTCATTTGACCTCCCAAACACCTGCCTACTTCCAACACAGCAATTAAATCAATAATATACAGGGTGTTCGGGATAAATTTGACATATTTATAATTAATTATATTTTTCCGTAAGTTACATGTATTAACACACACTTCTCTTCATTTAAAAGTTTGGACCCTTCTTCATTCATATACAGGATGTCAGAAAGGATGGATAGCTGGAACCCACCTGAATCATGGAAGAGAATAACTTGTATCATGATGATTCGTGCCCGCCATCAAAATAAGGATATTACGGCTGCTGCCCAATGCTCCCTGAATACAGTAAAAACAATCAGGCATGAACTAGAGACTTGCAATGGTGACTACGAGGATGTAGCAAGAAGAAAGATCCCTAGCAGACGATCTGATTGCGTTCGTACAGCAGAATTCCTCGCAAATCTGCAGGAACAGGTGTTGAAGAACCCTGGCATTGGAATTCGGGCTTTGTTCGTGGAGTTGCTAACTGTAGTCAAGCCCTGGATAACAAGGGTAGCCAATGGTAGGCCGTATGTATGGCAGCAGGATTCGGCCCCTTGCCACACCTCTGGGAAAAGTCAAAAATGGTTGTCTGAAAATTTCTACGACTTCACCAGTCCAAATGTTTGGCCTCCAAACTCCCCAGACCTTAACCCCATGGATTATTTTGTATGGGGCGTAGTTGAAAAAGACACCAATCGCACTTCCAGTAATACAAAAGCCCAGTTAATGGATAAAATTAAAACAGTTTTTGCGGCCCTTCCCAGGGAGACTGTAGCATCAGCTTGTTCGAGGTTCCGAAGCAGAATTGAAGCTGTGATCGATGCTAATGGTGGTTATTTTGAGTAAATCTTGTTGATAGTATTGTAATTAACTCTGCCTGTAATGTTTTTTTGTCAATTCATTAAATTTAATAGATACAAAGAAGATTTTCTTTTTCCTTACGAAACTGTCAAATTTATCCCGAACACCCTGTATATATATATATATATATACACATATATAACCAGTGTCATCCTCAGATAAGCTAATTACAAAGCTTCGAGGATGCAGTTGAGATATTACATTCCAGTAGTAGTATTTATCTAACATTATTCACTTAACATTCTGTAATGAATACTTGTAGTAAACAGAAAAATGTGATAGTAATAAAAAAAATTTTAAAAAAATAAAATAAAAAACACCTCCAGGTTAACCAAAGACTCGTCGAAGGAGGGCGCCTGCTCTACAGCTCTCCTCTCCACCAATCCACCAACCGCAACTAACTTCATCATCTACATCAATGCCATCTACCGCCAACCACTGTCACTAGTATTTTCACAGACAATCAATCACAAACATCCATGCCCAGCCCATGGTAGGATTCGAACAAGCAGCCTTTTGGCTGGAGAGTGGATATGCTAACCACTCGGCCAACCAGGCCGGCAACATGTTAATATCACACAAATATCACAGACAATTGAATAATAATCTTTGAAATAGAGAAAAGAGTATTGCAGAGGGGATAAGAGATGATAAAGGTGATATAAAAACGGAAAATGAAGATACGACTGTGGTCTGAAAAGTTCTCAGCCTAACAATGAAAACATGAATTTATAATTTCAAAATTATCTTTATTTTTCTACATAATCTCCCTTAAGACTAATACATTTATTCTAGAAATGCTCCAGTGCCATTATCCCATCCCTGTAGTGGTTCTCAGCAAGATCTGCAAAATACCCCTCTACAGCTGCAATCACCTCTTGATTCGAAGAAAAACACTGACCAGCGAGGAAGAGTTTTAGTTTTGGGAAGAGATAGAAGTCAGAGGGAGCCAAATTTGTGGAATAGGGTAGATGTTCCAACAATTCATAGTGTAGATCCTTTAATTTTCCTATTGCCAAAACACCTTCATGGGTAGGTGCATTGTCCTGATGAAAGATGATTTTTTTTCTTCTGCAAACCGGGTCTTTTCTTGTGAATTTTTTCGTCTAGTCTGGTTAAAAGATCGGAATAATATTTCTTGGTTATTGTTTTTCCCTTTTCAAGATAATTAATAAACAAATGCTTTTAGCATCCCAAAACACCTATGCCATGACCTTTCCTACTGATGGAACTTACTTTGTCTTCTTTGGCCCTGAACAACCAGCTTCTGTCCACTGTTTTGACTGCTGTTTGGATTGTGTAATGGTGAATCCAAGTCTCATCCATAGTAATTAATTGACACACAAAATCAGTTTTATTCTTGTTAAAACGCTCCAAGCACTGTTTAGAGATTTTCATGCGAGTGCGTTTTTGATGTGCTGTGAACAAGCGTGGCACCCATCTTGCACAAAGCTTTTTCATTTGCAATTCTTCATGCAAAATATATCCTACACGTTCTTTTGAAATGCCTATAGTCTCAGCAATTTCATGCACTTTGACTCGCCAGTCATCCAATACCATATCGTGCACTTAATGATTTCTGGTGTTGTTACACTTTTTTGGACATCCTTCATGTGGATAATCTTCAAGGCTGGTACAGCCATGTTTAAACTCGGCAGCCCATTTCTTAATTGTCGAAAATGAAGGAGAAGAGTGCTCATAAACTTTTATGAACTTTGAATGAATTTCTTTTGGCGTTAAATCTTCTTTTACAAAGAACTTTATAATCGTACAATACTCAATTTTATCCATTTCAAGGGATACACACAACACTTTTGCTTCAGACAGCTATATAAAACAAGCTACTTGATAGAATGACTTGCAATTTCACATGGATGCTTATGACAGATGTACAAACTTAGAAAAAAGAATTGTGCCAATAGTGTTGCCATATATGGTTGAGGCCGAGAACTTTTCAGATCACCCTTGCATGCTGATTGTCTGGAGCAATTGCTTTGAAAGATTGCTAAATGAAACAAGATGTGTTAGCACCATGGTGGAAAATATTTAAGATGATTGCAATAAGGAGTACATGTCAATACTTGAAGTCTTCAGAAGCCTTCAGAAATGCTATAATATGGAGGTAAAAAGTTTTACAGTGGATACACTGCATAATTCAGAAGGCCAGGTCAGGAGGTCAAATTATATATGATAGAAGTAGAGCTTTCATAGTTCCCATTTGAAAAAAGAAAAGAAAAACTATGTGAGGATTACAGAAGAATTTTCCTATTTGTTTCAGGGAAAATGTATGCAGCATACTTCAAAAGATGTTATGAAAAATAGCAGGCAAGAAACTTGGAGAAGAACAGCTGGGATCAGACCAAAAAGGTATTGTCAGGATCTGATTTTCTCTTTACAAGAAATAGTACAGAAATCATGTTAACATAATGGACATTACCTACATGCAGTTACTTGTCATCACCCAACACAAAAAATAGACATCATCCATTTCTTACATGATAGAACCTACAGAATTTCCACCATCATAGATAAAAGAAACCAAGTGCTACAATATCTTAATTGTATCCTTCCAAAATAATGGCTACTGCAGAACATTAGCCCAAAAAATTCCATCTCAACCTTCAAAACAATCAGAACAAGAAAAAAAAAAATGCAAAGGAGCAGTGATTCTTCCATGTATACAATTAATCACAGAGAAAATAGTAAGATCTCTTCACCAACAAAAGCTTAGAAGTTGACTTCTACCCAATCAACAAAATCTCTGAACACCTGAAATCTCCTCAACCTCCACATATGCCACTTCAAACACCATGTGTCTACAAGATCAGCTGCAATTGTGGTCTACACTCCATAGGATAGACCAGGAGATCTGGTGAGATACACTGATCGGAACCCTTAACCATGCTACTGGCCAGGATGTATATATATGTCCACATTTCCATGAATGCAAAGTGCATATTAAATTGTAATACCATTGATATTACATTGAAATTTATGATGGTGGATACGAAGCTTTTGAGGATGCGTATTTGATCTTTAATGGCTGGTAAGGTGATTAAAGGACATTGAGAATGAAAGAAAGGACAAATTAGGGCTGGCAGCACATTAAACAACACCAAGTAAAATGATTATATGAATGAAACTGAAATGCTCCACATTGATTACCATTTTTACCCAAGAGTATGCAAAGAATCAGTTGAAATGATGAAACATACTCTATTGTGCAACAAAAAAACAAGGGACGATTTTACATCAAGTCTGGTCTTCCTTAATCCATCACAGCACACTTGTATCTACCAGAAGTATACAGCAACCCGTGAACCAGCAACCAGCATAAGAGTGAATGCATGCTTTTCATTGTTTGAATGTTTTCAAATATTTTTCACTAGAGATGTTAACTGTTATCACCTGCTTTTTAATTTTTAGTTGATTCATGTTATTTCCTGATGATGTGAAACAAAGTATTTCATGAAACTAGTCAAAATAAAAACGTAGCTTCTATTTGACATCTTTGTTTGTGGTTTTATACTAGAAAAAAATAGTTCTAAAGTTGTTCTATCCCCACAGAAGCCTGCGCAACAAGATCTCTACTTTAGTTTTCATAGATCTGGAAAAAAACATGTGACAAGGTTCTGTTCCATCAATTTCTCTCTCTCTCTCTCTCTCTCTCCCTGTGTCTGACATTCCAATTATAGCTTTGAAATTGCTTTCAAAGTTGTAATTATATGGGTTAAATGGGACATTATACAGAGCAAGGCATAGTCTGTATTTAAGTCAGCAGTAAGAATTGAAATAAACACAGGAAGATGGTCTGATGTAAGACAAGGGTGCACCTCCACTCTTATTCATCATCTCCACTCTTATTCATCACTTTCTTACTTAATCTGATCCATGTGGATTAAATTAAGTAAGGAAAGAGCATTAAACTTGATATCAAAATCAGAGATATCAAACTTAGTTATCTGCTTTATGAAGATATTATTATATTCCTAAATGAACCCAATGCAAGTTTGCAGGATTCCTTAACTCAGTTGAATAACAGCTGTAATAAATTTGGTATGAAAATCAGCAGTAAGAAGACCAAAACTATGATTATAAGCCAGAACATAAAATCCTTTCCATATTTTATTTGTTCTGTTGGAGACCATATAGAACAAGTCAAATGTTTTAGCTATTTCGATACAATTTTTTGTGAAAAACTGAATATGGAAGTAAAGAACAGGATAAGCAAAGCCGGTATAATAAATTTATATGATATAAGAGATAAATTAGCCAAACACTAAATCAACAGTATACAAGACGGTGTTCAAATCAGTTTTAACTTATAAATATGAAAGCTGGTTTAAAAATAAAACAATTGATCAAAGACTATAGACCACAGATATGTGATTTCTGAGTAAAATTAAGGAAGGAAACCAGTGACATTATATCAATTCATATTAAAAATGAAGATATAAGGAAGGAAGCAAATATAAGGTGGTATGGTCACAGAACGGGCAAGGAGAGGTTAGCAAAATAAGTATCTGCTGATGCAAAGATAGCAGGAAAAAGATCCAGAGGAAGGGTCCTCTGACTGCACAATCCACCATTCTAGTTGGATTGGTGCACCCAGAAGTGCCCTAAAAGACCAAAATATATGATATAAAGTTACAGGAGTACTGACAAGTGAAAGACTAAATTGTAGGAAAATTGTTAGGAGATTAGTAATAATGCAAACTTAATCAGATGATACTGTTATAGTAGCTTGTACACCCCTTGATGGTACAGATCAAGAAACTGATGATACTTACACAGTTAATAGACAAAATTAACTAGCCAGCAGATGGCATATTGTGTAGATGAAGGACTGAATAGTGCAGGCAGTGGACTGTGCAGTGTGAGATGCCCTCTTGTGATGATTCCTTCGATTTTTTCAAGTTTAACGTAATAATAACCACAATAACTTATTCTTGAATTGGAATACCAATTATGTTTAAGAAATGAGAATCAGTAAATACAGTAGATATAAATGGAAGGATCTAAAAGGCTCCATATAGTAAAAACACAAGAGTAACTATATGTAGATTCTATTATTATTCTGTTCTGTTCTACTGTGTGGTGAGAAAATGCACAAGGTTTATTTTACAAGCATTATACATGTGAGAATGAATGATTTGGTTGGACAGGTGTGGAATGTGGGGAAGGATATCTTGAGATTGTTTATGAAAGTGAAAGATAATTGTATGGTAGAAAAGGTAGTCTGCATATTAGCCAAATAAGACAGCAATGAATGATGAGCAGAGATCACAAATAAGCATGTTGGGAGAGCTGTGTGAGAAAGGAGCACAGTTTGTGAATATGCAGAGTTAATTCAAATGACAGATGGAGCTATGACTACATTTGAATAGATTTGGAAAGCTTGTTGCTGAAATGGATTGTAATGAAAAGGTGAATGAGAGATATGATGAAGTGGTGAAAATGAAGGATTGTGAGGAAGCAGGAAGAAGATGTTCATAAAGGATGATAATGAGAGAATAGGCATGCAAGATAAAAAGAAAGTGGAATTAGGGGGATCAGGCAGAGTATAGAGAGCAGATTATTATTATCATCATCATCTGACTTCCATGAAGTCAAAGTACTCATTGCAAGAAGTCCATAGTCTCTCATTCAAAAAGATCATTCACAATTCCGACACTCACCACATTTTCAGGCAATGCATTCCACTCACTAGTCACTTTCAATACAAAGAACCTGCTACTCACTCGCTGCTCATACCCTCCTTATATAACTTCCAGGAATAGCCTCTTGTTACACTTTTGTCTCCCTCTACTCATTGAAAAATCTTCTCCACATTAATCTGGTAACAACTCTTCACTAAGTTAAAGGGAGATGGTAAATCCCATTTTATTTTATAGCCGGGTACGAAACTCGGATCGAAATCCATTGCATCCATAGAGTTTCATGTCGAAAAGACTATTGGCGAGCCCAAGTGTAAGTGATCACTTGGGTAGTACAACACCAGGGCAACTCCAAGCAAAGGTGGAGCAAGCTCCATCACTAACCTTAATATTCTCTCATAATGTAAAACACAGCTCCTAAGAGATGTGTATATATATATTATTATTATTATTATTATTATTATTACTATTATTATTATTCAGGCCTCCATGGAGCCAAAAGACTCATCGTGGGAGGTCATTCCTAAGAAACACAAAGTCTATTGTTTTACATTATGAGAAGAGGTCACTACCCAGACCGGTTTCAACCTTTTTTGAGGTCTCATCAGTGAGTAGGTAGACCTGGAATATCAAGGTTTTAAGTGAACCGAACTTACATATACCTCTACTATAGAATTGCTGAACTGGTACCCGGTTTCGTACCCGGCTATAAAATAAAACGGGATTTACCACATCTCTTTAACTTAACTTATGTCGCCAGTAAAATAGCCTTTTGGCTTATTATAACTCTTCACTAACTTTCACACCTCAATCATATCCTTGCTTCTTCTTCTGTTCACAATGCAACTTGTAAGGCTCTACAAGTTGCATTCCATCAAATTCTCTCTCTCTCTCTCTCTCTCCTCATATCTGACACTGACATACTGAACCTTTCCTGAAACCTCTCCACTACAGTCTCATTCCCTTGAAATCCAGGCAACCAAATCTGTGCACAGTAATCTATTGGTGGTCTGATCAAAGGCTTATACAAGGGAACTAAAACCTCTTTGTTTCTGCATATCAATGTCCTCCACATTATGGCAATAATGTGGAGTTTTTACAATGTGTGATGTTTAGCAACACAATCCTTAAACTTACCATGTTTGCCATCATTACTAGATCCCTTGTCTCTTGCATCTCCTTCAAAATTTTCCCATTAATTGCATATGCTGCATTCCAACTATGCCTACTAAATTTTAAAACCTTGCATTCTGCAACATTAACACGTTCGCTGCCAACTACGAGTATACTCGTAGTTCGTATATGAGCTTCACAAGCCAACTACGAGTATACTCATATGTCGATTTACCGACCTCCTATGCCGAACACGAGTTATCCCTTTGTATAATTACCTTAATTTGGACCCTTGGATTCTGAATAAAGCAGAGAGCATGTCTGGGGGCTTGGTAGAAGAGAAATAATTTCAACTAAAATATAGTATATTGTGTATATGCCTCAGATGCCAACTACGAGTATACTCGTAGTTCGTATATGAGCTTCACAAGCCAACTACAAGTATACTCGTATGTCGATTACCAACCTTGTATGCCGAGCGCGAGTTAATCCGTAGTATAACATCGTAATTTGTAAATCAATTTTAAACTCGGCTTTCCTCAATATTTTGTAAAGCATATAAATTGGTTTGTTCTACTAAAATTGTGAGAAAATCTTCAGAAAAGAAAAGTTCAACTAACCTTTTGATACTGAAATTTCCAGTGTCAATTTTAAAACCTGCAGTTTCAATAAAGTCAAATTGTGGGGGCTCTTCTTCTGAATTTTCCCAATAAGTTGATGTTGATGTATTTGGCTGGTTGCTAACTTCATCTTCAAAAGTTTCTTCATCATCGGAGTCACCGCTAGAGTCGTCTGTAGGATCCTCTTCGGAATCGGAACCAAATATTTCATGAAATTCATCATCGCTCATATTAGCATAAGCTTCTACTTCTATATCAGTAAGTTTTCTTTTACTGGTCATGGCGAAATTGAAGGTTCTTAGAGACTAGAAACTAAAACTGAACTAGACGCAATAAACACTGGCGTCAGCACATGTAATATATATATGAAAGTGATACGAGATTACTCGTAGTTGGCATATGAAACAAAATTCGATCTGATAAGCCGGCTATGAGATTACTCGTAGTGACCTTGAAGATGGGAGTGATACGAGATTACTCATAGTTGGCGTATGAAACAAAATTCTGTCTGATAAGGCGGCTACGAGATTACTCGTAGTGACCTTGAAGATGCGAAAAGCGCTTGGCGTGCAGGAACAAACTATGACTGAGTAGCGTGGCAGCGAACGTGTTAAACTGAAATCCTCACTCGCTTGCCTACTCACATAGTCTATTAAGATTCTCCTGCATGGTCATAACATGCTCTACCTTTCATAGCTAGCTAACTTTGCATCATCAGCAAACAGCTGCATATCTCCAATTCAGCCAGTCCCAATATCATTAATATACAAGTTAAACAATAATGGTCTTAGAACATATCCCTGTGGCACTCCTTTAGTGACATTTTTCTTTTCTATACCACTCCTCGACATACAACCTGCTGATATGTATCTGACAACCATTCAGCTATCCAATCTTGTTTGTCTGTTTCAATTTAGCTACCAGCTAAATTCACATGGCAGTCTGTCAAAAGCCTTTGAAAAATCCAAGTATACCACTCTATATGCATCTCCCTTTTCCAGTGAATTTGTCATCTTATAATACATAAGCAGATTGCTAAAACATGATTTCCTCCAACAAACCCATGCTACCCAACATAAAGAATATCACTATTATCAACCCACTTCTTAATAATGGTCCTCACTGACTTCTCTGAAACCTTAGCAACAACTTCAGACACACAGATTGGATTATAATTTGTATCCTCCCTTTTATCCCCTCTCTTTATGAAGTATAACAGTTTTTCCCACTTTCGGCTCCTTTGGGAATTGTCCTGTATCAAGACTCATGTTATACTGCCAATGTTGCTGTTAATTCTCTACAGCATTCTTCAAGGCAACCAATGATATATTGTCAAATCCTACTGCCTTAATAACATCAAGTTTACTTAATTTCTCACATATCTCCTGCTCATTCACACATTCAGTCCCTCACACCATCAGACAGTAGATGCTTGAGATAATATAATATAATAGGGACAAATGGGACATGTAAGGGACTGGTTACAGACAGAAAAAGGAGTGGCTCTGTTTTTAATAAGTGCCAGGAGTATCAGAAAAGTGGAAAACAAATTGTATGATATGAACAGTTAATTGCTCACATGTAGAAATTTCAGTCAAGAAAGGGTTTATGAAGAACTACAAAGCTGGTGATTATGACAAACTTAGGAGGCAACTTATGAATGAATGTCATTGGTTCATGGGAAATGGTGAAGGATTGTTTGAGCGAGGCAGTATCAGAGTGCACACTTCCAGTAGGGATTAAGTGGATGAATAGAAATATAAAGCAGGAGCTGCAAAAAAAAAAAAAAATCATTGTGGAAGGAATATAAACAAGGTGATCAAGCATGCTCATGAGCAGTATAAAGCACAAAGCAAGAAGGGTAACTAGTATGGTAAGGAAGGCTAAATCAGATTTGGAGAGAAAATTAGCTAAGCAGGCCAAAGTAAATCCAAAAGAGGTTTTTTTTTTGCTATGCATGAGGTGGTATCAAAAAGTTTCAAGATTAGCTCTGTTTATGAGAAATTACTTTATTTACCTACGTTTACACACTATCACCTTCAAAATAGTCCCCTTGCATATCAATACAGTGCTCCCAGCATTCTTGCCACTTCTGGAATGTGTCCTGGAAGTTTTTTCAAAGCATGCCAAGCACCTTCTGCGATTTGCATTGGATCTTCGCAATGGTGTCAAAACGGTGACCTTTGAGCTGGATCTTCATCTTTGGGAAGAGGGCAAAGTCTGCGGGAGCCAAATCTGGCGAGTAGAGTGGTGCAGAAGTGAGATCATGTTGTTTCTGGTGAGAAACTCACGTGTGAGGAGAGCTCGGTGACAGGGGTGCATTGTCATCATGGAGCATCCAGTTTTTTGTCCACCACAGATCTGGTCACTTTCACCGAATGTCCTCCCTCAGATGGCTTAAAACCTGGCAGTAGAACTCGCTATTGACAATCTGGCCACTGAGGACGAATTCTCGATGCACAATGCCGCGTATGTCAAAAAAGACGATGAGCATGCACTTGGTCGAGCTGCGGACCTGCCTTGCCTTTTTTGGTCATGGAGATGATGGGCTCTTCCACTGCGAAGAGTGTTGCTTCGTCTCAGGGTTGTACCCGTACACCAAGTTTTGTCACCAGTAATGATCCTCGACATGAAGGATGGGTCATCCACGGCACACTGACAAAGTTCTTGGCAGACTTCGGCGCGTGTTCCTTCTGCTCCTGGGTAAGCAGCCTGGGGATGAACTTGGCAGCAACACGGCGCATGTTCAAATCACACGTGAGGATTGCATTGACTGTTCTGTATGACACACCGACAATGTTGTGGAGTGTTCTCCATCTGTTGGCTGTTACAAACCTAGTCTTGAAACTTTTTGATACCACCTCGTAGTAAGTAAGAGAAAGAATGATTATGGAAAGATAACTTGCTTAGTGCTGTTGGTAGGAAAGTGACAGAAGCAAAAGAAATACTTCAGTTACTAAGTGATAACTTTGCAAGGATATATCGTCCAGGTGATGACTTTGGTGTAATTTACAATGCACCTTCGTTCTTCCAATTGAGCTACGGAGGAGCTTACACATTACACATGAGCTAGGATCAAGAGGAAACAGTTGGACTTGAAGAGGGTTCTAAAATGGCTCGAATTGAGCATGGAGAAATCACATCGAATGAGTAGTATTAGGAAACTAGCTGTATAATCCAGGAATGAGCTGTTGTGTTTGTATACAAATGCTAAAAGTATATAAGAAACAAGGCAGATGAAATGGTTACATTAATTGAGTCTGTTCACCCAACAATTGTCGAAATAAGTGAGACATGGTTAGAGGAGGACGACATTCTGACAGGAATAGAGATGAAAGGATATGATGTGTTTTGTGAGGATAGAAGGGGGGAAAAGGGAGGGGGGAGTGCTATTGATGATAGAGAAAGAGTATGTCCATACAAAGTAGAGATGCAAGAGAGAAATAGTGCCAGTGTTCTTGAGGAAGTATGGTGTGAAATAGAGGTGAATACAATGAAATACTTGGTTGTATGTTGTTATAGACCTGGTAATGTGGATGGTAGTAACTATGAAATGTATAATCAAATTAGCCAAGCAAATAAGAAAAGAGTGATCATTATGAGCAATTTTCATTATGACAATATAGACTGGAATGATGAGATAGCAACTGGAAGTAAAGAAAATGAGTTTCTTGAGTATTTGAGGGATAACTACCTCAGACAGTATGTAACAGAGGGCACACAAGGATTGAGGGTCTTGGATTTGATCATCTCATCAGAAAATGCAATTATAAATGAGGTGTCCAATCACCCACCAATTGGCAAGAGTGACCATGAGGTGATTACCTGGGTGGTTGCCAGCAATGTGAGGATCTCTGTGAGAAAAGGGTATATGTGGAACTACAAGGGGAATGATTATGAAGAGTTTAGGAGACAGCTTGCGGGTGTAGCATGGAATGAGTAGTTAGGAAAAGAGATCAATGCAGCTTGGGGTATTTTCAAAAACTATCTAGTAGATGCAATGTCTATATGTATTCCAAGGGTCGGAAGGTTAAATAAGGAAGGTGTGAAATGGATGAATAAAGAGATTAAGCGTAAAATACAGACAAAAAGGGCATTATGGGAGAAGTGGAAATAACCAATTCCATGAGGATTACAAAGACCAGACAAGGTGGGTGACTTGGTTGGTGAGGGTAGCTAAAGTGAAGTATGAACAGCAGTAAGCTAATGAAGCCAAAAAGAATCCGAAGGAGTTCTTTTGATATGTAGCCAGCAAAAGAAACAATCATTATGGAAGGATGACATTGATTGTAGAAAATGGTATAAAGACAGCTGTTGTAGAAGATGTGGTGGAGATATTAATGAGCAGTTCATAAAGATCTTTCAATCTTGTGAATTTGACTTTATGGAGAGAGAGAGAGTGAGAGCAGTTGATGATGGGAAGGAGAGACTGACAATAAGTAAGAAAGAGGTATTTGGGGAATTGAGCAAACGTGATGTTAATAAGGTTCTGGGACTTGATAATATATCACCACATATTCTGAAGGATTGTGTCAGGGAGTTGACACCTGCCTTGACATATTATTTGGGAAACAAAGATGGAATGCAGAATTTATGCTTGGTGAGGATATATTGTTGGAGGTGGAGGAAATAAGAGATCTTGTAGTAATAGTGGATAAGGATCTGAAATTTAGGGGGCACATTGCCAAAATTGTGAAGACAACACAAAGGCTTCTGGGAATGATGCGGAGGACACTGACTTGTGGAAGTAGCGAGAATCTCTTGTTCCATTGTACAAGCTTTGATAAGGCCACACATGGACTACTGTGCCCAGATTTGGTCACCTGGTTTTCAGAAGGAAGAAGAGATGTTGGAAAGGGTCCAGAAGCAACTGACTAAGTTTTTAACCTCTGGAATGTCGAATATGAGAAAGATTGAGAAGATGCAATTTGTAGAGTCTGGTGGATAGGAGGAAGAGGGGAGATATGATATAAACCTACAAGTTAGTAAGGGGTTGTTATAGAATCATTGTTGGAGAGGTTCTACAGAAAACAGTGGGAGATCAGGGGAGAACCAGACATCATCCCCGGAAACTGTACAAAGAGAGTGTGAGTAGGGGAGTGAGTAGCAAGTTTTTTTTTTCATTCAGGGTTGTGAATGATTTGAATGCTTTGTCTGAGAGTGTGGTGATTGCAGAGAATTTAGTGTGTTTAAAGTATGGTATGATGAGCTGTGTGTATGATAAAACAACCTCCTAGATGAGTCTTTGACTCCATGGGGTCTTGGGTAATAATAATAATATAATAATCAGCAAGACATGTATGTGAGAGCAGTATCCCAGAAAAGAAAAGTTAGTAGTGTATTCTGGGAGCTGTTATATTTCACCATGTACCTTACTACCAGTTTATCCTACTGCCAATAGAAGACAAAACTGGAAGCAGGCTATCAACACAAGTTGAAAAAAAAGTTAGTATTACAAGGAAATTTTTTCTGTGTATAAGTTGTTTAAGTTAGAATGACTGAATTTGCCTTTTTTTTTTTTTTTGTATGATTTATGTGACTGTTTAATATTTTTTTTTAGTAAATAATAATATTTGGTTAACCGATCAAGTGTTGATCAATATTTTATTAATTAACTGGACCAACTAGTTTCGCCACACTTATCTGTTGGCTTCTTCAGGGCACTTACATATAGGTTTAAACACTCTCACAATTATGCGTAACTGCAAAACTGACAAGAATAAAAACTGACTAGAATAATTACAAATGAAATAGTATCGAACGTGAGTGAAACACGTATCGCATGTACAAGATCAGCTAGCTGTTGCTGAGGAACCTTCTGTAGTTTGTATTACAGTTCATTTCTTCCATTTTTAAGGCTCTGATTAGGGTTTTCCATATCTCTGGCAGTATTAGGCCTTGATTTCTGTTAAGGTTCACAGTAGAACGGGCGACTGTGGCTGCTTCTTTGAACATTCTTGAATGTAATCTTCCTCTAAGTAGGGGGAACAGCTTTTGTCCCACTCGATGACATGGTTAGTTGTGGAGAAATGAGACGATAGCCCAGAAATGTCCTGTCTGTTGTTTTTGACATAGCCAATGTGCTCCTTTTGCCTGATTTCGAGGCTTCTCGAAGTCTGTCCGATGTAATTAGAGCCACATGAGCATGGAATATTATAGACTCCAGCATATTTGTAGAAAGGATGGTTGTCTTTTGGAGATCTTAGTAGTTTATGAATAGTATCTATAGGTTGAAATGCTACTCTTATTTTGTGTTGTTTGAGGAGATTGGCGAGCTTGTTGGAGATGCCACTTACATACGGAATTGCAATCATTTTTATATATTGAATCTCTTCTTGTTCTCTTTGTGGTGGTTCAGAGAAAAGGATTTTATTGACTAGTCTTCTTGGATAGCTGTTCAAGTACAGATTGTTGGAAATAAATTTTAACTCATCTTGAAGGGTCTTGTTGTCCGTTGAGATGCAAATAGCTCTTTTCTTTAACATGTGTATAATGCTGAGTTTATGTGATATGTGGTGAGAGGAGTTAAAATGTAGGTAGCGACCTGTATTGGTCGGTTTTCTGTAGACCGATAGATTTAAACTGCTATCAGTTTGTTTTTTGATTATGATGTCTAAAAACGGAAGTTGTTTTTCTCTTTCAAGTTCCAGAGTGAATTTAATAGAATGATGGAAAGCGTTGATCTTTTTGAGAAAATCATATATGTCATCTTTGTTGTTGTTCCATATGATGAAGATATCGTCCACGTATCTAAACCAAATTTTAGGTCTAGGAAAAATTTGTTATAGGATTTTGTTTTCTAAGTCTTCCATAAAGAGGTCAGCAATCTGGGTCTGTCTGCTTTTAACAAAAGCAGACAGACTCAGATTAAAAAATTTAACCACCTCTATACCACCCACAATGAGTCTAAACCTTCTCTACCAGACAACCAAGTTATTCTTAATTTTTCAAACCACATCTTAAAGAAACCTGAAATCGACATTCTCAAAAAGGGTTTCAACTATGCAATAGCTCCACAACAGATTCCCAAGATATATTTCATCTGTAGTCTAGAAAAAGGAATCTCATTATTACCGCCTCACACAGCAAATGATCTAAGATTAAAAAGTTGCATAATACTTTCTGCGCCCTATTCCACAAAACAAAACTTCTCATCACTGGATAAAAGAACTATTCGTGATTTAAAAAACAACAAAGACATCATAGTACTTAAAGCAGATAAAGGAAACAGTACTGTGATACTGAACTCAAAGGACTATGAAGACAAAGTTAACCATCTACTTTCTGACTTGTCTGTTTACCGTCTTTTAACAAAAGATCCAACATTAAAAAATCACAATGATACCAACGAATTACTACGCAATTTATCTAACTGGCCAACAGACTTGATTAAAAAACTAAAATCGATGCATCCTTTAACTCCGAGACTCTATGGAGTTCCAAAAGTGCACAAAGAGGGCATTCCTTTACACCCAATCGTTGATGCAATCAACTCACCCACCTACTTATTGTCAAAACATCTCTCTAAACTCCTACAGCAATACATCCACAACTCAGAGAGTTACATCAAAAACTCTGGACATTTCGTAGAAAAGCTAAAAAACATCAAGATATCGGATAATGATCTTCTAGCCAGCTTAGAGGTCACCTCTCTCTTTACAAACGTTCCCGTAGTAGAGGTCATTGGCATCTTAAGTACCTTATTCCCACAAGATATAACCGTATTGTTTGCTCACTGCCTAAACTCCAATTATTTTTCTTGGAAAAATAAAATCTATCAACAGTTAACAGGCTTGGCAATGGGAAGCCCACATTCACCTTCATGTGCTGACCTCTTTATGGAAGACTTAGAAAACAAAATCCTATAACAAATTTTTCCTAGACCTAAAATTTGGTTTAGATACGTGGACGATATCTTCATCATATGGAAAAACAACAAAGATGACATATATGATTTTCTCAAAAAGATCAACGCTTTCCATCATTCTATTAAATTCACTCTGGAACTTGAAAGAGAAAAACAACTTCCGTTTTTAGACATCATAATCAAAAAACAAACTGATGGCAGTTTAAATCTATCGGTCTACAGAAAACCGACCAATACAGGTCGCTACCTACATTTTAACTCCTCTCACCACATATCACATAAACTCAGCATTATACACATGTTAAAGAAAAGAGCTATTTGCATCTCAACGGACAACAAGACCCTTCAAGATAAGTTAAAATTTATTTCCAACAATCTGTACTTGAACAGCTATCCAAGAAGACTAGTCAATAAAATCCTTTTCTTTGAACCACCACAAAGAGAACAAGAAGAGATTCAATATATAAAAACGATTGCAATTCCGTATGTAAGTGGCATCTCCAACAAGCTCGCCAATCTCCTCAAACAACACAAAATAAGAGTAGCATTTCAACCTATAGATACTATTCGTAAACTACTAAGATCTCCAAAAGACAACCATCCTTTCTACAAATATGCTGGAGTCTATAATATTCCATGCTCATGTGGCTCTAATTACATCGGACAGACTTCGAGAAGCCTCGAAATCAGGCAAAAGGAGCACATTGGCTATGTCAAAAACAACAGACAGGACATTTCTGGGCTATCGTCTCATTTCTCCACAACTAACCATGTCATCGAGTGGGACAAAAGCTGTTCCCCCTACTTAGAGGAAGATTACCATTCAAGAATGTTCAAAGAAGCAGCCACAGTCGCCCCTTTCTACTGTGAACCTTAACAGAAATCAAGGCCTAATACTGCCAGAGATATGGAAAACCCTAATCAGAGCCTTAAAAATGGAAGAAATGAACTGTAATACAAACTACAGAAGGTTCCTCAGCAACAGCTAGCTGATCTTGTACATGCGATACGTGTTTCACTCACGTTCGATACTATTTCATTTGTAATTATTCTAGTCAGTTTTTATTCTTGTCAATTTTGCAGTTACGCATAATTGTGAGAGTGTTTAAACCTATATGTAAGTGCCCTGAAGAAGCCAACAGATAAGTGTGGCAAAACTAGTTGGTCCAGTTAATTAATAAAATATTGATCAACACTTGATCGGTTAACCAAATATTATTATTTACTAATTTATGATCAAGAAAACAACCTTCATGATTTTTTTTTAGCTTTGCTCAGTGTACCCACGAAAGCTGCCATCAAGCTCATTTCACTAATATGTTGTCATCCAGACTGCCACTGTTTGCAGACTGCATTATATTTTTTTTCAAGACAAACCTGCTCTTTCCTTTTTTGAGGTAATTCATAAACTGAGCTGGATGTCTTGTGATTCAATGGCGGATGTCAATTTTATTCACTTAATTCAACTACCATATCTCATAAATGTTCAGTTCATGTATTTTCTGGAAACCATCTATGAGATTATTTTTATACTGATATTGATTTAGAATTTCAAAGAATAAAAGACTGCTAAATAATCTGTTATCCATTTAACAGATCTATTTAACAAAGAGAATGCATATACAGTCATACCCCAAAGTTATGCGGTAGGTGGGACCAACAAAAAGCACGTAAGTTGAATTCGCATAACTTGGGGTATAATTTTGCATGTAATTTATATACACAAACATACAAAATATTAGTTAATTGGGACCAAAGGTTTACAAAAACACCTATATTTTTTAAGATATATAAACATAATTGTAGTTTTGCGTACATAAAAAAAAAAGAAAGTTATTTCGATGTCGACGGTTTCATAAAACCTAATAGATTCGTCTGACGGCATAATGTCTTTTTCTTGTCATGCAAAATTTATTCACAGCAAGCCAATGATTTTTTTATTCCTTGCCTTGTGGCTATAATTCGTTCCTCGTTAGAATCCATGTCCTCCAAAATCTGTAAACCTTTCTTAATTAAGCTGAGACCTTCTGTTAATTTTGCAATTGTCATGTGCTTTTCTGGTAGAACTGAATCTGAAGTTTCGGTCTCTTCAGTAGTGCTTTGCTCATGCATTTCTATGAGCTCGTCGATTGTAAGCTCCTTGTTATTTGAGTCTAACAGCTCGCTGACATCTTCACTGTCGACTTCTAAATCTAATTGCCTTACAAGGTTGACAACTTCTTCTATTGCCTCAGCAACTTGATCAGTTTCTGGCAACATTTCCATTTCACATTTAAAAAAGGATGGACAAAGTTTTTTCCAGACACCATTCAAGGGTTTTTGGGAAATTTCACCCCAAGAATCTCCAATAATCCTTACAGCATCTAAAACATTAAACTGTTTCCAAAAATCTTTAACAGACAGGTGCTCATTTTGCCTCATAGCTTCATTCAGACTTGCAAACGAATGCCGTGTGTTGTATGCTGTGAAAGTTTTGATAACTCCTTGGTCCATCGGTTGAAGTAAGCTGGTTGTATTTGGAAGCAAGAAAACAACTTTTACACGTGGATCAAAATCAATTAAAGTTGCAGGAGGGTGACCAGGTGCATTATCGATAATGAGCATAACTTTAAACAGAATTCTTTTAAACTAGCAATAACGTTCAACTTCAGGTATGAGGTGGTGACCAAACCAGTCTTCAAAAATAGAAGCTGTCACCCAAGCTTTAGAATTTGACTTCCAAATCACTGGCAAGCCAGCTTTAGATTTTTTTTTTCAGAGCGATAAATTAAGAGAGGTTTTAACTTGCAATCACCAGCTGCGTTTCCACCAAGCATTACTGTCAACTCGTCTTTGGAAGTCTTAAAGCCAGGAAACGTTTTTTCTTCACGTGCAATGAAAGTTCTCTTGGGCATCTTTTTCCAGAACAAGCCGGTCTCATCTACATTAAATATGGTTTGACTGCTATAGTTACCTTCCTCGATGATAGCCTTCAGTGTCTCAGGAAAAGCAGACGAAACCTCTTTATCAGCACTTGCTGCCTCTCTGCGATGCTGTGCCAGTTACAGTGATTTTTAAATCAGTTGAGCCAACTATTACTGGCCACAAAATTTTCTTCTTTGGCCGCTTCTCCAGCTTCTACTTTTAGCTTCTCAAAAATCAGCTTGGCTACATATTGTCATTTGATCAACTGGACAAATTTTTACTCTCACTTGATTATCATACCATAATTTAAGCATCATTTCCATCTCACCAATAATCCCATGACGTTTACGAATTATGCTTGAATTCAATGATTGGGCATTTTCCACAGCAGCGAGAATTCTTTCTTTACCTTTCATGATTGTTCTTACTGTGGATTCCTGTAGATCGAACTTCTTTGCTAGCTCACAAATTTTCATTCCCCCTTCAAAATCCTTAAAAATGTTGAGTTTTGTTTCCAAAGTCAATGTTTTTCTTTTCTTGTTAGCTGTAGAAGAATCAAACTTGCTTCTTTTGGACAACATTACAATTTTTTATGTGATAAAATTTTTATCAAGAACATAACATTAAACAGTCGCAAGGTTTGTAGACTAAAAGTCGTGTATGAATGGAAACCACGTGAAACACGTCAATGCTTGTTCACAGCATATGCGACAATGGTGAATGCAGCCGGCGGCGGAAAGATACGACTAGTGGTGAGGCGTGAAGCGGGATGGGAATACATACATATAAGAAACCGCGTAACTTCGGGTTCGCATAAGTTGGGGTAGCGTAAGTCAGGGTATGACTGCATTACAAAAAATGTAATGAAAATGAGGACTTTATTAAGTTTAATACAGCAATAATAATTTTATAAAAGTCCTTTTTCTAGCCATCAGAGAAATTAAAAACAGCACCAAAATGCTAATAGACAGACTGCACAATTTGATTAAAGAGACCATAGAACTGCATCAAGTACTAAATGCCTTAAAAGTGCACTTTTACACCTGTGTTTGCTCTCTGATATTCTTTACCTTGCATTTCTCCTGCTGCTGTTAACTGAGTTGGTTGTTCACCACAGAGCTGAAAGTTTCATATAGAAAAAGTGCAGCATTCACAAGCAATTCCTGCATGTTATAATAACATCTGACCTCCATGGAGTCAAAGACTCATCGTGGGAGTATATGTCTTATATGTTTCAATCATACCCCCCCCCCCCCGCTCTTCTTCCTATTCACGAGGCCTTGAAATTTACATTCTCTTAATCTGTTCCTTGTACTTCAAATTCCAAAGGCCACTGACAGCCTTTGTGAATCTTCTCTGGACCCTCTCCGATATATCCTTATCACCATGAAAACCCGCTGACCAGATCTGTGTACAATAATACATGTGAGGTCTAATCAAGGCCTTATACAATGGTATCATAACCTCTTTATATGTGCATGTCCAGGTCCTCCATATCATTGCCATTATCCGATGTAATGTCTTCACAAGTTGTGCAATGTGGCCCCTGAATTTCAGGCCCTTGTTCACCACCACCACCACTACCAGATCTCTCATTTCCTCTACCTTATTTAAAATTTCCCCACCAAGTGTATACTCTGCATCCTGTCATTGCTTACAAAATTTCAAAACCTTACACTTTGCAACATTGAACTGACAGTTCCACTTACTTGCACATTCATGCAATCTATTTAAATCCTTTAATACTGGATCTAATATCCACTTTGCTTACACTATTCAAGTCCTCCTACAAGGCCATAACATCTGCTTGAATCTGCCTTGCTCTCCTCAATTTTACATCATCTGCCAACAGCTGCATATCACTAGTTATAAACTCATTCCAGTATCATTAACATTCAAATTGAACAATTATGATCCCAAAACTGACCCCTGCAGTACACAACTAGTGCTTTCCTCTTACAGGATAACTCACCCCCACATACATCTTTCTGATAGCCAGTCATTTATCCAGCTCAGAATTCTGTTATCCAATGCCATCTGTTTCAATTTATTTATCAGTTTGTTGTGCCTATTAAAAGCTTTTGCAAAATCTTAGTACAAAACTGGATATGCATTTCCCCTGTCCAAGATATTTGTCACCTTGTTATAATTCATAAGTAAGTTAAACATGATCTCACCTTAACAAATCCATTCTGACAAAGAATACTGTTGTTCTCAAATCATTTAATACCTATTCTGTATCCTAATTCTCACCAATCTCTCTAGTACCTTTAACACACCTCCAGATATACAGATTGGCCTATAATTTGAAGCTACAGCCTTATTACCACATTTATGCAGTGGGACAATTTTACCTTCTTTCCACCCCATGCTGTTGTAAAACTCTTATTAAACAAGCATGCCAATGCTACTGCCAGTTCCCTTAGAACGTGTGTTGATATATCATTAAATCCTATTGCCTTATTGACATCAAGGTTATTTATTTCTTCAAATACCTCTTGCTCACTCACAATTAAGCCATCCTCTCCTATGTCCTCTACATTTAAGTTCCTCATGATTCCACCCTGATCAGGATGAAGCACCCTTATAAATTGATCACGGAATACCTTAACAATGTCTTCTGCTGCAGGTACCATTCTACTATTTTCGTCCATCTTACCATGATCATTCTTCCTTCTACTTGCCACATATTTAAAAAAACTCTAGATTTTTTCTTTGCCTGTTTTGCCAATTTCTACTCATACTCTACTTTTGTTTTCTTTACTAACTGAGTCACTTTCCTGGCTAGTTCTGTATACCCTTCATGTAACTGATTATTGCCATTATTCATCTTGTTCTTTCTCCAAAGTACCTTCTTTTTCAAGATTTCATGCTTAAGCTCCATATTCATCCATTTTACACCTACCTACCTTTATTTAGCTTTTTGGCCTTCGGAATCCATTATTTCTATGTCAGTTCCCAAGCAGCATTTATTTCCTTACTGCTCAACTGCTCATTCCATGCTATAGCTCCAAGCTATCTCCTAAGCTTATCATAATCATCAGCCTTATAATTTCACACATATCCTTTCCTCGCAGAAGTCCACATGTGGCTAGCCAGAACCCAGAGTGATCACCCCATGATCACTGTCACCAGCTGGAGGAAAATGTGAAACCCCATTCACAATAAATTCTCTGGTGAATTATCAGATCTAAAACTCTCAATCCTCACATGCCCTTCTTTATGTGCTGCCCGAGATAATTATCTCTCAAGAAATTCATTTTCCTTATTCCCAAATGCTATTTCTTCTCATAATTATCCTTCCTTTGTTCACTAATCCAAGTTATGTTATCTTCTTTCCCCATTAACTCTTCCTATCATTTACAACATATCATAATCATTACATCTTTGGTGATCCTGGTATGAATGTTATGAAAGTGACTTATTTTTGTTCTTGTGTGACTGGTTAACCACCATTTGCTTCAAACTTTGAAAACTTATAATTTATATACTACTTGACAGATATTGACAGTGTTTCAGTTCAGTGAGTAAAATCACTTGATACAGTTTGAAATAAAACCACCTGGGGGGGGGGGGGGAACACCCTTAGTACTCAAAAATGGGCCCTGTTGTGAAAGCATATTTGTTACTACATGCAACTAAAATATTATTCTTAACATTTTTCAAAAAACTAAACATGGAAACTTGGTACTTTGAAACATTTCTATTTTGGTTAATTGGAATAGATATACAAGCTTAGGATGATGTGCAATATTTATCAGTTTTGTAATGATGCCAGAATTGTTGCATAACATTATAGTTTGTTCATGTATATAGGTTGTTTCAGTGGCACACCCAGGGGGGGGGGGAAGGGGCCTGGGCACCCCCCAAAGAAAAGGAAAAAACACTAGAAAAATTTCCAAAAATCTTTTCCTAATTAAAATTCATTTTTTTTATTTATGTTGTGTGCTACTTGTGAATTAGCGATCACTGCAGATGCTCAGTTATAGATTGTATGCGATGTGTAGTGTGTATTCGCAAAACGTCTACTCAACTCGTCCCCCCCCCCCAAAGGTTAAATCCTGAACACTCAGCCCCCTCCAAGAATAAATCCTGAGTGCGCCACTGGGTTGTTTGTAATCAGTGAATAATTAAGTATATTAATATTCATAACATTTTTCTAGTAAAATTTAAATATGAAAATTTGGTATTTTAACATTATACAGGATACTTCAAATATGATAATAAGATCTACTTACAAAACTCAGGTCTAGCTATGGGCAGCCCACTCTCTCCGATTCTCGCGGATATATTTCTCAACGATTTTGAAGAAAATGCTATTAACTCCTTTCACTTTAAACCAAAAGTCTGGTACCACTATATTGATGATATTTTCCTCATCTGGGAAGACGGTGTCAATAACCTCTATTTATTTGTAGACCACCTAAACAAGTGCCATGAAAAAATCTCTTTCGCCTTCGAACTGGAATCAGATGACTGCCTTCCCTTTTTAGACCTCAAACTTACCAGATGTGCTGAGAGCATTAAAATCTCAATTTTTAGAAAGCCTACTCATACTGACAGATACCTTCATGCTTCCTCCCATCACTATCCCCCAAAAAAATGTGGTATTATTTCCACCTTAGCTCACCAAGTCAAATCATTACTTACAGAAGAAACAGAAATTGAAAATGAACTCTGTTTTCTTAAAAAAACTTTTATTAATAATGGTTTCTCTCCAAAGAAAATTGACAAATTTCTTTCCCCCAGGCACTCAACTACTTCTGAAGATCCCTCTCCCCCAAGAGCCTTCATCTCCTTGCCTTACATCAGCTCTCTTTCACCAAAACTGGCCAAGATTCTCAAGAAATTTAACTTCAAAACTTGCTTCACTATGCTTCCAAAACTTCGTTCATTACTTAGCAAACATAAACAGAAACATCTTCCTACTCAGTTTCCAGGAGTGTACAAGATTTTGTGTGATTGTGGAAAGCCATACTATGGACAGACCGCTAAATCCATCCTTCTACGTTTGGATGAACACCGTAGAGATATCTCCTATAACAGGACTAGAGCTAGCGCTCTCACTAGCCACGTTCTCTTTTCAGCTAACTCAGACGAAGGCTGCCAACACATTGTAAACTGGACTCAAACTTCTAACATCCATGTGTGCTACGATGAACTCGAAAGAAAGATTGTCGAATCTAGGGAAATTTCTCTAGATTCCTCTCATATCAACAACAGCCTGAGTTACAATCTCTCTGATGCACACGTTGCTTCTGTTCAGTACTGGTGCACTCGCGACAGCGCGTAGTATACGTTTGTTTGGAACTCATACTTGCATTTGCTTTTCAAACACGCTACTGTCTTTTTATACTTGTTCTGTTATTACAATTTTAAGTCTCTGTAATTTTTTATATACTTCTTTGATTGTGATACCTGAGGATGTTGATCTATTCAACGAAACTAGTAAACTAGTAGTATCTTTTTAAATATATCTTGTCATTGTTTCATCTCTCGGTAACAGTCATTAAAGCTTTTATATGTGTATATATATATATATATATATATATATATATATATATACTATCTGAAGATATTGTTAATTACTTTTACAGTGGTGTAGGTGTATCTCAAGGAGAGTAAAGGAATGAGTGGCAGGTATACTACCTGGGGACCGGCCTGGTTGGCTGAGTGGTCAGCGTATCTGCTCTCCAGCCAAAAGGCTGCAGGTTCGAATCCCGCCATGGGCATGGATGTTTGTGATTGTCTGTTGTGGATGGCGTTGGTGTAGATGATGTGGATTGAGAGATGGAGAGCAAGCAGTGGCGGCCAGTGAAAATTTAGCACCTCCGTAATGCAATTGGGAGAACGACAGTACATTGCGCCCTTTGATTAAATAGGCCTCAGTTCGATTCTCGTCGTGACAGGAGGAATCTTTATCTGGACGATTTTCAATCGAAGGTGAGTTAGCTGATCTCATATGGAGGTAGCAGGTTTTTTTTCCCCAGAAACTCGGGTTTTTCATCCCGCATACAGACAAATTGGCCCTTCAGAACACACGCAATTTACAGACAAAAAATACTAGTTGTGGTAGTGGAGGTGGGCAGTAGATGGTGTTGATGGATATGATTCATAGTAGAGGTTTGGTGTAGTGATTGAGACAGTTGTAGGTGTCCTCCTGCGATGTGTCTTTGGACTCCTTGGAGGTGTCAGGAATAATAATAATAATACTGTAAGAAGTGAAAGAATGAATGACATGTAAATATGAAAGAATTGAATGGAAGGCATATGAAAGAATTGAATGGAAGGCATATGAAGATGAGGAGCGAGAGAGAGAGAGAGAGAAAGAGAAAGAAATGTAGGGAATGAAATAAAGAGTGACATATATAAATGAAAGAAATTAATGACCATAATAAATTTGGTTTAATCCTTTACCCAAGTGTGGGCAAACAAAGTTTGCACTTGAAGTAGTTCAGGACTGATGCAACTCGTAGCAAAGGTGAACCAAGCTCTCATTGTAAAAATTCGATGCAACAAGAATAAATTTTGTATAACAAATGCATTGAGTTTTTACAGTTAGGCAGAACCCAGAACACCTGTAAATAGTCTTTTCTCTTAACATTTTGTACTGTATGTAACATATGTATAGCCCAATGGGAATTAGCTATCTCTTTGAACAAAAGATGTAAAACTTTCAAGGCTAAGGGGAAATGCTCTACAGTCGGAACACCATTTAAAATTTTGTTTACAAGTTCAACCCTAAGTGATCTCAAGGTCAATGCAAAAAGGGGCGGCAAAAATTCAAATGGATGTTCCGCTGGCTGACTTAATGAGATTAGAACATGAAGACGGAGAAGAAAGGGCTTGTCGAAGGTTCCAGGAATCATATGACAACGAAAGGGGTTTGCATAAGTGCATGCAAACCCCTTTCGTTGTCATATGATGCACGTGAGTGCACGGGGTTTAGGAAACTGAACCCATGGTCTCGAGACTGATGGAATATAAGATGGGACTTCCAGAGACACGAGGAGTTTTTTTGCACAGAGAAGAAACGAGCATACATGGAGACGATGTGATAGAAAGCCTTCGAGTGATGCCCTGACGTGTTAAGGAGGAAGCCAAAGGAGGGAAGCCATGCCATGAGCCATCATTTGGCCCAGAAGCGTAGATGACCAGGGGACGAATCAGCTGAGGAGCAGCCGAACTTGTCTATGAGCCATTCTGCTTATCTAGGTCCATGAAGGCCCTGACAATTCGCGACCCTTCGCCAGTGTATTAACACGCCAATGAATCGTCACCCCATGAGTCGTCGTCCCACGAGCCAACCTGATGAGTGGCCGGTATCCCAAGGACCTGAAGGAGGAGAAATCCAAAACCCGAGACGAAGAAAAGGAAACATAGGAAGTCGCAGCCAATGGAATTGGAGAGTGCCACCCAACGGAAGACAGCCCATGTGAGTTAAAATATTGTTTTGTTTAGACTGTGTGATGCTATAAGAATAGGTTGTAGAACTGGAAAAATGCATGTAAGAGGGACATTAATAACCATAATAACTTTTAGAGACTTGTTCTGTCTGGATATTGATGATTGCATCTAAGAATGAGTATAGTTAATTCCTAGGAAATATTTTGGGTTATGATTTTTTATCTAACACCTGTATATAATCTTGTATGATTTTTCTTAACTAAGTTTACAATATGTTATATTAATCGTAACATGTCCTTAACGCTGATTATTCAAGTATTAAGATGTTTGTTAATGATATTTCTTTAAGCTAGATAGATAACATGATGTGTGCCTTATATTAATTGAAGAGAGAGATATGCAGGTATTAAGAAGTTTGTTGATGATAATTCTTTAAGCTAGATAGATAACATGATGTGTCCCTTGTATTAATTGAAGAGAGATATATGCAGGTATTGAGAAGTTTATTAATGATAATTCTTTAAGCTAGATAGATAACATGATGTGTGCCCTTGTATTAATTGAAGTAGAGATATATGCAGGTATTGAGAAGTTTATTAATGATAATTCTTTAAGCTAGATAGATAACATGATGTGTGCCCTTGTATTAATTGAAGTAGAGATATATGCAAGTTTGTTTTTAGAGTTTTTTTTTGAGAATTACAGAGGATCACCCTTTGTCTTATAGTGTAAAATATACGCCTGTTTGTTGACTATTAAATCCTATGATGCATTTTAAACAAAGTTTTTGCCTGATCCTATTTTTAATTGCAATGCATTGATCTTAAAAAAAAAATCGGACCTAAGCGGGAAACGTTGATATAAATAGTAAGTGAGAAAAGGCCAGGACTGCAAAGCAAATTGATAACTTGGGGACGATAAAGAGATTTTGTTGTGAAAGATTTAATAACCTACTGGAAGTACTATATTTCTTACACCATATCGAGGCATGGATGGCACAGTCATAAAATCTAAATAAATATTTCCATTTCTCTCGGGATAGAAGGAGTATAGAATACAGAAGGTAGGAATCTAAGTATTAAAAGGGGAATGTATAAAATTAAGTGCCGAGAATATTACGCTGCCGCAGCAACACCTGGATGGATATATAAGTAAAAAAGAACCATAAAATATTACATCATCACTCCTTGTCTCAGTAGCTCCCATAATGCAAAACACATCTCCTTGCAGACATGTATAATGCTATGCCTTAGGGAAAGGGCCACTACCCAAAGGATTAAACTAAATTTATTATAGTCTAACCAAGTGGAAAATAAACTTCCAACAAAAACGAATGACCAAGTGAGTGGTAGGTCTGTGAAATGCTTCCCGTGAGGACAGATTGAAGGTGTGTCAGTTGCAAAGTCTAGTTGACAGTTGGAAAAGAGTTAACACGAGAGAAACTTATAAGTTCATAAACAGGTTTTATAAGATTAGCACAAAAGAAAATTTTCAATACAGTATGAGTAGAGAGAGAGAGAACTAGGGTCACCCCCTTGAAATTGTTTATGAGTATAGTTAATAAGGGTGTGTGGACTAGATTTTTTGCTTGGGAAGTGATGAATAACTTGAAAGATTACCAGAGGTAGTTAGGTAGTTGTAACTGCCCTGATAATGAATGAGTTCAAGGAGAGATATAAGTAAAGTAAGTGTGAATAATGGCTATTATGAATCTCCCACAATGAGTCTACTGACTTCATGGAAATACCTATATAATAATAAACAGAGTAGGAGTGAAATATATATAGAGAGAGAGGCATTTAGCAGGAGAGAGTTTCAGGAGATAAAGATAGAATAAAAGAAGTAGCATAAAAGGGAAGTAGGAAGCAGTTGCATGAAAAATGAGATATTCAAGTTATAAAAGTGACAAATCTAGAAAGAAAAGAGAAATTAGAATGTGAGAAGTGGCAGCAAAGCAGGAAAAAAGAAAATCCTAAGAATCCTTCTTATGTAGTTATTAAAAGAAAAAAAATTATTATGGAGATAGAGCCTTCATTGGATAAAGGTGGTACTAAAATAACTACTGAAAAAAGATGTAGTGAAACTATTTAGTGATGACTTTACTAGGCATTCAGTGTTCAAATAGAATTTTTTAGAGGGAAGGAGAGCGCTGGAATTAAATTGTATAAACTTGAATCACTCAAAAGATATCTCTTTATTCATTTTTAGGGGGTGAGTCAAGGAACTGACAGCACCTTTGACTTTGTTATTTAATAAGAGAGTCTTACTCTTTGAAGAGACAAATGGAAGAAAAGTAAAACAATGCCACTGTACAAGGGTACAAAAGCTAACACTCTGAATTATGCTTTCTGCATGCATCATCTTGGCTCCATCAAGGCCTGGAACTAATACTAGTTTGCAAATTCTAGAGTAATTAAGGTTTTGGAGACAAACTGATTAGGATACTGGATTGGATGTATAAGAACATGATTCTTTGAGGAAGGGCCAGTATGAGTTAACACGTTCGCTGCCACGCTACTTTGGCATAGTCTGTTCCCGTACACTGAGCAATTTCACTTCTTCAAGGTCAGTACGGTACTCTCGTTGCTGGCGGTCAGTGTCATACGAGTATACTCGTAGTTGGCTTGTGCAAAGCATATACCATCTATGAGAATACACAGTTTTGATGCTAGCTCCACAAGCCAAGCATTTTCACTTCTTCACGGTCAGTATGGTAATCGCATTGCCAGCAGTAAGTGTCATATGAGTATAGTCGTAGCTGGTTTACCAACTATGAGTATACTCGTAGTTGGCAGCGAACATGTTAAAGGAATAGCAGATTTTAGTTCTCTTACAATTTTTAATAGAGGAATAGTAACCGATAAGGTAGATTGTATATACCATGTTATTCTCCAATTTGCAAAGATACTGGAGAGATTGCTACATGACAAACTAGTATTTGAACTGTGACAAGTGGTTACAGATAAGAGATAGATTGATTAGAAGAAAAATCTGCTCCATTGCTGGAACACAAGAAAATGTCATCACTAAAATATACTGGAAACAACTCCAGTGCCTGGGCCACATAGCTAGATCAGACAGCTTATCTGAAATAACTTGACTTCTTTCTGAAAAAGAAAAGGAAAAAACACTGAGGGAAACCTAGAATCATCTGGATAGTTAATATTACAAAATTGACTAATTCTTCTTTCTCCACTTTGTTAAGGGAGATCACAAGGCAGAAACATCTGAAGAGACTTTGTTACTGTGACCTTTATAGTGCCTCAAACAGTCTATGCAGACTATGGGTGAAGAAGATGTATATGGGGTACAATATATTTAAGAAGAATGATAACAAGTAGAGTACTGCAAGGCTCTACTTTGTCTACTGCTGAAATTATTGAAATGATATAGTACATGTATTGGGGTTGAAGAAATATTCAGTTTTTTCTGGCGAGTAAAAGCTGCACAGAGTTACCAGAAATGTGGTTAATATGGCAGCCTTTCAAACAAGATTTGAATTGATTTATATAATATGATTTGATTTATGAAAACTTGTATATAGAAGCTAATGATTTCACATCACTTGCTTTAGTACCCCATAATACAAAGCACATTTCCTTACATCATGTATAATGCTATGATTTTTGCTAGGAGTAGATGAATTGAGAATATCACTTCAATGTGAATCCCCCGTGAAATGTTTAGCACCATGTGTGGGCTAAGAGTTAGATAATTTAGAAAGCTTATTCTAGAGCCCAAACATGGAACTTTTTCAAGTCATTTCATGCCTCCACTTAGTCTCACACCAAGTGATGAAATTCATCTTCGATGTAAAGATGCTGACAAATATCCATGAGCAACAAAGGATTCGAATCTCCAGCTTGTTAGTTGGAGAGTGTTATCTATTCAGTAATAACCAACCAATCAGTCAGGTAAATAAAATCCTCCACATCTGGATTTTACTCAGTCGCATGAGTGAAATTCCAAAATCCTAGTCAGTACCCTTTATGAATAAATTTATGCTAATATAAAATTTTGAAATTCAGAGATTGAAGGCTGCATACTGTATTAGGAGAGATTTGTTCTGGAAGAAGTGTAGGAGACAAAAGATCTTACAGAAATAGTGTTTGAGATGTTAAAATTACATGGGCACATTGCAGAGTGATGAAGATAATCCTATGATTGCTGATATATGGTGAGCAGAACTTAAACAAGTATAGGCCAGGCTGTTGCTATTCATATGATGGGGTTCAGATGTTTTGTTCAGATTGTATGTGGACTGCTGTGAACAGATTTGGTTGCATAATTTTTTGTGATGATATAGAAGTTTTAGAAAGGAAGTAGACACGGACAACTGGGATAATTTTGTGGTTGTGAAATGTGAATTATGAGGATTAATTGGGGAAGTATAAATAGAAAAGCTTAGAAAACAGAAGTGATGATATAATCAAAACAGAATACAGAGAGCTCCTTACCACCTGAGATTTTTCATAGAATGGGAGAGGGAGAAGAACAAGAGGCCATTGCTGGAAACTGTATAAGGAAGGTGTAAGCAGAGAAGTGAGGATCAGATTCTTTTCATGGAGAGTGGTTGGTGAGTGGAATGCATTGCCTGAGTATGTTGTGAATGTAGATACATTGAATCAGTTTAAATCATAGTTGGATGAATATTGTGTGCAATAACGTGAGTCTCTAACCCCACGATGAGTCTCTAACTCCATGGAGATCAAATGTTAATAATAATAAATATTGCAGAGATTTTTCAATAAATAAAATTAGCATTCAAATGCTCATTTTATAAATATTTTATAAAGCATTCAATAAATAAAATGAGAAGCTACCTTCATGCAAGCCAGCAAAGGTTGGTCGATTGGTAGAGCCTCTGCTACTAATGGCTCATGCAAAAAGTTAAGCAAGTTTGGGTTCGGTTAGTAGTTGGAAGGGATACAAATTATTTGACACCTCCAGGGAGTCCAAAGACTCATCGAGTCTTTGATCTCCCTGGAGGTGTCAAATAATAATAAGGAAAAAGGGGTTTTTGTGTGGATGTGAATAACAGGAATGTTTTGTTGAGTTGAGCATGATAACTGTTAAAATTTAAGGAATAGTATGACAGGCTTTATGGTAATAATGGTGAGTCCCCAATGAGGAGTCTTGACTACATGAAGGTATGTTTATAATATATTTACAATTAAGAACTATTAAAGTTCTTTTTGGCATATTTCCAGATACTTTTTTTTTAACCCTAAGAATACCAAAAACATTTTGAAATTCTATTTAAACAAATGACCAGTTTTGAAGACTGGCTTATTCAATACTTAAATATTCTTTCTTTTTAAGCATTTTCATTAGAAATGGCTCAAAACATGTGCTGTTCTAATTATCAGTATGATTCAGTGTGAACATTTCTGTAACCACAAAATATTAATAGACACATTGCATTTACTCCTATGTTACAAGTTTTGTAATGCCATAAATATAAATTTATATTCACCTCCTCTTCTTTACAGAATATTGTGGCAATGAGTGTTTGATGAAAAGCCATCCTCTCACCCTAGAAGCATCAGGATGTGGTCAAGATATTCTTTTTATGGCAATTTCTGGGATAATATTCTTTATTATGGTTTTACTCATTGAGAGCAGTTTGCCAAAATATTTGTTTAAAATGAAAAATTTTTTGGATCTTAGAAGAGTACGTTTTTTGAAACGTTTTACAGTAATGCATGATGATGATGACGTGTTAGCTGAGCGTGAAAGAACAAAAAGATTATATTACTCAGGAAGCTGTAGTGAAGAGGCATTAACTGTTTTCTCCTTCACCAAACTATTTGGTTATTTACCAGCAGTTGACAATATAACTTTTGCTGTTCATAAAGAAGAATGTTTCGGGCTGTTGGGGGTCAGTGGAGCAGGAAAAACTACTCTCTTTCATCTTCTAACTGGAGATTTGTTTCCGAATGATGGCGATGCTGTGATAAAAGACTGTAGCATTCAAAAAAATCAAAAGCAGGTAACTAACCTACTTATTACAGTATGTGCATTTATATCATGAAAATGTAAATTTCACTGTTTCTACTTTTAGCCAGTCATAAGATTGGTTGTGTCATAGGGGTCTTTTTCAAGGGTATTATTGACAAAGATATATATGTGTTGATGATACTGGAAGAAGATTAAATGTAATTGTGAAAGAATACTGCATGGAAAACTATTACAAAAAATAGAACAAATGGGAATGGATAATGATGCAGCTGAATGACAGACACCAGTGAATAGTATATGATGGAGTGGAATCTAGAATAATGAGTCAGAGCTCTGTAATAGGACTACGACCCTTTAATTGTTATATTAATGACATAGGGTATCATTAAATCATTCCGAATATAGAGGGATATTCAGTTGTTTGCTGATGGTGCAAAACTGGTCTGGCAATAGTAGTCAATAAAGGTGATGTAGATATCCTGCAGATGATTTATATATATTAGCATTGTGTGAGAAAGATAATAGTTGTCAATTTTTTTTGTCAGTGGTTGCCAAATATAAGGATATGCACTTCAGGTTGTAAAAATTAAATACTGTTCATCGCATTGTATTGAGCAGTAGGAATTTGATGATAAAGTAATGGTGGAGAGAGAGAGTTACTTGGATGTCGAAAATTTGAAAACAGTGTGAGAAGATGGGGAATATCTAGAAGAGTACCACAGAGGGGGGACATCATCATCAGCAGTTTATGTATGTCGCTATACACAACTTGCTAATACTTTTTTATATAACAAAACCTGTGGTGAATTCATCACTAAAAACACACGTGATAACCACAGTAATGACTATTTAATTCGTAAATATTTCATCCCAGGTATCTTGGGACATCATCGGTACAGTAGTTTAAACAATACTAGGAATGCAGTTAGGGTGCATTATTACAATGGAATCTCAATATACATGCAGTAACGTGTTATAGAAGTAAATTAAATATAACAGTTATATTTAATTTACTTCTATAACACGTTACTGCATGCATATTGAGATTCCATTGTAATCATGCACCCTAACTGCATTCCTAGTATTGTTTAAACTACTGTACCGATGATGTCCCAAGATACCTGGGATGAAATATTTACGACTTAAATAGTCATTACTGTGGTTATTACATGTGTTTTTATTGCTAATACTTATGTCACAGCTGGTCACCTATTCAACTCACTAGCTTCTTATCCAAATCCCACCCATTTCAGTTTAGTTACTAGCTTGTCATATAGCAATTCATCACAGTCCTTTGAAAAATCTGATATACTAATATATATGCATCTTTTTTTTTTTTTTTTAACCAGTACATTTGTCACCTCATTGCAGTACATAAGCAGATTGCTAAAACACAACCTCCACTTAACAAACTCATGTTGATCATCATAGAGAATACTGCTATTATCAATACAAATCTGAATCCTAGTTCTTACCAACCAGTCTCTCCAACATCTTAACTACAACTCCATTCAAATAGATTGGCTTACAGTTTATATTCTCCATATTATCCTCAACTTTATGAAGCGGGACATTTTTCCCCACTTTTTACTCCTTTGGACCTTACTTATTGCAAGACTCAAACAAGTATGTACCAAGTGCCATTAATTTGCTGGAGTATTCCTTCAAGACCTGCATTAATATATTATTATTATTAAGTGACACCTCCAGGGAGTCTAAGGACTCATCACAGGAGGGCATTTTACTTCGCTAAACACATCTCATTACTAAATCACTTAAGGAATTGACAACGTTTATAAGAATATAAATTAAATTACACTTTAATAAATATTTCCGATATTTTGGCAACGTCACGTTGCCATCTTCAAAAGGCACTACAACACAGTAACTGAGAATGAAGTGAGGAAGCTATTGTTCTCCTAAAAGTCCTGATGGTGCCCCTAGCGGGCTATGTAGGTGTTCTTGGCCGTTGGGCTGAAGGTCTGCTGATGTAAGCCTCCCAAATTTGGAGCAGTCTCGTGCAACCAAATTTGTCAAGGTTTGGAGAGTTTCTTAGGGCTGAGGCTGATTCCATGAATAGTCTTTCGCATTTGAATGTGCTATGGTGTATTATTGTAGCTTTCTTCCACCATATTCTGTGGTGTGCATCCAGAGCATGGTCTACAAGACCCGAGTGGCTGTACTTGTGAAACCGGATGTAGTCCTTGTGTTCTGAAATTCTGATATTCGCTGTCCTTCCTGTTTGGCCAAAGTAAGATAGTTTACAGCTGCAAGGGACCTGGTATACACCAAGTAGGTCTAGGGGAAGTGGTTGGTTTTTAGTGGAGTGGATAAGGGATGCCAATTTTATGTATGGTCTGTAACATACTTAATTCTCCTATTATGACAATACTATCATCAATGCCATATACAAGCCATCATCACAAACAACAGCATTTTTTTGTATGTAAATTGCATATGTTCTGAATGCCAATTTGTCTGTATGAAGGATGAAAACCAGAGTTTCTGGGAGAAAAAAACATTGCTTCCTCTGTATGAGATTAACTAACTCACCTTCAATTGAAAAAGCCCATATAAGGATTCCCCTCATCACAACAAGAATCAAACCTAGGTTGATTCTCATTATTGCCAAATCCTACTTCCATATTAGCATCAGGTTTACTTAATTCCTCATATACCTCCTACTGACTCGCCATCAGTTTCTCTTCCACTACACCTGCTACACTACAGGTTCTTATATTGTCATATTCAGGAGGATGAAACAGTTTGGTTAACTGTTCATTGAATATTTCAACATTATCTTTTGCATTACCAACTCATTACCAACCCTGCATTTGTCATCAACTGTCTTCCCATGGTCATCCTTCTTCAACTTTCTACATATTCAAAGAACTCATTAGGATTTTTCTTGACTTGATTGGCTAATTTCTGCTCATACTGCACTTCTGCTATCTTTACCAACTGAGTTACCTGTATTTTGTACTATTCATGCAACTGATTATTACCACCATAGCTCCTAAGTTTTTCATAAATGCTATACTCATAATTCTACATATCCTTATAATCTCAGATGCTCTCTTTATGACCAGCTACAATCCATTTCACAGTCACTCTCAGCAGCTGAAGGTTAGATAGTCCATTCACATTTCACCTCCTCTGATGAGATGGCCAGATCTAAGCCTTGTAATCCTCGTGTACCCTCGGTTACATATTACCTAAGATTTGTTGTCCCATAAGAACTCAAGAAATTCATTCTCTTTATTTCCTGATGCTCTCTTTTCATTCCAATCAATATTGGCATAATTGAAGTTGCCAATAACGATCACCATTTGCTTGCTTACTGAGTCACATGCCTATATCCCAATTTGCCTATACATTTTTATCTGCACCATCCACATTCCCTGGCTAATAGCAACATCAAACCAAATATCTCAACCTGTCAACATTACCTTAACACCATACTGCATTGGAACCTCAGCTACTATTTTCCCCTTGTATCTTAACCTTGTGTGTGGTCAAATTACACCACTATCATTAGAAGTACTTCACCTTCCATCTTGCTCTTCATATCATTCTTGTGAAAGACATGACATCATTCCATTTCTATTCTCATCAAGATCATCTTTTCAATTTTTCCTCAAATTCGACATTCCAGAGGTCAGAAATTACCTTAGTCAGTCACCTTTGGGCCCTTTCCAACTTTGTCCTTTTGAGAACCTTTGGAAAGTTTTTGTGATAGGAAAGGTAGTAAATAGGTTGCCTAGGTATGAGATGAGGCGGAGAGCAAGGATTATGAATGATATGTTAGCAGAAATGTTTGAGGAGAAAGGAGTGCAATTTGTTAATGTGTGGAATGAGCTTGAAGGACGAAGTGAACTGTATAAGAATGATGGACTGCATTTGAGTGGTTTTGGTGCGAGTTGCTTGGAGAGACTGCTGCAAATTGATCTGCAGATTAATCTGATAAAATCCTCTCACTAATTTAAATGTCTCTATCATATTACCTCTCTTCTTCATATCCACCAAACTCTGCAATCCACATTTTTTTAACCTCTCTCTCTCTCTATCTCTCCATAGCTACCAGTCCAAAGTACTGATATTCTATTAGTCACCTGCCTCTGGACCCTCTCCAATGTCTCCAACATCACACTGAAAACCAGGTGACCAGATCTGAGCAAAATAGTCCAAGTGTGACCTGACCAATGTTTTATACAGTGACAATCGCTTGCTTATTCCTACGTGTTAGAGTACTTCTTATCATAGCAGCACTACGATGTGCGGTCTTTGCAACACTTCCAATTTGCCCTCTAAACTTCAGTTTACTGTGAATCATCACTCCCAAATCTCGAATCTCATCCACTTCCTGCAGTACGGTACTGTCAATATAGTAAACAGCCTTATATTTCTGCACTTCAAAATGCAACACCTTGCACTTATTAATGTAAAAACTACAACCCTCTCTCCTTTGTCCAAGTCACAAGTATATTCAAATCTTCCTGAAGGGAAATGACATCAGCAGTGCTACTTCTAATTCTCCCTAATTTTGCATCATCAGCAAACAACTGAATCTCCAGCCAGCCCACACAATATATCATTTACACACAAGTTAAATAGCAGGGGCCAAAGAGTAGAACCCTGGAGCATGCCACTGGTTACTCTCCTTTTTTTTTGAGACAGTGCTCCATTATACACAACTTGGTGGTATCATTCAGAGTGCCAATCTTCGATCTAGCTAACCAATATTCTATCTGTTCTCATCCTCTTGCAGCTTGTACACAACTTATGTGGTAATTTATCAAATGCTTTTGCAAAGTCCATCACTGCATGTGATTCTCCCTTATCTAACACACTCATTACCTTATCATAAAATGCAAGTAAATTGCTAAAACAAGCCTTAGCCTTTACAAATCAATGCCGATCATCATAAAGAATGCTATGTCATCAACCCAATACTGTATTCTATTCCTAACTAATTTCTCCAACACCTTGAATACAACTGCAGTTGTCAAGTTTCAGACTGGTCTGAAACTCGACACGTCTGTCCTAGAACCATGCTTGTAAAGTGGTACTATTTTGCCTTCTTTTAACTCCTTAGGAACCCTACTCATTGCAAGATTTTCATTAAATAACCAGATCAAGGGTATAGTTAACTATTGTGCACATTCCTTAAGAATACATGGTGATATGCCATCCATTCCCACAGCCTTATTAACATCTAACCCAATCAACACCGGAGACACCTCTGATTTTTCACTTCCAATTCTCATAACACTTGCCTCTCTTCTATTTATTGCACCACATGATTTACACCATTATGATACACACTGATAAAGTGCTCATTCAATAATTTCACTACATCCTTTGCAACTGTTATTCTGCTGCAGTGAGTATCCACTAGTGTGAACCTGTAATTATTCTTTCTCTTGCTCTGCAATATAGTGGAAAAATTGCCTTCAGTTAACCTTGGCCTGACCAGCCAATCTCCTCTCATACTGCACCTTTTTTTTTTCTTTACCAAGTTCATCACCTTCCTGGCTTGTACATTATACTCTTCATGGATCCAATCACCACCAACTGTTTTGTATCTCCTCTGTAGGATTTTCTTTTCTAACACAGCTTGCTTAATTTCACTCTTCATCCATTTCACTTCTACTCTTTTTACTCACTTAACCCTTGGTATGCAGCTATACATTGTTTATGTCAATTACTGCATTATGAATTTCCATCTATTGTCAATATCTTTTCTGCTCAACTCATCTACCGAATATACTGATGCTGACTACAGCACTTTATACTTCGACATATATTCATTTTTGGCAGTAAACTTTTCTTTACACCACTTCCCAAACAAGTACCTTACGATCACTTTATAACTTGTTGACACTTTATCATGTGCTGCCACTGCCATTGATGGATCACATTACCAGTGGCAGTGTCAACTCTTCATTAACAACTACATCTCTTGAAGTTATTACCAAATCCAAAACATTAAAGCCTCTACTTGTTTCAGTCACATGGCTTAAGATATTTATTTCTCAGAAATTCAACACGCTCACTCTTTGTTCCCATACACCAGTGGTGTTCAACCTTTTTTACTATGCGAGCTACTTTTCTATAAAAAGTTATTCGGCGATCCACTTTGTTATATATAAGTTATAAGGTGATCTACTCTCATATATAGATCACATTCCCCCAACCTGATATTTGATTATGCACAAATAAACAATTAAAAATAAACAACTAAAAAAAATACACAACTAAAAACTTTGTGTATTTAAAAATTTATTTATCACTTTTAATTATTTTAATACAACAAATATTTTAATACAACAAAAAAAACCAAATATATTGGAATAAAATATTTATTTCTCTATTTTGGAAAACCAAAGTTAGAAAAAATAACAGATTGATTACAAACTCACAAGTTACAGGAAATGCTGGTTGATTAAAAGAAAAAGTTAATGTGAAATTTGGCATTGTTTGGACCTTGCAATATTTTCATAGTTGAGTTGATATGAAGAAGTGGCCAATCCCAGACAATCATCCAAATAATCATTTGTAATTTGGTTTCTTAATTGATTTTTTCTAATGGTCATATTTGAAAAAGCGGATTCTGACAAGTATGTCGTTCCGAAACACGACAGAATTTTTCGCGCATTATCAGTTAATATTAGGAATATTTCATGTGCTTACTTCCAAATGACTTCATTGTTTATTGATTTTAAATGTAAACTATTCTGAATGTTTATTATCTCAAGTTCTACTTCAGCTTGTTTATATCAAACAGCCCACTAATTTTATTTGAAATTTCTGTGATGTTCAAGTTTTCTTGAAATGGATTATTGATAAAAGATACAATCATTTCAGTTTTATTAAAATCTTTAAATCTTGAAGTTATTTCTTTCTCAACTAATTCTATTTCATGAATAAATTCTTTTAAATCATAGCAAAGCATTTCTTGATTTTGTTCAAAAAATATGAATAAATTTAGTCTGTTTTAGGGCCATTACTGTTTAACTTGCATATTAATGATATCGCGAAGATTTGGATGGAGACATTCAGTTATTTGCAGATGATGCAAAGTTGGGATGAATCATAAAGAGTAGCAAAGATCTTGTGGCCTTGCAAGAAGACTTGAATAAATTGAGTGATTGGGCACGGAAATGGGGATGCGAGTTCAATGTTGCAAAATATAAGGTTTTAAAATTTGGAAAACAAAGATGGGATGCAGAATTTATGCTTGGTGAGAATATATTGTTGGAGGTAGAGAAAATAAGAGATCTGGGGGTGATAGTGGATAAGGATCTAAAATTTAGGGGACACATCGCCAAAATTGTGAAGACAACACAAAGGCTTCTGGCAATGATGCTGCTGACGTGTAGAAGCAGGGAGATTCTTGTTCCGTTCTATAAGGCTTTGATTAGGCCACACAGGGACTATTCTGCCCAGATTTGGTTACCGGGTTTTCAGAAGGATGAAGAGATGTTGGTAAGGATCCAAAGGCGACTGACTGAGGTAGTTTCTGACCTCTGGAATGTTGAGTATGAGGACAGATTGAGAAGATGTAATTTGCAGAGTCTGGTGGAGAGGAGCAAGAGGGGAGATATGATAGAGACCTACAAGTTGGTAAGGGGTTATTATAAGATCAATGGTGGAGAAGTTCTACAGAAAACAGTGGGAGATCAGGGGAGAACCAGACATCATCCCTGGAAACTGTACAAAGAGAGTGTGAGAGTAGGGGAGTGAGAGGCAGGTTTTTTTCGTGCAGAGTTGTGAATGATCAGAATGCCTTGCCTGAGAGTGTGGTGTCTGCAAGGAGTTTAAGGCACGGTATGATGAGATGTATGTGTGATAAAGAGACCTCCCAGATCAGTCTTTGACTCCATGAGGTCTTGGGGTAATAATAAATATGGGAGATGTCTAAATTCGGGTCATTTATATTTTTCTTTAATAAAAATGAGTATTGTTGGAAAATTTTTATTGAACTTAACATGTCAATTAAATTTTTATCTTTACCTTGTAACTCTAAATTTAAATTGCTTAATTTCATACAGAAATCTACTAAAAATGATAAGTGTAACAACCATCTTTTATCACTCAATTGTGGATAAATATCTCCATTTTCATCAAGAAAAATTTTATATTGTTAATTAATACAAGAAATCTTTCTAAAAATTGACTTCTGCTGAGTCAGTGAACATTATTGTACAAAAAAAGTTCACTATCATCATCTGCCTGTAATTTAAATAACCACCGTTACAGGACTTTTCCTCAAACAGAATTTACAATTTTAAATGTAATATCCAAAACATCTTTTGTGTTTAATCTTTTACTACACAGTACTTGTTGGTGAATAATACAGTGGTACGTTAAAAAATCTGGATATTTGTCATTGTTTTTACATAATGAAATGAGTCGTGTTCCAACATTAGTAACTCACTCTCTGCCTCAGTCTCAGTGCTTCAATTTATCAGCAGACATTGGCACGTACAGGCATCTATGTATTACAGTGTACACTTACGGCCTATCCGCATATTACATAATATTCAAATTATGTAAAGTCATTACCCTTCATAACCATGGCCTTGAAAAAGAGTAATAAATGCAAACATTACTTTGGATACTAAAGTTGACATTATTAAAAGGTTTGATAATGGAGAAAGCATAGCAAACATCGGAAGAGCTCTAGGCTTTGGTGAATCAACTATACAAGCCATTTGTAGATCTAAATGTAGAGAGATGCATGAATGTTAGTCACGGTTTAGATAAACAAATTGATTGTTATCACAAAATCATGGAGGATAAAACAGCTACCACTGTTCAATTTATGTGGGATAAGTTTTTTTATAAAAAATAAATATTTATATAAATTTTTATGTAACAAATATGTATAAATAAAATATATAAATACATGTCACCCTAAAAAATAAATGATGTTTAAATTTTTATATTTTGCAGAATTCATTATAATTATTCCCATTAATTCTTAACATTGAATAATGCAGTTTTGATATATGCGGGTGTCCATCAAGGATTAATTAACCGCATATATCAAGTGACATATATCAAGTGATACCTGTATATGCATTTCCCTCATCTACTGCTCTTGTAACTTTATTTTAAAACTAGCATATTACTAAAACAAGAGTATCCCCTCACAAATCCATGTTGACTCTCACAGATAACATTACCCTCATCTACCCAATGTTTTATACGGCCCCTAACTAATTTCTCCAAGATCTTAACAACTACTGATGACACACAAACTGGCCTATAATTAGACATTATCAGTCTGCTACAACCCTTATGCAATGACACTATCTTATCTTCCTTCCATTCCATGGGCACCTTTTCTGTAGCCAGACTTTCATTGAAAAGCCAGGTCAAAGGAGCTGTCAATTCCTTAGCACATTCTCTCAAAACTCGTGGTGAAATACCATCCAGTCCCACAGCTTTACTGACATCCAACTGTACTCAGTATTTGGAACACACTCTCCTCCTGCACCTCTAAACCTCGAACCTGCCCTATCCCTCTAATTAAAATTTACTCCTCCAGTATGAAATACACCAATATAGTGTTCATTGAACAATTCAACTATATCATCTGCATCAGTCACTCTATTCCTATTTTTATCTCACAATGTTATTCTTCCACAATCATTTTGGATCTTCTCATATTCCAGTTTCGCCTTCCTTACCATACTAGTCACTCTCCTGGCCTGTGTTTTATATTCTTCATGCATCTGCTCTTCACCTGTCTCCTTATATCTCTTCCATAGCCTCTTTTTCACATGCAGCTCCTGTTTAATATTGTTTGTCATCCATTTTACACCAAATTGTGTCCTCTTCTTCTCTTGTGGAATACAGCTTACTATTGCTGCTAACAAATATTCCTTCACAATTTCCAAGCACTAATGATATCCCAGCCTTCCAATTCCTCCCTCCATGAAACTTCTTCAAGTTGATGTTTAAGACTATTATAATCACCTGCCTTACAATTCCAAATACATTCCCATCTCTTTGATACTCCTGCATGTCTATTCATCTTCCAAGTCAAAACCACATGGTCACTCTCTCCAACTGGTGGGAGAAATGTCATTTCAGTTATTATCAACTCTTCTGATGCTATGACCAAATCCAAAACTCTTGAACCTCTTGTTCTCTCTATTACATGTTGCGTAAGACATTTGTCCCTCAAGAATTCTAGACATGCCATTCCCTATTGCTACATGCATCTTCTTCTCCCCAATTTATACTGCTGTAGTTGAGCTTGGCAAGTGCAAGAAGAATGATTGTTATGGGAGATTTTAACTCCCATAACAATCATTCTTCTTGCACTTGCCAACTCAACTGTCTAAACATCTCCTGGTCCCCACCCTCTGTGCTCTTTGGTTTGTAGTAACACCCTACTAAATATCCCATCTTGCCTATCTCTACGTCAGACCATATGCTTTCAAAATCATTAGTGTCACTGCCTTCCAAAGCCGCCACTCTTAGAGGATATAGTCATCACTTATCATAAGCAGTGCTCCACCACCATGCTTTCCTTTTCTATCCTGCTGAAAAATGCTGTACCCTGCTACTTCTATTCCTGTTATTATATCCTCTTCTGTTAACTACATCTCAGTGATCCCAATAATCTTTGGCCAGGCTGATACTATCAGCGCCAGCAATTCCTCTCCTTTATTCCAGATACTCCTGGCATTAGTTATTATTATTATCATTATCATCATCCCACAAATCCCCCACGGAGTCAAAGACTTAGCTAGGCAGCCCCTTTGTCATACACCAGCTCTTTATACCCTGCTTAAACACATTCAAATTATATGCAGATACCACACTCTCAGGCAGTGCATTTCAATCATTCACCAAGTCCCCATGGAAAAAACTTGCTTTATTTCATGATTATCTCATTCTGCAGATCGCTCATTCACTTTTTCACCAATATTTTGCTGCTCTTTTACACCATCTCTCTCTCTTTGCTATGAGACAGGCAGTTATCCTTCTCGTAGCATTCTCACTACTAACAACTTCAGTTACCAATATGTTACTGCCCATTAAGTCCACAAATTGCACACATCATCCTTTCATCCACCCTAAATATCCATAATTTATCAACATAATCCAATTAATACATATAGTACACCTCACATTTCACAAAACCACTAAAATCAGAATTAAACTCTCATGAAGATACAAAGTTGCCGCCATAATTCCTTCGCCGGTTACTGTACTATGCTCTTAGTTTAACGATTTTCTAAATATACTTAAACAAGCCCAAACGCTGCAAGAGCAACTCTTACGCATAAACACACATTTATTTACAATTAATTAATAAAAAAAATTATTTGAACCGGGAACCTTCTTTACACAAACCTCCCATCAAAACGCCACCTGGCAATACACCTCCTTCATCTGACTGTTTACAGACAGATTATAAAACAAAAATTAATATCCCAATGGCAATCATCATGGAATAGGGAGAATAACAATAAACGCTACCAAATTATGCTGAAATTAAGTCTGGCACTCCAGTCTGCACAAAGTTCACAGAGAGGAAGTTGTTCTTACTTGGCTCTGCATAGGCCATAGTCATCTTACTCCTTCCAACTGAAGGTTGATGATATGGTTGTGTGAGCACCGTGGCCCTGCATTAATCATCATATTTTAAATTAATACCCTTATTCATTTAATTATTCATTACATATATACACATAAAAATTAACAAACAATTTTTAATATTTTTGGCATAAGAAGTTTCTTTCTGAGGTTTGGACAATGAAGGACTTCAGCCCTTTCTTCAAAAATATGCTCACATTTATAGGAACTTCTATATAGAAGCTTAGCATTATTCAAAAGGATCCTATGATTAGTGTTATAAATTCCATACTCTGTAAGACCAAACTAATGATGCTTATTTAGATCAATATAGGATTAATGTTCAGAAATGCATTTTGTGAGAGAGTGGTCACTTTATCCAAAATAGGATAAACTACAGTTACAAGAAATAGAGTAGCAATAGTGGTTGTACATCACTTTTTCTTTTGAGGTAAGTAAAAATAACTTTATTTAGTTGAGATATTTGAATGTGACTGAAAGAGTCCACAGTCTGGTCTACTGCAGCTTCTTTTCAACAAGAAGTCTTCACCATCAAGAAAACCATTTCTCAAAATAACAAAGTAAGAATTACAGATAAATCCTTAACTGCTTTCCTCCCAGTTCTAAGAGTTAACTCTTATAGAATATAGAGTATGGAGAATATCCAGCACAGCTTGCTTGTGCAAGTTATGCTTGAAAAGAAAATGCTATGGAGTTGGTACAAGACAGTTGGTGGTGATTGGAGTTATGAAGAGCATAAAGTGCGTGCTAGAAAAAGTTGACAGAATGGTAAAGTATGAAAAGGTGCAGTATGAGAGGAGATTGGCTGGGTGAGCCAAGGTTAACTCAATGGAAGTTTTCTGCTATATGGCAAGAAAGAGTAATTATGGCAGGATGACACTGGTGAATAGTGATGGCAGCAGAATAACAACTGCAAATGATATAGTGGAATTATTCGATGAGCACTTTATCAGCATATATCATACTGGTGAAAATGATGTGCAATGTATAGAAGGACGGTGAGTATTGGGAGAATTGGAAGTGAAAAAATCAGAGGTGTATCGTGTGTTGGTGGGGTTAGATGTTACTAAGGCTATGGGAATGGATGACATACCACCACTAAAGGAATGTGAACCACAGTTGACTATGCCCTTGACCTGGTTATTTAATGAAAGTCTTGCAGTAGATAGGGTTCCTAAGAAGGGGAAAGAAGGCAAGATACTACTCCACAAGAATGATTCTAGGACAGAAGTCTCCAATTAAGACTGGTCTGTATAACTGCAGTTGTGGTCAAGTTGGAGAGATTGATTAGTAATAGAATACAAGATTGGGTTGATGGACATAGCATTCTTCATGATGGTAAGCATGGATTTGTAAAAGGTAGGTCCTGTTTTAGCAATTTACTTGCATTTTATGATAAAGTAACAAGTGTGTTGAAGGCAACATTATATACAATGATATTTTTGGACTTCGCAAAAGCTTTTGATGAATTACCACATAAGTTGGTGTGCAATTGCAGAGGATGGGAATAAATAGCATATTGGTCAGATGGGTCAAAAATTTTCTCTCTCAATGATACCAGCAACTTGTGTATGATGCAGCAGTGAAGAAAGAAAATGTAATAATCATATCATCATCTTATAAAACTATTTAGTCATTTAAAAAACATTGAGATAATTTCTTGGAAGTTTATTTTGCACTTGGTTAGACTATAATAAATTTAGTTTAATCCTTTATCCATGTGCAAACAAACAATGTTTGCACCTGAAAATATCTTCAGGACTAAAGTAAGGTGGCAACTCATAGCAAAGGTGAACCAAGCTCTCATCACTCCTTGTTTCAGTATCTCCCATAATGCAAAGCACATCTCCTTGCAGACATGTATACTGCTATGCATTAAGGGAAGGGCCACTACCCAGACCGGGTTTGACCTTTATTGAGGTCTCGTCAGTGGGAGGCAGACCCAGAGTGGTGTTACTAAGGCAGAAGCAATGGAGAGGTCATATTTACCTATACGAGCTGCCAACGTATGAAATGAAATGAATCCACGAGGTGACCACCACCATGAAATTGGTGCCTTGGGCAGTCATTCACAATATGAGTGATTGTCTGAGCCACAGCAAAATAGTCGCAATAAGGGTGTCTGACAGTTTCCATTTATGTACGAGGGCTGTTCAATAAGTAATAAGACTAATTTTACTGTTGCGAAACCACTCATCACAATATTAATTTCTGTGGAATAAAGAAATGTTGCTGTCTGTATTAACAAAAGAGGTAGATGGTGTATACGGGCTGATGTGCCAGAGTATCACGTGACTAAACACAAGCTTGTTTCGGCATGCCTACGAGCTGGGACCAGTCGTCGAAATGGAAGTGTCCTTGGAACAGTGTTATGCGATTAAATTTTGTGTACGTTTGCAAAAATCGGCATCGGACACCTTTAACATGATATGCGAAGCTTTCCACGATGAAGCAATGTCGAGGGCAAGTGTTTTTCGCTGCCATAAAACTTTTAAGGAAGGAAGGCAAAATGTGGAAGATCTTGAACTTGAGGGAAGACCTTCAACATCCATCACAGAGACAATGATCAACACAGCAGCGATTATCATCAAGGAGGATCGCAGAATTACAGTATGCAAGCTGCATGTTGTCCTGAATATTTCTGTGGGAAGTGTTCACTCAATCATGGCTGAACATTTGGGACTGAAACGTGTTTGCACCCGATGGATTCCCAAACTCTTGACACTGGAGCAAATGTAGCATCGAGTGGATGTGTGCATGGAAAGAAAGACTGGAACAAGAAGGCGACAACTTCTTAAAATGCATCATTACAGCAGATGAAGCTTGGTTGTATCACTATGACCTTGCAATGAAACAACAAAGCAGTGAATGGAAGCATCCATCTTCGCCTACCCACAAGAAAGCAAAAACTGTAAAATCAGCTGGTAAAGTAATGACCGTAATGTTTTTTTGACTACGAAGGCATTGTTTACCAACACGCTGTAGAACCCAGGAATACTGTAAACGGCTCATACTATGCAGATGTTTTACGGACAGTGGTACAGCACGTCAAAAGGAAGCGTCCATTGCTGAAGAATGGCTTCTTATTGCACCACGATAATGCAAGGCCACATATTGCTGGTTGTGTAGTGGACGTTTTTCAGAAGAACAACATAGATATCCTACCACACCCTCCATACAGTCCTGATCTAGCACCGTGCGATTTCTGGCTGTTTCCTCAGCTCAAGAAATCACTAAGAGGCCGCCATTTCGAAAGCAACAAAGTATGTGTAAAAGCTGCAGAGGTGGTTTTGAAAGAACTTTCAAAAAACGGACTTTCACATGTGTTTAAGAAGTGGACGCAACATTGGGGCAAATGCATCGTGTCTCACCGATTAAAGGTAATCTGTTTTCTGTATAAATAAAGTCTTATTACTTATTGAACAGCCTACATAGTAGGTAGCCACATCTGCCCTGGTTAGTTCTGATCCTGTTGATAGATGACCAAATCTTCCTAGGAAGAGCAAAACCAGGCTGTGGAGCAGGGATCTGATCTTCAACCAGGAAGCCATTTGTTGGAAGATTGTTGGACCAGTGTTCTCTTGAAGAGAGTTCATCCATAGAATAGAAAGGGTTTCTTGATTTTAGGTGAATACTAGGTGGATTTATGAGAATCTGGTTTCTCCTTACTTTATTAAATTCTTTAATCGACGCTTGTCTTCTCCGTATATTTGGTGGAGCAATGTTTGATAGGACAGGCAACCAGTGGAGAGGGGTGTTCTCAGTGTCCCACTAACTGTTTTCATGGTAGAGTTTGGCTGGGTGTCTATAATCTTAGCGTGCACACTTCTTTCCCAGATGGGAGCACAGCATTCTGCTGCAGAGAATGCGAGGGCTAGTGTAAATGGCTTTAGGATGTCTGCACCACAATCCCAGGTTGTTCCAGCAAGCCGTGAAATGATATTATTTCTCATTTTAATTTTGTTGGACAGGTTGGTGATGTGCCTTTTATAAGTTAGGCTTCTGTCCAGGCTCACTCCACAGTATTTTGAGTGAGGCTCATGTTCTACCATTTTGCTGAACTGTGTCCACAGCATTCCACATGATTGTTCATGTGGAATGCTGTGGACACAGTTTTTGTTGGATTTGGCTTCAGGTACTACTGCTTGAAGTACTCCTCCAGGATGTTCAGGTCTGTGTTCCAGGTTGGCAAAGGAGGTAGATTGGTGTAGGATTGCTAGATCATCAACGTGTGTGTGTGTGTGTATATATATATATTTGCTTGAACTGGTATATGGTAAGTCAGTCATGTAGATGTTAAAGAGTAAAGGGGATAACACAGAGCCCTGTGTTAGCCCCTTTCATGATAGAATCCACAATGGATTCTATCATGATTTGGGAAAAGGTAGAATACGACTTGATGCTTTGGGTACTGTGGTTGTCGTGCCTTGTACTAATAATAAATTACCTGGTTTTAACTGATAGTCATTTTTTATTTATACTAGATTTCTTTCATTGACATGTTTCACTGTGTATATGGCAGACAGCATCTTCAGGAGGTTGGTTAACATAAATAAAAATCCACCAATAATCTATGTTTCCTAACAGCCACTATTTCTATAAATTGAAAAGACCTGAATGATAGTTAATTGTGCATATCATTAAGAATGTTATGTGCAGTCTGCAGATCATTGCTGGCATAAGAAAGGTCTTGACTGTTACAAATATTAATAAATGATTTCCAAATGTCATAAATGATCATTTCTTGGTTTTAGTGTTTCTTTTGAGCAAATGACCTCAAAAGATTGAAACAATCTGTCCAAGTAATTCTATGCTAAGAAGGGAATGGAAGAAGTTTGCCAATTTACCATGTGATGTTTTTTGAGGATGTATGCTGCAAGTCTGCTTTTTGATTTCCAAGTCCTCTTTTGTTTTCATCATCACTTATATGTTCTTTGTTATGGATTTCTAAACTTCTCCCAGTTTGACATATGCACATCTTTCCACAAGAACATGGGACTTATATACTCCAGGATGTTTATAAAATAGAACTTTGTTTTTAAGGGAATGTAGGAAGCTTTATAAGGTGTTGACTAGTTTGAAGGCTGTTTGGATGTTGATTGATTTTAATATTTGGGTTATTTTTTTGATGCATTGGACAGAGTATACAGATACCATGCCTTTGTAAATAATTTCTGGATTAACGTGGGATGGTTCATCAGGAAATAAGTTTCTTTAGTACCTTTTTGAATAGCCAGTTTTGAGGAATTGATGAAATTTGAAACTTTTTTCGAATTTCATTTGATTGGATTTGAAATTCTTTTCATTCAATTAAATCATTTTTAGTAGAGATAAAGCTCTATTTTTGTAAGGCTTTGATATGTCTAATGATTTCCAAATGCCAATACACAGCTCTACACAGCTCATCATACTGCATCTTAAAATTCTCTGCAGACACCATGCTCTCAGGCAATGTATTCCAATCATTCACAACTCACCATGAAAAAAAGCTTGCTTTGTGGAGGGTGATGGAATGAGCTTGCATGTAGGCACCTGTGTGGGTTTCTTTCCTGTAGGCTTCTGATGATAATCCTCCAGGGATGTTTTTGACAATAAGGATATCTAGAAATGGTAATTTTCCATTCTTTTCTACGTGTAATGAATTTGATTTTTCAGAAAACATACACAATCCTCAAGGTCTTTGTGTTGGTATGTTTCTAAATGCTAAAGATGTCACCAGCATACCTCCACCAGACATATGGTTTTAAGGTGTCTGTGCTATAGCTCCTTCTTCAAATTTTTTCCATGTATATTATTATTATTACACCCTCCATGGAGTCAACAGACTCATCGTGGAAGGTTCATTCAAGTGATTACATATTTATCATATAGAATCTTAAAGTCCTTAACACTCCATTCTGGTGATGCATTCCATTCACTGACAATTCTCCATGTAAAAAATCTGCTCCTCACACCCTTCTTCACCACACTTTTATATACATTAGAGGCATCGAGATGTATAAGTTGACGATCAGAGACAATGAAAGCGAACCCATTGCCAGACATAAAGAATGAAGATTTGAGGGAATGATGGAAGAGACATGTCCAGAGGAAATAGGTTTTTTCAATGAAATAACAAAAATAAATAGCAAAATTACATCTAAACTAGCTAATATATCAGATATGGAAATTTGTATGTTTATCTACAAAATGCAGAGTTTCAAGTAGGACGTTGTATGTCCAATATGAGGCTTGAGGAGATTACATAGGTGTTTATCCTAAGACCCCCATGGAGTCACAGACTCATCTATGAGGTCCCTTTTGACATACACACAGCTCATCATACTGCACCTTAAACACATTAAAATTCTCTTCAAACACCATGCTCTCAGGCAATGCATTACAATTATTCACAACTTGCCATGAAAAAAACTTGCTTTGCAGTCCCTTGCTCACACCTTTCTGTATAAAACTTCCAGTGATGACCTCTTGTTCTCCCTAATCTTCCACCAGAAGTCCTCACACTGCTGGCAACTATCCAGGTAGTTACTTCATGGCTACTTTCACCAATTGGAAGGTGATTTGACACCTCATTTATAATGACATCCTCTGATGAAATGATCAAATCCGGAACCCTCACAATCATCATGTGCCCTCTGTTATACTGCCCTCAAAAACTTGAGAATCTCAATCAATAGCAATCTATTTCCTTTGTACCCTTTCTCTCTTCACAAATTACATCATACCCTTCCATCTCTATTCCTGTCTGAATGTCATCCTCATCCAACCATGTCTTATGTATCCAACAATTTTTGGGTTAACAAACTCAATGAATGCAACCATTTCGTTTCCCTTGTTTCTGATACTTCTAATATTCATATACAAACATAACAGCTCATTCCTGGTTGCTATCTCATAAGAGTCTGTATCGCCATAATTAAAATCACCCATAATGATCACCCTTTTTCCATTTGCTTCTACATTTCCTGGTCAGTACCCTCCACATTGCCAGGTCTATAGCAACATCCAACGAAGTATTTCATTCTGTTCACCTCTATTTCACACCATGCTACTTCAAAACCACTGCCACTAGTTCCCTCTTGCATCTCTACCTTGTACAGATAACTCTTTTTCTATCATCAATAGTATTCCAATAGAGTCTCTCTTTTTACTCTTTCTATCTTCACAAAATACATCATACCCTTCCATCTCTATTCCTGTTAGGATGTCATCCTAACAGGAATACCCTTCCATCTCTATTCCTGTCTGAATGTCATCCTCATCCAACCATGTCTTATGTATCCAACAATTTTTGGGTTAACAAACTCAATGAATGCAACCATTTCGTTTCCCTTGTTTCTGATACTTCTAATATTCATATACAAACATAACAGCTCATTCCTGGTTGCTATCTCATAAGAGTCTGTATCGCCATAATTAAAATCACCCATAATGATCACCCTTTTTCCATTTGCTTCTACATTTCCTGGTCAGTACCCTCCACATTGCCAGGTCTATAGCAACATCCAACGAAGTATTTCATTCTGTTCACCTCTATTTCACACCATGCTACTTCAAAACCACTGCCACTAGTTCCCTCTTGCATCTCTACCTTGTACAGATAACTCTTTTTCTATCATCAATAGTATTCCAATAGAGTCTCTCTTTTTACTCTTTCTATCTTCACAAAATACATCATACCCTTCCATCTCTATTCCTGTTAGGATGTCATCCTCATCCAATCATGTCTCACTTATCCTAACAATTTTTGGGTGAACAAACTCAATCAATGTAAGCATTTCATCTGCCTTGTTTCTTACACTTCTAACATTTGCAGGGGTGGCTCATGCATAGGCACTGTGGAACTGCAGCACCCCCAGTTTTTCTCGATATATAAATATATTTATTAATTTATTTATATATGCTTGTAATATTTAATTTTATCATCAACAATCCTATACAGTTCTCTTATTTTGTATAAAAAATAATAAAAATCCATCTTGTAGGCACTTAGGAGGGCGAAGGATGCTAGCAGCACTGTGTTTACCACAGTGTCATATTGCTACGTGCTCAGGCATATGCACGTCATAGGGAGATGCGGGCTATTAGCGTAATGCGGCACTGTCCGTCGTGCAGTTCCACTGTTGTTTATATGCAGTTTGCCAAGTAGTAGAGTGTTCGTAGTGTTTATCGTGTTTACTCCATCTCTTTAAATATTTGGGCATTACAATTAAAGGATTTAATTGTAATGTCCAAAAATTGTAAATCCATTCCTTTAATTATAATTAAAGGAATGGATTTTATTTTATGGAGGATCTAAGTCGAAAAATATGCTACAGTCTCCACTAGTTACAATGAGTCACCTACAGTGCACAATGATAGAAGGATATTAGTAGGAACATATAACTGCAGATCTCTATAGGATGATGATAGATTGGAAGAACTGTTGAAGGAATTGGAACATATAAAATGGGACGTTGTGGGCCTTTCAGAGATAAGGAAAGAAGAAACTCTCATGCGATTAAAAGATGGACATCTACTCTACCACTGTGAACGTGACAGAAACTCAACTGGTGGTGTAGGATTCCTAATAAATAAAACAATCAAGGACAATGTCCTGTTTGTAAATAAAATAACATCAAGAATAGCTGAACTAAGTCTCTTCATAAATAAAGATACCAACTGAAAATTATACAAGTATATGCCCCAACTATGGACCATCCAGATGAAGAGATAGAAGATTTCTATGAAACATTAGAATCACATTCAATAATCCTAAAGAATTCTACATAATTATAATGGGTGATTTTAATGCCAAAATTGGAAGCAGAGATGACCATCTAAACTCCATCGGTAAATTTGGATTTGGACAGAGGAATGAAAGAGGAGAAAGACTTGTTGAATTTGCAGAAGAAAATAACCTCTTTATTATGAACAGCTTTTTCAAAAAGAAAATCAACTAAAAATGGACAAACTTACAATGAAATAGACTTCATCCTCTCCAACAGAAGATATATAATAAATAATACCAACGTGCTTAATAGATTTAACACAAGAAGTGACCACAAACTAGTAAGGGCAAAAGTATGGATCAACAAAAAATGGGAACGGAATAAGCTCATAAGAAAAAAGTCCAATTTAGTGAATCTACAAAATCTGTACCACAATAAAAGCTGTTATAGAGAATCACTCAAAAATGAACTAAAAAAATTAAACACAGCTACTACCATCGATGATGCTAATGAAATATTAACAAAATCTATCTTGAATAGTGCACTAGAAATAGGAGGTGTAAAAAGGCACCAAGGAGAGGAAAAACTAAGACAGGAAACCTTAGATCTGATGAAGAAAAGAATAGATATGAAAAGAGATTTGAATAACACCAATAAAATATAATATACGGAAATTTGTAAAACTTTACGTAAAAGGATGAAACATGAACTTTGATCGTATAATACTAGGAAAATTAAAGAAACAATAGAAAACAATAGTAATATGAAGGTCCTAAGATGAACATTATCAGTTGGAACAAAGGAAATAGCTGCTGTAAGAGGAAAAAATGGTGAAATGATAAAAAATAGAGATGCAAATCAAAAGAATTCAGGAATTTTATACTGAACTCTATGAAGACAAAGACCGGGACATCCAAGAATCATTTATGGATTACTCAAGTGAGGAAGAACATGATGCCCCTGAGATCTTACAAGGTGATGTGGAAATGGCACTGTGGGAAATGAAGAATGGAAAGGCCCCAGGAGAAGATGGAATTATGGTAGACTTCTTAAAACTGGGAGGAAGCCCTGTCATCAAATAGTTGAGTAAACTCTTCAATAAATGCCTAAAACAGAGAAAAATTCCGAAAAATTGGAACAATTCATTTCTAATGTTAATTTTTAAAAAGACAATAAGGAAGAAATTAAAAACTACAGACCTATAAGCCTAATCCCCACCATATATAAAGTTTTCACATAAAATATAAATAATAGAATAAAATCTAAACTAGAGGGAATGCAATCCTGTGAACAAGCTGGATTTAGGAAGAATTACAATACTTTGGACCATATTCACACATTAAGACAGCTCATCGAAAAATCAATTGAATACAATAAAGCCTTATGTCTGGCCTATATAGACTATGAAAAAGCATTTGATTCAGTTAAAATATCTGCAACACTAAAAGCACTTGAAACCCAGGTAACTGAGAAACCATATATTGAAACACTAACACATATTTACAATAATGCAACTTCTGTAATTAAATTATATAAAAATAGTGAAAAGTTCCCAATACAAAAAGGTATCCGGCAAGGCGACACCATATCTCCCAAATTATTTACAGCTGTACTAGAGGAAGTCTTTAGAAGCCTTGATTGGGAAACAAAAGGAATAAACATAAATGGAGAAAGGCTGCATCATCTGAAATTTGCAGATGATATTGTCCTGATAATCATGAAGATCTGGAAGAAAGGCTAAATCAGCTAAATGAAGCCTCCAGAGAAATTGGATTAAAAATAAATAGAGAAAAAACAAAAATAATGATGAATAAATACATAAACAATAGAACTATCAAAGTTGAAAACCATGAAATAGAACAAGTTACTTCATATGTATATTTGGGCCAATTGTTATCTCCTTTGAGGAGTGCCAAAGAAAAGAGATTGAACGAAGCATTCACCTTGGATGGATGGCTTATGGAAAAATGAGAGACATATTCAGAAGTGACATCCCTATGAGTCTAAAAAGGAAAGCTTTCGACCAGTGCATACTTCCTGTCCTAATATATGGAGGAGAAACATGGACTTTAACAGAAGCCCTAGCTGAGAACAACACAACATTGCATGGAAAGAAGTATGCTAAAAATAACATTAAGAGATAGGAAGACAAATATCTGGATAAGATCTCAAACAGGTGTCATGGATATTGTAAAATACATTAAACAGGTTAAGTGGAGATGGGCTGGCCATATTGCCAGATGTAGTGATGGGAGATGGACTAGAAAAACAACAGAGTGGAGACCAATGGATGGAGCAAGACAAAGAGGAAGACCGAGAAGAAGGTGGAGAGATGAACTGGAACAAATTGCAGGAGTAGGATGGATGGGAGAAGCAGAAAAGCGAGTGATCTGGAAAATCATGGGGGAGACCTTCGTCCAGCAGTGGACAGAACCAGAAGGTTGAAGAAGAAGAAGTATTAGTATAATTTTAACGATAATAAACAATATTTTTCCATGAAACAAAACAAGAAGATATATTTTATTTTTAAGTAATTTTGAATTATTCCAAACTGTATAATTTTATTGATAATAAACAATATTTTTTCATGTTTAATTTTTTTAAAAAATTTTTACCATAATTTTGATATTTTATCCAAACACGTATACACTGTACTTACAGTGTGTATATTTCGAAAGTTGCAGCACCCCCACGATTTCAAGCCATGAGTCTCCACTGAGCATTTGTAAACGAACATAACAGCTCATTCCTGGATCTATAATAAGTTTCACTGATACCACATATTAGATGTGACTTCTCCATACTTTCCTTGAGCCATTCTTTTCTCCTTATTCATCCTAGAACTTTCTTTAAATCTAACTGTTTTCCCTAGATTCCAGGTCATCGCTTTCCTATTTTGTGTACACATGCATTCATATTCTCTTGGAGCATTACCTTGTGTTCCTCTGTCCACCCCAAATCTCCCTGTTTTCCTGTTTGTTTTGCATATGTGTTCTATCCTTCTCTACATTTATTCATAAGTACTGGTTATCTCTCCTTTCTTACTCTCCTGCTCTTTCTACATTGCTTCTTACTTTCTCAGATTCATTCACTGCACTCATTACTTTTCCTACAGCAGCATTTTCTCTAAGTGAGGACATCCAGAGATAAAGAGGTTATTATTCCCCTTTATAAAGCATTGATACTTCCACATTTGGATTACTGTGCTCAGGTCTGGTCACCTGGATTCCTTGGAGATGAGGAGGCTGTGGAGAGGGTTCAGAGAAGAGTGACCAAGTTGGTGAGTGATATAAAAAATGCTCCCTACGTTGATAGATTGAGAGCTTGTGGATTGCAGAGATTGGTTGATAGGCGAAGAAGAGGGGATATGATAGAAACATTCAAATTACTAAAAGGTTTTTATAGGATTGATGCAGGGGAAATGTTTCAGCTGTGTGATAGTGATGGAAGAACAAGAGGTCATCTCTGGAAATTAAAGAAGAGTGTGGTTAGCAAAGGTGTCAGAGCAAGGTTTTTTTCCTGGAGGGTGGTGAATGAGTGGAATTCATTGCCTGACTTAGTTGTGAGCTCTTCGTCTGTAAATGAATTCAAGAAGAGATATGACAGATATTGTTTTGCTAGCTTGGGTCTCCCGCGATGAGTCTACTGACTCCATGGAGATACCCGTAATAATAATAATAATAATAATAATCAAATGCTGATTGTGGATCTGCTGTAGCATGGATTCAATTGATTGGATTTTGAGGGAGAAAGTTTTGAAAACCAGATTTATTGGTGCTGGTTGGCTGTGTTGTGTTTGATATTCCTGGAACACACTGTTGGCATTGGATTTTTTGCTGCTATCTTTGGTTTTTGTGGTAAGCATGGTTGATATTATATGAATAAAAAAGACATTTATGGGACACTTAAAATATACTTGGAGGTTTCTCAGTGATATTAATCCTTTGAGAATTACTGCTGTAGTTTCACTTGTGAAATTTATGTAGGAAATCACGTTTAAAATAATGAAAATAAGGAGCACACATTTATGCAAACTTATTCCAAAATGCCACCCAGTTGCATAGTAGTACCTTAAAGATCTTGACCTTTTTCCTTAAAATTGTCATCCCAAAATGACGTTTTTTCATTCCAGAAACATTATCAATGAAATCATTAAGTTTGTTAATCTGACTACCATCACACCAAACTAGAGTGGAAGGTAAGCAGAATAATAATTAGAGAACATTAATGTAATGCTTCTGCAATTCTTTTTTTGTCATCACATGTGCTCTCTTCAGCTGACCCACAAGATACTTAGCAAATAAGACATCATGTCTTATTTGCTAAGTATCTTGTGTTTTATGTGATAAATTAGAACTAATATACCATTGCTATGATACAACAAAGAGAAAAGTTTGGGAGTCTTTTTGGAAATGACATTAGATCTTAAACATCTAAATATTAACACAAGTATCAACTTATATGAGTACATCCTAGCCTTAATTAGCCAAACATATTCACATGAATTAGTAAACATGCACAATGTTCTGAACAATTGGAAATATTTTAAAATAACATCAGTCTCTTCTATAATCGCATAATGGTTGTCATGTTTGTTAGTCCTTACTGTTTTGTCTTCTAGTTTGTGTGTTTACACATGAAGAAATCATGTGCAATTAGGATGAAACATCATGTTGTCAATTCAAATAAATGTTATCATCTTATTCTGGAAGGTGGTGAAAGTTTATTTTTCACTTGATTAGACTATAATAAATTTAGTTTAATCCTTTATCCAAGTGTGAGCAAACAAAGTTTGCGCCTGACAGTATCTTCAGGACTGGGGTAAGGTGGTACAACACCAGGGCAACTCGTTAAAAGGTGGAGCAAGCCAACATTACTCCTATCTCAATATCTCCCATAATGCAAAACATATCTCCTTGCAGATATGTATAATGTTATGCATTATGGGATGGGCCACTACCCAGACTAGTTTCGACCTTTATTGATGTCTCTTCAGTGGGAGCCAAAAATAAACTTTCAACATCTTTCTCTAAATCCAGAGTAATTTAATGAAAAGGTGGCACACTGTTTGGCAACTCCTATAGGTGGAGATGACCTTGCCAATGCTTCTGCCTGGTATATCCACTTGGGCCTGGCTCCCACTGAAGAGACCTCAATAAAGGTCGAAACTAGTCTGGGTAGTGGCCCTTCCCATAATGCATAACATTATATACACATCCGCAAGGAGATGTGTTTTGCATTATGGGAGATACTGAGATAGGAGTGATGTTGGCTTGTTCCACCTTTGCAACGAGTTTCCCGGTGTTGTACCACCTTACCTCAGTCCTGAAGATACTTTCAGGCGCAAACTTTGTTTGCTCACACTTGGATAAAGGATTAAACTAAATTTATTATTCTGGAAGGAGCTACATACTGTTGTTCTGCCTTATAAATTCTTCGTCACATACTCATGAACCATCAAAGTATACATACTCTATATATATATATATATATATATATATATATATATATATATATATATATATATATATATATATAGACAGAGAGATAATTAATTGTATATTCATCTGTTACTAAGTTACTAATTTTATGTATGTTAATTATGCATTTTAATATTCTTGCTTTATTTTTTTTTTTTTAGTTTGAATCTCTTATTGGCTATTGTCCCCAATCTGATGCTTTAATTGATCGTCTAACAGGAAGAGAGATGTTATTTTTATTTGCTAGGCTCCGAGGAATACCAGAAACAAGCATTGAATCATCTGTAAATAATTTAATTCATGTTCTTGATCTTCAAAATCATGCTGATGAAGAAACACGGACTTACAGGTAGCTGCACTATTTTCAAATAATCCAATTTTTTCATTATATGCAAGAGGTGGAAATTCATAAAATTCATACTGTATGCAAGAGGTGGAAATCAGCAATTGAATGAGAATTATAAGGTGCAAACAAGGAAAGTAGTGAGTGTGGTGAGAAATACAAAATTAGCATTTGAGACAGGATTACCAGAAGTAGTCAAACACAAACTTAAGGAACTAAATTGTTGGGGGTGGTTAAAAAGTCCTGCTTTTTTTTTTTTCTCTGAGAAAATGCTTTTACACTGTTTTGCCATCATTCTCCTCTATGCCATCACTAAGTGGGACACTGTATGCCAATCAGTCTATTGTGTCTCTTGAATTTCTTTTGCAGTGAATTAAGATGATGCCATTCCATTGACTTTCTCTTCATTTCAGGATCATAATGATAAATCCATCATGATCCTGTTTCATCACCTGTAACTATGTGAAACAGGAAAGCCTCTCTCCATTCTTGCATTACCGAAGGAGCTACATACTGGTACTTTCTGGACTTTGTGTTTATCACTCAGCACCTTTGAGATCCACCACTTGCAAACCTTGTTGTAGCTGAGGTTGTTAATGATGGTCGTCATTAGGATTTTTTGAAGACAAATTGTGCTGTGCAGTTTTTGAGATGTGCTGTAACAACCCTCCTTGATAAGCATATCATTGCTCTTGTTGTCAGTCATCACAGCCATTGCTAGCTGGTCATTTGAGGCTTGTCTCTGACCTTCTCCAGAGGTTTTACCACCCAGTGTTGGAACAGTCTCACAAAAACAGCATGTTTGAGATAGGTGTGAATTACCAGCAGGCTGACATCTTTTTGTAGCAATTGAGTCACCACTCTACTTCAGATGTGCACTGCCATTTCGTACTTGTGTGCTGCACTCATGTAACCAATCGCCACACCCCACACTTTGGTAGAAGAATTACAGACTACATTTGCCCACATATTAAGATGACAAGCTGTCTGCTGTGCTTAAATTGAAAAGGATTCATTTCTTTCATAGCTCCCTTCTTTGGCAGAAGAAACAGGATGGACATGAAAGACTGACTTCGGTTTGAGGGAGATACCATTATTCCTTATTTCATATTATAAGAAGGGGGGACAGTATGGAATAAGATAGTAGAAGCTAAAAAGAGAGAGAGAGAGAGAGTTGATGTATGCAAAATGGAATATTAAGTATACTGGACACTAATAAGCTCTGGAACTGAACGGAATATTGCCGTGTATATAAAGTGAGTGTATGCACGAACTAAATTGCTCTTAACCTAGATGTTTAAAGGTCTTTTGGTAGGAAGTATTAATGAGCTGAGAGGGAAACATGCCACTGCATGCAGAGGTGTGAATCTATAGATTTATGGCAACAAATAATAGGCCAACTGGAGTTTAGATTTTGCAAAAGTCTTTATAGATAAACTGCCTGAAATGGTGTTGATATGAATAAGGAATGCCTCAGATAAGGATGATGTGTATCATAGAGTTTGGTTCTGGAAAAGGTGCTTTTTTTATTTTATTTTTTATTGTATCAACTTCAACCTCAAGAGGTCTCGGGACACATAACAGTATAGTGTGTGGGCAAAACATTAAGGAAAAGAAAGAAAATAATCTCTTAATGTGTTTCATGAAGAGTTTGGGGTCATAATCATTGGGGGGAAATGATATGAGTAAGACTTCCAGAGGACGGAAGTTAATGGATTGAAAGAAGAGGATGAGACATCATCAAATGCCTGATACGTACGCTCAAGGGGGTGTACATGACCTAATAGTATTACATGAAAAGCTTACATCATTACTAACTTCCTATCTACAATTTTCCTCCAATTCAATGTGTTACCTGTCAAGACTTCAGCTTATCAGATCTTATATTTATGTCTTCTAAGGAACTTTTTTTACTCTATCAATCCACTTACATCTTGGTCTTCCTCTGGGACTTTTTCTACCAACCTAGCAGAGAACACTTGTTTTGCTAATCTTTCGTCACCCATTCTATCCAAGTGACCATATCGTCCGAGATTAGCTCTGCTAACATATTCCTAGATGCTAACAATGTCAAGTTCTTCCCTATTATCCTCATTTTTAATATGATATTGCCACTGATGCCATTTCTTCATGCCCCAAATCTTTCTAAGGAATCTCATATCTGTGGTCTCTGGTCAAGTGTTTCATTTCTAACCCAGCTCTCAGATATACGCTAAAATTGGTTTGAACACTGTCTTGTATACAGCTAATTCAATGTTTTGACTAATTTCTCTCTTATTTCATATAAATTTATTCAGTTGACTTCCCACCATACCAGCTTTGCTGATTCTGTTGTCTGTTTCCATATTTAATTTACCATCTTCACAAAAAATTGTGCCTAAGTAGCCAAAATGTTTTACTGTTCTATAGGTTTTCCATTCACAGTGCAGTTGATATATTCAATGCTTCTGCATATTTCATTGTCTTTGTCTTGTTATTGCTGACCTTCATACTGTATCTATTTAAACAGTTATTCAATTTAGTCAGGGAATCTTGCAAACTTGTAGAAGATTTATTTAGAAGTATAACATCGTCTGCATAAAGCAAAGGGCTGAGATTAACATCTCTAATTTTGATATTAGGTTTAATACCACTTTCTTTCATAATGTGATCAATAAAGATAATGAATAACAGAAGGGATAATATATATATGCTTGTCTAACACCAAATTTAAAATCAAACCATCTCCCAATACGTCCTTCAATTCTAACTGCTAATTTACATATAAGGAAGAAATACTGAAGCTTTGGAAAATCCGAATAAGAATTCAGCAAGAGGGGAGCTGTTAGGATGTCAGCAATCATCATCAAATTCCTGACATGTTCCCTCAAGGGGGGGGGGGGTTTACAGGATATGATATTACTACATGAAAAATTTACATCATTACTAATTTCCTATCTACAATTTTCTTCCAAATCAATCTGTTACCTGTTAGGACTTCAATATTATCAGATGTTATATTTCTATCTTCTAAGGCACTTTTTACTGTATCAGTCCACGAGTATCTTGGTCTTCATCTGGGTCTTTTTTCCTGCCAACCTGAGATTAGCTCTGCTAACACATTCCTGGATGCCAACAATGTCAAGTCTCGTTGAAGAGCCAAGAGGCTATTTTTCCAGCAGCGTAAATTAAGTTAAGGGGATAAGCAATCCCTCATTATTTTATTTTAAAGCCAGATACGAAACTCGGAGATCGAAATCTAAGAGTTTCATGCTGAAGAACTATTGGTGAGTCCAGGCGTAAGTGATCACCTAGGTAGTACAACACTAGGGTAACTCGTTGCAAAAGTGGCGCAAGCTCCTTCACTATCCTTAATATTTTCTCATAATGTAAAATGCAGCTCCTGGGATATGTATTACTGTTTTACATTATGAGGAGAGGTCACTTCCCAGACCAGTTTCGACCTTTATAGAGGTCTCATCAGTGCGTAGGTAGACCTAGAATACCAAGGTTTGAGTGAACCAAACTTACATATACCCCCACTAACGAATTGCCAGAGCGGTGTACCCATGTATATTATATATTATTATTACTACGTTGAAGAGCCATGAGGCTATTTTTCCGGTGGCATAAATTAAGGTAGACTACTAACGTATTCTAGGTCTACTCACTCACTGATGAGACCTCAATAAAGGTCGAAACCAGTCTGGGTAGTGACCTCTCCTCATAATGTAAAACAGTAATACATCTCCTAGGAGCTCTGTTTTACATTATGAGAAAATATTAAGGATAGTGAAGGATCTTGCTCCACCTTTGCAATGAGTTGCCTTAGTGTTGTGCTACCCAGGTGATCACTTACGCCTGGACTCACCGATGGTTCTTCGGCATGAAACTCTTAGATTTCGATAGATTTTGATCTCCGCGTTTCGTATCCAGCTTTAAAATAAAATCATGAAGGATTGATTATCCCCTTAACTAAATATCAAGTCTCATTTTTAATATGATATTTACGCATGAACAGATAGCATCAACTTGCCATTGATGCCACCCGTTCACGTCCCTAATCTTTCTCAGGACTCTCATATCTGCAGTCTTTGGTCAATTGTTTTACTTCTAACCCAGCTCTCAGATCCATAAGTTAAAATTGGTTTGAACACTGTCTTGTATGCAGCTAATTTAGTATTTTGACTAATTTCTTCCTTATTCCATATAAATTTATTCAGTTGACTTCCCACCATACCAGCTTTGTTGATTCTGTTGTCTATTTCCATATTTAATTTACCACCACTAAATAGCTGAAATGTTTTACCTGTTCTATAGGTTCTCCATTCACAATGCAGTTGATATATTCAATGCGTCTGCTATTTCACTGTCTTTGTCTTGTTATTGCTGATCTTCATACCATATCTATTATAACAGTTATTCAATTTAATCAGGGAATCTTGCAGATGTAGTGGATTTATTTAGAAGTATAACACCGTCTGCATAAAGCAAAGAGCTGACATTAATACTCTAATTTTGATATCAGGTGGAATACCACTTTCCTTCATAATGTGATCTATATAGATAATGATGAAAGTTTATTTTTCACTTGGTCAGACTATAATAAATTTAGTTTAATCCTTTATCCAAGTGTGTGCAAACAAAGTTTGTGCATGAAAGTATCTTCAGGACTGGGATAAAGTGGTACACCACCGGGCGACTCCTTGCAAAGGTGGAGCAAGCTATCAACACTCCTATCTCAGTATCTCCCATAATGCAAAACACATCTCCTTGCAGATATGTATAATGACATGCATTAAGGGAAGGGCCACTACCCAGACTAGTTTCGACCATTCGACGACTTTAATTGAGGTCTCTTCAGTGGGAGCCAGGCCCAAGTGGAGATACTAATTATACCAAAGATACCAATAAAAAAAAAAGCATTAGCAAGGTCACCTCCTCCTATAGGAGCTGCCAAACGGTGTGCCACCTTTTTATTAAATTACTTCTTTCTTTAAATCTTTCTTTATATCTTTCTCTAAATCCAGAGTAATTTAATAAAAAGGTGGCACACTGTTTGGCAGCTCCTATAGGAGGAGATGACCTTGCTAATGCTTCTGCTTTGGTATCTCCACTTGGGCCTGGCTCCTATTGAAGAGACCTCAATAAAGGTCGAAACTAGTCTGGGTAGTGGCTCTTCCCTTAATGCATAACATTATATATATCCGCAAAGAGATGTTTTGCATTATGGGAGATACTAAGATAGGAGTATTTGGTAGCTTGCTCCACCTTTGCAAGGAGTGCCCTGGTTGTACCACCTTACCCCAGTCCTGAAGATACTTTCAGGTGCAAACTTTGTTTGCACACACTTGGATAAAAAAGATTAAACTAAATTTAATATAGATAATGAATAATAGAGGGGATAATATATATATATATGCTTGTCTGACACCAGATTTAAAATCAAACCATCTTCCAATATTTCCTTCAATTCTAACTGCTAACTTACAGCTCAATAAGTATTGCTTGATATAATGTCTCCACTGATACCATACAACTGTAGCATTTTGAATAGCTTCTCTCTTGGCATCTTGTCATATGCCTTTTTCAGATCTACAAAACTTAAATACAGATCTTTGTTATATTCCAATGATTTCTCAACTATTTGTCTTAAAGTGAAAATCTGATCCTGACAGCTTCTATTTGGCTCGAATCCAGCTTGTTCTTCACCAAGTTTCCTTTCCACAATCCTTCTCAACCATTTCTCAAGTATGCTTGCATAAATCTTACCAGGAATACTCAGTAGTGAAACACCTTTATAATTCTCACATTCAGTTTTATTTTCCTTTTTTTATATATGGGTACTCTGAGAGCTCTATTCCAATCATTAGGAATTCGTCCCTCTGTCCAGGCCTACTGAATTATGCAGTACAACCATTGTAAGACTTTATGCCTCCATACTTGATCATTTCCGGTCAAATATCATCTACTCCAGCTGCTTTTCAAACTTTTCAGGCTTTTGATGGCTTTTTCTCCTTCAAGTATAGATATGTATTCCTGATTGCATGACTGTCGAGTGTTTTTTTACCACTGTGCTGTTACTGTTTGTTTCATTTAGCAATTATTCGAAGTAATTACTCCATACATCAAGGATATCTTTTTCTTTCTATGTTCTTGCAAAGTCTTTCCATGACTTGTTTTACATAGCGTTTAGCTTTCTTACATTTTTTTCTGTATTCTCTAAGAGCACCAGCTACCTTATTAGCCAAGAACTTTTGATACGCTTTCTTCTTTTCCTTCACTGCCTCTTTAACTTCTGTGTCCACCATGGAGTTCTTATTTTTCTATTCTTGCAAAGAACCTTACTACATGCCTCTCTGGCTGAATCAATCAGTGTTTTCCACTTAATCTCCAAGATGGTTCCTGTTCTCAAACTCTTTCATTTTTTCTTGAATAATGTTTGTGTATTTTAGTGTACAGTTCACATCTGAGAGCTGCTCAACTTTTATTCGCTTTAAAACTTTCTTACATGTTCTAATTTTCAATATCTTTCTTTTCAATCTGTGCACAGATTTGGTTGCTAGGCTTCCATGGAGACCAGGATAATATGATGGAAAGGGTCCAGAGAAGATTAACAAAGGTGGTCAGTGGTGTTTGGAATGTGGAGTATGAGGACAGTTTGAGAGAATGTAAGTTGCAGAGCCTCATGAATAGGAGGAAGAGGGAGGGATATGATTGAGACATAAGCTAGTCAGCGGTTGTTATCTGGTTGACATGGAAGAGATTTTTCATAGAATTGCAGTGGGAGGTAGAACAAGAGGCCATTGCTGGAAACTGTGTAAGGAGGGTGTGAGCAGAGGCGTTGGTTCTTTGCATGGCGACTGGTTGGTGAGTGGAATGCATTGCCTGAGTGTCTTGTGGATGTAGACACATTGAATCAATTTAAAGCACAGTTGGATGAGCATTGTGTGCAATACCGTGTACCGCCCACGATGAGTCTCTGACTCCATAGAGGTCAAATGTTAATAATAATAATATGAAATTCTGCTCTAAACTTGAATGGTGATCACTTACAATTTCAAATCCTCTGTAGTGTCCTGCACCAAGGATAAAACATGACTATCAACAATAACATAGTTAATGAGACTTTTCTTATTCCTTGCCTCTTCTCTCAATGTGAATTTATGTACATTTTTGTGTTGAAACATTGTGTTAGTAATCACCAGCCCGTCCTGAGCAGAAATCCAACAAGTATTTGCCATTGTTATTAGCTTTGCTCCTTTCTCCAAATTTTCCCAAAATATTTCTTATCTCTGACAATCATTTCCTACTGTATTATTTAGATCATCAACAAGGACCAATTTTTCTTTTTTCATAGTGTCAGTTGTTTTCTCTGAAGCAGGAGTCAGCAACCTTTTCAGACTCACAGGCCACATTCAACTTTTATTTTTAATAATTGGGCCACAAGCATTTAATTAAGAGAAAATAGTGAGTAAAAATTTTTTTTATTATATCAATCTTAAAAAACAGAAATATTTAAAGTACGAGATATGAAACATGTATGATAATTAAACTCAGTGGAAAAATATTATCATATAACAAAGTAATCACAATATGTGTGTCTCCCTGCTTAATGTGCCTTATGAGTGTTTTCCCTTAGCCAAATATCTATATCCACTTTATAACCTGAGATGCAAATTCGAATAAAAGAATGCAAATGCTCATCAGTTAGTCGAGAAAAAAATTTATTTTTTATTTATTCAGAAAATGCTTGTTCTCAAATGTATGGGCTTCCAAATGTGACTATCAGCTTCTTTACAAAACTGATTAATCCTTCAATTTTTTTTATGTAAGCATTGATAAAATTTTTGGATATTTTCTAACGAAAATATGTTCTTTAATGTTTCATTGTGTTGTAATTCCAAAACTTCCACCTGAGTTGGTTTGGTACATTATCAATGAAGACGTTAAAAGGATTTAAAAATAATCGCATTTCGATGCTATTTTTATGAAAATCCACAACTCTTGTTGAAAATTCATATGTAAATCTTCAATAATACCAACAAAAGTTTCCTTTTGTGTTTGCCATCCAACTGTAGATACAGATTTGCAACATATATAATGATGTAGATTTCCTTCCATCATATGTTTCTTCAACAGACATAGTTTGCCTTTCAAAAGCTTTTATGCCAGAAAACAGTTCTACTAGTAATTTACCTTGGTCCTGCTGGTTCAAATTAAGTTAATTAAGGTATGTTGTAATATCTACCATAAATGCAAGAGACGCAATCCATTCTTTACCCGATAGTTATGGGACAATATTTTCATGTTCCTTCATGAAGATATCTATTTCTTCGTGTAAATTAAAAATTCTTTTTAGCACAGCACCTCTACTTAACCATCTAACAGCTGAGTAGTAGATAATGTCCTGACTCTGATTCCATTTCTATCAAGAATTCTTAAAATTGGCAGTGTTTCGGACTTCTGTGTCAGATGTAATTTACAGATGACATCACAATGTCCATAAAGTCTTTCACTTATGATAAAATTTTGCAATAAAGTGCTTCCTGATGAATGATGCAATAGAACACCAATGGATTTAACCTAAATTCTGTAATTCTGCATAAATTTGACTTACACATATTTCTTCCAGCATCGGTTTTCACCCTTTTTAAGTTTTTCATCCAATTCCAAAGAATCAATAGTTTCTTTTAATTTTATGAATAAATCATTGCCGGTTGAAGTAGCTTTTAAACTTCAACTCTTTTCAACTTTTTAACTTTTAAACTGGCCAATTCTTCATGAACATTAAAGTCACTATAAATGCCCCAAATAAATATCATTAACTGTGCAGTGTCTGTTACGTCAGCACTTTCATCTATTGCCAGAGCATAACAATCAGATGACTTTGCTTTAAATTAAGCGGCTCAAATAAATTGGCACTGATTTTTTCTACTCACCTTGTACAAGTACTGGCAGATAAACTAATATCTTGAAATAATGTCTTCTTTTCTGGGCATATTTAGCTGGAAGCTGGATAGCTGGAAAAGAGATCAATGCAGCATGGGGGATTTTCAAAAAATATTTAGTAGATGCAATGTCTAAATGTATACCATGGGTGAGAAGGTTAAATAAGGTAGGTGTGAGATGGATGAATAAAGAGATTAAGCATGCAATACAGAGAAAAAGGGCATTGTGGAGGCAGCATAAGAGAAGTGGAAGTAACCAATTTCATGAGGTCTACAAAGACCAGGCAAGGAGGGTGACTTGGTTGGTGAGGGTAGCTAAAGAGAGGTATGATGAACAGCAGTTAAATAATGAAGCTAAAAAGAATCCTAGAGAGTTCTTTCGATATGTAGCCAGCAAAAGAAAGACTGATTATGGAAGGATGACATTGATTGGAGGAAATGGTATAAAGACAGCTGTTGCAGAATGTGTGGTGGAGATACTTAATGAGCAGTTCATAAAGATCTTTCAATATTGTGAATGTGACTTTATGGAGAGATTAAGAGCAGTTGATGATGGTGAGGAGAGACTGACTGTAAGTGAGCAAGAGGTGTTTGGGGAGTTGAGTAAACTAGATGTAAATAAGGCTGTGGGACTTGATAATATATCACCGCGTATTCTGAAGGAATGTGCCAGAGAGTTGACACGCGCCTTGACATATTTTTTTTAATAAGAGTCTTGCACTCGGTCAAGTCCCTAAAGAGTGGAAGGAGGGCAAGATTGTACCACTTCATAAAGGAGGTGATCGAACTCAAGCATCAAACTATAGGCCTATCTGTGTGTCAGGTGTTGTGGTTAAGTTGTTGGAGAAGCTTGTGAGAACTAAGATTTAGAGTTGGGTTGACAACAATGGTATAATCTTTGATGGACAGCACGGATTTGCTAAAGGGAGGTCGTGGTTTAGTAATCTACTTACTTATTACAATAAAGTGACTGCTTCCTTGGACAGAGGAGAAGGATACACAGTAATATACTTGGATTTTGCAAAAGCTTTTGATAAAGTACCTCATGATAAGTTGACAGTCAAACTAGAGCAGATGGGGTTGGATATTAGATTAGTGAATTGGATTGGAGACTGGCTATCTGATAGGTATCAACAAGTTGTGTATGGGGGTGCAATATCCAGGAAAAGGAAAGTCACTAGTGGAGTGCCTCAGGGATCTGTTTTAGGGCGATTACTATTTAACTTGTATATTAATGATATTGGCGAAGATTTGGATGGAGATATTCAGTTGTTTGCAGATGATGCAAAGTTGGGACGAACAATAAAGAGTAGTGAAGATGTTGTGGCCTTGCAAGAAGACTTGAATAAATTGAGTGATTGGGCAAGCCAATGGGGATGTGAGTTCAATGTTGCAAAATGTAAGGTTTTAAAATTTGGAAAACAAAGATGGGATGCAGAATTTATGCTTGGTGAGAATATATTGTTGGAAGTAGAGGAAATAAGAGATCTGGGGGTGATAATGGATAAGGATCTAAAATTTAGGGGACACATCGGCAAAATTGTGAAGACAACACAAAGACTTCTGGGAATGATGTGGAGGACACTGACGTGTAGAAGTAGGGAGATTCTTGTTCCATTGTATAAGGCTTTGATTAGGCCACACATGGACTATTGTGCCCAGATTTGGTCACCTGGTTTTCAGAAGGATGAAGAGATGTTGGAAAGAGTCCAAAGGCGACTGACTAAGGTAGTTTCTGACCTCTGGAATGTCGAGTATGAGGAAAGATTGAAAAGATGTAATTTGCAGAGTCTAGTGGAGAGAAGGAAGAGGGGAGATATGATAGAGACCTACAAGTTGGTAAGGGACTGTTATAGGATCAATGGTGGAGAAGTTCTACAGAGAATAGTGGGAGATCGTGGAGAACCAGAGGTCATCCCTGGAAACTGTATAAAGAGGGTGTGAGTAGGGGAGTGAGAGGCAGGTTTTTTTCGTGCAGAGTTGTGAGTGATTGGAATGCCTTGCCTGAGAGTGTGGTGTCTGCAAGGAGTTTGAATGTGTTTAAGACGCGGTATGATAAGATGTGTGTGAGATAAAAGGACCTCCTAGATAAGTCTTTGACTCCATGAGGTCTTGTTTAATAATAATAATAATATTTGTTCATATACAGGTAATAAACATCGTTTAATAAATTCTTAACCTGTATAAGGCCTTTCTTCTTTCACAACTAGTTCTGCTATGACATGAGTTGCATGAACAATAGATTTATTATGAATACTTTTCTTCTTAACCCTCCAGAGGTCGCGTGTTGACTGGGAGTCTGGACGTTTGCTTTTTTTGCATATATTTCTAATGCGGCTGGTTAAATCCGGTTGTGCGTTTATGTAGCTTCATATATAGGCAGGACATATGTTAGTGTAGAATATTACGTCTATGCGATAACAACTGTTCCCACTGAGACATTGCGCAGTCACAGATCCCACCCGACCCTTAGTGTTATAAGAATAAGCAGTTATCAAAATTTTTAAAATTGACAAGTACTTGTAAATTATTTATATATTTACACAGGAAATATATTTTTTATATACATATATATTTATTTTATATATGTATATATATTATTGCAATATGGTAAATTATATTCTCTTTAGGTAAAATAAAATGGGTGACTATGAGAAGGAGCAAGAACGATTACAGAAGCTGACAAATGAATGCTTCGCTAATGATGAGGATGAAGATGTTTCAGACAATGATGGTAGTTCAGAGGAGGGAGAGAATGTGGAAGAAATGAGTGGCAGCGAAACCGAGCAAGAAGCCGATGAGGTGTCATTAGAAGTAGATGAAGATAACCCGGAGAGTTTGGAGGATAGATTCTATCAGGGAAAAGATGGAACTTTATGGAAAGCAGTACCACGAACTAACAAACTTATTAGGACTGAAAGATACAATATAATCAAAGAATCACCTGGCCCTAAAAACGACACTCAAAATTTGCAGTCACCTCTTGATATTTGGAATTATTTTATAGGCGATTCTATTTTATCGATTATTTTGGAAAACATGAACAAGTATATTGAAAGTTTAGCTAGTAATTACACTCGAGAATGAGATGCCAAGTTTACAACTCTGAATGAAATACGGCTTTAGTTTGACTTCTATATATTGGTGGTACATATAAAGCAAACCATTTGAATTTAGATCTTTTTTGGAAGTAATGGTAAAGGCATTTTTCGACTAGCAATGTCGGTGAGCCGATTCAAATTTCTTTTGAGGTGTTTGAGATGTACTCTTATCATCTTATCTGATGATAAGAGTACACGTGAAGAAAGAAAAATGCTAGACAAATTGGCAGTTATTCGTGAAGTTTTTGATCTATTTGTTACAAAGTACAAAAATGGATACAATCGATGAAAAGTTGAAAGTTTTCGAGAAAAATGTTCATTTCGCCAATACATACCAAGTAAATCAAATAAATATGGTATTAAAATTTTTGCATTATGTGATGCTAGAATGTACCATACGGCTAATCTTGAGGTATATGTTGGACGACAACAGGAAGGGCCGCACTTCATGAGCAATTTGCTAGGTGACGTTGTTGAGAGACTAGTAGAACCAATCAAAAATTCTGGGAGAAATATTACTTTAGATAATTGGTTCATTTCTTTTCCTTTGATTGAAAACTTGCTAAAGAAATATAGACTTACTGTAATAGGAACAGTTCGAAAAAAATAAAAGAGAACTACCTCCTGAATTATTGCAAGCAAATCATCCTATAAAATCGAGTATGTTTGCTTTCAAAGATAAACACACTTGTATCATACTGTCCCATCCAAAAAAAAAGAAATTTGTTCTGTTAGCATCTAGTTTGCATGACGATGATGGCATCGATACAGAGAGTGGAGCTTTATACAAACCTGAAATTCTGACTACCTATAACCAGTGGTGGGCTCTGGAAATTTTAACAAAGGGCTCGCATCGTTGAACAAACAATAAACAAAAAAAAAAAAAAAAACACCAACGCCACTACCTCCGACCGCCACCACTAGTATTTCCACAGACAATCACAAACATCCATGCCTGGTGGGATGTTTGTGAACACGAATGGATGTTTGCGGGGTCTTTATAAACAAAATAAATTTGCTTTGTTCACAATAGAAGTTTTTATGACAAACAATCTATAAAAATACATAAATATTATCTAAAACACAATAAATTGAAATACGTTATATTTCTCTTTTGTTTTTATACTTCAAGTGATAATCAATGGTACCAATCGAGGGACATTATTTTATAGTCCTATTTATTTATATGTGATCACCAAAAGCGAATTCTTATTTGTAAAATGGTAGTAACAGTAACTATAATATTTTATTTAATAAAATCACTTTCGAGACGATTTTACATGAAAAAAAAAAACTCGCTGTCTGCTGCACATTTACCCAGAAAAAAAACTCTCATTTACAGATTAACATTTACAAACAATTACTTTAAGGAAATACTTATGACAACAGCTGCCAAACCTTATTTCTTTCCTCCTTTATGTCTTGCGTTCTTCTAGGAGGATCTATAGCCGAGTGATGATTTTCTAGAAAATATTTGACATAGGGATTCGGATTAAATTCATTCAAGGGTTTCCCGTTTATACATATTTTCATTAAATCTGAAATATGTTATAGTGAGAGAAGATCTCTTTGTTGTTACGATATTATTCATCACACTAAAAGCTTCAGCTTTTAGTTCGGCTTCAGCGCTGTAAACTGCAATTGTTGCCTTAATCACTTTGGCTTTTTTCACTGTACTGGGAATTTCGTTTTGTAACTTTCCAGTCAAAGCCATTTCCACTAAATCTCTAAAATCATTAATCTTAATTTCATATTTCAAAATAAAATGTAAAGATCTCATTCTCTTTTTCTTTCTAACCATGGGCACATAACTTCTTTCATATTCCATGTTTCAGGATAACATACATTTAAAATGTTTTTCAGTTCTTCATCTTCCAAATCCTCATAATTTTCATTTTTATGTTTAAAATTTCTTTGCTGCATTAATCTATCCTTTAAAGACATTATAAGAGAGTTTAGTAATGTTTCTCACAGTAGTTTGTGAAATTTGATTTGCTTTCACTTGCTATTCCTTCAAATTCTTTTGATTTTAGCATTGTATCAATTTTAGATTCACAAGAACCTACAGAATTTTTAAAATCATTAATTGCACTAATTGTTTGCATGATTAAGGAGTTAGCTCTTATAATACTTATATTGCGACTTGGTAGAGCTTCTGACAGATATCATAATTCCTGTAGGATGTTAATCATTAATGCTAGATCTTTAAAAAATTCAAATTGAGAAGTCGGTTTAAAAAGCCCTTATATTTATTGTTCGATACAAAATGCTTGCATAAAGCTGGGTAATTTCTCCACACAGCAAGAGCCGTTTGTAAACTGCAAGCTGCCCATCTTGCTTCAAACACACGGCCGATCTTTAAAATTTCGATACCGAGGTCTTTTGCAATCGTATTTAATTCTCGTTGATTTTTTGGTGATTGATGATAAAAAAGCATATAATTTATCCATAAATATTTCAAAATGATTTATTTCTTTAATGTTTTATATTGAATCGTCTAATGATAATTGTAAAAGATGAGCTACGCAATGCTAAATCACAAGGGAAATTTTTGTAGAAGTTTGATTGCAACACCTGATTTGTTTCCTAACATTACACCAGCTCCATCAGAACAAAATGCGATGAGATGATTTTTTAAATAGTTATCAGAAAATCCATATGAATTTAAAGTAGCAATTATAGTAGCATATATACATTCCGCGGTGGTATTTTCTACTTCTGCAAGATCTACAAAAATCATATATGATTCAGTGAGCTCAACTTGTAAGTGAATAACTAAAACACTTATTTTCTATAATAGCAGACGAATTGAAAACATTATTGATTCGTATGCTATTATAGAAATTTTGCAATTGTTTTTTCTATTATTTTGGAGAATATTTCTAATTTTATTTGTTTAGAAATATGTTCGACTATTTTAATTCCTGAGAATCTAGAATGCAATGATAATCCTAGAACAATACCATTTTTAATTTGCAGCTCGATTAAATCTGGCAAATAAGACATAGATCAGTTTCTCTTAACCAAATTATAAACAGAATTAAACATTTCTGAAGTTATCAAAATTTCTTTTTCGTTAGTTTGTCAATTCAATTTGATGATATAGATTTGCTACATTCTTCGTTTATTTTTATGATTTTATTATGAGCAAATGATTCATTATGTTTGGATAACTTTTTTACACAAAAATGCGGTTCTTGAGTCTGTAGTGTTTCCATTTGGTTCCATTTTCATTTCTACCCATTTCTTTGATGATAAAACAACTTTTTTTCCCTTCAACACTTAACTTTTTATATTTTTAGCAAATACGACATCCTAATTTACCATTTTTAACTTTTAACCACTTATAGTGCGTTTAGAAATACGATGCTTGCTTCTCGTTCCAGCAATCAAGTAAGCGATTTTCTTTTTCTCCTCTTGTTGCATCTTCATTGAATCAATGTGCATATTATCTTCGACTTCATTTTCAACAGCAGTAGAATCAGCAGAATCCCTTTCCGTTATTTTTTTCCCCAAAAAATTTAATGAATTTCACTGTCTTTTCATGTTTCACGGGTAAAAATACTTTTACAATTATAAAAATAAAATTTGCTGACCATGCAGTTTTTAAATTTATTATTATTTTTAAATTTTAAACACAAACAATTGTTATAGATCAGTGTACTGACGAACACAGAACTAATGTCCAATGGAACAACCAGCTGATGACAGTTTTACGAACATTTGATTGTCTACTGGTTTTACCATACGATTGGGGGTGCGCAGCAGCTAGGTTCTCGTTCTTGCACCCTGTTAGTACCCATTAGGGAAAGCTAAAGCTGCTATCAACCAAACGCAAGTGATCGAACTAAAATGCTCCCAAATTTCAGCCCTAAATGATCCTACCTGGGGCCAAGCCTAAAAATAATATCATTTAATATTGAAGGTTTCTCCAGTGTCAAGCAAAATCTCATTGCAAATATTTGCAGAGATAATGACTGAGATGTGCTCTGCCTGCAAGAAACTCACAGAGGAGAAGGTGCTGCAAGACCTTACATCCATGGCATGAAACTCAAAGAAATACTCCACGATAAATATGGCAGTGCAATATTTACTAAAGAGAACTTGATCCCATCGTCCATTGATTCAATGAACAACAGAAACACTAAGATTATTACAATCACATTTAAAAATATCTCAATCACCTCAATCTATAAACCACCATAAGAAGCTTTCTCCTTCCCTGACATCCTCCTCAATAATAATGCATACATGACTAATGTTGTATTAGGTGACTTTAACAGCCATAGTGTTAACTGGGGTTACACAAAGTCCAATGAAGATGGAGAACTTGTTGAAAAATGGGCTGAAAACCTTTCTCTAAACCTGATACATAATCCAAAACTTCCTGCATCTTTCAACAGTGGCAGATGGAAGCGAGGCTATAACCGTGACCTCATATTTGTTAGCTCAAAAATATCCAACATCTGTGTTAAAAAGGTTTTAAATCCAATTCCACATACTCAACATAGACCAATAATGCTTCAATTCAACCCAGCAATTATGCCTAACACAGTCCCTTACAGATGACGATTTAATTTCCAAAAAGCTAATTGGAAGGGTTTCATGGAAGATCTTGACCGCTCCATAGAAGAAGTCCCTCCAAACCCTCAAGAGTATCCAGAATTCATAAAAATACTGAGGAAAATCACCACCAAACACATCCCCCAAGGATGCCACACAAACTATATTCCAGGCCTTTCCAGTGACATACAAGCCCAGTATGCTGATTACTTACAACTTTACAACACCAACCCCTTCTCAGAAGAGACAATCCAAGCAGGAGAAAAATTATGTTCCAAGATGGCAGAGGAAAGGCATTCCTTATGGAAAAAAGAAATAGAAGCTCTTGATATGACCCATAGTAGCAGAAAGGCATGGAACTTTACAACAGAATTAGGAAGAATTAGGAAGAATCACTAAGCCATATGAGCATCTGCAGGTAACAGCTAATCAAATTGCTCAGGCTGCTGCTGAATGGAAAATTCACTAAAAAACACAAAAAATAAGATACTTGGAAACCCAAGTGAGGAACAAAATATGATTACCTCAGATTTCACCATCACTGAACTCAATGCTGCCATAAACCTATTAAAACCTAGAAAATCTGCAGGCCTTGATGTCTGTAATGAACAGATTAAACATTTTGGAACTAGGACTAAAGAGTGGTTATTAAACCTATACAACACTTGCCTCAGAACCCTAAGGATACCAACTATCTGGAAGCATGCCAAAGTGGTGGCCTTCCTGAAACCAGGGAAAACCCCAACTGAAGCAAAAAATTACAGATCTATATCACTACTCAGCAACCTCTTTAAACTCTATGAACGATTAATTTTGAATAGGCTACAACCCCTAATCGAACCCCAGCTTATTGCTGAGCAGGCTGGCTTTAGACCAGGCAAATCCTGCACATCACAAATTCTCAACCTCACTCATTATATAGAAAATGGTTATGAGCAAAAACTAGCCACAGGAGTAGTCTTTGTAGACCTAACTGCAGCATGTGATACCATAAACCATCTCACACTCAGAAATAAAATATACAGAATAACTAGAGACTATCACCTTGTCCTCCTGATCCAATCACTCTTGGAAAACAGACACTTTTACATGGACCTTGGGGGTAGGAAGAGCTGCTGGCACCACCAAAAAAATGGCCTCCCCCAGGGAAGTGTGTTATCACCATTACTTTTCAACATCTACGTCAATGATCTCCCCATCTTTCCAAGAACTAGAAATTTTATCTATGCTGATGATCTTGCCATAGCTACTGAGTCAAAAAATTTCAAGTCCATTGAAACTACTCTATCACTTGCCTTAAATAGTCTAACCACATACTATACCAGCAATCAACTAAAACCAAACCCCTTGAAAACCCAGACTGGCCTTTTCCACCTTAACAATAAGGAAGCTACAGATTTCTTGGGAAGGCTCTAATACAGAACATTCCTGGAAACCAATCTACCTCGTGTGACTCTCGATCGCACCCTCTCATATAAAACCCACATAGAAAAAACAAAGGCAAAAGTGAATGCAAGAAACAACATACTAAGGAAGCTTACCTCCTCCAAGTGGGGTGCAGACCCTAGCACACTGAGATCTTCTGCCTTGGCCCTTTGCTATTCTCCTGCTGAATATGCCTGCCCAGTATGGTCCAGATCCTGCCATGCTGAAAAACTTGACCCAGCATTGAATGAAAGCTGCCGCTTAATTACAGGATGCCTGAAACCAACACCACTAAAAGACCTGTATACTTTGGCTGGTATTGCACCCCCCCCCCCCTTCAGTTCGAAGATCTGCATTCTCAGCTGATGAAAGAAGCAGACAAATGAATGATGAACACCACCCACTGTTCAGCCAGACTGCAGTGCCCCAAAGACTAAGATCCCGACATAGCTTCCTGACAACTGTTGAACCACCTAAAAACCTCCCAGAGACAAGACTTCAACAATGGCTTGCACTATATCCTGAAAATAATACTGGTATTCCAACAGCCGAACATCCTCCACGTGGTGTCCACTTGGACTGGAATACTTGGAAAAGTATAAACAGACTCCGGACGACAGGACGCTGCAAACAAAACCTCATCAAATGGGGGCTACCTCACTGCCCAGACAATTGTGAGTGTGGGACAACCCAGTTCATGGAACACCTTCTTTCTTGTCCCTTTCTTCCATCGCCTTGTGCAAAAGAGAACCTTATATTCTGACAGAAAGAGCAGTTGATTGTGCAATACTGGGGGAACATCTGACCATGTTTATTGTGTATGAGTTATGTATAGTTTCCTTTTTTTCATATTTAATTATTATTCCCTGTATAATTCACCTACCAAATCTAAGCTGATCTCATTGTGATGTATCCTAATTTGTTGTAAATCATGTTGTACCACTTACTTACTACTGTACTACTTGTGTTTGGATACAAAATTAAAAAAAATAAATAAAAAAAAAAAACCCATATGATTGGCTACCAGAAGAGAGAAGGGTAAAGATAGAGCATGCTATCTTTATTTATTTTTAAACTTTCGTTATAGAGGAGTTGAAACAATAATTCCAAATAATCTATACACTGCCAAATAGAATAATTTTTGTTAGGTTACCATACTAGTTTGTGGCTTAATATATTTCAAAAAAAATTATGCTTTGTTTTTAAAATAAAAAGTAAACAAGAAGAACAAGGGGCTCGCAAATTTGAGAAAAATTTAACAAACGGCTCGCGCGAGCCCCTTATAGCTCACCACTGCCTATAACCATACAAAAGGAAGAGTAGATGTTGATTAATTGTGTTCAACATACGTTTGTGCTAGATCAACAAGAAAATGGCCTATGGTAGTTTTTTACTCTTGCATCAACATTGCTGGAATTAATTCTCAAGTTATTTACCATGTGAATAACATTGACAAAAAAATATTGCGATGTAAATTTCTGCAAGATCTTGGATTCTCTCTACTACAAGCACATTTGCAAGAAAGGGTATCAATTCAAAGTTTGCCAAGAAATATAAAACTAAGACTCACAGAAATTTGTGGATCACTCGAGAACATAATTGAGAACGAAACTGCAGTTGCACATCCAGAAAAAGGAAGATGCTATTATTGTGATAGAAAAAAAAACCATGCATCTAAATATTATTGTAAGAGATGTTACAAATTTATGTGTCTTGAACATGCTATAATCATGTGCAATGAATTTGTAGAACTTAAGTAAAAGAACGTTAATCCAGTTCTACATTTATTGCGCATGTAGCATATGCAGTTCTATTTCTAAGACATTTAATTATTTTTTTTAATTTTTTTTCTCTTACAAATATGTTGTAATTTGAATAAATAATCTTTTTACTACAATATGCTTATTTATTATTATTCAAAACACATTTTGTTAAAAATGAGTGCAGAATAACTGTCCACATGCGATCCTTGATGCCAAAAATTTTCATGCGACCTCTGAAGGGTTAAATATGTTTTGCTGAACAGTCAAAGAAGCTTGTAATTTATTCATTTGATTTTTTCAAAGTTCACAGTTCAAATCCTTGTATTGGCTTTCATGTTCATACTCATAATGACATCTAATATCATATTCTTTCATAACAGCAACACTTTTATGACAAATAAGACAAAGGGGCTTACTCTCATTTTCAATAAAGAACTACTTGCTGTTCCATTCATCATTAAACCTTCATCTGCAATTTTACGTTTTCTTGAACCCGTTTTTGAAATTATTTTTAACAAATATATATCATCTGAAAATAATAGTTGACGTTATTGAATTATATTAAAAGATGGGCCAGGAAACAGGACTGCAAAGGTGTGCCAAAATCTCAGTTGTCGTCGGATGAAGTTGCCTTTGTTATCCCCACTCGTGATGACTCACACGGTTGATTCACGCCAAGTTGCACACCAATATCATGAAGTATAGGTATAAAATTATTTTGAATTTATTATTCATATCCTAAAATGTATTATTTAAATAATTCAACATACGGGCTACATTGCCATGTAAGTATGGTCAACCTTTTATGGGCTGCCAAAAATGCACGTTTGGGCTGCATGTTGCCTGCAGGCTGCCGACCCCTTCTCAAAAGCATCAAAAAATTCCTCCACTTCAATCTTAGGAGAACATTCTGTGAGATCATAGGCACAAATAAGTCTCATTTTCCAGGTCCCCATTCTGATATTTGCCCACATTCTTCTACTTGATATCTGCCATTGAAGAAGATTAGCCTTGTATTTAGTGTTGAATACTATAGCTACTCCTTCTTTTTACTGATTTGTTATTGTCTGAATACAACATTTTGAATTTATTGCTTAGAAAGATCTCACCAGCTTTTGTCTTTTTTGTTTCAGTCATCCCTATTTTGTCAATCTGGTACTTATGCAATTCCTCAGCCAGCTCCATTTCTTTGCCATCCAGGCTTCTTATGTCGATAGTACCAATCTTCAACTGTAGTGATATTGCATTGGGACATGTTTCAGGATTGGTTCTAATAGCTAACTTTTCACTATTTGTCCTGATTCCCTCATAAAAATGGGGCCTTGTTTAACTTGACGACTCCCCAGCCAGTATGAAATTCTGTCATATTGTACAAGGGTGGTCTGAAAAGTTCTCGGCTTCGATCATAGATGGCAACAATATTGGCACAATTTATTTTCTCTAAGTTGGTACATCTGTCATAAGCATCCATGTGAAATTATAAGTCATTCTATCAAGTAGTTTATTTTATACAGCTGTTTGAAGCGAAAGTGTTGTCAGTATCCCTTGAAATGGATAAAATTGACTATCGTGCAGTTATAAAATTCTTTGTAAAAGAAGGTATAATGGAAAAAGAAATTCATTCGAAGTTCATAAAAGTTTATGGGCACTCTTCTCCTTCATTTTTGACAATTAAGAAATGGGCTGCCGAGTTTAAACATAGCCGTACCAGCCTCGAAGATGATCCAAGTGAAGGATGTCCAAAAAAGTGTAACAACACCAGAAATCATTAATCAAGTGCACAATATTGTATAACCGGCGAGTCAACGTGTGTGAATTTGTTGGGACTATAGGCGTTTCAAAAGAACATGTGGGATATATTTTGCATGAAGAATTGCAAATGAAAAAGCTGTGTGCAAGATGGATGCCATGCTTGCTCACGGCAGATCAAAAATGCACTCACATGAAAATCTCTGAACAGTGCATGGAGCGTTTTAATAAGAATAAAACCGATTTTGTGCATTGATTTATTACCATGGATGAGATATGGATTCACCACTGCACACTAGAATCCAAACAGCAGTCAAGACAGTGGACAGAAGCCAGTTCCATCATCAGGAAAAGTCATGGCATCAGTGTTTTGGGATGCTAAAGGCATTTTATTTATTAATTAACTTGAAAAAGGTAAAACAATAACCAAGGAATATTATTCCTTGGTTATTGTATCTTTTATTAACCAAACTAGATGAAAAAATTCTTGAGAGAAGACCCGGTTTGCAGAAGAAAAAATCATCTTTCATCAGGACAATGGGAAAATTAAGGGAGCTGCACTATGAATTGTTGGAACATCCACCCTATTCCCCAGATTTGGCTCCCTCTGACTTCTGTCTCTTCCCAAAACTAAAACTCTTCCTTGCTGGTCAGCGTTTTTCTTCGCATCAAGTGGTGATTGCAGCCGTAGAGGGATATTTTGCAGATCTTACTGAGAACCACTACAGGGACAGGATAATGGTGCTGCAGCATCGCTGGAATAAATGTATTAGTCTTAAGGGAGTTTATGTTGAAAAATAAAAATAATGTAGAAATTATAAATTCGTTTTTTATTGTTAGGCTGAGAACTTTTCAGACCACCCTCGTACCATCATTTTATATTGTGGTTTAAGCCAATAAGAATACAATTTGTTCGGCTAAATCCCTTATTGCCAACTTATCCTAAGTTCATTTAGTATCCAAGTAGATACCTAACAGGGTGCACATCATGAGAAGGTGAAGATTGGACTTTAGGTCAGAAGCCCTAGTTGATTCTCCACATTCCTTTCAAGGCTATATGGAGATCTCCTATCAGTTATCTTTGACCCTTAGAGCTGGATGGCATATGGATGTTGATCAGTAACTGTTCCTGTTTGTACTTATAAAGAGAAAATTGGAATATTGGGTGACAAGTTAATTGGAGCAGCATCCATGGAAATACCTATAGAAGAGATAATGCTCAGATAAAGCATCTGTGGGAAAGCAAATAGAGGGAGTCAGTGAGATAAGGGATCATCTTTTAAGCAAACTGCTCTCTTTTTGATAAATGAGCATTCTCAGGGCAGTTTTAGTGAATCACCCAGATGTGATAACAATGTTCCAAGGCTTGGCAGGTTTAATATTTATAGTATTAAGAGCCAAAAAGAAGAGCAGTAATATTTAGAACAAAAAAAAAAAATATTTTTTTGGAGGCTAAAGAAGCTATCCATGTGATATTTCTCTGTTAGGATCTGAAAGTTTGCCCAAGAAGAGAAAATTGATCTTGGTTGATGAGTGGAATGTTATCAAGGGAGGGTCGAGCCATTGTCCTTCTGGAAAATGATTCAGAGGTTTGTTCTGGTAGGATTAAAATTTACTAAATTATCTCTACTTCACTTGAGAATGGTTAGGAGATGAGAGTCTAAGGCATTGGCCATAGATGATTTTGAATATGTCTATTCAAAATATGTGTGTGTGTGTGTGTGTCAGTCAGTCAGTCAGTCAGTCATATCAGGGCTTTATGAATGATAATGGGGGAATGGAGTTTAGTGTCATTATCAAAGCTGTGAATAGGATTGAAATTAAAAGTGAGAAGATTGTAGATATATAAAAAAAGAATGTAAGAGAGACCATTCTCATTCTTTCATCAATATGGAAAATTCAGAAAAGAGGGAACTATCTACCATGACTCACATGCATTGAATGACAAAAGGAAGCTGGTAGTCCACTCATGAAAGATAGGGTAAAAACAATAAGACAACAACTGGGTAAGAAGGCCACAATGCCAGACTTGGTCAGATGGCTTGAAAATATCAAATAATCACATGTGATACACCAGATCTTTCTATGTCCAATGACCAAAGGTTGGAAAGAAGTTCTTCTGTAGAATGAGAATGGTGTAATCCATATTGATAATTACTAATTAACCATGGGTCTAGTTAGAGAATAAATTGGTTATTGTTGACCTTCATTTTTAAGAGAATTGAGGTAAGAGCAATGGGATAGTTTGGTGGCTGACTTTTATCTCCCTTTTAAGGAATATGCTGGATAAAAGTTCGCTTCCATGCTGTTGGAAAGGTGGCAGATAAGACATATTGTAAAGGCAATAGGAGATGAGTATTCTTGAGTGCAAGCTCTTTGCACAACTGGAGAGATGCCATCTGGCCAGAGGACTTATTATTATATAAAAAGGCTGTTAGATAGCATATTCTATGTATTGTATAGTTGCTAGCACTCCTAGAAGATAAGTAACTTTTTTATATTTTAGTTGATAATATCAGGTTAACTTATCATAGATTTTATTTTAAATGGGTGTGTGATTGAGTTTTTAGTTTGTAAGTAAATCTTGTATATTTCATCATCATGCGTATCAAGGATTTAGGCAAGGATCAAGCATGGCCTGTTCCGGCCTTAGAAGTCATCATTGAATCGTTTAAGAGGACGTCCTGGTTTTCTTTTTCTTAATGGCTTGTACTTTAAGGCTTGTTTTGGTAATCTTTCTGTTTTCATTCTTTAAATGTGTTCCATCCATTTATGTTTATATTTAAAATTTTTTTCTATTACTGGTTCTTGGTTTAATTTTTCATAATTTCTTCTTTTCTTTTGTGATCAAATAGGGTATACTTTGCAGTTTTTCTCATAAACTTCATACCTGCTGTATTTGTAATCTTGTATTTTTTTACTGTTTAAATACAATATTGTTAGAAGGGTGCCAATGAAGGGTAGGGCAATGGCAACAAAGATCACATTGTCTGGCGATTTGAATTTGGGTGATGTTGTGCATTGCAGTGTATGTGAGATGTATTCATCATGAAAATTAAAGGATACGTGGAAGAAAATTGAAACTGGAGAGTGAGCGAGCATGTATTAAAGGTTTCAAAAGTGAGTGCCAGTTAGATGATGAGAACAAAGCCAATGTTAGCAGAGTGGACAGTATCGATGGTAGGATGGTAAATGTCAGAATTAACATCTAATGCACAGCAGTAGAAATACAGGAGAACAAAATGGACATAAACAAAGAAATAACATGCTTAAATGTTATCCTTCGCAGGACAAAGCATGAAATTGAAAAGTTGTAGAACTGGCAAGAGATCAGCAGGACTGAGAAGAGAAAGAAATGTGTGATCCGAAGTAAGGAGAAAATTATTTATGGAGACTCAATGATCAGGGAAGTACTTAATGAGAGTGTACCAAAATCATGTTTCCCTGGCGTAAAAGGTAATGATATTAGTCGTCATCTTGGATGGTAAAAGATAAAACAAAAGAATTAATTGTCTTGATTGGCACCAATGATCTGAGAGGTGAAAACTATTCTATGAGAGAGGATGAAAATGAGTTGCTGAACAAGTCAGAAATGAAGAGCAAGAATGTGAACATTATCAGTCTCCTGCCATGCTCTAATAGTGGCGAAGGGCATTGATAGCAATTCAGCCAATATGTAAGTTGTGCAGAAAAATGATGTAGAATTGGGGAATATGATCTATATTTGATCTATTTTGCCGGCCTGGTTGGCCGAGTGGTTAGCGTATCTGCTCTCCAGCCAAAAGACTGCAGGTTCAAATACCGCCATGGGCATGGATGTTTGTTTGTGAAAAATACTAGTGGTGATGATGGGTGGTAGATGGCGTTGGTGTAGATGATGATGATGGTAGTTGCAGTTCGTTGAAGTTGGTGCCCTCCCTCGATGAGTCTTTGGACCCCCTGGAGGTGTTATGTAATAATAATATTTGACTGGAAGAAGGATTTGTATAATGCTGATGGACTACATCTAAACTGTTTTGGTGTCTAGAGAGAGAGCTTTGTTCACCTAGCATGCCAAAGCACAAATTCAGGAAAACTTAGTAATTAGGGTGGAAGCATTTAAGTGTGTGTGTGTGTGTGTGTGAAGGGCATCCATGATGCACATCAGTGTGAGAAGGACCAATTATGGAATCTAGTCTCACAAGCAAAAATATTGAATAAGATGATCAATTCAGGAAGTAAGGGTAATTAAAGGGATACTGCAGTTTCTATATACTAATGCATTCCAGAAATATCAGGAACAAGAGGCAGGGTTTTTTTGTCACTGGTTAGTGCAACCTTGTCAAAAGTTATAGGCATTAGTGAGACTTGGCTAAAACAGATGATATAGTTACAGGGATAGAATGTGAAGGGTTTAGTATTTTCAGGGAAGATAGAGAAGATAGGATGGGATGGGGGAGGTTACTGCTAATGATAGCAGTGAATTGAAGCTAAAGAATAGGAGATAGGTAGGAGAGTAGCTGTTCATTTGAAGCAGTCTGATGTGAGATCAAGGCCAATAAGACAAAATATATGGTTGGTTGCAGCTATAGATCATGAGGGTCCAGTGATGATCTGGAAGACACGCATCAGCAAATTAGTACAATGAGTGCAGGTCAAGTGATTTTTTTTTTATGGGGGGACTTCAACTATAGAGATATAGACTGGAAGAAAGAAAGATCACATGGCTAGAAGAAAACTGAATTTATACACCTACTAAGAGATAATTACCTGAGCAATGTGGCCACCTTGGGGTGTGAGAGTATTGGACCTGGTCATGGGATCAGAAGAGGTATCCATAAACCAAGGTGGCCACATTGCCTCCGAGTTGGGAAAGTGACCATGCAGTATTGACTTGGAAGACTGTGAAAAATGAGAAATATTCTGTCAAGAATTAATATATTTGGAATTACAAGGCTTGTGATTATGAAAAGCTTAGGAGGAGGAGGAGGTTTGAATCTGTGCCATGGAACAAATCCTGCAAGAGAAGTATATTTAGTACTACATGGGAGATAGTTAAGGGGCATCTGGAGGAAGCAATATTAAATTATATACCTAAGGAAAGGAGAGTTAATCTGGTAGGAGTTAGATGGATGAGAAATATCATTAAGTATGAGCTGCAGAAGAACAAAATGCTGTGAAGGATACATAAGGAGAAAGGTGGGCAAACTCACAAACAGTAAAAAGCTCAGGCAAGAAAGGTGACCTTGCATGGTAAGGAAGGCAAAATCAGAGTTACATGAAGAATCTAGCCAAATCAGGCCAAAAAAAGGGAATCCCAAAGAGTTCTTTTGTTATGTGGCAAGTAAGAGAAGAATGCCTATGAAAGATTGACCTTAATGAGTGTCGATGGTGACAAGGTGTCAGAAGCAGATAAAATATTGAGTTTCTGAGTGACCACTCTGCAAGGGTATATCATCCATGTGAGGTTACAACTGTGACATATATGACAACAAAAACAGACATGAATGAATTAAAGGTTCTTAGGATATTACATAATCTCAGTGTAAATACAGCTGTGGGATTAGATGGGATATCAGCTCGGGTTTTGCGAGAATGTGCAAGGGAACTGACTAGGCTCGTTAATTTAAGTCTTAGTTCTGGTAGAGTTCCGAAAGGTGGAAAAAGTGCAAAATTATTTCCTTGCTTAAGAGAGGTTCTAAGACTGCAGTAGCAAATTATAGACCAATCAGTATCTGAGATGTGGTGGTAAAGGTACTGGAAAAATTGGTCAAGAAGAGAATTCAAGAATAGGTGGATAAGAATATGATACTGTTTGAGGAGCAATGTGACTTTGTTAAGGGTCAGTCATGTCTTAGTAATTTACTAACTATTATGGGATGGGTCACTACCCAGGCTGGTTTGGATCTTTATTGAGGTATGATCATGCAGAGTATCTCTCCAAATACTCTGCATGATCGCCAAGATCTCTAAATCTCACTGAGTTACCTGAAAGGGTCATTAAACTCATCACTCCTGACCTGGTTTACTCCAGGGTAGGCCAAAACTAACCACCAAACAGAACTCTCACGAAAAACATCATCAGTGAGAGCCAGACCCAGGAAGATACCAAGGGTAATACAGAAATCATATATTTTCCATATATAAGTAGAAAAAAAAGGAATACTATCTTATTAACCTTCCAACCGGCCAGTGTGGATGAAATATCCAACACTCCCTAGCTTTTTTCATGGATCAAAACTTCGTCGGCATTCTACCTTTTATCATGCCATTACCTTCCTCCGCCGTTAATCTCGTTACGGCTATTCTATAGCATTAGTGGATTAACTGTTGCTGAGTGACCTTTGTGTCCCCTCCTCCTGTCTTTACGTCTATTGTGTTGCTTGGAATTTCATTTACTGTCCTAAGTTATTTGACCTTTCTTGCCTCTAAAATGATTTATTGTGTCTCTTCCCAAAAATTGAAACCAATTTCACATATGCGAAAAAAAAATCAATCCTGAAATGCCCACTGATCAGCTTTTGCAATGAATCTATTTAGTGATAGTGAATTTGGTGTATTTTATTCTACAAATCAGTGCACCGGAAGAGATGCACTGATTGTTCTTTCACTTTACGTATAATAATTGAATAATTTTTTTTCGAATTTTAAAATTTTCAAATGTTTGCTTTGAAAATATGTCAAATATTTATATTTTTAAATAATATTTATTGAAATAAATATGTCCTTTTTCTTTCGTTTCTAGCAAAATAGCATTATATGGATCATCACATTTCAGATTTAGAAACGATTTTTTGTTATTCATAAGACAAAATTAAAAAAAAATGTTAAAATGCTAAATTGCCTTACTCGGTTTCCGATTGTGTCTTTTTGGTATCAAAAATTTATATCCAATGATATTTTAGCAGTGATTCTTCCCCTTCGTCATTTATTTATTTATTTGTATTATGCATATTACGATAATATCTAGTGCATAACCTCGTAGATATGTTGAAAATATAATGTGAAAAATATCATATACGGAAAGAATTAAACATTTTTGCTCATTTTGAAGATTTTCTAATGCTTCCCCCCCCCCCTCCTTATTCTCTCCTGGAACTGAATTGCATAACTACTCTAAATTTCTATACAGGTTTGAAAGCTTTTCTAGGCAGCATTCAAAATCAATTACTTAATTTTACCATTTTGACAAAAGATATACGGCAATCAGATTGTATCGTGAAGCTTCTGAATCTGTTCTATTTATTTGCAATCTAAAACCAGCTGTTCTACTGCCCGCTGAAATTATGTGAAATTTTAGAAATAATATGCTATATTTTCACCGTGCAAAATTGTTTATATGCATACCACACAAAAGAAAGTTCAAAGTTCTGTTAATATTATTTTTGTTTGTTTTTCTTTTAAAAAAATCTAAATATTACTTCTTCTGCTGCTTTAAGCTATTTCTGAAATAATCTACGTCTTATAAATACTGGTAATTCTACAAATCAGTGCACCGGAAGAGTTGCACTGATTGATCTTTCACTTTACGTATAATAATTGAATAATTTTTTTTCGAATTTCAGAATTTTCAAATGTTTGCTTTGAAAATATTATGTCAAATATTTATATTTTCAAACAATATTTATTGAAATAAATATGTCCTTTTTTTTTGTTTCTAGCGAAATAGCATTATATGGATCATCACATTTCAGTTTTAGAAACGATTTTTTGTTATTCATAAAGACAAAATAAAAAAAAATGTTAAAATGCTACATTGCATTACTCGGTTTCCGATTGTCTTTTTGGTATCAAAAATTTATATCCAATGATATTTTAGCAGTGATTCTTCGCCTTCGTCATTTATTTATTTGTATTATGCATATTACGATAATATCTAGTGCACATCCTCATAGATATGTTGAAAATATAATGGGAAAAATATCATATACGGAATGATTCAAAATTCTTTTTCATTTTGAAGATTTTCTAATGCTTCCCCCACTCCTTATCCTCTCCTAGAACTCACAAGTTTGAAAGCTTTTCTAGACAGCATTCAAAATCAATTACTTCATTTTACCATTTTTACAAAAGATATACGGCAATCAGATTGTATTGTGAAACTTCTAATTCTGTTCTATTTATTTGCAATCTAAAACCAGCTGTTCTACTGCCCGCTGAAATTATGTGAAATTTTAGAAATAATATGCTATATTTTCACCATGCAAAATTGTTTATATGCATACCGCACAAAAGAAAGTTCAGTAGTATTATTTTTGTTTGTTTTTCTTTAAAAAAATCTAAATATTACTTCTGCTGCTGGAAGCTATTTCTGAAATAATCTACGTCTAAGTACTTGGTAATATCCTCTTAGCTGGAGGAAACGTTGAAGGCTTATTACTCTCAGTGCTATTGAGAAGAAAGGGGAGAACACTAAAGTGCCCCAGGCTGTAGTGCAGAATATGTCAAGAATGTCTTGTTTCCTTTTCGATTGTTGATTACCTATATTCTAACAGAAATACTGATATTTCGTTTACATGCTTATACATTATTTATGCCAAAATAATTGCTTAATTTATAATGATCAGTTTCACTTTTATTATCAAAAATTAGAAATTAAATCATACAATTATCTTGAAAAAGAGGATTTGAATTATTATCAAAGAAAAGGTGCATATGCGTTTCATAATCTTCTTTTTTTGGGGGGGGGGGGATATAGACCAATCTGCGGATATTTCAGATAATTTATTTCATAAATCGTTCGCAAGACAGCTGTTACAAACGTAAATCACTTGGGGAACATACCCATTCATTTTAGTGTAAAACAGTAGCAAAGGTTCAGTTACTTTAGATATCTAATCTAGAAGAAAATGTTATGTCTGCTGAGATTAGAATCATTCGTGAATAATTTTTCTGACATGATTTCTCTATTCGTAATAATGTAACCAATTTCCAGATTTTTTTCCCTCCTTGCAGACTTCATGTTATATGCAGTGATTTCTTCTTTGAACTATAAGAAAAAAAATCAGATAACAGGAGAAAAATATGCAGTATTTTCTTTTCCACTGGCTGAATTTACAATGTTCTTTCTTTGTGTTTTGAAGAGAAACTGCAAATGACTTTTTTCTTACTATTTTTGCCATTATAACATCTCATATAATTATAAGAGTGACATTTTACCGTTTTTCTCCCACACGAGAAACAGAAATAAGGTGGTAATAATATTGTTGATTCTGCCAAACTTCATTGTAGCAGAAATTTTTATTACAAAACTTTGTAATATATATATATATATCTCCGAAACAAGAAATTTGGAACCCATATCACATCAATGTTGAGTGTTGGCAAGGTGAAAATGTTCCCGTTATTATTTATATATTTCATTTATTAACTAGGGGGCTATGCCCAACCCCCCCCCGTGTTCCGGTATGGTAGACCAGTTCTCCTTCAATTGTGATAACTCGAAAGGGGGTTCAGCCACTGAATTCTGATGACTCGAATTTTGAAGACTCGACACTCAGGGTAGCCCCTGAGTTTGAAAACGTTTCGATAAACATGACATAAAAATGCTTATCATTTTATATATATATAGGGTAGATTTTATTTCATTATTTTTTTGATGAAATACTTTACCTGGAATACTCTTTCCAGTTTCTCTGTGTCAAAAAAGAACTGAAAAATTAGCCTTCAAGATGAAAAAGAAACAGTGCATTCGGGTATCCCTCTATCAATATTTGTAGTCCTGAAAAGGACTGTTTTGATGGCCTTGAAAACAAACATTTTTTATTTCATACTGTTCAGAATTTAAAATTCTTGAACAGCGTGGAACACCTTGAAGCAAGGGTAAACACACAAAACAATTTTACACTCAGGGCACCAGATTTTTGTTTCCTTTCTGATATTTTTTTTATTACATACATAATATTTGCGTGGAGGTTTTTTTTTATTAGCCGTTGGTGGTAGATTTTCGGGATAATGGTTGGAGTTAGCAGCGTTCAACCTCGGATGTCTGACAGGATTTCCTGTTTTTCTGCTTGCTGAAGAAGGTGCATGTGCATGCAGCAATGCTTTCGCAATTTCTATTCTGTATTCTAGATATGTTATGGTAGACAAACATTTTTTCTTATACAGGAGGAAACTGTTCCAAATAACAAAATCCAAACACTTCAAAATTCAAATAACATGTCCAAACACTTTTTTGTAATATTTTTTATGCTGTTTCCTCATTACAGAGTAGAATGATAGCTGCTGATCGCACCTGTTCGACTCAACCCATAGTGTCGTTGTATGCACACACAGCAATGGGTTTTTCTTTCTTCAAACCATGCTTCTCCACGGATTCTGCTGATGGATTGTGCAGGGAAGATAGCAGAAAAACATCTTTTTTGTCTTTCCAACCTAGTGCAAAGACTTTCCCTCGCTGATAAGTTCGGATTTCCCCCTTCGATAGCTTTCCTGAAGCCAGATCTGGAGGCATATCTCGCCTTTTTGCATTTACAGTACCATAACTATCTGTAAGATGCTGTAAAAGCAAATCAGCGAGTTCAGGACACATATATAGTAATTATCCATTATAATGCAGTAAAGGGTCTAGTAACTGCATTACTGCACGCATCGACAAGGGGAGATCCGAATATTTATCGTGCTCGATTACAGTTTGCTTTCCCGTATAAGGTTTGAAATCCCAAGGATATCCACTTTTCAATTCGCAAAGCATAAAAAATTTTACTCCATACTTCGCTTTCTTTTTGGGAATATACTGCTTACATTTCAGTTCACCTTTGAATGGCATAAGGCTTTCATCGATACTCAAGTCTCTCTCAGGAATGTAGAGTGATCTACATTTTTGACGGATTTTCATCAGAAAATCATAAATTTTGTTGAGGACTGGGCAAGGATGTGTTGCCTGATCGTATTCTTCATTATTCTGAAAATGCAAATACTTCATGATGAGACTGAATTGTTTTTCAGTCATAACATCACGAAACATTGGCGTGTTCGGAATCCAGTCTGTAGACCAATGCATTTCGAGAGCGGGCTTTCGAAATGTATTTCGAAACTTCGGGTTTTTCACTTTCTTTATTCTGATATTGCATTTGAAGGATGACAGTGATTTTAAATATTAATTTCACCTGTATCCGAATATCACAATTTCCTGATTTATAATAATCACGAAATATGTATATTGTCTGATTTATAATTTGCTAATTTATAATAATCACCACATAGTTTCAGTATCGAAAAATTAAAGTTATGTGGAAAAATTACTAGAGAAAAATAACGAATTAAATAAAAACTGTACCTATGTTTCATAACAGTTTTCGGGTTTGTGATAGTAATGCAACGGGGGGGGGGGGTTAAACTATCAGAGGCGAAATAAAGTTCAATTCTATTGTAAAAATATGGAAATAAACTTTCACATTTGATATACATATTTTGAATGATAAAAGTAAGCAAATGTATCGCTTACTTTAAAAATTGGAGAATAAAATATCTGAATTATTCAGAAAATATAAATTTAAATCATAACTGTTAATTTCATTTTGTAATGACCAATTATACAAGGAAACCAAGAAAGTGAAAGTACAGATTACTATACAACATGAAGAAAAAATTTAGTAATATGATTAAAGAATTTCATGTTATTCTCTATAAAGCAAAGTTGCTCAAGCGTGTCACAAAGGAAATCTGTTAAGTATTATTCGATTTCGATGGTTTTGTACAAAAATAAAATTAATATAACCTGGAGCCGGTTTTCTTTTCTTTTTTTAAAAGAATATTCCAAATAATTATCGTGAATTAATTTCTTCGAGAACAAAGAAAAATCTTTTGTCTACTAGCGATTAGAAAAAAATTAGCACAAAAAAATAAATAATTAAATTGGTTAAGTGAAGAAATTATGCAAGACCTTTATTTTGCCCAGAAATTAAAATTGTATTGTACAATAAAAAGAGAAAACAAAAATATAAATAATTTCTCTATTTTTAGTCTATCATATATAACTAAAATCAAGTTCACCAGCATGGAACAAGAAAGTCCGTTTCTTGTTATAGGCAACTGAGAGGCAGCTACGGACGGGAGATAATCCGATTAACCTTTCTCTTCAGCGTGAGGGTTTATCACACCTTCTAATGGACATGACAGTCAAATTGCACTTCTTATCCAGGTTCTTTAAACAGGTGGGCTGAATCTTATCCAGATTTATTTGGACGTCTATAGACGTCCTAGCCGGTAGGGAGGTTAAATACCCTGGATGAGAGAGAGTTGTGAAAAGGTTTTCCCGTTGGTTACAATATACAGCTAATTCTCTTTTACATGATTTCGAAATAACACGGTTTAGAAAACAAAAGCAATTCTATTTTTACACTGTATATTTTGATTTAACATGGTTCAAATGGCACTTATTTTTAAAATTTCTGTTTGAATTTGGTTCTGTTAAAAAGGTTATTTCCATTATAATTATCATTTCCTAGTATGGTATACACATGTACTTAAACTTCAATTTTGGGAAACCTCCTTGATGTTTTAAATATCAGGGATTACTCTACGCTACAGAATGTACACAAATCCCAAGTAGAACTTATATAGCAAAATCACAAAAAAAAGTGTTGCTGGCTTTAAAGCAGCTAAAGCACCTACTATCTTGATCACTCACCTCTGAATCTTCTCTACCACTTCCTCCTCCACAAGAAAAACAGGAGACCAGACCTGAGCAGGAATCCAAATGTGGACATATCAAGGCCTTATAAAGAGGAATAACTTCCTTACCTCTACTTGCCAGAGTATTCAGTAGCCTAGTAATCTTATGAGCTCCCATAGTAAATGTCCTCAAACTTTAACTCTATCTACCACCACTATCCCTCCTAAATTCTAGATTCATCTATATCCTGGAATACAGTTCCACCAATGTGGTACACAGCTTATGATCAGTTTATCCCAAAACGCATAACTTCACATTGTTCCACATTAAACTGACACTCGTTATCTTTTGTCTAGACTTGACAACCTATTTAAATCATCCTGCAAGCTCTCTATATTGCCTTGATTAACTATTACTCTACCTAATTTCACATTATTAGCAAACAACTGAATATTTCCTTTCAGGTTATTTCCTGTATCACTTATGTACAAATTAAACAGTAGTGGTCTTAGCACTGACCCTTGTGGCACCCACAAGTCACCTGTTTTCACATGGCTTCATCTCCTCCATATAATACTTTTTTGATAGCTGTTCAGCAGCCTTATCTCTTATCTACATAGCTAGTGTCATATCCATCTCCATTTGTTCTAATCTGTGTAACAGAGTGCCATGTGGTATTCTGTCAAAATGTCTTTGTAAAATTCGGCAGAATCATTATGTAGCCATTTCCTTTATCTAACTCAGTTGTTACATTTTATAAAAGTTATTAAATTACTAAGGCATGACTGACCCTTAAAGCCATGTTGACCCTCAACCAGCATCACATTCTTATTTGCTTATTTTTGAATTCTCTTCTTGACCAATTTTCCAGTATTTTTACCACCACATCTGGGATAGTGATTGATCTATAATTTGCTACTGCAGTCTTTGAATCTCCCTTATGCAAGGGAATTATTTTGACCTCTTTCCACTCCCTTGTAACTCTACCAGAGCTGAGACTTAAAGAACATAGTCAGAGGCATTACCAGTTCCCTTACCATGCTGGTCACTTTTGTGCTTATATACACTCCACAGTATTTTCTTTTCCTGCAGCTCATGTTTAATGATATTACTCATCCATCTTACTTAACTTGCAACAAAAATATATATGATAAATGAAAGCAATGTGGATCACCAACTAATTAATCTGGCCTTCTCTTGTGTGAGTGTGTTGATTTTTTTTTTAAAAAAAAGTCCTACACCTGTAACTCTGAAAATTAAACACCTTTCAAAATTCAATTTGAATTCTTTATTTTAGCTCTGGAAATAAAAGAAAATTGTCACTGGGAGTAGCAGTTTGTGGTTCACCACCTGTTATATTGTTGGATGAACCAACATTAAATGTTGATCCAGAATCTAGAAGGAAGATATGGAATGCACTAGCAATAACTAAAGATGTGAATAAATCAGCTATATTGTTAACAACACATGAGTAAGTTTGAAATGTAAATTTTGATTTGCTTAATGATCATGTAAATATAATACTCAATTAAAATTTCAAACAGAATATATGCTAGCATGAGATTATTTCAGGAAAGAAGTCAACAGACATCCCTATGGGCAACGTGCATCTTGCCATGTAATGTGTCACATGTATTATCATTATCACCAGTATAAATTGGAAGAATATGTTACTCTCAAGTCCGAGTAAAATGGCAATGAAAAGGGCACTGATGGAGTTTGAAAAAGGCATTATGATAAGATGCCATGTTGCAGGCCTTTCTGATTAGCAAACTGTTGACAAATTGGGCCATCCTAGGACAATAACTGGTGATACCATACTGAAATAAAAGCACAGGAAACCAACTGTAAGTGCCCATAGGGTGCTACAAAGGATAATATGTAAAATCCACCATTCGGCAGCCGACATGTTGAATATGAAGTTACAAGCATTGACTGTAACATGATTCTGCACAAAAACATTCAGAACTGAGGCTCACAACATAGGTTTCCATGTTTATGGAAGTTTTTTTTCGCTTGGCTATGCTACTAATTATATATTGGGTTTTATCCTTGATCCAAGTGTAAGCAAACAAAGTTTGCACCTGAAATACTTTCAGGACTGGGGCAACTCGTAGTAAAGGTGGTATAAGTTCTCATCACTCGCCTTAGTATCTCCCATAATGCAAAGCACATCTCCTTGTGGACATGTATAATGCTATGTATTAAGGGAAGGGCCACCCAGACTGGTTCCCACATTTATTGAGGTCTCATCAATGGGAGTCAGACCCACAGGTGGTGAGTAATGGAAATAATGGAGAAGTCCTATTTACCTATACAAGTTGCCAAAGGATGTCACACCTTATTATTAAAAATTCTCTGGATTAGAGATACGTTTATGGAAGTTTTCTCACTTGGCTATGCTACTAATTATATATTGGCTTTATCCAAGTGTAAGCAAAGAAAGTTTGCACCTGAAGTACTTTCAGGACTAGGGCAACTGGTGGTAAAAGTGGTGTAAGTTCTCATCACTTGCCTTAGTATCTCCCATAATGCAAAGCACATCTCCTTGCAGACATGTATAATGCTATGCATTAAGGGAAGGGCCACTACCCAGACCGTATAGATAAATATCACTTCTTCATTACTTTCACCTTAGTATCACCACCTCTGGGTCTGGCTCCCACTAATTAGACATCAATAAAGGTCGAAACCGGTCTGGGTAGTGGTCCTTCCCTTAATGCATAGCATTATACATGTCTGCAGGGAGATGTGCTTTGCATTATGGGAGATACTAAGGCAAGTGATGAGAACATATACCACCTTATACCACGAGTTGCCCCAGTCCTGAAAGTACTTCAGGTGCAAACTTTGTTTGCTTACACTTGGATAAAGGATAAAACCCAATATATAATTAATAGGTTTCCATGAGAGGGCTGCAGCGTGCAAGCTCTATGTTATCTGAACCAAAATGCTGCGTCATCTTCAGTGGTGCAAAAAGCATGTACAGTGGGACATACTCACCTTTGAAAAGCTGTATTATGTAGTGATGAATCTCACTAAACCCTCTACCGAGCAGATACACAGGTGTGGGTGTGGCGGATGCCCGGTGAACGTTTCTTATCAGAAAGCGTGCCCACAACTATAAAATTCAAAGGCGGGAGTGTGATGGTATGGTCCTTTTTTTTTTCTTCTGATTTTTCCTTGGACCTTTGTTTGTGGTGCTACAACGATTGAACTCTGAGAGGTATCTGAACATTCTGGACAATGCAATGCTTTCTATTTTATGACATTTCTATGGAACTGATCCTTGTCTCTTTCAGCAAGACAATACACCGTGTTATAAGGCTGCTGGTGCTGTAACTGTTGGATTTGTGGACATAAATATCACTGCGCTTGACTGGTCTCTATAGAGCCATGATCTCAACCCTATTTAACATCTGTGGGAGGAACTGGAGTCTTACATAAATCAAGGGACATCCAAAATTTCCATTGATTGCTATGATATGCATATTGAAAATATGGCCCATACGGTTGCTGCAGTCCTCACAAGAGGTCCTACATCTTATTAAGGTGTGGCACCAGTATGACGTCTAGTTCTGGCATTTTACTTCTTTGTGTAATTATTGCTTCTCAGATAGTGAGCATCTATGTTGCAGTTCCATGGTATCCTTAATCATCAAATTTTCTAGGACTTGCAGAGCCCCTGCCATTACCAGAAATCAGTGACACATCAACCAAAACAAATAAGAAATTGAGTTTCTTGTTTCTTTGTTTTGATTTTTTGTTCCATCCAGAAGGGTTTGATTGGTTGGAAGGTACCACCCCCAGTCTAGAGATACCATGGCTGTTTGTTCCTCACACCATGGTGTCTGTTGACTTCTTTCCAAGCATTGTATTTGGTCAGTACTAACAAAACTACCTAGCATAGTTTTGTTAGATGTGGACCAGACAACCACATCCTCTTGTGCAATTCTTGGCTGAGGTGACTCCCCCTCAGATTTCCACTTGATGATATATTGTAACTGATTTAGGAAAGGTTGTAGGTGATTTTATACAGTCTTTTATGACTGTCATAATTCATTTTCATCCCAAAAATATTTTGGGATTGAAGTCAGGATGCCACAAAGGTTGGTGAAAAGTATCATAATTTTCCCAAGATTAATGCCAAAACAACACCTGCAGTATGACATGGTGCATTGTTGTGCTGAAAGCAACATAGGTATTTTTCATTAAACTACTGCATTTTAGCAGTCGTACATTAATTAATCAAACATAAATATACATTCATTATATGGATGTATATTAATGTGTTTCATATTTCTTAGCATTCATCCATCATTCCAGGCCCTACAACCAAAGGTCAGTATCCATAATGGATACATAGCTCCAGACCACCACTGACACCCTTTGTTTGTTGGTGACAGTCTGGGTTGATGAAGATTTATTAGAAAATGGTTTATAAATGAAGTTGCACATGGATCCTGTTGTTAGTGGATACAATAATCAGTCTTGAGCATTCTTCTCACCATTTACTTTCATACCAAAAAGTGAACTTTGTGAAAAATATCACAATTTCTCACCATTTACACATATTCAACATGATGAATCATATGCCCATCAGAGGTGTTATCAATCTTCCGGCCCATGATCAACCCAGTAGAAAACATCAGCACTAAAATCTTTCTTATATAGTGAAACCTGTGGAATATTCATAACTAAAAATTCACACGTATGCCACAGTAATTAATTTTTTTTTAATATAATTCCTATGGTTGTTTAACAACTGTACTGATGATGTCTTAATGATACTTAAGATGAAATTTTACATATCATTAAAAAGTTCATTACTGTGTGAATTTATAGTTTCAGCACTAAAGTCAACCCACAGTCTGGGTATTTGCTCTGTTATTTACAACATGAATGAACAAGTTCATGTTCATTCTGTGTGGGATGCATATATTTTCCAGAACATCTGTTTTTCTGGGTTGAGATCATTCGCTTGGAGATGCAAAAATAAAAAAAATTAATGTTATACTGACCAACCACAATTGTGGTCAAAGGAATTGAAATGGGCACACAGGGAAGCATGTCAGAACGTTTGTGTAAAGAAGGCCCCCGTTTCAGATACATTTTTTTGGAACAATTATAAATAAGTGTATGTTTATGAGTAAGAGTTGCTGTAAAAGACATGCACTTGCAGTGTTTTTACTGTATGGGCTTGTCGATTTAAGTTTGTTTATGAAATTGCTAAACTTAGAGTTTAGCAATTTCATAAACAAAGTGTTACCAGCAAAGGAAAGATGGCAGCGGCTTTGTCTTTGCAGGAATTTAATTTAACAACTGAAATCAAAATCAAAAGATTTTGATTCCAGTTGTTTTGTGAAATGTGAAGTGTGCTATATGTATTTGTTTGATTGTATAGATAAATTATGGAAGGAAGGTGTGTGAGAAGTGTGATCTGAATGAGGACCTGATGAGTGGTGACGTATTGGTAACTGAAAGTGTTAGCAACGAGAATGTTATAAGATTATAAGTATGTTTATAAGAGCAGTGAAAGAAATGGTAAAAAAAGTTTTGAAAAGTGAACAAGTGATCTGATGAACTTAACAGTTAATAGTGATCTGAATGTAGCAAAAGTTGAAAAACAGAGTGCAATTAAAGGTAACATGGCAAGAGGCATTCATGGCAAACGAGCATGTATGGCTGGCAATAAAATTGAGAGAGAGTGAATGTGAGCAAAAATGTGACGTAAGATTTGAAAGCTGAGTTGGTGGTGAGAAGTTGTTGTGTTACACCAGCCATGTGTGGATGGGCATTATCATGAATCAAAACAATGCCCCTGGTAAGATGAAGTAAGAGATGAAATGGATGCAAAGTGAAATTAAGAGAATTTGAGGTATGTATGGAAGAGTGAAAATTATGAAAATGAATGTTATCTGTTTGAAAGAGTAACAAAAGACCTGTGAGTGGTGGTGTTTGGGGGATTCAATTTTTAGAAGTGTGGTAAATGAGATGATACACAAGGTTTGTTTTCATAGATGTAAAAGGAATAGAGTGACTGAGGTGATGGATATGAGGAGTAGGTGAGCAAAAGATTCATAATGGTAAAAGGGATAAATGACTTGACTGGGAACAAGGAACACATAAGATTGGATATCATGAGCGATAAAAAGGTAGTCGGTGTGTTGCCAGCGATGAAATGGGGAGGAGAGTGAAGATTGTGAATGATATGCTAGCGGAAATGTGTGAGGAGAAAGGAGTGCAGTTTGTGAATGTGTAGAATAAGTTTGAAGGATGAATTGAAATGTGTATGAGTGATGGACTGCATATGAATGGTTTTGGTGTGAGTCATTTTGAGAGAATGGGCTGGAAGGTAGAGAAATGAGTGCAGAGAATGAAAGGAGAGATTGAAGTGGTGGTTACAAATGAAGAAGTGGGTAGCAGGAATATAGAGAATGAGAGAACAAGTGTGCAAGACAAACAGGGAAATGGGGAGGCTCAGGGTGGACAGGGGAACACAGCTTGAGAAAGGTTGATGCTCCAAGAGGATGTGGTGTGTGTAGACAAAAAGGGAAGGGTATGACCTGGGATCAGGGGTAAATAGTTGGATTTGGAGAAAGTTCTAAGATGAATAAGGAGAAAAAGAAATGGCTTGAGGGAAAGTAAGTATAGAGAAGTCACATCTAATAAGTGGTATCAGTGAAACTTGCTGCAGATCTGAAATGAACCGTTATGTTTGTATACAAATGTTAGAAGTGTAAGAAACAAGGCAAATGAAATGGTTGCATTAATTGAGTCTTTTCACCCAAGAATTGTTGTGAGACATGGTTGGATGAACATACCCATAAGGATATGTGCTTTTCATTATGGGATACTAAGGCAAGTGATGTGAAGTCATCAGCCTCTATACATGAGATTCCCTGTCCTGAAATTATTTCAGGTGCAAACTTTGTTTGCTTACACTTGGATAAAGGATTAAACCAAGTATAGAATTTCTTGGTATCTTTAATTTATAGCATAACCAAGTAAAAAAACTTCCAACATCTATCTCTAATCCAGAGTAATTTAATAATAAGATGGACATCTTTTGGAAACTCATATATGAAAATATGACTTCTGCATTACTTGAACTATGGTATCATATCTGGGTCTGGTTCCCACTGATGAGACCTCAATAAAGGTCGAAACTGGTCTGGGTAATGATCCTCCCATAATGCATAGCATTATACAAGGGACGTCCAGAAAGTAAGTTCTGATGGGCTGTCAGAGAAAAAAAAAAATACTTACAAAAAAAAACTTTATTGGAAATTAAAGTAGACATCTTTCACTACATTTCTGCCATTGTTCAGGCACTTATAATAAAGCACCAAGAGTTGTTTACCTTCGTCGTAGAAGATTGCTGCCTGTGATGCAAACCACGTATTGACTGCTTCTTTGACCTCATAGTCATCTTGAAACTGCCAGCCACCAAGGAAAGATTTCAGATGTTTGAACAGGTGAAAGTCGCTTGGTGTGAGGTCAAGACTATATGGGGGATGATGGAATTGTTCCCAAGGTGGGGAGAAGTTGTTGTGTTACACCAACCGTGTGTGTGGGCGGGGGTTATCATGAGGTCAGGACTATATGGGGGATGGTGGAATTGTTCCCAAGCAAAGGTGGCGAGAAGTTGTTGTGTTACACCAGCCGTGTGTGGGCGGGCGTTATCATGAATCAAAACAATGCCCCTGGTAAGCATGCCACATCATTTATTCTGGATTGCGTGATGCGGTTTCTTAAGGATTAGGCAGTACATACTCGTGTTTATTGTGGAGTATTGACTCAAGAAGTCTACCAGCAAAATTCCTTGTCTGTTCCAAAACCCAGGGCACATGATTTTCTGAGTGGAAACCTTTGTCTTCAATTTCGTCTTGACTGGTGATGAAGTGTGCCTCCACTCCTCCATGTACTGTTGTTTGAATTCAGGGGTTGCGTGCAACACCCAAGTCTCATCCCCCAGTGACAAGTCTGCTCAGGAAAGCATCGCCATCCTTATGGTAGCATGTCAAGTATGCGCTGTGAGAATGTCTAAAAATGGCAGCAATGCCTTGCTAACAAATCAACATACTCAGCACGCATGCGCACCATTGCGATCGCAGCACTGCAGTGAAAATATTTAAAAAATGAACTTGTTTTCTGGACGTCCTTCATGCATACCCGTAAGGATATGTGCTTTGCATTGTGGGATACTAAGGAAGTGATGTGAAATCATCAGCCTCTATATACGAGTTGCCCTATCCTGAAATTATTTCAGGCACAAACTTTGTTTGCTTACACTTGGATAAAGGATTAAACCAAGTTTATAATTTCTTGGTATCTTTAACCCCTTAACGTACCAATTAAAAATCAGAAAGCGGTCGTTTTCTGCCAATTTTTTGGGCAAGTTTTGGGCGACGGTGATTTGCTGGATCAAATTCATCATTATTTGAAAAATAATGATGAATGAAATAGCCGATAAACGCCGTTGGCAACTTTTCTTAGTTGAAAGGAAATAGGCACAAGATTGTCTAGTGTCTATATTCGGTTGTATTTATATGTGAAACCAAAATTCAAAACCAATTTTGGTGCAATAAACAAAACACATGTCATAGACATCTTTGTATGTTAAGGGATTAATTTATGGTTGGATGAAGATGACAACCCAACAGGAACAGATGGAAAGGTATGATGTTTTTCATGAAAATAGAGTAAAAAGGGGTGAGGGGAGTGCTATTGATGATGATAGAGAAAGAGTTATATCCATACAAGGTAAAGATGCAAGAGGGGAAACAGTGCCAGTGGTTTTGAAGCAGTATAGTGTGAGATAGAGGTGAAAAGAATGAAATACTTGGTTGGATGTTGTTATAGACCTGGTAATGTGGATGGTAGTGACCATGAAGTATATCAACAAATTAGTCAAGCAAATAAAGAAAAGAGTGATTATTATGAGCAATTTGATTTTAGCAATATAGACTGGAATGATGAGATAGCAAATAGAAGTAAAGAAAATTAGTTTCTTCAGTTTTTGAGGGACAACTACCTCAGGCAATATGTAACAGAGGGCACACGAGGATTGAGGTTCTTGGATTTGATCATCTCATCAAAGGATGTCGTTTTAAATAAGATGTCAAATCACAATCCAGTTGGTGAGAGTGACCATAAAGTGATAACCTGGGTGGTTGCCAGTAGTGTGAGGACCTTGGTGAAGAAAGGGTATATGTAGAATTACAATGCTGGTAATTATGAGAAGCTGAAGAGACAGCTTGCAGGAGTAGCATGGAATGAGGAGTTGGCTGAAAAGGAGATCAATGCAGCTTGGGTGATAATCAAGAAATATCTAGTAGAAGCAATGTCTAAATGTAGTCCAAGGATCAGAAGGTTAAATAAGGTAGGTGTGAGGATAAATGAAGAGATTAAGCATGTGATATAGAGTAAAAAGGCATTATGAAGCCTCATAAAAGGAGTGGTACTTTCCTCCATGCTTACACAATGATCAGAATATATTATGAAAATTATGGAAACAACTACATGTTGGAGTAAAACTTTAGTTTAATATAAACCAAAATAAAGACTCAACGTTTCGACTTTCACATTAAGGTCATCATCTGGAGTATACACATATACAAAAAGAAACAAGCTGCACTACAATCTACATGGCATGCTAAAGTTACTGACCAACTGTTACAACTATTGGCCTGACCTCTGGTTAAAAAAAAACAAAAAAAAAAACATTATAATCTTAATGCCACTTTTAAACCACCTTTAAAATTAAAAAACATATTCAACTCTTCTAAGGATCCATTGTCACATCCTGGAGTTTATTGTATCTATTGCACTTGTACCTTATATCTTGGAAATAATATCGTACTGGATGTACAATTCCTATCCGTAAACACAAAAAGAGCACAAACGACACATTAAATTTAACAATTTTAGTGAAGCAGGCCTCTCAGATCATGCCCTTAACACCCTGCACCAAATTTGATTGGAAAAAGTACCTGCTTGTTACATCATACAATCATACAAAAACCTGGTATGAATGGAAATTTAAAGAAGCCTGTGAATTGATTGATCTCCTTAATCTTAACAATAATGGTGGCATAAAAGTCCCAAAAATTTGGATGGCACACATTCAACCCATTGAGTTTCCAGGTTTTACTAGGCACTATCTATACCAGTTGGTTGTAACTTATATGTATACTTATATAAGTAATTTTATTTTTTTATTTATTAATTTTTTTCCTTTTTTTGGAAAAATGTTACTCTCAAGCTTAATTTAATTTTGTAACCTAATAGAGATGATGATAATATTAATAATAGGACTAGCTTTGACCCATCAGAGGCCAGGCCAGTAGTTATAACGGATGGTCAGTAACTTTTGCATGCCATGTAGATTATAGTGCAGCTGGTTTCTTTGTATATATGTGTATACTCCAAATTATTATTATTATTATTATTATTAAACAAGACCTCATGGAGTCAAAGACTCATCTAGGAGGTCCTTTTATCTCACACACATCTCATCATACCGGGTCTTAAACACATTCAAACTCCTTGCAGACACCACACTCTCAGGCAAGGCATTCCAATCATTCACAACTCTGCACGAAAAAAACCTGCCTCTCACTCCCCTACTCACACCCTCTTTATACAGTTTCCAGGTATGACCTCTGGTTCTCCCCTGATCTCCCACTATTCTCTGTAGAACTTCTCCACCATTGATCCTATAACAACCCCTTACCAACTTGTAGGTCTCTATCATATCTCCCCTCTTCCTTCTCTCCACTCGACTCTGCAAATTACATCTTTTCAATCTTTCCTCATACTCGACATTCCAGAGGTCAGAAACTACCTTAGTCAGTCGCCTTTGGACCCTTTCCAACATCTCTCCATCCTTCTGAAAACCAGGTGACCAAATCTGGGCACAATAGTCCATGTGTGGCCTAATCAAAGCCTTATACAATGGAACAAGAATCTCCCTACTTCTACACGTCAGTGTCCTCCTCATCATTCCCAGAAGTCTTTGTGTTGTCTTCACAATTTTGGCGATGTGTCCCCTAAATTTTAGATCCTTATCCACTATCACTCCCAGATCTCTTATTTCCTCTACTTCCAACAATATATTCTCACCAAGCATAAATTCTGCATCCCATCTTTGTTTTCCAAATTTTAAAACCTTACATTTTGCAACATTGAACTCACATCCCCATTTGCTTGCCCAATCACCCAATTTATTCAAGTCTTCTTGCAAGGCCACAACATCTTCACTACTCTTTATGGTTCGTCCCAACTTTGCATCATCTGCAAACAACTGAATATCTCCATCCAAATCTTTGCCAATATCATTAATATACAAGTTAAATAGTAATGGCCCTAAAACAGATCCCTGAGGCACTCCACTAGTGACTTTCCTTTTCCTGGATATTGCACCCCCATACACAACTTGTTGATACCTATCAGATAGCCAGTCTCCAATCCAATTCACTAATCTAATATCCAACCCCATCTGCTCTAGTTTGACTGTCAACTTATCATGAGGTACTCTATCAAAAGCTTTTGCAAAATCCAAGTATATTACTGTGTATCCTTCTCCTCTGTCCAAGGAAGCAGTCACTTTATGGTAATAAGTAAGTAGATTACTAAAACACGACCTCCCTTTAGCAAATCCATGCTGTCCATCAAAGATTATACCATTGTTGTCAACCCAACTCTGGATCCTAGTTCTCACAAGCTTCTCCAACAACTTAACCACAACACCTGACACACAGATAGGCCTATAGTTTGATGCTTGAGTTCGATCACCTGCTTTATGAAGTGGCACAATCTTGCCCTCCTTCCACTCTTTAGGGACTTGACCAAGTGCAAGACTCGTATTAAAAAAATATGTCAAGGCAGGTGTCAACTCTCTGGCACATTCCTTCAGAATCCGCGGTGATATATTATCAAGTCCCACAGCCTTATTTACATCTAGTTTACTCAACTCCCCAAACACCTCTTGCTCACTTACAGTCAGTCTCTCCTCCCCATCATCAACTGCTCTTAATCTCTCCATGAAGTCACATTCACAAGATTGAAAGATCTTTATGAACTGCTCATTAAGTATCTCCACCACACATTCTGCAACAGCTGTCTTTATACCATTTGCTCCAATCAATGTCATCCTTCCATAATCATTCTTGCTTTTGCTGGCTACATATCGAAAGAACTCCCTAGGATTCTTTTTAGCTTCATTAGCTAACTGCTGTTCATACCTCTCTTTAGCTACTCTCACCAACCAAGTCACTCTCCTTGCCTGGTCTTTGTAGAACTCATGAAATTGGTTACTTCCACTTCTCTTATGCTGCCTCCACAATGCCCTTTTTCTCTGTATTGCTTGCTTAATCTCTTTATTCATCCATCTCACACCTAACTTATTTAACCTTCTCACCCGTGGTATACATTTAGACATTGCATCCACTAAATATTTTTTGAAAATCCCCCAAGCTGCATTGATCTCTTTTCCAGCTAACTCCTCATTCCATGCTACACCTGCAAGCTGTCTCCTGAGCTCTTCATAATCACCCCCCCCCTTGTAGTTCCACATATACCCTTTTTTCACAGGGGTCCTTGCACTGCTGGCAACCACCCAAGTAATCACCTCATGGTCACTTTCACCAATTGGTGGATGCTTTGATACCTCATTGATAATTACATCCTCCGATGAGATGACCAAATCCAAGACCCTTAATCCTCTTGTGCCCTCTGTTACATACTGTCTGAGGTAGTTATCCCTCAAAAACTCAAGAAACTCATTTTCTTTACTTCCAGTTGCTATCTCTTCATTCCAGTCTATATTGCCATAATTAAAATCATCCATAATGATCACCCTTTTCTTATTTGCTTGGCTTATTTGACTATACATTTCACTATCACCACCATCCACATTACCAGGTCTATAACAACATCCCACCAAGTATTTGATTCTATTCACCTCTATCTCACACCATACTGCCTCAAAACCACTGGCCCCATTTCCCTCTTGCATCTCTACCTTGTATGGGCATAACTCTTTCTCTATCATCAATAGCACTGCCCCTCCCTTTTTACCCTTTCTATCCTCACGAAACACATCATACCTTTCCATCTCTATTCCTGTCAGGATGTCATCCTCATCTAACCATGTCTCACTTATTCCGACAATCTCTGGGTGCACAGACGCAATTAGTGCAACCATTTCATCCGCCTTGTTTCTTATACTTCTAGCATTGGTATACAAACACAACAACTCATTTCTGGATCTACCGCTAGTTCCACTGATACCACTCACTCGATGTGATCTCTCCATGCTGGACTGGGGCCATTTCCCTTTCTGCTTCTTCATTTTATAACCCTTTTCAATTCCAACTGTTTCCTCTTGATCCCTGGTCATCCCATTACTTTCCTGCCTACACATTCTCTCACCTCCTCTTGGAGCATCCACCTTTCTCACGCTGTGTATCCCTGTCCACCCTGAGCCTCGCCGTTTCCCTGCTCCTCTTGCACACCCATTCTCTCATTTTCTATACTCATACCACTCACTTCCACATTCATTTCCACTCCTTCAATCTCTCCTGTCTTACTCTCCTGCTCTTCCACATCACTCCCCTCTCGATCTGATTCATTCTCTCTATTCACTTCTCTACCTTCCAGCAGCAGTCTCTCCAAGCGACTCACACCATAACCACTCAAATGCAGTCCATCGCTCCCATACAGCTCACTTCGTCCCTCAAACTCATTCCACACATTAACAAACTGTACTCCCATCTCCTCACACATTTCAGCCAGAATATCATTCATAATCCTTGCTCTCCGCCTCATTTCACCACAATCATACCTAGGCAACACACTGACCACCCTTCCTGTCACACTATTCTCCTTTATCTTTCCAAGCAGTCTCCTGACATTCATTTTGACATGCTCTTTGTTCTCTCTCAAATCATTCGTACCAATTAATACAATTAACTCTTTTGCTCGTTCCCGCCTCATATTCAATGCCTCAATCACTCTATTCATTTTACCGCCTGGAAAACATACCTTGTGCATTTTATCCTCTAGCACACCTTTAATAATGGAGTCGCCATACAACGCCACTCGCTCATCTTTTGTTATCTCTTTCATGCCATCATGATTTATTTTAATAGTTTTGACCTGAATTCTCTTAATTTCATTCCGCATCCATTTCATTTCTTGCTTCATCCAATCCAATTCACCTTCTGAACCTCGCACACATTCACTCTATCATTAAATCTTTCTAACTTTCTAACTCTCGACCCCCTCTTCTCACTTTCCCTCTCATTCATCCTTCTTTGTTTCCGTACTTTCGGTCCAACATACGTCCAACTTTCACTATCATTCTTCTCACTTTCACTCTCACATATCTTTCTTTGTTTCCGTACTTTTGGACTAACATGCGTCCAACTTTCGCAATCATTATTCTCACTTTTACTGTCATTCATCTTTCTTGGGTTCAGTACTTTCGTTCCAACATGCATCCAACTTTCGCCATCAGTCATTCTTTTTTCACTATCATTCATTCTTTCGATTTTTTTTACTTGCGATTTCTGCACCACGCCATTTCTACTTTCATTCGTTCTCTCAATTTCGTTTCTTTCCACCTCACTTTCGTCCCTTTTAACATCCGTTATGGTTGTCAAATTGCTCTTTTTCTTTTTTCATGATTTTTTAACATTTTTTTGCCTGTCTTTCTCGCCATCCTCCTCTTTCAAACGTGCACTTGCGACACAATAGGTACTAGCACTTTCTGTCATCAACTTCATATTCGCATTCATCAATTCCTCGTTCAGGTTACATTTCACACACACCCTTCTTCCATCCGCACTAAACATCCACAAATGATTTATGTAGTCGAAGGAATACATATAACAGATGACCTTAATGTGAAGGTCGAAATGTTGAGTGTTTATTTTGGTTTATATTAAACTAAAGTTTTACTCCAACACAGTGGTTGTTTCCATAATTTTCATAATGTATAAAAGGAGTGGTAATAATCAATTCCATGAGGATTACAAAGAACAGGCATGAAAGGTGACTTGGTTGGTAAGGGTAGCAAAATTGAAGTATGAGCAGATGTAAGCTAATGACACCAAAGAGAATCCTAGGGAGTTATCTTGATATGTAGCCAGCAAAAATAAAGAATGATTATGGAAGGATGGCACTGATTGGAGAAAAATGGTATAAGAACAAGTGCTGCAGAAGATATACTTGAGATATTTAATCTGCAGTTCATAAAGATCTTTCATTCTTGTGAATGCGACATCATGGAGATTAATGAGCAGGAGAGACTGACTGTAAGTGAGCAAGAGGAATATGGGAAATTAAGCAAACTTTATGTTAATAAGGCTGTGGGACTTCAAAATATATCACCACTTATTTTGAAGGAATGTTCCAGCGAGTTGGTGCCTTGACATATTTTTTTTTAATATGAATCTTACATTGGGTCAAGTTCCAAAGGAGTGGAAGGAAGGCAAGATTGTACCACTTCATAAAGGTGGTGATAATAGAATGAATAAATAAATAAGCAAGAAATTGGGTTTCTTTGTTTTGATTTTTTTTATTCTATCCAGTAGGATTTGTTAGGGTTTGAAGGTTTCTCCCACAACCAATATAGGGATGATAATCTTGTACAAATAAGGACTATCATCTTTACATTTGATCCCCCTTGTAAGCGACTCTAGTACCAGTACTTATTTATGTCTGTGATATAGATAGACTAGTCATCGATGTTTCCAGCCATCCACTAACAGAAGATGAACTTTTTGTTTTATTGAAAGGACATTTCATTGTCTATCCCAATAAGGTATCCTTATGGACTTTTTTTCATAGTAGAGATAGAAGTCTTCAATCCTTATCTCAAAAAGAACCAACAGGATCTGTTTCAAATGCACAAAAAATCTTTTTAGTGCCAAGCCTCTCCATCCTAATTCCTCTTTCTCTAATTTAAAGCACTGAAATCATTGAAGAATAACAATTTAATTATTACAAAGGCTGCTGTTGTTCACAATAGAAAAATGTGTCTGTTACTTTGAGAGTATTCAACCTACAGGCCCATCACATCTGATCCCACCTGTAATCAACTAAACAGACTTAATTATGTTATCAATAATGTTTTTATCTGAGATGAAGATCAAAAGAAAAAGCTTAAACCTTCTTTGGTTGTCTGCCTAAATTGTATGGTCTCCTCAAAGTTCAAAAACAAGGTATTCCAATTAATAACAGTAGTAGACTGCATGGGATGTCCCACTTATAAAATTTCTAAATTCTTATCTAATTTACTTGCTACTCAACTAGAAGAATTTCTACTTATATAAGAAATACTTTGTATTTTAAAAATAAATAAAATTTCTGATTTTCATTTGATGCTTAGATATTATGACGAGTTTAGCTGTTGTATCCTTGTTTTTTCAACAAGCATTTCCTTCAGATATTGTTAAACTATTTGATTTTCTAATACATTCTGCTTATTTCTTCTTTAAAAACAAATTAATCAACAAATTGAAGGAACAGCCAAGGGCAATCCTAATTCTCTTATTATTGCCAACTTCTTCATGGAGACTTTGAACAATGTATTTTTGATAACATTTCACCTAGATGAACTTGGTGGTTCAGATATGTGGATGATATTTCTACAATTTGGAATGGCTCATCCTTTGAGTTACAGCAGCCTCTTTCTAAATTAAATGCAGTTTATTCCCAGATTCAATTCACCATAAAAGAAAATAAACAGTTAGCCTTTTTAGATCTTTTAATTCCTCATAAACCAGATCACAGCCTACATTTTTCAGTTTTCAAAAGCAAACTCATGCAGACCATTATGATGGTGCTGAATCTTATCATCCTACTCAAAAGGCTGGAACTATTAAAGCATTAGTACATCATCTGCCGATTCTTTATGTTCTTCAGCGGAACTTAACAAAAAAGAATAACAGTATATTCATTATTATTGCATATCAGTGCACGAAATACAAATCAGAGTTTGAAGGAAGTGGTTGAAAGTAACTATGTGGATGATGAGATGCTAGCATGGAAATAAATTGCACACTTACGTGGACTCCTACAGAGGACAAAACATGAACTCGAGCGACTGGAGAAATGAGTGCCATGTAGTACAGAAGGATGAAGAAAGAAAGAAAGAGTGAATGGGAGAAGCATAAAAGAGCGAGAAACTGGGAGAAAAGAGATAGTATTGTATGGGAATTCGATGAAAAGAGGTATACTTAATGAGAACGTGGCAAAAGCATGTTTTCCAGGTGCAAAGGAAGAGGTTGTTAGCGAACGAATTAATTGTTTTGGCAGGCACCAAGGATTTGAAAGGCGAGAAATATGTAATGAGAGAATTTAGAAGAAACAAAAATGAAGAGTAAGAAAGTAAATATTGTGAGTCTGCTGCCTTCGTATAATAAGATAGAATTGAGAAGAAGGGTTATGATTGTTAATGAGAAGATTGTATAGGAGGAAAATTGTGCAGTTTATAGATGTGTGGAGTGAATTTGATATACATAAGGACTCGTATATGGTTTTGGAGTAACGTGTTTGGAGATTGTTCAATGGGAGTTTGGAAGTGTAAAATCAGGGAAACTAGAGATATTGGGGAAGGTGGGGGGGGGGGGGGTTGATATCAAACATGTATCTAGCCACCCCTGTAATAGACAAGTATGAGTGCACTCATATCATAATTATCTTCCATGCACTACTTTTATGCCATGGCACAGATTCAAGCTTCCTCCTAAGCTTGTCATAATCACCTGCCTTGTAATTCCACATATATCAATTCTTGACAGAATGTTTCTCATTTTTCATCTTCTGCAGCTCATGCTTAATGATATTACTTATCCATCTAACTCCTACCAAATGAACCCTCCTTTCCTTAGGTATACAATTTAATATTGCTTCCTCCAAATGCCCCTTAACTATCTCCCATGCAGTACTAAATATACTTCTCTTGCAGGGTTTTGTTCCATGGCACAGATTCAAACCTCCTCCTAAGCTTTTCATAATCACCTGCCTTGTAATTCCACATATATCAATTCTTGACAGAATATTTCTCATTTTATACAGTCTTCCAAGTCAATACTGTGTGGCCACCTTGGTTTATAAATAGTTCTTTTGATCCTATGACCAGGTCCAATTCTCTCACATCCCAAATATCCTCCATCACATGCTGCCTCAGGTAATTATCTCTTAGTATGTGTATAAATTGAATTTTCTTCTAGCCGTTTGATCTTTCTTCCAGTGTATATCTCCATAATTGAAGTCTCCCATAATAATTACCTGACCTGCACTCCTTATGCTAATTTGCTGATGCGTGTCTTCCAGATTATCCCTGGAAACTCCAGGCTGCAACCAACCATATATTTTGTCTTATTGGCATTGACCTCATACCAGACCGTTTGATATGCTAGGGGTTCGAGAGTGCATGACCTAGTAATTGCATCTGAGAATTTGACTGTAATGAATATGACCACGTTGGCATCAATTGGTGAGAGTGATCATAAGGTCATGACTTGGGAGGTGGCTAAAGGAGTGGAATTTACAATTAAGACAGGGTACATGTGGAATTACCGGGCTGGTAAGTATGACAAGCTTAGGAGTGTGCTTGGTTCAGTGCCATGGCATGTAAAACTGCAAGGGCTGGAGGTTGATAGTGCATGGGAAGCAGTAAAGGAGCGTTTGAAGGAGATAATGGCTGACTGTATACCTAGAGTTCAGATAGTAAATCAAGTAGGGGTTAAATGGATGAATAACACCATTAAGCTTGAGCTGCAAAAAAAGAAACAACTGTGGAGGGAATTTAAGGAGAAAGGTGACCGGCAAGTAAATGAACGGTATAAAGCACAGGCCAGAAGGGTAACGAGTGTGGTAAGAAAAGCAAAAGCAGATTATGAAAGAACATTAGCCATGCAGGCTAAAGAGAATCCCAAACAGTTTTTTCGATATGTTGCAAGTAAAAGAAAAAATGTATATGGCAGAATGATTTTAAAGAATGCTGATGGTAAGGAGATAACCGAATCAGCTGATACAGTGGAATTACTGAGCGAGCACTTTGCAAGAGTATATCATCCAGGTGGTGACATTGCGGGAATGAATGAACCAATAACTTATATGGGAATTGTGGTGAATAGTCTATTACAAAACCTCAATGTCAATACATCTGTGTGATTTGGATGGTATACCAGCTCCTGTCGTATGTGAAGCAGCTAAAGAATTGTCATTGCCCTTGACCATTTTGTTTAATTTGAGTCTCGGGTCTGGGTTAGTCCTGAGGGGATGAAAAGAGGGGAAAATAGTTCCACTGCATAAAGGAGGTGCCAAGACTGCTGTTGCAAATTACCGACCGATCAGCATATCAGTAGTCATTGTCAAGGTTTTAGAGAAAATAGTTAAAAGAAAAATACAGGAAGGGATAGATGAAAATGGGATACTGTATGGGGGACAGCATGGTTTTTTGAAGGGTAGATCATGCTTCACTAACTTGCTCACGTTTTATAACACAGTGACAGCTAAACTGGATAAGGGTAATGGGTATACAGTGATACTGCTGGACCTTGCTAAGGCCTTTGACAGGATACCACATGGAATTCTAACAGCATATGGGGATGGATATAGGGTTGGTGAGATGGATAGGAGGGTGGTTGATGGAGAGATATCAGAGAGTAGTTTATTCAGGGGTAGAGTCCAAAAGACGACCTGTGACTAGTGGTGTGCCACAGGGTTCTGTTCTTGGACCACTGCTGTTTAATTTGTTTATTAACGATATAGGGAAGGATCTAAGAGGAACAGTTCATTTGTTCACTGATGATGCAAAGTTGGGTAGGGCAATAGTGAATGCAGAAGATGTCAAAATCTTGCAGGACAACTTGGATAGATTGGAGTTCTGGGCTAAGGAGAATGGATGTTAATTTAATGTGACAAAATGTAAGGTTATGCATTTTGGTGTGAAAAGATTAGCAGCAGTATACCACATTGGTGGAACTGTACTCTAGGAGATTGACGAGACCAGGGATTTGGGAGTGTTGGTGGATAGGGAATTGAAGTTTAGGGGGAACATTGCAAAAGTGGCTAAATCAGCTCATCAAATCACTTGGTTACTGAAGAATACTTTGACAAGCAAGTTCTTGTTCCTCTGTATTGAGCCTTGATAAGACCCCATCTTGACTACCGTGCCCAGATCTGGGCACCAGGGTTTCTTCTTGATGGGGAGGAGGTGGAGAGGATCCAGAGGCAAGTGACCAAGATGATAGCAGGTCTATGGAATGAACCTTATGAGAACAGGTTGAAGATTTGTGGGTTGCAGAAATTGGTTGATAGGCAGAAAAGGGGTGATATGATTGAGACATTCAAATTACTGAAGGGTTCTATAAGATTAATTCAGAGGATATTTTTAAGAACAAGACTGGTGGTGGGAGGACTAGGGGTCATCCATGGAAACTGGCCAAGAGTGTGGTTAGCAAGGGTGTTAGAACTAGGTTTTTTACTTGGAGAGTGATGAATGAGTGAAATAAGTTGCCAGAGTCTGTTGTGGGTGCCATGACTGTGAATGAGTTCAAGGCACAGTATGATAGATACTGTGTGGATGTTGAATAATTGTTCTTGACATGATGTTTAGGGCCTCCCTAGATGAGTCTAAGGACTCCTTGGAGTTGCCCGTAATAATAATAATAATATGAACAGCCACTCTCCTGCCTATCTCCTTTTCTTTTTAGCTTCAATTCATCTGCTATGAGAGAAAAAATAATCATATTTTCTCTCTCTTCCCTGAAAATACTAAACTCTTTACATTTTATCCATATCATTACATCATCTGCTGTTAGCAAAGTCTCACTAATGGCTATCGTTTGGTGAAGTTGCAGTAACCAGTGCCAAAAACTATTCTTTGTTCGTGATACCTCTAGCATTAGTGTATAGAAACTGCAGCATCCCATTTGGCTCACAACCACCTTTACTTCCTGAACTGACTATCCTATTCAATATTTTGCATTGAGAGACTAGATTTTGCACTTGGTCATTCTCACACTCACTTGCCTCCACAAATATTCACCTCATCCACCCTAATTGCTTAAGTTTTCCTGAATATATGCTTTAAGATACTCTGTGAACAAAGCTCTCTAGACACCAAACCATTTAGATGCAGTCCATCAGCTTTATAGAAATCCTTCTTTCCATCAAACACAATAGGTCAAACTTACATCATTCCTTCTGCATAACTTGTGTATTGAATCATTTGCTATCAAAGTCCTCCTTTGCAATTAGACTCTATCATAGCATGGCAGGAGACTTTAAATTTTTACCTTCTCCTTCTTGCTTTTCATTGTCGCTTTGTTCAACAACTCCTTCACATCTTCTCTCATAGAACACATATCATCTCTCAGATCATTACTGCCAACCAAGACATTTAGTTCTTTGACCTTACCGTTTTGCATCCAGATGGCATACTAATATCATTAATTTTTCTACCAGGGAAACATGATTTTGTTTTGATTGAAATTATCAGGAGTAGAGGATGCAGCATAATCTAGGATGGTCCAGATGATGGAGTAGAGCTTTTGGTGAGCAGATAAGGGTAACTATAATAAATTTAGTTTAATCCTTTATCCAAGCGTAAGCAAATAAAGTTTGCACCTGAAAATATCTTCAGGACTGAGGTAAGGCGGTGCAACTCCAAGCAAAGGTGGACCAAGCTCTCATCACTCCTTGTCTCAGTATCTCCCATAATGCAAAGCACATCTCCTTGCAGACATCTATACTGTTATGCATTAAGGGAAGGGCCACTGCCATAAACTTCCAATAAGGGTAACTTTTTTGATATGGCTTCAAGGATATGAATATTTTTCTGATATGCCCACAGATATAGGGAATGGCAATAGATATTTTGTATTCAAGTGTTTGAATTTGGGGATTGAGTAAAGAGTTTTGTTAATTTTGTGCAGGTTTTGCATTAGCTAAAAAACTATCCCATATGCAATAGATTTCTGTAGAGTCACTAGTGTGGACATAGAAAATGGTTCTAGCATGATGTGTTAAACTTTTGATGTGACAATTTTGCTGAGAGGGGGTGATGTGAAAGGTGGTGGATGTACCATCCAGTATAGATAGGTTTCCTTTAAATGGATAAGGATCTATTGGGTATTCAAGCGAAGAGTGTTAAGGATGGGCAGACAATTAGTTTTCAATTGTGAAATGGATCTTTGGGTGTTGGCTGTTGCAGTGTGCTAAAAACATTTCCAACATATCTCTGCCATGTATCCCAACGGAGACCATGATGTCCATGCAATGTAGCCATATTGTGAGTTTTAGGGAGGCAAAGTTTATGGCCATATTTTAAAAATGTTGTCAAGAGAGAAGGGAAGCATAGCATTTATTATTATTTGACACCTCCAGGGAGTCCAAAGACTCATCGAAGGAGAGTGTGCCAACAGCATCGAACGATTTCCCCGTCCAACTACTAACCGCACTCGAACTTGTTTAACTTTTTGCGAGCCATTAGTAGCAGAGGCTCTACGAGTCGCCTGTATATTTTTCCTTGCCAAGTGAAATAGCTGGAGGAAATTTAAATTTTAAATTTAAAACAAATATAATAATTTATATAAAAACTTTTTTTCTTCTTCCACATTGCTAAAGGTGCTAATGTGAACTGTGTCCCTTTGATTAGATCTAATTATTATTTATATATTATTATATGTAGTGTCAGATAACCAGATTTATTGAAACTAGATTATGACGAGAGAAGTAATCAAAATTTATGTATAAAAGTGACTAAGTTATGCAACTATGTTGAGGATATGAATTACTTAATCACAAAGGTATTTATGATGAAAGGATGATTGTGAAGCATTAGGACAGGAATTTGAAAAGACATCTTGAAGGTTGTCCGAGTAGGTCATGTAGATTATAGGCCAGATTTCACTAATGCCTTGAGTGTAACGTATACGATTTTGAGGAGAGATAGCATGATAGAAGAGAAAGGAATGGTAGGGCTGCTATTGATATTAGATGATTTGAGCCTAGTTAGGGTAATTGCAATATTTAATAACAACTGTCCATGTAGCAGCAAGTTTGAAGCTATCCAATGTGAGGTGGAGTCTAATAAGATGAAATGGTGGGTATTGTTTTAGATCTAGTAGCTGGTGATGAGAAATTTATTGCAAAATCAATCTAATGGGTGTTAAAGTAATCATAGTTGGTGACTTCAGTTATTGATCGAGTAGATGGAAATCTTATGAGAAGAGATTAAACCAGATTTATTGAGCTGTTGTAAGACGACTAACTTAGGCAGCACATGACAGAAGGAACTCAGTCAGTTAGACCTGATTATAGTGTCAGTTAACATGTGACTATCCTGCCTCATTTGGTGACAGTGATTGTTCTGTACTGAGACCTGGGAAGGGGCTAAGTACAGGGTGTTCCATAAGTTTCTAGACATTTCAATAATTCATAAAAATTAGAAAAACTGGTATGTTAAGTGCAGTTTGCATGAAAGTGAATCGCAAGGAGGAGTTTTTTGAACTGGGAGAAAAAATTTACTTCAAATTTTCATGGATAGAGGGCACTGTACCACATGCATCATTTGCAAATATGTGCAAATTCCCAGTCACTGGGGGTGAACAGAATTGTTTTTGTTTAAAGAAAATTTTGTTGTGCTTACTTTGGTGGATAAGATATTGTTAGTCAAGTTGTCTTACGTAAGTGGGCAATTGGTAGCAGAAGTTTTATGAAAGTTTCGAACGCAAAATAGAATGAAGAAAGGTCGAGGTCTTATCACTCCTGCCAGAATATAGTCTCTAATATGATGTTTCGAGAAAAGGAAATTTATCAGATCACCCTCGAGCATGCAGACCAGTGTTGATTCGATTGTCTATTTCCATACTTATTTTACCATCATTAAATAGCTGAAATGTTTTACCAGTTCTATAGGCTCTCCATTCACAATGCAGTTGATATATTCAATGCTTCTGCCTATTTCATTGTCTTTGTCTTGTTATTGCTGACCTTCATACCATATCTATTACAACAGTTATTCAATTTAGTCAGGAAATTTTGCAGATGTAGCAGATTTATTTAGAAGCATAACATCATCTGCATAAAGCAAAGAGCTGACATCAACACTCCAATTTTGATATCAGGTTGAATACCACTTTCCTTCATAATGTGATCTATATAGACAATGAATAACAGAAGGGATAATATATATATATGCTTGTCTGACACCAGATTTAAAATCAAACCATCTCCCAATACTTCCTTCAATTCTAACTGCTGACTTACAGCTCGAATAAAGACTAAGTATTGCTTGATATAATGCTCCCACTGACATCATACAACTGTAGCAATTTGAATAGCTTCTCTCTTGGCACCTTGTCATATGCCTTTTCCAGATCTACAAAACTTAATACAGATCATTGTTATATTCCCATGATTTTTCAACTAGTTGCAGTAAAGTGAAAATCTGATCCTGACAGCCATTATTTTGCCTGAATGCAGCTTGTTCTTAACCAAGATACCCTTCCACAATCCCTCTCAACCGTTTCTCAAGTATACTTGCTTATAACTTACCAGGAACACGCAATAGGGAAATATCTTTGTAATTCTCACATTCAGTTTTATTTCCCTTTTTATATATGGTTACTATGAGAGATCTACTCCAATCATCTGGAATTCGTCCCTCTGTCCAGTCCTTCTGAACTATGCAGTGCAGCCAGTGTAAAACTGTTATACGTCCATACCTGAGCATTTCTGGTTGAATATCATCTACTCCCACTGCCTTTCCACATTTCAGGATTTTGATGGCTTTTTCTACTTCAAGTATAGATATATATTCCTGATTGCATGCCTGGTCGGTTTTTTTTATCACTGGGCTGTCACTGATTGTTTCATGTTCTTACCTAAGTCTTCCCATGACTTTTCTTTAGTTAGTTTTACATAGCATTTAGCTTTCTTACATTTGTCTCTGTATTCTCTAAGAGCACAAGCTGACTTATTTGCCAGGAAAGTTTGGTATGCTTTCTTCTTTTTCTTCACTGTCTCTTTAACTTTCTGTGTCCACCATGGAGTACTGATTTTCCTATCCTTGCAGACAACCTTATCACGTGCCTCTTTGGCTGAATCAATCAATGTTTTCTTCAGGACTTGCTACTGAATCTCCAAGGTTTGATTCCTATTCTCAAACTCTTTCATTTTATCTTCAATAATCTTTGTGTATTTTAGTCTACAGTTCACATCTGAGAGCTGCTCAACTTTTATTTACTTTAAAACTTTGTCACCTGTTTTTCTTTTTAATATGAAATTCAATTTTATCCTGCTCAAGACTAAATAGTGATCACTTCCAATTTCAAATCCTCTGTCCACTCTAGTGTCTTGCACCAGGGAGAAAACATCACTATCAACAATAACACAATCAATGAGACTTTTCTTATTCCTTGCGTCTTCTCTCCATGTGAATTTGTGCACATTTTATGTTGGAACATTGTATTAGTAATAACTAGTCCATGTCCTGAGAAGAAATGCAACAGGTATTTGCCATTATTACCAGCTTGGATATCAGCAAAGATGCTAAAAATATGTTCAGCTGAACTGGTTATGCCTTTCACCTGACTATATAATTTGAGTCTCAGCAAAGGGTATATTCCAAATGAGTGAAAAGAATGCATGATAATTCCTTTGTACAAGGGTGTTAAGACTATCAACCTATCAGTATCTCTAAAGTGGTGGTGAAGATCTTGGATAATACAAAAATGTGACAGTGGATCTAAACTTTGCTAAGGGAAGGTCATGTCTGAGCAATTTACTCACATTTTATAGTAATGTTGCAAGTGAGTTAGATAAGGGGAATGGATACTACACCATGGTAGTTTGGGATTTTGCTGAGGCTCTTGACAGGATACAGCACAGAAGGTTGTTTAAGTTGGAGGATATTGGAATCAATTATACACTATCAGCAAGAGGATGATCTTGCAGACTCACATCTTCCATATACCAAAAGTGGTATATGGAAGATGCTAGTTACAAATTTTACAAATCGCATAATACTAGGGTCAGTCCTTAATCTACTGTCTTTATATTAATGACATAGTGAAAGATTTGACGGGGGGACATACAACTATTAGTTGCTGATGCAAAGATATAAAGGGTAATCAGGAATGCAAGCGACATGCAGTATTTACAAAATGATTTGAATATGTTGGAATTGTAGACATAAAAATAGCTGTCGGTTCAATTTTAGTATATATCAAGCTATGAACTGTCATGTAATGAGATATACAAGGGTGTATTACATCATGCTAGAAGACTAGCATGTTAGGGTTTGTGGAGTTGTGGATAGGAAGATGAATTTCAGAGTCAATACAGAAAACATTTCAAATACAACTCTGAAGATAATCGCAATAATAAAATGAACATTGACATGACTTCCTTTTACAACACCTTGATACAACTTCACCTGGAATGTGCAGATCTGGTCTCCTTGTTTCTGAGGTGATGCATTATACAGTTGAAAGGTTGCATAGGAGAGTGTTAAAGATGATATTGGACTGCAGAATGTAGTTTAGGAGGACAGATTGAGAATTTGTGTACTGCAACCACTAGGAAACAGGAGAAAGATGGATGATTTCATAGAGACCTGCAAACTTCTGAAAGGTTTATACAGGATACCAGTATGTGGAATTTTTTTCATTTTATTGACAGTGGGAAGAGGACTGTGGAAATTTTTTCATTCATTCACATGAATGCAGTCAAGAAAGAGGTGAGAGCTAGATTTTTCTCTAAAAAACTAGTGTGTGATTGGAATGGCTTGCCTTTATGCCATTGAGTCTCTGACTTCCTGGATGTTTCTTGAAATAACAAATTATACCAGAAATTAAATTAATATTCATGACTTTTTTTTAATTTATGAAATACTGTTTCACATAATGAATGACAAATAGTATATTATACATGTATCATTTTTAGCATGGAAGAATGTGAAGCACTTTGTAATCGAATAGCCATTCTGATTAATGGATATTTTTGTTGCCTTGGCACTATTGAGCACCTGAGATTTAAATTTACTCGAGGATATACTGTGATTGTTAAATTAGCAAAAAATGAAGTGAAAGATTTAGATGCTATAGAAAATGTCAAGAGGTACATTGAACATAGTTTCCCTTCATCTGTTCTGAAAGATGTTCTGCAGGTAATTTTTATATATATATATTATTATTATTATTATTATTCCCAGCCTAGTTGGCCGAGTGGTTAGCGTATCCACTCTCCAGACAAAAAGGCTGCGGGTTCAAATTCTGCCACGGGCACAGATGTCTGTAGAAATACTAGTGATGGTGGACGGTAGATGGCATTGGTGTATCTGGTGGATTGAGGTAGAGAGAGAGAGATGTAGAGTAGGTACCCTCCCTCGATCAGTCTGTAGCCTCCCTGGAGGTGTCACGTAATAATAATAATAATAATAATTATTATTATTAAGAGACCTCCAGGGAGTCAGGGACTCATTGAGGAAGGTCACATACTACACGTACCAGCTTCCATACTTGTTCTTGAATTCATTCACACTACTTGCACACAACCTCCAATCACGCACCACTATGAGAGAAAAACCTAGCTCTCACACTTTCTTAATGGTATTCATTCTCAGTTTCCAAGGGTGCCCTGTCATCCTTTCCCCACCCTCCATAAAATGAAAAATTCCATTAACTGAATCTTGTACGACTCTTTCAGAAGTTTGTAAGTCTCAATCCTATCATCGCACCTCTTTCTCTTGTTTGCTAGTGTCTGCAGTCTAAAAATTCTTAGTTGTCTTCATAATCAGTAATCCACAACCCTGATATCATTTTTTAACACCCTCCTTTGCACTCTCCATTGTATCAGAATCACCAAGGAAACAAGACCAGATTTGCACACAATAATAGTCCAGTGAGGTCTTATCAAGGCCTTGTAAAGAGACAAAATGACTTCTTTATCTTTACATGTCAAAGTTCTTTCCAGCATTGCAATTATCCTCTAAGTTATAATTGCAATCTTTGCTATATGGCTTTTGAACTTCAACTTCCTATCTACAAAAACTACAAGATCCCTAGTCTGATCAGTTTTCTAGCATAATCCCACCAATAATATGACACTGGATATCTGATCTGACCGAAGTGCATGACTATATATTTACTAACTGTGAAATGACAGCCCATTTCTCATGTTTGCTTTTGATAGCCATGGCTCACTAATGCCTACAATCTAAGGTGCCAACTTATTGACCAAGATAACAAACTCTACCCCCCCCCCCCTTTGTTTCTGATACTCCTAGCATTCAGGTACATACATAATAAGCTGCCTGCATGTTTTTTCTTTCTTTTTTTCTCTTGTCTGTAGGCTGTGTGACACAGTTGGACAACTTGCAGATCTCTGTTCTTATATAGTGTCTTATTTATGCAGAGATCTTTGCATATGCTAATGAGTCTGAACTGGACAAGTTCAAAATCAAAATCTTTTTCTCCTCATAATCATTTCCATGATAATGCCCATTCCCATTATTAACAGTTACATAACATTGTTGCTCTTATTCATAGATTCTTCCCATCATAATTTAGTTTCCCTGACTCTGTGATAGGTCTCATACCAATTATTAATTTTTTGAAGACTCCTGATGCCAAACACATTCAAGTGAAGGCCATCTCTATTATACAAATCTAATCTTCTCTCAAACACACTCAACACATCAAAAAACTCACATCATTTGCCATCATAGTATTAATTCATTTTTATCACATCTAGGTAATATGCTTACAATTTTCACTTTCTCACTCTTGACTCTCACTTCTTCCAACAACCATCCTTTCATATCCTTTTATACAGACCTTATTGTTAATTAAGTCATTAGTACCTGCTACAATTACAATCTCATTTACTTTTCTTTACTGTGTTTCAACTGCTTGTGCTATATTTTTGTTCCAGGAAATCTTTAAGTTATAACCTGCTCATCAATAGCATGTTTTATGATAGTCAGCATACCAAAAAATATCCTTATTACAATCAACATTACTGAACCGATTTTCATTACTTACTAATTTCCTAATCCCATGCTTTGTTGTCTCTTATTTTGCAGCTTAATTTTCATATCCTCTCTATGTTCATTTAAATAACATTATAATAACAGGAATAGAAGTAGCAGGGTACAGCATTTTTTGGCAGGATAGGAAGGGAAAGTGTGGTGGTGGAGTACAGCTTATGATAAGTGACGACTTATGTCCTCTAAGAGTGGAGGCTTTCGGAAGGCAGTGACACTAATGATTTTGAAAGCATATGGTGTGAGGTAGAGGTGGGTGAGATGGGATATTTAGTGGGGTATTGCTACAAACCAAGGAGCACAGAGGGTGGGGAACAGGAGATGTTTAGACAGTTGAGTTTGGCAAGTGCAAGAAGAATGATTGTTATGGGAAATTTTAACTACATCGGTATAAATTGGGGAGAGGAAGATGCATGTAGCAATAAGGGAATGGAATTTATAGAATTCTTGAGGGACAAAGTCTTAGGCAACATGTAATAGAGGGAACCAGAGGTTAAAGAGTTTTGGATTTGCTCATAGCATCAGAAGAGTTGATAATGACTGAGATGACATCTCTCCCACCAGTTGGAGAGAGTGACCATGTGGTTTTGACTTGGAAGATGAATAGACATGCAGGAGTATAAAAGAGATGGGAACATATGTGTAATTATAAGGCAGGTGATTATAATAGTCTTAGGCATCAACTTGGGGAGGTTTCATGGAGGGGGGGGGGGATTGGATGGCTGGGATATCATCAGTGCTTGGGAAATTGTGAAGGAATATTTGTTAGCAGCAATAGAAAGTTGTATTCCACAAGTGAAGAAGAGGACACAATTTGGTGTAAAGTAGATAACAAACAATATTAAACAGGAGCTGCATGTGAAAAAGAGGCTAAGGAAGAAATATAAGGAGACAAGTGAAGAGCAGATGCATGAAGAATATAAGACACAGGCCAGGAGAGTGACTAGTATGGTAAGGAAGGCAAAACTGGAATATGAGAAGAGACTGGCTCTAAGATACAAAGAAAATCCTAGTGAAGTTTTTAGCTAAGTGGCCAGTAGGAGAAAAAATGATTGTGGAAGAAGGACATTGGTGGTGGGGGGGGTAAAAATGGGAATAGAGTGACTAATGCAGAGGACATAGTGGAATTGTTCAATGAACATTTCATTGGAGTATTTCATCCTGGAGGAGTAAATTTTAATACTAGAGGGATAGTGCAGGTTCGAGGTTTAGAGGTGCAGGAGGAGAGTGTGTTCCAAACACTGAGTACTCTGGATGCCAGTAAAGCTGTGGGACTGGATGGTATTTCACCAGAAATTTTGAGAGAATGTGCTAAAGAACTGACAGCTCCTTTGATCTGGCTTTTTAATTAAAGTCTGGCTATGGGAAAGCTGTCCAGGGAATGGAAGGAAGGTAAGATAGTGCCATTGCATAAGGGTGGTAGCAGACTGGAAGTGTCTAATTATAGGCCAGTTCGTGCATCATTAGTAGTTGTTCAGATCTTGGAGAAATTAGTTAGATACCATATACAGCATTGGCAGATGAAAGTAATGTTATTTGTGAGAGGCCACATGGATATGTGAAGGGGGCGCTCTTGTTTTAGTAATATGCTAGCCTTTGATAATAAAGTTACAAGAGCAGTAGATGAGGGATAGGCATATACTGCCATTTTCTTGGATTTGGAGAAGGCATTTGACAGGGTGCCACATGATAAGCTGATATTTAAGTTGCAGCACATGGGTTTGGATGTCAGGTTGGTCAACTGAATTCAGGATTGGCTGTCCGATAGGTATCAGAGAGTTGTGTATGGTGGGGCAGTTTCAAGGAGGCAAAGAGTTACAAGTTGGGTCCAATAGGACTCAGTACTGGGACCTATACTGTTTAAACTTTATATCAATGACATTGTCAGTGGATTGCAGGGGGACATTCAGTTGTTTGCAGATGATGTGAAGATGGGAAGGATTATTAGTAATAGTGCAGATGTGGTAGCCCTGCAAGACGATTTGAATAAGCTGGAGAGATCGGCAAATGAATAGGGGTGTCGGTTTAATGCAGCAAAATGTAAGGTCTTGAGGTTTGGGACACATCAATGGGATGCTGCATACTCCGTTGGAGGAGCTATACTGGAGCAGGTAGGGATCACAAGATATCTGGGGTTGATGATTGATAGAAACCTGAAATTCAGGGGACATATCACAAAGGTGGTGAAGGTAACACAGAGGATTGCTGCAATAACGAGAAGGATGCTGACCTGCAGAGATAAAACAGTTATCATTCCATTGTATAAGAGCCTGATTAGACCACACTTAGACTATTGTTCTCAGATTTGGTCCCCAGGATTTGAAGGAGATAAATTAACTGTGGGAAGGGTACGAAGGCAGATAACAAAGATAGTCTCAGGACTGAACAATGTTAGTTATGAGGATCGGCTGAGGGAATGTGGACTGCAGAGTTTGGTGGATAGAAGAAGGAGGGGTGATATTATTGAGACTTTTAAACTGTTGAGAGGTTGCTACAGGGTTGACACTGGGGAGTTCTTTTGCTTTGTTGAACAGTGGGAAGGAGTGATGACAAGGGGCGATTCCTGGAAGTTACAAAAGGAAACTGTGAGCAAGAGGGTTAGGAGTGGGTTTTTTTTTGTATTGAGCATGGTTGAACCATGGAGTGCATTGCCTGATAGAGTGGTGAGAGTGAGAGTAGTCAATGAGTTTAAGGAGTGGTATGATAGACTTTATGTTTCCTAGGAAGGACCTCCCACGACGAGTCTTTTGACTCCTTGGAGGCCTAAATAATAATAAATGCTGCTCAACTTTCTGTAATTCAAATCCATATTGTCTGTTTAATAATTTGCTTTATCTTCTGCAATTTTGGAGTTAAATAATTTTCATTACCATTATTACATGATACTTCCAAGTAGTCCAAAGACTCATCAAGGGAGGGCAGCTACTCTACAACTCTTCATCTCCTCCACCACCACCACTAGTATTTTCACAGACAGTCACAAACACTCATGCCCACAGCGGAATTCGAACCTGCAGCTTTTTGGCTGGAGAGCGAATACACTACCCACTTGGCCAACCAGATCGGCTTCATATATTCAATAACCTCCTTAGCAAGGCAAGACTTATTCTCAACTTCGCGGTTCTTTTTAGCACTACATTTCTTGTGCATTTTTAGCACCATTTTAAACTATATATTTTTAGACATTTTAAAATATTTTTTATTAAGATATTGCAATATCTTAATAAAAATATGTTATAAAACACTAAATATTCTAAAAATTCTGAAGCCTTGATAATATAATATATATAATATAATAATACTATATAATAATTTTGTGTATATATATATATATACACACACACACACACACACACATAAACACACACTAATTATAATATCCAAATTCCAAAATCAGGGCAGATGTGCATCCACTTTTGAACTTAGAACACAATGCTGATCAATTAAAGTCATTGATACTCTCAGGGAGAGTTTCCCCAAGTATTATTATCCCCTTGAAATCAAGGGCTGTAAAAAAGCAAAGCAGAAAAACATCACTTTTTATTCACTTCAAATGGCCTGGAACCTTACAATAGGCAGTTCAAGAAACAAAAGCTAAATACTGCTTTGCTTCAGTGTCAAATCATCTTTTTGTAGGATCGGATACCATCCATTATGTTGGCTAAACATCACCCCTACTTTCATGGATCAACTTCTCTATCTCTTTAAAAGAATTTTGTGTGAGCATGAGCACTTAATACCTTTCCAAAGCCAAGACAAGGATCCAAAAATTCCCACAAATTACCATCCAATAGCTCTGGCTAGCTATCTGTGCAGTATCTTAGAAACAACGGTAATTAACTTTCATCTTTAATGGGTTCTAGAAAGGAATAATTTTATGGTCCAGTCTGGCTTCCAAAAATATCATTCAACACTAGATCATTTCATCAGACTAGAAGCATCACTCAAGAGATGCATCCCATATCAGTTTTCTTTGGCATATGACAGCTGGATATTTGGCATACTGAAAGATCTACAACTTTGGTCTTAGAGGGGAATTCCCTCTCCACACACACACTTTTCATCAGAAACTATGTTTAACCAAATCTTTCAGATCTGAGTGGTAACATTTTCTCCTAGTCCATTCTCCCACAAGATCAGTTTTGAGTTTCCTGCTATGCGCAGTCAAAGTAAACTCGATAACAGAGTTTCTTCCTACTATAAGCAGTGCCCTCCATGTAGATGACATTACCACCTTTTGTCATTCTTACAATATGAGACTGAGAGAAAAGAAAGATAGTTACAGCAAGCTATAGATAAGTCCCAAGAACATTGCCAAGTTGTGGCAAAGTTCTTGAGAAATATATTTGACATTTTTGCTCCACATTCATCAGCTCCAGGATAGGTGCAAATCCTGATGTTCACCTTCAGGGGTGCAGAATGATGCTCTTTCTCATCTGATCAAAATTCAACTATGAGTCCCACGTCTCTGCTTCTTCCCAAGACTGCTGCAGTGGGTAGGGTTGGATCAACTTTTCTGATCAGATCCTCTTTGAAACAAGCAATTTAAAATCATAACTGGAGCATCACCAAATATCACCTGCCAATTTTGATGACAACAACTATCTTTGTACATAACCAAAATAAAATACCTGCCAGATTGCTCATATTACAAACATATAATGCATGACAGACTACCATACCTGCTCAACTCCCAAAGTTTAAATGCAGATTTAATGTAGTACAGGTTGTTTTTGTTGATTTCTCTCTCATGATATTTATCACTGGGATATTACTTTTTGTTTTATAATCTGCTTGACAGCTGATGTAATACATTCAGTATATCATCAAGTAAAAGTAAGCTATAGTGTCTGTAGCCTTATTTCCATGCATCCCAAAAATCTGAGCAAAGCCTCCAGATTTAAAAGAGATTTGATTTCTATTTTATTATCACTTATTTCTCTGCAGGCACTAGGCCGGCAGAGAAATAAGTGAATTGGTGTAAATAATGTACCTTTGGTATCATTCTATCTTTATGTTATGTAATATAAACACTTGCTAGTATAATTACTAAATTCCAGTGTGATCTGACTAGATACACTGTCTTAGGAAAACAACACAGCTGTCTTCTCTCCATTACTCTGGAGAGCACCAAAATGAGAGAGAGAGATTTGGTGATAGTTTGATGTAAGGATCCATCACCCTCCTTGGAATAGGTTGGGCATAGGGCAGATGCCAGTGGAATAAGAAAGCATAAATAGAATGGAAATCAACTCTGGAGTGAAAATCTTTAGGATAATTTGAGGAATACTGCTAGGGTCAGGTAGTTTTTGGTATCTAATTTGGCATCCCCAGTGGTGTAGCTAGAGCTTTTGAGTTTGCCACCCCTCTCAATACACACCAAAAATTAAAAATGACATAGGGAAAGAAATTAAAACACTATGTTTATTTTAGTTGTAAGTATAGTTGTTGAAAACTAATTATTAATTAAGTAATAAAATTACTAAGTTAACATAAATAGAAGAATCGTCGAAAAATAAAATTGTGTCTCACGTGAAAAGTGGGATTTTTATGATCACTTCCTCATGAAAGGTCAGAGGAGGCATTGGGTGGTTGAAATGGTTGGGGCGTTTACCAAAATTATCTATGATAGCAATAGACTCATCTGAGTGTATTATAACAGTGGAAGCGGCGTTGGGAAAAAGTTGTGGCTTGCTGTGGTTAACAACAGCCAGCCACAACTTAGCATATTCGCTCTCCAGCCAAATGGCTGCGAGTTCTAATCCTGCCGTGGGCATGGATGTTTGTGATTGTCTTTGGAAATATTAGTGGTGGTGGTGGTCAGCAGTAGATGGTGTTGGTGTAGTTGTGGTCAGAGTGGCGGTGACAGAGTTGTAGAGCAGGTGCCCTCCCTCGATGAGTCCTTGGGCTCCCTGGAGGTGTCTCTCCAGGGAGTCATCGAGTGAGAGCACCTACTCTACAACTCTCCATCTCCACTACCAATCCACCAACTAATGCAAACTTCATCATCTACACCAACACCACCTACTGCCCACCACTTCCACTATTATTTTCACAGACGATCATAAACATTCATCCAGATTCAAACCTGCAGCCTTTTGGTTGAAGAGCAGATACGCTAACTGCTCGGCCAACCAGGCTGGTGATGGCTGTTATGGCAAGAGACCAAAATATGTGGCTGCTACTTGGGAACAATGCAAGTTTTTGACTCTTTGGAAATCGGTTTTTGATACACTGATGATTTTCTTGCAGTTTTGGAAATTTAGCATAGAATGGAGAATACATGCTTCCATTCTGGAGAGGATTACTTTAGTGATGTGTTCACTATGTATGTTTGGGTTTGAAAGGCAAAAGCAATTATCCAAAAATGGGAATGAAACATAGAATCAAAGGTCATCCAACTTGTCATTCTTATAATGCCAGATGACTCTTGGTTGAGAATAGCTGTGTGGGTGTTGCTCAGAATTACCTATAACATTCACGGGGTATTTACACCCTCTGTTCAAAAAGAAACCGAACTTTTCGAATACAGAAGAAACTAGCGGCGCCACCTGTTGTATTTTTTTGTTGTTGAAAGCAGCAACCTTCATTGGTGTTGTGTCAACTGTTTATGGCATTTGTTTCATTAGAAGCCGAGTTATGGTGCCAAGAGTGACAGTGTTTTGACGAAGGTTAGAAAATGACTTTCAAACAGAGAGCTGCGATTGACTTTTGTGTTAAACTTGGTAAAAGTTTTACTGATATGCATCAAATGGTTCAAAAAGCATATGGTGATGAATGCTTATCCCATACTCAAGTTTACGAGCGGTTTAAGCAATTTCAAAGTGGTCGCAAGACACTTAAGGACGATGAAAAGCCAGGCAGTCCAAAAACTGGACTGAGCAAAGTTAACATCCAAAAAGTGCATGATTTCATCAAAGAAAACCCGATATCGTCCATGAGATTGATTGAGGATGAAATGGGGATTCCAAACTCAACTGTGCACAACATTTTGACTAAGAGTTTGGGCCTTCGTAAATTGAATTTGCAATTATTCCCCCAAGTTGATCAATGACCAAAAAATGTATCGCACTGAACTGCAAGACCTCATTAAAACCACTCGTAAGGGCTCAGTCTTCTTTGAAACAATCGTTACTGGTGACAAAATGTGGTATTTTGAGTATGAGCCCAAAAAAAAGTCGCTTGGAGAAGTCAAAAGTAAAGTTTATGAGTGGTGTAAGCAATTTCAAAGTGGTTGTGAGACGCTTGAGGACGACGAAAAGCTGGGCTGTTCAAAAACTGGACTGAGCGAAGTTGATATCCAAAGAGTGTGTGATTTCATCAAAGAAAACCAGATATCGTCCATGAGATTGATTGAGGATGAATTGGGGATTCCAAACTCAACTGTGCACAACATTTTGACTAAGAGTTTGGGCTTTCATAAAGTGAATTTGCAATTTATTCCCCCAAGTTGACCAACAACCAAAAAATGTATCGCATTGAACTGCAAGACCTCATTAATACCACTCGTAAGGGCTCAGTCTTCTTTGAAACAATCGTTACTGGTGACAAAATGTGGTGTTTTGAGTATGAGCCCAAAAAAAAGTGCCTGAGTGGAGACCACCAGAAAAGGGGCATCCAAAAAAAGTCGCTTGGAGAAGTCAAAAGTAAACACTTATCCCGTACTTAAGTTTATGAGTGGTGTAAGCAATTTCAAAGTGGTTGTGAGACGCTTGAGGACGACGAAAAGCTGGGCTGTCCAAAACCTGGACTGAGCGAAGTTAATATCCAAAAAGTGTGCGATTTCATCAAAGAAAACCCGATATAGTCCATGAGATTAATCGAGGATGAATTGAAGACATTTTGACCCAGAGTTTGGCCCTTCGTAAATTGAATACGCGATTTATTCCCCACAAGTTGACTGACGACTAAAAAAATGTATCGCATTGAACACTGCAAGACCTCATTAAAACTACTCTTAAGGGTTCGGTCTTCTTTGAAACAATCATTAATGGTGACAAAACATGGTATTTTGAGTATGAACCCAAAACAAAGTGCTGAGTGGAGACCACCAGAAGAGGGGCATCCGAAAAAAAGTTGCTTGGAGAAGTCAAAAGTAAAAGCAATGCTTATTTATTTCTACAATTCCAAGGACAAAGAATTCATTCTGTCTGGCCAAACGGCCAATAGCGAGTTTTATCTTGAAGTTCTGAAGCGATCAATAGTGAGAATTCATTGCATACGGCATGAATATCGTGATGCAGGCAGCTGGTCACTTGCACGATAATGCATCATCTTATCTTATCGGTCGAACATTGTGAGATAGTTTTTGAACAAAAACCAAGTTTGTGTGTTGGATCATTTGCCGTATTCACCTGATTTAGCACCCTGTGACTTCTTTCTCTTCCCCAGACTTCATTTGCCGATGAAAGGAAAGCGATACGACACCATTGAAAACGTTCAAGCGGCAGTAACCACGATCCTCAATAGTATCCCAAAAACCGATATAAAAAACTCATTTAACTAATTAATTGCCTGTGCCAAACGCTGTATCAAAGCTGAGAGAGAGTATATTGATTGAAATAAATGATTTGTATAATTATAATTTGCCTGTGTTTTATTTTGTATCAAAATTTCGGTTTCTCTTGACAGAAGATGTAGAGGGATAACATCACTAGTGAGGAAGAGGTCAAGAGTGGTTGGAGTTATCTGGTGGGCAAGTGAACAGTTTTGCATAATGGCATTTCTGATGACAAATGTCTCATCTTCTCTACTTGCTTTTTGTGCAGTTAGAGAAGGAAAATCAGTTGGCAATGTTAAAATTAAGATAGCTGCAGGAAAAGAGATAACCTTACTGCTAGAAAAGTTAGACTGAAGGACATTCACTTTCAGGAAAAGGAAGTCAGAGTTCAGTGGTTGGTGACATTGGGAGAATGATATATTATTATTATTATTATTATTACGGGTATCTCCATGGAGTCAGTAGACTCATCGCGGGAGACCCAAACTAGCAAAACAATATCTGTCATATCTCTTCTTGAATTCATTTACAGACGAAGAGCTCACAACTAAGTCAGGCAATGAATTCCACTCATTCACCACCCTCCAGGCAAAAAACCTTGCTCTGACACCTTTGTTAACCACACTCTTCTTTAATTTCCAGAGATGACCTCTTGTTCTTCCATCACTATCACACAGCTGAAACATTTCCCCTGCATCAATCCTATAAAAACCTTTTAGTAATTTGAATGTTTCTATCATATCCCCTCTTCTTCGCCTATCAACCAATCTCTGCAATCCACAAGCTCTCAATCTATCAATGTAGGGAGCATTTTTTATATCACTCACCAACTTGGTCACTCTTCTCTGAACCCTCTCCACAGCCTCCTCATCTCCAAGGAATCCAGGTGACCAGACCTGAGCACAGTAATCCAAATGTGGAAGTATCAATGCTTTATAAAGGGGAATAATAACCTCTTTATCTCTGGATGTCAGTGTGTTCCTCAACAACCAAGTAATCCTATGTGCAATCTTGGACACCTTAGCAATGTGTCCTCTGAACTTCATCTCCCTATCTACCAATACCCCTAAGTCCCTAGCCTCATCAATCTCTTGGAGTACCTTTCCATCGATGTAGTACACAGCTGGTAATCTTTTAATCCCAAAATGCATGACTTTACACTTTTCCGCATTGAACTGACATCCATTTTCTTTTGCCCATTTTACCAGCTTATTTAAATCCTCCTGCAAACTTTCAACATCAGCTTGATGTTTTATTGCACTACACAACTTTGCATCATCAGCAAACAACTGAATATCTCCCTTTAAGCCGTTTCCTATATCATTTATATACAAATTAAACAACATTGGCCCAAGCACAGAGCCCTGAGGCACACCACTGGTCACCTGCCTCATTCTGGACTCGGCTCCTCCATACACCACCTTATGGTATCTCTCCCTGAGCCATTCTCCTATCCATATCACCAATTTATTATCCATGCCCATCTGCTCCAATTTGCGTAACAGTGTTCTATGAGGTATCCTGTCAAAAGCCTTAGCAAAATCCAGAAGTACCACTGTGTAGCCAGTTCCTTTGTCCAACTCCGATGTTATTCTATTATGAATAGTTAATAGATTGCTAAGGCAGGATCTACCTTTAACAAAACCATGTTGGCCTCTATAGAGTATCATATCCTGATCCACCCATTCTTGAATTTTGTCTTTAACCAACTTTTCCAATACTTTTACCACTACTCCTGAGATGGTGATTGGTCTGTAATTCAATACCGCAGTTTTAGAGCCACCCTTATGCAAAGGAACCACTTTGCCTAACTTCCACTCCCTAGGGACCATACCAGAGTTCAAACTTAAATTAAACATCCAGGTAAGAGGGGTTGACAATTCATTTGCACATTCACGCAACACCCGAGCTGATATTCCATCTAAGCCTACCGCAGTGTTTGCATTTAAGTTTTGCAATATATTTAATACCTCTGATTCTTTAGCTTCAATTCTCACATTAGGTATTGCTATAGGTATAGAGATATCCTCACTTGGGTGATAGACTTTTGAAAAGTGATCACTCAGTAACTCGACTATTACATCTGATTTTGTCACCTCAATACCATCAGCACCCACTAAGGTTATCCTTCCGAAGTCATTCTTCCTCTTACTTGCCACATAGTGGAAGAACTCTTTGGGATTACCCTTGATCTCTTTGGCTAAGGTCTTCTCATAATCTGATTTAGCTTTTCTTACTATGCTGGTAACCTTCCTAGCTTGAGCCTTGTACTGCTCATGGGTGTCCTGATCGCCTTTCTCCTTGTAAATTCTCCATAACATTTTCTTTTTTTGCAGTTCAAGCTTGATACTACTGCTCATCCATCTAATGCCTGCCTTGTTTGACCTCCTGACCATGGGGACACAATCTGATATTGCTTTCCTCAGATACCCGCTGATTTTATCCCAAGCACTGCTAACATCTTTTCCTTGCAATATGTTCTGCCATGGGATGGCTGCAAGCTCACTCCGAAGCTTGTTATAATTGCCTAACCTGTAGTTCCGTACATACCCCTTCTTAATAGAAAAATCCACAGATTTTGCAACCTCCCAAGTCAATACCACATGATCGCTTTCACCAACTGGAGGTAACGAGGACACCTTACTTATGCATATAACCTCTGAACCAATAACCAGGTCCAACACTCTCACACCACGTGTCCCTTCAGTTATGTGCTGTTTCAAGTAATTATCTTGTAGAAGATGTATGAACTCCATTTCCTTTTTGCTACGTGATAATTCCTCCTTCCAATTGATATCACCATAATTAAAATCCCCCATAATAATCACTAAGCCTTCACTCATTGCACTAAGTTGCTGATGCATGAATTCAATATCTCCCCCCGTACTCCCTGGCCTATAGCAGCATCCAACTGTATATTTGGTTGCGTTGGTCACTATTTCGCACCAGACTGCCTCAAATGAACACTCATTCACATGTCTATCATCATGATATACTACTTTCTTTGGCTGCAACACATCAGCTATCATCAACAGTACTCCTCCTCCTGTTCTATCTTCTCTATCCTCCCTGAAAATACTGTACCCATCACATTCAATTCCAGTGACCACATCTTCTGCTGACAGCCAAGTTTCACTAATGCCTACAACTTTTGGTGAGATTTCACTGACTAATGCCAAAAATTCTTCTCTCTTATTTCGAATGCTTCTAGCATTGGTATACAAAAATTGCAGATTCCCTCTAGATCTTGTACCGGCTTTAGAACTGATATATAAGTCACTAACTACCGTAGTCCTATGCCGATTTTTATCCCCTCTCTTCTGAAATTTATTCTGCCTATAAGGATCAATAAATACACAATCAGTGCTAAAGTTTCTCTCTCTTACACTCAACCTTTTCAATATTAGTTTCCCTGCCCAATAACTTCAACCTGTTCAGAAAACAATAACTTCTTCAATCGCTTATGTCCTTCCATGTTAAGATGCAGTCCATCTCTAGCATACAACTGCCTTTTTCCTTCAAACACACTCCAAACCTCTTTTTCTGCACATTCTTGCAATCATATCATTCATTATCATTGCTCGTCTACTTAACTCGTAATTGTCAAATCGAGGCAGCACACACACTATTCTCCCATTGACACTTTTCCTCTTCACAATATCTAATAATGTTCTTAAATCTTTTCCTACCCGATTTATACTACCTCTCAGGCATTCGTACCCACCATAACTATCATCTTGTCTGCTTCATGCCCTCTCTTTATTGCTAAAGCCACTCTTTCTATTGTCCCATCAGCCAAGCACTCCTCATGCATACCACTCTCCATACCCTTAATCATAGAATCACCATATATTTTACCACTGTTAACTTCATTCAAGTCCACACTCATGGACTCATTCTCTACACTATTCAGCATGACTCTCCCAGCTTCATTACTCAACTCTCTATTACTTACCCCCCCCACTCTCACTACATCTCATTTCTTCTAGGCCACTTGTGGTTTTATCATGTTGACTCCCAATCACTCCCATACTATTTATTATTGAATCATTCACCAAAGACTCACCCATATGTAATCCTGTTCTAGTTACTTCAGCTAAAGTAATCTCTATAGTCCTAATTTCTCTGTTTAATACATTAAACTCAGCTTTAACTTCCAGTATCTCCTTACCGATCACTTCCACTTCCTCATGAAGAAGATGAAGGTCATTTTTCATTTTCATAAACTCCCGCCGAAGTTCTTCCGCTACGGTCCCGATGTCAGCTTCCATTCTTAAACGCTACAGCCTATCCCGACACTTCTCACATACGTCGACATTTTCGTTTTTCTCATTTTGCCAGACCGACCACAGATCCTTCACATTTTTCGGTGCATACATGTAGCAGTTTCTGCAACGCATCCATTGCGAAAAATCTAACGCTGAGCCAGCCTTTCGTGTAGTAGCAGAAGTCCTGCGTGCCGCTGACGTACGTTTCTTGTTGGACGCCATCTTTACACGTTGATATAGTGAAACAAACGGCAGTGAAAACACAATATATACAACACAGTTCTAAACAATAATACCACTGAAGGACACTTGTTTCTAACCGATGCACAATTGCAGCACAATTTGTGACAAAAAGCCACACTATATTTAACTTTAAAAACACGTTTTCTAGACTAGCTAAACTCGACTGCCACATTTACCAAGGACACTAGACAGCATATGAATTTGACAGAGCGGAGCAGAGAGATTTCCAGCCAAAGTAGATCATGATTGGGTGATTCTAAGTTGAATTCTCTTTGGTATGGTATATCAGAGCAAACATATACACAAATGCCATCCTTAAGCCAATGAGCTATTTAGGAAAGTTGAGATGAGTAGTGCTTGGAGAGGTTGAAAATTTGATTTCTTTCAGATAAAGAATCAAGTGGGATTTTGTAGACTTGAGATGAAAGTGGACACTATTGAAGTTGGAGTTGAGATCACACATATTTGTATGTGTAGTCTCAGCTCCACACAGATACTTATCTGAAAGTCTATATGGGGTTTGTTGTTGACGAAGCAGTTCATACATATTCCCTATGCAGTAAATGTATTTTGATTTTCAAGTTGGCTATGAAAGTCACCTAGTGTCTAAAGACCTAAAAATATCCATGCCATAGTGGATTTAGCCTGTTAGTTGGAGAGCAGAAATGTTATTCACTCAGTTAATCCATCCAGCACAACTGCTTGATTTTTTTTCATAAGAAAATAGTGATATCATTTATGGACTTAACATTTAATGTACATGCTACAGCATCCTCGGTTCTTATCACTCTTCAATAAGAGATGCACTCATATCCAATTTATCCAATTTAAAACACTTAGAATACATAATATGTCGCCAACAACGTCAGACTGGATGTAGTCAGTGTTCTCACTAAAGCCAAACCTCCAAAAACCAACTTATCCAAAGACGAATATGCAGCCTTACAAGAAATGAAGAATAACAGAAAAATAGTAATCACCAAAGCGGATAAGGGAAACGCCACTGTGTTTCCCTTATAATAAATCAATTTATTATAAGGGAAATCAAAAGGACTACAAAGGTAAGCTTAATACTTTAGTACTAGACCGTACTACTTACCTCCCTATTGAATATAATCCTACCAGCTCTCAGATTAGAACTCTCCACATACTCCTTAAGAAAGTCACTTCTTGGCCTGTGGAAGTCACTAACAAACTAAAACCTTATAACTCTAGACCCCCCCCCCCCCCCCGATTATATGGACTCCCAAAAATACATAAACAAAATGTGCCATTACGTCCCATAGTGGATGGCATTGATTCCCCCACATATAAATTAGCCAAACATTTAGCCAAAACGCTCACACACTATACTGGCAACACACCATCACACATAAAAAACTCGGCCCACTTTAAAGCCAGTGTAGAAAACCTCTCACTCCAACACAATGACATAATGGTCAGTTTTGACGTCTCCTCCCTATTCACTAATGTCCCACTCAAAGAAACCCTAGAGCTCATCCAAGCCAAGTTTCTTCCCGATATCTCAGCCCTATTTCAGTTCACAATGAACTCAGGCTATTTCATTTGGCAAGGAAAGTTCTACAAACAGATAGAGGGGACAGCCATGGGTTCACCACTTTCCCCACCCTTGGCCAATTTCTTTATGGAGACCTTTGAAGAGAAAGCCTTAAACTCCGCCCCACAAAAACCCACTATTTGGCTTCGTTACGTGGATGATGTGTTCGCTATTTGGCCACATGGCTCAGACTCACTCCACTCCTTCCTAACACACTTAAACAACCAACACCTCAGAGTCCAGTTCACCTTAGAAAAAGAGGAAAACAACACCCTCCCTTTCCTAGACACTTTAATCACCCGCCAGCTTGATAGATCTTTGGTTTTCTCTGTTTACAGAAAACCCACCCATACTGGCAGATACATTCACCAGCAATTCCCCCCCCCCCCACAACAATATGGGGTTATAAAAACACTATATAAGAGGGCAAAATTAATCTGCTCAGATGTCAAGGCCCTAACTACTGAACTAAACTACATCCACAACACTTTCTTAGCCAATGGCTATAACCACCAAAAAATCCAAAAAAATACTCAAACCAATAAACCACAACCCCCCTCCCCCCTCCACAATAAAGATTACACCAAATCTATCACCATCCCCTACATCCAGGGAACCTCTAAGAAAATAACCAATATCCTCAGAAAATATGACCTTACTTCCTGTTACAGACCATATAAAAAGTTGGCATCCCTTATCTGCTCTACCAAAGACCAACCACTTCCCCTAGACCTACCTGGTGTATACCAGGTCCCTTGCAGCTGCAAATTGTCCTACTTTGGCCAAACAGGCAGAACAACAAATATCAGGATTTCAGAACACAAAGACTACATCCGGTTTCACCAGTACAGCCGCTCTGGGGTGGCAGATCATACCTTAGATACTCACCATAGAATTCTTTGGAAGAAAACAAAAATAATACACCGCAGCAAGTTTAAATACGAAAGATTATTCAAGGAATCTTCAGCAGCTCTAAAAAACGTTCCTAACCTCAAATTTGGGTGCATGAAACTACCCCAAATTTGGGAGACTTACATTTTGAGAACTTCAGCCCAACTGGCAAGTCAACCAAATTAGCCCACCAGAGGGCTCCATTAGGACTTTAGGAACAATATTAGTTTCTTGCTTTCTTCCTCATTTGCTTTTGTTAGTGCCTGCGTGCACATACCATATCTTTATGTTCCTGAAGATGGCAACGTGACGTTGCCGAAATATAGAAGTTATTTATTAAAGTTACCTTTAATTAATATACTGTATATGCGTTGTTAATTCCGTAAACTAATTACCAGTTTTAATACATAATATGGTTATCAATTTCATACATATGACTTATGAAATGAATTACTAATTTTTTATTATTTTATTTTAGGGAATGTTACACTATCACATCACTGATACTTCTTTAAAATGGAGCTATTTATTTACAGTGCTGGAAATGGCGAAGGTAAAATTCCAGCTTGAAGACTACTTGGTAAGTGATACGACCCTGGAACAGATATTTTTATCTTTTGCTAAAGATCAGCAAGAAGACCAGCATGAATTTTAATCTGCTCAAGAGTTTAATTCACTGTAATATGTCCTTTCATGCACTGCATTTACTAATTTTAAACATGTACAAATTGCAACATTTTCAGTATTAATAAAAATTTAGAATTAATATGTAAATTAGTTTTAATTATTATTGATACACTTGGATTATTTATATTAGTGTAATGATGTACCAAAGAAGTTATTCTTTAATAAAATGTTACTGTAAAGTAAAAGAAAAAAAAAAGAAGCATTGATTTTAACCTTACTAGCTATGAAATATTAATTTTAAAAAAAGTATCTTAAAAACTGCTTTTGAACTTTACAAAATCCACTTGGATGGCATAATAATTACATCAAATGGTATTCATCCCATACCAACGACTTGGCAAGTCGGAGCTGCCTGGATTCACTGAATCCAGGCTGATGTAGAAGTATAAAATTATAGAACTGCTAAGAAGAAAGTAAATGTCATTTGTATTAAAGAAATGCCTTTACATTTCTAAACATTGCAGTAAGTATAAATATTCGAGACTTTTTTTTTTTTTTTTGAATTAGCCACTGCCCTTAAACACCAACCTAACCTACACAAATAGAGATGTGTGAAACTTCCCAATATAGAATCCTTTTCTTCATAGTTGCATGGTGTTCAGCATTAATTATTAAAAAAAATTATCATGTTATAGTAAAACTTAAGTCTAATATAAAACAAAATAACCATGTGACATTTCAACCTATCAAGATCATCATCTGGAGTATATACGTACATACAAAGAAACAAGCTATGTTCAATCGAAATGGTATGCTAAAGTCACAGTAATTTGGTCAACCATTAAAACTAATGGCCTGACCTCTGCTGATAAAAAAATCCTTACAGCATCAGAGCTAGAGTCCTGTTGTTATCTATTTGATTACAAATCATTAGGAGATATATTAGGCCAGAGAGATATATTAGGCTTTCTGGCTCCCACTGATGAGACCTCAGTAAAGGTCGAAACCGGTCTGGGTAATGACCCTTCCCATAATGCACAGCATTAAGTATGTCCACAAGGAGATTTGCTTTGCATTATGGGATACTAAAAGCAACTGATGCGAAGTCACACCACCTTTACCATGAGTTACTGCAGTCCTTAAAATACTTCAGGAGCAACTTTGTTTGCTTACTCTTGGATAAAGGATCAAACCAAGTATATAATTTCTTGGTATCTTTAATTTATAAGATTAGGATGGTTGATCAAAATTTCACCTGAAAAAACAACGTGTGCGCATACAATTTACTATTGAAATTGAAAATCAAAACTCGCTTTCTTTCCTAGGTATACCACGTTTTCCCACATGTATAGCCACGTCTATCACAGGCCTCCACACACACTAGCCAACATATACATGGTAACGCTTATCACCACTCTTCCCAACAACTTCTAATCGTTAACACCCTCAAAAACAGAGCTATAACAATTTGCTCAAATGAACATGCTCATAAACCTTTCGTTCATAAACCTCAAATGAACATGCTCATAAATTGACCAATGACAAGCCGGCAAAGGTTGGTAGAGTCCCTGCTACTAATGGCTCAGTTAAGTAAGTTTGAGTGCAGTTAGTAGTTTGAAGGGAATCAATTATTCGATACTGTTGGCACACTCTCCCTCGATGAGTCTTTGGACTCCCTGGAGGTGTCTAATAATAAACAAGAATTACAAATTATTAGCAATAATTTGTTCCTTACGTCATACAAAAACCTGTATGAATGCAAATTTAAAGAAGCCTGCTCAAATTTTGATCAAGCTATTCTAATCTTAACAATAATCACAGCATAAAAATTCCAAGGATTTGGATGACACACATTTAGCCCACCTAAGTTCTTCAAGTTCTCTAGCAAATCCTTATTTTAAGATTCTGAGTGATAATTTCAGCTCTTATTGGCTACCATCCATGCTATTTTGTTCTAATTTATGTGAGAGCATGTTGCTCTCTAGCTTAATATATATCTTAGTGATTTGCAACCAAATAGATAATAATAATAACAGCACTCTAACTTTGATGTAGTAAGTTTTTTTTTCTCCCTTCACTGTTAAAACTACTGGTCTGGCCAGTAGTTTTAATAGTTGACCAAATTATTGTGACTTTAGCATACCATGTAGATTGTAAAGTAGCTTGTTCCCTTTATGTGTATACTCCAGATGACGACCTTGATATGAAGTTGAAAGTTTATTTTTCACTTGGTTAGAGTATAATAAATTTAGTTTAATCCTTTATCCAAGTGTGAGCAAACAAAGTTTGCGCCTGAAGTATCTTCAGGACTGGGGTAAGGTGATACAGCACCAGGACAACTCGTTGCAAAGGTGGAGCAAGCTACCAACACTCCTGTCTCAGTATCTCCTATAATGCAAAACACATCTCCTTGCGGATATGTCTAATGTTATGCATTAAGGGAAGGGCCACTACCCAGACTAGGTTCGACCTTTATTGAGGTCTCTTCAGTGGGAGCCAGGCCCAAGTTGAGATACCAGGCAGAAGCATTTGCAGGCAGAAGCACCTGCAAATGCTTCTGCCTGGTATCTCAACTTGGGCCTGGCTCCCACTGAAGAGACCTCAATAAAGGTCGAAACTAGTCTGGGTAGTGCCCTTCCCTTAATGCATAACATTAGACATATCCGCAAGGAGATGTGTTTTGCATTATAGGAGATACTGAGACAGGAGTGTTGGTAGCTTGCTCCACCTTTGCAACGAGTTGTCCTGGTGCTGTATCACCTTACCCCAGTCCTGAAGATACTTCAGGCGCAAACTTTGTTTGCTCACACTTGGATAAAGGATTAAACTAAATTTATTATACTTGATATGAAGGTCAAAACGTCAAGTGATTATTTTGGTTTATATTAAACTGAAGTTTTATTATAACATGGTAGTTGTTTCCATATTTTTTTAAAAAATAATTAATTTCACGATATATAGAAAATAGTAATTTGAATGTGTGTTCTTGCATAATAACCCTTGCTACCAACTAGTATCCATAGAGTGACCCTTTTTAGAACTTCAGGATGTGTCTTAGAAAGAACCTAAAGACTAAAATCATTCCCTCATTCTTTGCATTTTCTACAAGCATACTACAGTTTTATAGTGCATTTCTGATGACTGTGGCAGAAACAAAATACTAGGCTCATTAAACTGTTGACTACTTACTATTTGCTAGGATTTTTCTCTGCTGTGTTTCATTTCCATTATTATTTATAGCTAAGTAAGTTTATTGCTGAAATTTTGAACATTTTAAAGTGGATTGAAAGTCTACAAAATCCAAATCTTTGTCATGAATTTTTATTATCATTATGTGATACCCTCTCTCTCTCTCTCTTCATACAGTCTGAGGAATCATCATAGGAAGTGACTCTGCACTGGCCACAGTGTATCACAGTATAGTGAAGTCAGTCAACTGTACAATCTACCTCAACACACACACTGTAACTGTATGTTCTCTGGTAAATTGTAAACTGTATGTTCTCTGGCTGATTTGCCTGTTCATAGAATGAAAAAACCTGAGTCAAGAGTGGAAGAGGACTGAGAGGTGTACAGAGAGAGAAAGCAAGAAGCCAAGAGAGTTGTGGCACAGGCGAAGGCCATGGCATATCAAGATCTGTATGATCAATTAGAAACAATGGAAGGACAGAGAAAAATTTACCAACTAGCAAAATGTAGAAATAAAGCAGCAAAGGACATCTTACATGTGAGGCAGATCAAAGATGCTGAAAGAAGAGTATCATGGAGAGATGTGGACATAAGAAAAAGATGGAGAATATACTTTGAGGGACTTTTGAATGAGGAAAATGCAAGAACTCACAGAGAAGATGGGCAGCCTTCTGAGGGGATAGTGCAGAACACCAGTAGAGTGGAAGTGACGAAGGCCATGAAGAGGTTGAGGAATGGAAAATCTGTGGGCTCCGACAGGATTCCAGCGGAGGCATGGAAGGCACTGGGGGAAGAGGGAATTGACCTGCTATGGGACTGAAATCCACATTCCTTCAACCTCTCTCCATGGCTAACATTCCAGAGTCCTGATATTGTCTTATTGACCCATTTCTGAACCCTCTCCAATGTTTCCACATCATAATGAAATCCAGGTGACCAAATCTGAACACAATAGTCCAAGTACAGTCTGACTAGTGCTTGATACAGTGGCACAACTTCTGTATTAAGGCATAAAGATAGCAAATAAAATATTCAGTACATATAAAAAATAACTATTAAAGTAGTTCTTTAATTTCAAGATTAATATGTTGTGACCCCAACTTCAATTACATCTTCTTTAGCTAGCATGCTGATGTTGAAGGCTCATAAGAGGTTTAAGGTTCTCAAGAATTTTTTAATGGAAACCTGACTTGTAGTTTTCTACTTCTAGTTGTAGATATTCTTCTAGCATTTAAGAATGTTTTCAATCTCCATTTTAATGATGAAGCGCTGTTATGAATTTTATCAGCATTATCATTGTAGAATCACTGTCCTGTTGACTTTAAATGTGCTACTTTCACCTCTACGAAGGACAGATAGGTTGAGTTAATCGACCGTGAGATGCGGTGACTAATACCCTTGGAGGGTAATGGATGGCAATGCTGTAGCCAATGAAGTTCTAACTGAGGCTTGGCTATTGCTGTTACCCACCTGCCATGATGAGAGCTTTAATAGCTCAATAACATCTTATCCCTACACTGTCCTCTACAGATAACGGGGAAGATGAAAAGCATTCTTGCGTCGCTCCTTTAAGCCAGTCCTTATAAGGACCTCTATGAAACTGATCCAAAACTTCAACTCTAAAGTATATGATTTCATAGTCTTTATTCACATTCATCTTTTCACTCTTAGCTTCCCTTGTTATTCTCTTGAGGAATCTTCTATACTCAAAGGGCATAGAAGTTATTTATAAAGACAAAATGCAGTAGGGACACGAATTGGATACTGAATGCAGTGGAAACAGGTTGGAAACAAGGTGCATGAAAGCTTCCATGACTTTAGGAAACAGTGATAGTCCATACGTATCAAAAGGAAAATCACGTAAATATATGTAAAAACACAAATAACATCATCGTGTGTGTATTTAATGTAAGATGAGAATTTCCCAAGCTTTTATTTGGGGGGGGGGGGGGGGGAGAATTATTCCGATTCAGGTTAGGGCAGTGGAAAAGAGCTTAGCAAACTATTATTTGAATCATCTGGAAGATAACTTGTTTTCAACTGTTCATCTCTAACCCTCTTTCTGGTTTTGCTATGTCAATAATGTTTTTCTTGTTTGGCCTCATTCTGAAAATGAACTTAGACTTTATGCATGTATTCTGTTCTCCATGGAAAAAAGAAAATGCTGGTAATTTACTATTCACAGACATCATTCTTATTCGCACAGCATCCAGTACTTTGTCAACCAGCATTTATCAGAACACTGCCTTTACTGACAGATATATAAATCATAAGTCTACTCATGACATCTCCCAAAAAATCAGGGCTGTTAAGTCATTAATTAAGAGTGTATAACGTGTGCTCATCTTCCTCAGGCTTGGAACTTCTCACTGTCAAAACTTTAATAGAATTTAATTGTGGCAACCATTATCAAATCCAACAGATGATCCTATGTTCCAACACCTAAGGATTCTTTACTTTATAGCTTTTACTAGCTTTATTCTTTACTAGCTACAGGGTTACACTCCCATATATTTCCAGCATCTCTAAACCTATTAGTAGAATTTTGAAGTTTCACCGTAATCTCACCTAGTTTCCTGTAAACAAAATTTATCTCCTCTTACCATTTAAAAATTAACTGTTGCCTTTATCTTTAGTTGATGTTTACCAGATCCATTGTGAATATAATTTGGCATACTTTGGACAGACAGGCCATTCTATTATTAAAAAAAAAAAAATTTATGAACATCAGTACTAAATTAAATACCTAAAACTTCAAAAGTTAGGTCTGGCACAATATAGTACTGCAGAATGAAGGTTGTCTTCACAGATGTAGTTTTAAACATGAATAACTTTTTAAAGTTGTGAAGCCCTTTTACACCAACCTAACCTAAATTACAATGACTGTCTCCCAAATTTTTTTTTTCTCTAGCATGTGGCAACTATTTTAAACAGATTATTTACTTTGTATTCCTCTTCTTTGAATTGCTTTTTTCCATGCACTGACAATGTACTGTTAATTTCAGTATGAAATACTTGTGCTTTCATTAAAGTTTATTACTGTGATTATCGTGATTATGCCACAGGTACCATTAAAGATTATGATTTCGTTATTTCTCATGAAGTGCTCCTGCTTGAGAAATGAATCATCTTGTTTGCTCTCTTCCCTCTCACAACTCCTTTCTTACTTTTTTGGCTGTATAATTAGCCAGGTACTTTTTGAGCTCATGCTTTATCCTGTGAAATATGTCTATGCAAATGTCTCTCTTTTTTTTTTTTTTTTTTTTCTCTCATTACAACCACATCTGCTGTTCTCATCTTCCACCACTTTCATGTTTTCTTTGATCAACTCACATTTTCTTCATATTATGTTCACCTTCACTTGTCCTTTTCATAATAAATTTAGTTTAATCCTTTATCCAAGTGTAAGCAAACAAAGTTTGCACCTGAAGTATCTTCAGGACTGAGGCAACTCGTGGTAAAGGTGGACCAAGCTCTCATCACTCCTTGCCTTAGTATCTTCCACAATGCAAAGCACATCTCCTTGTGGACATGTATAATGCTATGCATTAAGGGAAGGGCCACTACCCAGACCGGTTTTGACCTTTATTGAATATTCAAGTACAGGTCAAACTCCAAAAACTCAGCGTTGTTACTCTCAGCAACAGGCTCACCCTGCCACCGAGAAGAACTCTCAGAACCAGTTGGCTCTACACCGTGGCAGGCTCATCCCACCACTGAGCAGAGCCGCTCATATCTCATCTGAGGGGTTACAGCAACAGCCATGCCTCAGTTAAGTTCAAGGGCTACAGCATTGCCATTCATTACCCCCCACCCAGAACCTGGGTGACAGCAACAGCCCAGTCTGCCATTCATTACCTAAGTTTCACCGGTTTTGACCTTTATTGAGGTCTCGTCAATGGGAGCCAGACCAGAGGTAGTGATACTTAAGGCAGAAGCAATGGAGAAGTCATATTTGGCTGTATGAGTTGCTAAAAAGGTGTCTCACCTTATTAAATTACTCTGGATTTAGAGAAAGATGTTGGAAGTTTTTTCCCACTTGGTTAGACTATAATAAATTTAGTTTAATCCTTTATCCAAGTGTAAGCAAGCAAAGTTTGTGCCTGAAGTATCTTCAGGACTGAGGCAACTTGTGGTAAAGGAGGACCAAGCTCTCATCACTAGTTGTCTTAGTATCTCCCGTAATGCAAAGCACATCTCCTTGCAGACATGTATAATGTCACAAGTATCTTCACAAGAAGATACTTCTTGTGAAGAAACTTCAGATGCAAACTTTGTTTGCTTACACTTGGATAAAGGATTAAACTAAATTTAATATAGTCTAACCAAGTGGGAAAAAAAAACTTCCAACATCTTTCTCGAAATCCAGAGTAATTTAATAATAAGGTGAGACACCTTTTGGCAACTCGTATAAGTAAATATGACTTCTCCATTGCTTCTGCCTTAGTATCACTATCTCTGGGTCTCGTTCCCACAGACGAGACTTCAATGAAGGTCGAAACCGGTCTGGGTGGTGGCCCTTCCCTTAATGCATAGCATTATACATGTCCACAAGGAGATGTGCTTTGCATTATGGAAGATACTAAGACAAGGAGTGATGAGAGCTTGGTCCACCTTTACCACGAGTTGCCTCAGTCCTGAAGATACTTCAGGTGCAAACTTTGTTTGCTTACACTTGGATAAAGGATTAAACTAAATTTATTATAGTCTAACCAAATTTAAAAAAGCTTCCAACATCTTTCTCTAAATCCAGAGTAATTTAATAATAAGGTGATACACCTTTTGGTAACTTGTATAGGTAAACATGACTTCTCCATTGCTTCTGCCTTAGTATCACTAACTTTGGGTCTGGCTCCTACTGACAAGACCTACCTCAATAAAGATCAAAACTGGTTGGAAGCTTGGGTGATGAATGGCAATGCTGTAGCCCATGAAGTTTTAACTGAGGCTCGGCTGTTGCTGTTACCCCTCGGATGAGATATGAGCGGCTCTGCTCGATGGTGGGGTGATCCTGCCGTGGTGTAGAGCCAACCAGTTCTGAGAGTTCTTCTTAATGGCAGGGTAAGCCTGTTACAGAAGGGAACAATGCTGAGTTTTTGGAGTTTGACCTGTACTTAAACATTCAATAAAGGTCGAAACCGGTCTGGGTAGTGGCCCTTCCCTTAATGCATAGCATTATACATGTCTGCAAGATGATGTGCTTTCCATTATGAGAGATACTAAGACAAGGGGGTGATGAGAGCTTGGTCTATTTACCATGAGTTGCCTCAGTCCTGAAGATACTTCAAGCACAAACTTTGTTTGCTTACACTTGAATAAAGGATTAAACTAAATTTATTATGGTCTAATCAAGTGGGAGAAAAAACTTCCAACATCCTTCTTTTCATTTTCTACAGCCTTGCATTTTTGCTTTATTATCAAAAAAATTCACTATACCATTTCACTTTTGGTGAGATGGTATAGTGAATGTTTGTGATGGACAACACTGCTAGCACCTGTTTTCATAACATTTTTTGATACTTGCTATTTCACTTACTATCCAACAAGCCTCTCACTTTCAATAATGAAAAGGTATATACAGTACAGCTCACAAAACCTCATCAAATTTCCTGGACATTGTCAACTTGCCAAGCATTTTCACCACCAACTGCACTATAATAATTATTAAGAGAGATCTCCAAGGAGTTCAGGGACTCATCGATGGAGGACACATAATACCTGCATCATACCTGTTACTTACTGTTAATCATACCAGTTGTGCACACAACATCCAGTGTCAATCCATTCCAAACAGCACTCTATGAGAGAATTTAGATATTTTTGATTTTTATGGCACAAAGATATCAAAGGTCATACTGTGCCAGAACACGAGTTATAGCAGTACATATGGTAAATATTTAGTAGAACAATCACAAACATCCATTCCCCTGACGGGATTCAAGCCTGCAGCTTCTTGGCTGCCCAACAGGCCAGCTCTACAAGAGAAATATCTAGCTATCATTCCCTTCTTGATGCCATTTTCTACTACAACAATGCCATCTCATCTTTTTCCCACCCTCTATAACAGCGTTTCCCAAACTGTGGGCCGCGACCCCCTTAGGGGCCGTTAATTTTGTTGAGGGGGGCCGTGAAATAATGAAAATAAATTTAAAATGTTTTAAGACTAAGTAGATTTTTTTTATCTTAAAAGAAACTTATTTAATTTTTATTATTTCTTATTTTTTATATTTTAATGGAAAAAAATCACACATTGGTTCGCAAATTTTGCTTCCTGCGTATTTCGGCGCTTAATGAATATTAGTAAATATATGCTCATTCACATTTTTTGCAATATTTGCTATGCATGTTTTGTATTGAACATAAACACAATAAATATTATAATAATATATGTCTGTATTATGATTTTTTTTCGATGGGGGCCGTGAAATATTTTAATTTTTCCAAAGAGGCCTTTACATCCATAAGTTTGGGAAGCACTGCTCTATAAAATGAAAAATTCCATCCATCTTTATGACCTTTTCAGAAGTTTGTAGGTCTCATTCATACCACCTCTTTCTCTTGTTTGCAGATGTCTGCAGTCTACAAATTTCTCACTCTCTGTTCATAATCAGTATTACTCCTGATATATTTTGTTGCTTCAATTTCACATCTACTAAAACTGCAAGATCCTTAGCATGATCAGTTTTTTCTAGTATAATCCCACCAATATGTGGAGAGAGAATATTGGTTAGGAATAGAGTGCAAGTTGGGTTTATTATTATTATTCAGGTCTCCATGGAGTCAAAGGACTCGTCGTGGGAGGTCCTTTCTAAGAAACACAAGTCTATCAAGACTCATCGAGGGAGGTCCCTCCTAGGAAACACAAAGTCTATCATACCACTCCTTAAATGCATTGACCATTCTTGCTCTCACCACTCCATCAGGCAATGCATGCCATTGTTCAACCACCCTCCATGCAAAGAAACCACTCCTCACCCTCTTGCTCACAGTTTCCTTTTGTAACTTCCAGGGATGGCCTCTTGTCATCACTCCTTCCCGCTGTTCAACCAAGCAAAAGAACTCCCCAGTGTTAACCCTGTAACCACCTCTCAACAGTTTAAGTCTCGATTATATCACCTCTCCTTCTATCCACCAAACTCTGCAGTCCACATTCCCTTAGCCGATCCTCATAACTATCATTGTACAGTCTTGAAACCAATGTTATCTGCCTTTGTATCCTTTCCACAGTTAATTTATTCCCTTCAAATCCTGGGGACCAAATCTGAGAACAATAGTCCAAGTGTGGTCTGATCAGGGTCTTATACAACGGAATGATAACTGTTTTATCTCTGCAGGTCAGCGTCCTTCTCATTAATGGACATAGTATTCTTTATGCATGGATTTATAAAGAGTAGATTTTGTTTTAGCAATTTACTTACATTTGATAAGGTAATGCAAGTGTTAGAAAAGGGACTTGGCAGAAGTGTTTGATAAATTATCACATAAGTTGGACTTACTTGGTATACAAGTGTCAGAGGATGGGAATGGATAGCATATTGGTTAGATAGATTTGCGATTGTTCTCTGAACAAAGATCAGCAAGTTGTGTATGATGGAGCAAAGTCTCAAAAAAGGAGGGTAATAACTAGTGGTATGCCACAAGGTTTGGTTTTTCAGGCCCCCCCTGCTCTTTGACTTGTTTGTAAATGATATATCATGTGGATTGACTTGGCATCTTCAGCTGTTTACTAATGATGCAAAGTTGGGGAGAAAGATTTCAGCATACTTTTGACATGAACAAAATAATGTGATTTTAGTTTTAATATCAATAAATGCAAGGTGTTGCATTTTAAAGTGCAGAAATATAAAGCTGTGTGCTATATTGATGGCACTGTACTGCATGAAGTGGTTGAGATTTAAAATTTGGGCGTGATGGTTAACAATAGAGTGAAATTTAGGGGGCATATTGTAAGTGTTGCAAAGACTGCACAGAAGTCTTTACAACACTTTTTCTTTCTTTTACTTGCAGCATAACAAAATTATTTTGGTTGTCCTTAATTTCTTTTCATACTCAGACTTAGTACCATTATAAGTACACTAGTATGTATGGATAAAGAGGACGTTGTGCTGCATGAAACACAGATCACACTTGGATTATTGCACTCAGATTAGTTGTGCTTAAGTTGTTGTGAAAATAGTATTCAGAATTGGGTTCACAACAATGGTATTATCTTTGATGGACAGCCTGAATTTGCTAAAGGGAGGTCATGTTTTAGTAATCTACTTACTTATTACAATAAAGTGACTGCTTCCTGGGACAGAGGAAAGGGATACACAGTAATATACTTAGATTTTGCAAAGGCTTTTGATAGATTACCACATGATAAGTTGATAGTCAAACTAGAGTGGGTGGGGTTGGATATTAGATTAGTGCATTGGATTGGAGACTGGCTATCTGATAGGTATCAGCAAGTTGAGTATGGGAGGAGCAATATCCAGGAAAAGGAAAGTCAAGTGGTGTGCCTAAGGGTCTGTTTTAGGGCCGTTACTGTTTAACTTGTATATTAATGATATTGGTGAAGATTTGGATGGAGATATTCAGTTGTTTGCAGATGATGCAAAGTTGGGACGAACCGTGAAGAGTACAGAAGATGTTGTGGCCTTACAAGAAACTTGAATAAATTGAGTGATTGGGCACTGGAATGCAAGTTCAATATTGCAAAATGTAAGGTTTTAAAATTTGGGAAACAAAGATCGGATGCAGAATTTATGCTTGGTGAGGATATACTGTCAGAGGTGGAGGAAATAAGAGATCTTGGGATGATAGTGGATAAGGATCTAAAATTCAGGAAACGCACTGCCAAAATTGTGAAGACAACACAAAGGCTTCTGGGAATGATGCAGAAGACACTGACTTGTAAAAAGTAGAGAGATTCTTGTTCCATTGTATAAGGCTTTGATTAGACCACACATGGACTACTGTGCCCAGACTTGGTCACCTGATTTTCAGAAGGATGAAGAGATGTTGGAAAGGGTACAGAGGTGACTGACTAAGGTAGTTTCTGACTACCTTAGTCAGTCTGGAATGTCGAATATGAGGAAAGATTGAGAAGATGCAATTTACAGAATCTGGCAGATAGGAGGAAGAGGGGAGATATGATAGAGACCTACAAGTTAGTAAGGGGATGTTATAGAATCAATGTTCGAGAGGTTCTACAGAAAACACTGGGAGATCAGGGGAGAACCAGACATCATCTCTGGAAACTGTATAAAGAGGTGTGAGCAGGGGAGTGAGAAGCAGGTTTTTGCATGCAGAGTTATGAATGAATGGAATGCCTTGTCTGAGAGTGAGGTGTCTGCAGAGAATTTGAATGTGTTTAAAGTGTGGTATGATGAGCTGTGTATGATAAAAGGACCTCCTAGATGAGTCTAACTCCATGGAGTCTTGGGTAATAATAATCAGTCACCTGGTTTTCATTGTGATGTAGAAACATTGAAGAGAGTTCAGAGAAGAGTGACTAATATCAGGACTCTGGATGTTAGCTATGAAGACAGGTTGAAGAAATGTGGATTTCAGTTTGGTAGATAGAAGGAAAATAGGTAATATGATATAGACATTTAGAGAGTGACCATATTTTATCAGGTTAATCCAGAGGAGAAGAACTAGAAGCAATTCTTGGAAGTTATGTAAGAGTGTGGTGAAGAGTAAATTTTTTTTTACATAGAGAACTGTGAGTGAATGGGACACACTACCAGAATATCTTGTTAATGCAGGGAGTGTTATGGATTTTAACATTCACTATGATAAATATGTTGTCAGCTGAATGAACCTCCCACAATGAATCTGCTGACACCATGGAGGGTATAATAATATAATGTGACAGTGAATATCTCATCACACCAAAATGCATGCCTCTACATTTAATAACAACAAACAGTCATTTTCACACATCCAGCCTATTCAAATCATTCTGCAAGTATATCAGGTGCATTCCTGATTACCCTACCTATCTTTGCATCATCAGCAAATAGCTGTATTTCACCTGTCAAAATTTTCCCAATGTCAATGTATAGATTAAATAACAATGTACCAAGGACCGATCCTTGTGGCACATCACTGGTTACCTTAAATCTTGCAAATGCACATTCCCCCATATACCACTTTTTGATATTGGTCAGTCATCCATCCACATAAATATTTTATAACCCACTTCTGTATTCCCTAATTTATGCCCATGTTGTATTCTGTCAAAAGCCTTAACAGAATCCAAAAATATAATTGAGTATTCATTTAACTTAACAGTAGCATTATTATAGAATGTGAGTAAGTTGCTCAAACATTACTTTTCCTTGGTAAACCCATACTATTCCTTGCAAAGTATACCTTGTTGTCGACTCATTTCTGAATGTGAGCCCTAAGCAACTTTTCCATAAATATTCACCTCCACTCCAGAGATACTGATAGAACAATAGTTGGATACATCAATCTTTGCACCACTTTTGTTAATGGGATTGAAATGGAATCTTCCCTGTTCTGAGGCCCAAATAATATAGCCTGGTGAAAGGAATAGCTAGTTCAGATGAACACTTTTAGCTGATATCCCATCAGTTCCTATTGACAAATTCTTATTAATTTTGTGCAACGGCTCTAGTACTGCCTCCTCATACACTTGAGTTTCTTCATCTGGTGAAGAGGCAGCAGTGAGTACAATGTCGCACACCAGGTTAATAGCTTTTAGCAAATTGGACACTCATTAGTTGAGCAATCTCTTCTGCATCTGTGATCTTCATTCGATATAGTTATTCTCTCATATTCATTCTTTCTTTTACTTGCAGCTTTTAGCAAATAGCATAACACTAAAATTCTTTAGATTGTCTTTAATTTCTTTTCATACTCAGACTTAGCTTGCTGTACAACAGTACATATAGCAACAGATCTTCAAATAACTCACACAGTAACTCAAACACTGCACTCAGTTAAAACTATCTTATAAATCAAGACTTGAGGACACATACTCAGTTGCATAGAGAGAGCTATGAAACTTTGGTTCCCCTAAGATTTTCATTTTTTGAAAACAGTCCCATTAAATATCCTTTTTCATTGTAACCGATGTTTTTTCCCCTTGTTTATTCATACATCATTTCTTCTTTGGACAAAGGAGATACAAAGAGCTCAAAAGAGGGGAGGGAAAAGTATTTTATCTTGTTTTTGAACTATTATGTTTCTGAATGATGTATATACTTCATTGTACGAGGGTGGACTGAAAGTTCTCGGCTTCGATCATAGATGGCAACAATATTGGCACAATTTATTTTCTCTAAGTTGGTACATCTGTCATAAGCATCCATGTGAAATTATAAGTCATTCTATCAAGTAGTTTATTTTATACAGCTGTTTGAAGCGAAAGTGTTGTCAGTATCCCTTGAAATGGATAAAATTGACTATCGTGCAGTTATAAAATTCTTTGTAAAAGAAGGTATAATGGCAAAAGAAATTCATTCGAAGTTCATAAAAGTTTATGGGCACTCTTCTCCTTCATTTTTGACAATTAAGAAATGGACTGCCAAGTTTAAACATAGCCGTTCCAGCCTTGAAGATGATCCAAGTGAAGGATGTCAAAAAAAAAAGTGTAACAACACCAGAAATCATTGATCAAGTGCACGATATAGTATTCGATGACCGGCGAATCAAAGTGCATGAAATTGCTGAGACTATAGTCATTTCAAAAGAACGTGTAAAATATACTTTGCATGAAGAATTGCAAATGAAAAAGCTTTGCACAAGATGGGTGCAGTGCTTGCTCACAGCAGATCAAAAATGCACTCGCATGAAAATCTCTGAACAGTGCTTGGAGCATTTTAACAAGAATAAAACTGATTTTGTGCGTCGATTTATTACAATGGATGAGACTTGGATTCACCATCACACACCAGAATCCAAACAGCAGTCAAAACAGTAGACAGAAGCTGGTTTTTCAGTGCCAAAGAAGACAAAGTCGGTTCCATCAGCAGGAAAGGTCATGGCATCAATGTTTTGGGATGCTAAAGGCATTTTGTTTATTAATTATCTTGAAAAGGGCAAAACAATAACCAGGGAATTTATTCCGATCTTTTAACCAGACTAGACGTAAAAATTCGTGAGAAAAGACTTGGTTTGCAGAAGAAAAAAATCATCTTTCATCAGGACAATGCACCTACCCATGAAGGTGTTTTGGCAATAGGAAAATTAAAGGATCTGCACTATGAATTATTGGAACATCCACCCTATTCCCCAGATTTGGCTCCCTCTAACTTCTATCTCTTCCCAAAACTAAAACTCTTCCTCGCTGGTCAGCGTTTTTCTTCAAATCAAGAGGTGATTGCAGCTGCAGAGGGGTATTTTGCAGATCTTACTATGAACCATTACAGGGACAGGATAATGGTGCTGGAGCATCGCTGGAATAAATGTATTAGTCTTAAGAGAGAATATGTTGAAAAATAAAAATAATTTTGAAATTATAAATTTGTTTTTTCATTGTTAAGCCGAGTACTTTTCAGACCATCCTTGTATGTTAGAAAGAGACTAAGATTTCTCAAGGAACTGCTGAAAGGATTTGGAAGTATATGTATTTTTGGCATGTAGGTGTTTTTAGAATTCACATGTGACAATGCTCAAGAGCAAGTATAAGAAACAACATACACAGATTCTCTTATTTATTCATTAAAAGTTTAATATGTTTTATTCAAGTAATACATATATAATGCATAATTGGCTGTACACAAAATATTGCATAACACATGACTTGGATATTTAGAATATAAATATTTGTAAATAACCAATTCCAGACATTTGAAGCTAAAATAATTTATCTAGCAGTAGATTCTGCATTCAAAGAAAGCAAGTTTGTATAAATGAAGTTAACAGTGCAACATATTCTTTTATTTCAAAAATTATGAGATTTTAATTTATACCAAAAGAAGGTAAATTATTTAGTTTATCTCAGTAAACTGTTTATATTAATTTATTTTAGTCAGACCTTGTAATTCATGAGTGTCTATATAAAAGATCAGGAATGACAGTGCAGAAATAGCCGCTCGTGGGATAGATAAGTATGAATGTAAAATGATTGTGAAAAGCTCGGTGCAATTTTCTGGGTTTGAAATCTGAATGGGCAGGCAATGACATTATTATTATTATCCCCAAACCCCATGGAGTCAAAGACTCATCTATGAGATCCTTTGTCATACACACAGCTCATCATACCATGCCTTAAAAACACTCAAATTCTCTGCAGACACCATACTTTCAGGCAAGGCATTCCAATCATTGACAACTCTGTACGCAGAAAACTTTCTTTCACTCATCTACTCGCACCTTCCAGGGATGTCTTCTGGTTCTCTCCTGATTTCCCAGTTCTTCCCACTTAAGTATGGTCTCTGTTTGTGGTGAGTCTCTTCCACAAACTCCTGTCTTGGGCTGTAGCCACATCCAAGTTTTTCATCCTCAAGTCCTCCTCCACCATCTCCCTCCATCTCTTATTTGGCCGTCCGTGCTTCCTCTTCCCCTGCACATCCATCTGCATGACCTTTCTTCTCACACTCTTCCTCCCCCCTCATCACATGGCCAAACCATCTCAACCTTGCCTCCTGTATCTTTGCTCCTAAGTTCGTAACTTTCACCATTCCTCTTACATAATTTCTCAGACGATCCTTTCTGGTCACACCACACATCCACCTAAGCATTCTCATCTCTGCTACCTCCATCCTGCTGATGTTATTTTTCCTCAGGGCCATAGTTTCCATAGCATACGTTATAGCTAGTCTCACTACTGTCCTGTAGATTTTGCCTTTAAGATTGATCGGTACCTCTTATCGCATAGCACTCCAGCCATCTCTCTCCAGTTCCTCCATCCTGCATCCCACTTCCTTCTCAGCCTCACCATCCTCTTTCATCGTTGAACCTAAGTATCTAAAGTCACTGATCTTCCTGATGACATTTCCTTCCAGCTCTAGATCTGTCTCCTGGCTGACATCCACTTTGCAACACATATACTCTGTCTTACCTCTGCTCAGTCTCATACCTTTCTCTTCCAGTACTTTCCTCCAACTTTCCAGTTTAGCTGCCACTTCTTCTCTTGATTCTGCACACAGCACAGTCCAAGGTGCATCTTCTCTCACCTCCTCCATCACAATATTAAACAGGAACGGACTTAATGCTGACCCTTGATGCAAGCCAACTGTCACTGGAAAACTTTCTGTCTCTCCCAGGTAGGTTCGAACTCTTGTCTTCACATTTCTGTACATCTCCTGCACCAACCTGACATATTTCTCAGGTACCTTCTTCTCCCTCAAACACCTCCAGACTTCTTGCCTTGGCACTCTATCATAAGCTTTCTCCAGATCAATAAAAACTAGATGTAGCTCCTGTTGCTGCTCTCGAAACTTTTCCATCATCTGTCGTAACCCAAAGATAGCATCTGTCGTCGATCGACCAGGCATGAAGCCAAATTGCTCCTTTGCGATCTCCACCTCCTTCCTCAGTCTTCCATCACGAACCCTCTCTATGAACTCCCCTGATTTCGCACTGTTTGCTATAAAACCTCTCCAATCCCTTACTAACTTGTAGGTCTCTATCATATCACCCCTCTTTCTCCTATTCACCAGACTCTGTAAATTGTTTTCTCAACCTTTCCTCATATTTGACATTCCAGAGATCAGAACTACCATATCGAGTTGTCTCTGGATCCTTTACAACATCTCTTCATCCTTTTGAGAACCAGGTGACCAAACCAGTGCACGGAAGGTCATGTGTGGCCTAATCAAAGAATCATACGATGGAACAAGAATCTCCTTATTCTACAATCACTGTCCTCTGCATCATTCCCAGAATTCTTTGTGTAGTCCTCACAAATTTGGCAATGTGTTCCCAAAATTTCAGATCCTTATCCACTATCATTCCAATATCTCTAATTTCTTCCATCTCCAACAATATATCTCCACCAAGCATAAATTCTACATCCAATCTTTTTTTCCCAAATTTTAAAACATTACATTTTGCAATATTGAAGTCGCATCCCCGTTTTCTTGCCCATTCAGTCAATTTATTGAAGTCTTCTTGTAGGGCCACGACATCTCTACTCTTCATAATTCGTCCCAACTTTGCATCATCTGCAAACAACTGAATATCCCCATCCAAATCTTCGCCAGTATCATTAATATAGGTTAAACAGCAATGGTCCTAAAACAAGATCCCCCTGAGGCACACCACTAGTGACTTTCCTCTTCCTGGAAATCCCCCCCCCCCATACACAACTTGCTGATACCCATCAGATAGCCAGTCTCCGATCCAATGCACTAATCTAATATCCATCCCCTAGTTTGACTATCAACTTATCATGCAGTAATCTACCAAAAGCTTTTGTGAAATCTAAGTATATTACTGTGTATCCCTGTCCTCTGTCCAAGAGAGCTGTCACTTTGTTGTAATAAGTAGATTACTAAAACATGGATTCCCTTTATCAAATCCATGCTGTCCATCAAAGATAATACCATTGTTGTTAACCATCTTCCTAGTTCGCACCAGCTTCTCCAACAACTTAACCACTACACCTGACACACAGATAGGCCTATAATTTGATGCCTGAATTCTATCACTTCCCTTATGAAGTAGGCAAAATCTTGCCCTCTTTCCACTCCTTTGGAACTCGACCCAGTGCAATTCTCATATTAAAAAAAATATGTCAAGGCAGATGTCAACTCCCTGACACATTCCTTCAGAATACGTAAGGTTAACTGTGGGCCCTATGAGATATTGAGATGCATGTACATGAATTCATGAAGTATCAAAAGTAAAGGAAAGTTTTTGGCATTGGCCAGCTCAACTTCAGCCAAAATTACCAGCCAAAGTATAGAAATCCCATGTATAGAAATAAATTTTTCAACACATGAGGAAAACTAGGGGTCACACTTAGAAGTTGTTTAACAGTGTGGTCAGTAAGGTAGCACACAGACTAGGTTCTTTAATTAGAAGGTGGTGAGTGAATGGAATGGATTGCCAGAAGTAGTTGTGAGCACCCCCAACAGTAAATAAGTTTAAGGAGATGTATGATAGGTTATGTGTTAATGGATAGTGTGGTTCTCCTCTGGTGAGAACTTTTGACTCCATGAAGTACTCATATATATAATGATATAAAAGGTCTTATACGAAACAATTTTGTTTAACAAACTGTTGTGTTAAACATTACAGAGATGCAAGTTATTCAAATAAATGTACTCAAACTTTTATATTTATTCAAAGTGTCTATTAAGGAGAGATTTTTTTTTTAAATTCAAGTATTCATAATAGTTAAATGCCAGTCTATTATTATCATCATCAAATTTTTCTGGAGTTAAAAGACTTATTATAAGAGTTGATCACTATCAGAATACTATGCCATGGTCGCTGTTCGTAAAAAAAAAAAAAAAAAAAAAAAAAAACTTCATTTCTTAGCTCGTGACTTCTATATGTTGCGCTCTTGTTCATTCTTTCCCCTTTCTTTCATCACTTCGTGAAAATAAAATTCACCTCTGTGCACTGACCTCTTATTTTGGCACTAACTACTGACCACTTCATCTTCCTATCCACCAGGCTCTGCAGGTAGCATTCCCACAGTCTGTCCTCATATCCAACATTCCAAGTTTTAACTACCTTAAACTCACACTTTGCTGAACACCGTGTAAACATTTCTTCATCTTGAAAACGAAATACATTTTGTGGAACTATAGTCTTTTTATTTCGATCTGTCATTATTCTCAAAACCAAGTTTCAAAACTGTATTCTTTGTAATATGGAACTGGTAACCCACTCACTCCTGCAGAGCTGCATAATTTTCATTCCAAACTGCTCTCACTGAATTTGTGGCATCTGTTTATATTACCATTTAAGCTCTTCCCAACTTCATTAACATGCAAGTTAAAGTCAAGACTCTAAAACAGATCAATGTAGCATACCACTAGTGATTTTTGTTTACTGGAATACAACCAATCTCCAATCCAACTCATTAATCTACTGACTAACCCTATCTATCCCAATTTAAATGGCAACTTCTCATGTAATATTCTATCGCTAGCTTTTGCAAAATCTAAATATACTATACTACTATATATAAATTCTTCATGCAATAGGCCTGTTATGTCATAATATGTAAAACAAGATGTGTACTTAAACTCATTTTTACCATACAGAATCCTTATATAAGAAAGAACAAAGAATGCTGAGTGCAATTTCCTATATGCAAACAGGGATGAAACTAATGCCAGAAGCATCAAAATAAGCGAGAGGAGTTTTTTGCTCTAACTTGCCCAAATATGATAGGCATTAGTGAGAAGAGGTTAACGGAAAAATACTGTTACACGGATACTGGTATTTTCAGCTAGGATAGAGAGAACAGAATAGGAGGAGAGTTAATATAATAATAGAAGAAACATAGCAATTAGCAGAAGCTCAACAGGAAGATAGGGTTGAGGGATACAGTGCATTTCGAAGCTGTTTGGTATGAGATAAGAATCCAAGATAATCACTTTTTCCCCAACTGGCAAGTGTAATTATGCAAGTCTTGACATGGAGGCAGCTAAACATTTGAAATCTTCAATTAAGAAGAGGCATATGTGTGTGTGGAATTACAAAACTGGTCACTATGGTAAGTTCAGAAGGCAGCCTAGAGCAGTGCCATGAAAAACTGCAAGCAAGGGATGATGGTAGTGCTTAGTCAAGGGATGTTTGAGAGAAGTAATATCAGACTGCATGCCTAGGGCCAGAAAGATAAATCAGGTGGAAGTTTAATGGATAAGTGGTATCATTGATTAATTACAGAAAGGTAATTAACAGGTTAATGAGCAGACAGAGCACAAGCAAGAAGAGAAACCAGCAGGATGAGTTATGCAAAATCAAGATTATGAGAAGAAATTAGCCAAGCAGTCTACAAGAAATCTCAGAGTTGTTTCACTGCATTGTGAATAAAAGGAAGAATGAACAATGATAAAAAGGTGTCAAAAGCAAAAGAAATAGTTGAATTATTAAGTGAGCAATTAATAATTGTATCAACCAGGTGGAGATAATGCAGTGACAGATATGATGGGAATCAATATGAACAGCCAATAAATCAGCGTGGCCTGGTTAGCCGAGTGGTTAGCATATCCACTCTCCAGCAAAGAGGCTGTGGATTTGAATCCCACCATGGGCATGGATATTTGTGATTGTCTTACTCTGTGTGGAAAGGGTATCTGCGATCCTACCCTTCTTCTAGCAGAAGGCATCACTCTGAAAATCTGGGGAGGTATGGGAGTGACCATACAACATCTATGGACATCAAATGTGAATTTATTTATTTTTAACCTCAAGGGCTCACTTTAGTGAGTACAAGAGTGGCAAAACTGAAGTATCTCATGCTGGACCATGCCTTACTTCATGTAATATACATCTGCTATATTATCTGTAGACTGGTCTCTCCATTTCTTTATTTTGCTATTTCATTTAGTCTTATACAGTTGAAGTCTGCTTCACCTAGTAGGCAGAAGTCCCAACTGACCTGGCTAATGTGGGATGAATTGGGGAACAAACTTCCAGCTATGTGGAAAGGGCCTCTGCAACCCTACTATTTTTTTTTTTTTCTTGCAGTGACTTCACTCCAAAATGCTAATATAGTTGTGCCTTTTAATACATCTCATGCTGCATCAGTTGTTGTATAGAATAATCAGAAACACATTCAGGACTTAAGCAAAGGGTTACCAAGTTTTAGAAATATACTACAATCACCAACAAAAGTCTGCAATATTGTGAATGAGGATTACAGAAGATTTAGCATTAAACTTAGAGGGACATTTTACATAGGTGCATGGAATTTCGGGGTCTACAGATGGGTACTCAATATTATCTGTAAAGAGATGGAGAGGTATGAAATTGATAGCCTGGGAATTACAGAGACCAGATGGAATGGAGGTCAGTTCAAAACACAGGGTGGTAAGCTAGTTGTTTATTCAGGAGGTGATTCAAAGCATCGTGGAGTAACTGTGATACTGAAGACAGTTTAGGCAAGAACCCTTCATGGTTACAACTTCCACAATGAGTCTCTGACCCCATGGAGGTTGGATGTTAATAATAATAATACTTTGATGTGAGTACAGCCATGAGATTCAATAAGGTACTAGTTTTTGATTATTATTATTATGAGTCTGACTTCACATAGGAGGTACACACCACACACACAAAGTTCATCCAACCATACCTTAACCTGATTCGATGAGTCTGCATTCAGAACACATTCAAGCAATGCATTCCATGCACCAACCACTGTCCATGCAAAGAACCCGCTCTTCACTCCTTAGCTCAAATATTCCTTGTACAGTTTACAGGAATGGCCTCTTGTTCTACCCCCTCTCTCATTCTATGATAAATTTCTTTCATGCTTTCTGGACCTTTTTTAGCATATCCTTGCCACCATGAAAACCAGGTGACCAAATCTTTGAACAATAATCCATATGAGGCCTGATCAAAGTCCTCCACATCATTGCAATTATCCAATATGACAACTTCAAAGCTAGTGCAGTGTGACTGCTGAATTTCAGGTCCTTGTCTGTCACCACTCCTGGATCTTTCATCTCCAAAGTCTCTCTACCAAGTATATATTTTGCATCTCATTGTTGCTTACCAAATTTCAAAATGTTAAATTTTGCAACGCTGAACTGACATTTCCACTTATCTGTCCATTCATACAATCCCTTCGAGTCCTCCTGTAAGGCCATATGTAGCAGTCTGTCAAATATGCAATCTCCTTTGTTTAATACATAAGTTGGTAAAACATGATCTCCTTTTGACAAATTCATGCTGACAATCACAGAGAATACTACTATTATCAACCCATTTCTATATCCTACTTCTCGCTAATCTCTCCAATACTTTAACTATAACTGCATACTAGCCTACAATTTGTAGCTACAGGCTTACCACCACCTTTATGCAATAGAACAATTTTTACTTCTTTCCACTCTCTCGGGACCTGTGCTGTTGTAAGACTTATTTAACAGGCATGCCAGCTACTACCTACTCCTTGGAACATTCCCTTAAGACACGTGTGATATGTCATCGATTCCTGCTGCCTTATTGACATCAAGCTTAGCTATTTCCTCATATAACTTCTGCTCCTTGGGAGTGATGCTTCCAAGATACTAATTAAGGCACTTCCATGTTAACTTGATAACACTGGAAATGCTAATTAAGGTCAGAATCCAAGAATAGAGGAACAAATTACCAAGACAAATGAAGGTTTTGTCTTGATAATTTACTCACTTTTTACACTGAAGTGAAAGATGAGTTGGATAGCATAAATGGCTAGATACTGTAAAGGCATGTGACTAGATACCACATGGAACCCTATATGCAAACAGGGATGAAACTAATGCCATGCATAACAGACAGACAGGTGACTGGTGGTGTGTCTTGAACAGCAGTGGCTTAAGTACAGAATAAAAGATATAATTTATCAAAGTACATTAATTATATTGGGAATAATTTAATGAGAATATCCACTCGTCAATGATGCTGAACTGGAGGAGGAGTAGTTAGATGATGTAAGAGGTCTTTAAGAATTATATGAATAGACTGACAGTGAGCTGACAATATTGACTAACAGTTTAATCTGGAAAAGTGTAATGTCATGTACTTTGGACTGAAGAGATTGCAAGCTGTGTATTATAGTTATGGGATTACAATGCACAAAAGTGATGAAGCTCAGAAAACATATTACAGAAGCAGACAATGGAACTCAATGGACTGCTTGGAAGTTAAGAAACACACTGATGCATGGGGTTGTTATTCCTCCTTATAAGGCTATGAATGTGACCAAATCTGGAGTACTATGCACAGATTTGGCTACCTCAATTTCTTGGAGATATGGAAGTGATGGAGAAGATCCAGAGGCAAGTGACCAAAATGCTGATTGTCCAAGAAAAGTTCCCTATGAGTATAGAAAAAGGGTTTTGATTACAGAGGTTGGCAGATGGATGGAAAAGAAAGGATACAATAGAAACAAATCATTAGTAGATTACCAAACATGTTTTTTTTTCTGTAAATGGTTATATGGGAGAAAATAAGTAGTTACCCCTGAGTTCGTCAATGGCTACAGCCTCTACAAAATAGATAAAGCTACTACATGACCTTCCTATTTTCCATCTCCTCCTCAAATACACAAGAACTAAACACTACTATTCCTATTCCATATATCTGAGGTGCATCTTTCCTAAATCTGAAAAGATAGCCATAGTAATAATAAAATATAATCTTCAAACCAAATGCAAACCATATGTCCAATTAGCAACTTTGATCTACTCTCCTAAGAACAAACTCTATCCTTTATCATATCTTGGAGTGTAATGTTCCCTGTGACTTAGCTTTACTATGGACAGACAGGAAGATCTGTTAACATCTGCCTTGGAGAACATAAAGAAATACATTTGCTGTTATTATTATGACAAGAGTGGACTGGCAGACCATGCTTTGGATACCCCTTTGCACAGGATATGAAAGTAAACCAACCTACTATTTAGAAGTCATAAGTCAGAAAGATTATTTTTGAACTCAGCATTGCTATAAACATTCTCCTAACCATAATATGTATGGCTGTATTAATTTGCCAAAAATTTTGGAAATTGTTATCCTAAGATCAACTCTTCCTACACAGCTGTAATACTTCTTTTCTTTAACATTACAGAGCACCAAATTAGGACTTGAGATCTTTTGCCCATTAAATTGAACTATTTCACTTATTCTTTATCACATAATATAACATGTTGTTTGCTCTGAAGATGCTCATTTGAAATACAACTAAATATAAGCCAGTTAATAAACATATTTTTATGATTTAGTTTGTTTGGTGTTGTGATGCGATTAAAATACATTATGAACCCTGATGTGGTTGGAAAGGGAGTAAGAAGCAGATTTTTTTTTTTTTTGCATGGGCAGTAGCAAATTATGAGTGTTCTTTCAGTGAATCAAAGAGAGACATTGTGATGAATCGTACTCTACTTGCTTTTAGTTCCACATATATGCTAACCTGGTTGGCCAAGCAGTTAGCATATCCACTCTCCAGCCAGAAGGCTGTGGGTTTGAATCCAGCTGTGGGCATGGATGTTTGTTTGGTAGTGGACAGTAGATGACATTGATGTAGATAATGATTGGTAGTTGCAGTTTGTTATAGTTGGTGGAGATGGAAAGTTGTAGAGTAGGTGTCCCTCCCTTGATGAATCTTTGGACTCCTTGGAGGTGTCAAGTGGTACTAACTAATATTAGTACTTTCCTTCTGTGTGTATCAATAGTTATAAAATATTGAACCATACTTTTTGCATTAATATTGTGTAGCTAATTAACAGTATTAGTTGACTTATAAATATTTATTAGGGTTCCATCAAAGGCTGGCAGAGGACATTCAGTGACATCATGTCTTGTGGTTCTACCTCTTGTACTACAGTCAGTTTGAACATATGTACTCTGATCTATAAAAATGGCCATATCACTGTCTCCCTTCTAATTCAGTTGAGTGCAATATATAATTTGTGCCTTGGGGATCTTAAAATCCTCACCATTAAACTAATGGTGAGGGTTAGTGATGGCTGCCTCTGCATTAGAGAGGGTGTGCTATGCCATTCTTGGAGGCAACAGTGTAACTTCAAATTGGGTGCAATTTATCCAAGTTGGATGTTTTAATTTTAGACCAAGTAGAGTTTGTCTTGAGCTATCAACATGTATAGGATCTTGTGTATTTTTTATATTTTTCATCATCGTATGTGGAGAAAATGTTCGTATCCTCCATGTCCTGCTGTATTGATTCGATTATAATGGTGAGGGTTAGTGATGGCTGCCTCTGCATTAGAGAGGGTGTGTGCTATGCCATTCTTGGAGGAAACAGTGTAACTTCAAATTGGGTGCAATTTATCCAAGTTGGATGTTTTAATTTTAGACTAAGTAGAGTTTGTCTTGAGCTATCAACATGTATAGGATCTTGTGTATTTTTTATATTTTTCATCATCGTATGTGGAGAAAATGTTCGTATCCTCCATGTCCTGCTGTATTGATTCGATTATAATGGTGAGGGTTAGTGATGGCTGCCTCTGCATTAGAGAGGGTGTGTGCTATGCCATTCTTGGAGGAAACAGTGTAACTTCAAATTGGGTGCAATTTATCCAAGTTGGATGTTTTAATTTTAGACTAAGTAGAGTTTGTCTTGAGCTATCAACATGTATAGGATCTTGTGTATTTTTTATATTTTTCATCATCGTATGTGGAGAAAATGTTCGTATCCTCCATGTCCTGCTGTATTGATTCGATTATATAGTTCATAAACGTGTTGGATATTCATAAAGCTAGCTGTCGTTCATAGTGAACAATTTACAGAGACACAGAACATGTGTTAGAATAATTACTTAACATTAAGCAAGTAACAATCAACATTTCGACCTCTGTATTGAGGTCATCATCAGGAAACATACTTATGTACAAGTTACATGCCGCTGCCCTATACAAGAGTAAAATGAATCTAAATGTTTGTTAATCATTTATCCTAGCCTGACCTCTGGTAAGGGACAAAAACAAAAGCAGAACTATATTAAACAATTTCTACAGTCCTTTCGTATTGAGATTTTCTTCTGTCTGGTGGTGTTCTGGTTGCTATATGAGTTTAAGATGGATTCTCCACATTCTTAGAATAATTAATCCATCATTTCTGTTCAGATTTGGATGATGTTTCAGCATTTCACAAGCTTCTTTGAATTTTCTTTCAAACCAGGTATTGGTGTGCTGTAGGGACTTAAGTGTCTTTCCAGTCAATTCTGTGGCATGTTTGGAGTTCGTGGTCTGATAGGCCTGTTTTACCATAGTGGAGTTATTTAATGTGACATTTATGTTCATCTTTTCTGATTGGGATGATGCATACTGTTTCCCCTACATAAGGTAGGTTACAGGTACATTGCATTTTGTAAACCGCTGGGTAGGCAAGGTACAGAAGAGGATATTTGGAGGAGCTAAGTAAATTTCTCAATTTTGCCAGAGTTTGAAGGTTGTCTTGACGTTGTTTTTTATTTTATTGCAGCCATTTTTTTACAGATGTTTGGTTAATGATTTTGAATTTTTAGTTCAGAGCTTGTTCATTAGAGCATATTATTAGGGCTCTGTCTTCAGGGTGCTGATTGACTCCTAGTTTTTGTGTTGGATGGTGGTGTGAATTTTTATGTACGCATTGGCCTGTATGTGTAGGTCTGCGATAGACAGTGAAGGAGAGGCAGCCTGAGGGAAGACATGTGATGAGTGCTTATCTAGAAAAGGAAGAGAGTTGTTTTTGATTTCGATGGTGAATTGCATACGCTTGTGTTGTTTGTTCAGGTGGCATAAGAATGTATTTAATGCTTCGCAGCCATGGGGCCAAATGGCGAAAATATCATCAACATATCTGAGCTAGACATTGGGTTTTAGGCTGGCTGAATCTAGAGCTTGTTGCTCGAAGTCTTCCATGTAAAGGTTAGCTATTGGGAGGAAAAGTAGTGAGCCCATGGCTGTACCTTCTTTTTTGTAGATAAAAATTATTTTGCCACACAAAATACCCAGAGCGGAGTATGTGGGAAAAGAGGGCTGAGATATCGGGTGGAAATATGTTTTGCAAGAGAAGAATAGTATCATTGATCGGGACATTAGTGAAAAGGGCATTTATGTCAAAGCTGACTAATAAATCTTTGTCGTTGAGTGTGATGCTTCTAATCTTGTTTATGAGGTGTTGTGTATTTTTTTTTCTTTATGTAGAAGGAGAAATGACCTACCAACTCCTTGAGTATGGCTGCTAAATTCTTGGCTAAGTGATAATTATGGTTGTCGATTCCTTTAACTATCGGTCATAGTGGCATGGTTGTTTTGTATATTTTTGGCAGGCTAAATTCTGGGAGTGCAAGCATAATGCAGTATAAGTTTTTTTGGTTGTTTTCTTTTTGATGCGGTTTGTAGGGTTGTAATTCACCATTTGGTATGTGCTGTGGTCAGATACCAATAGGTTCATTTTTTCCAGGTATGCTATCCGATCAAGGATGACAGTAGCATTACCTTTATCTGCTTTTGTAATCATGATGTCTGGATTATTTTTTTAGGGATTTAAGGGGCAATTTTTCTCTTCTGGTTAGGTTGCAACTTAGTTGTTTATTAGAGTTTAATATGTAAGATGTTTCCATTTGTATTTTGTCAGCCAAATTGGAGGGGAGGGATTTTAGACCTCTTTCAAATGTGATAAAATTAATTTGTTAACTGACCTTGGCACAATGGCATAGTTCAGGTCTTTCTTCAGCATTAAGGTTGTAGCTGGATTTGTTGATCACATGACCGTGGTCTGTTGGTAGTTGGCTGCTCCTAACTTTCCTGGTTGGTAGTTGGCTGCTCCTAACTTTCCTCGTAGGTAATTGGCTGCTCCTTGTATCGTTGGTTTGTAATTGGCTGTTCCTCTGGATATGGCATCCAGATTGTCTGTTGCTTTCTTGTTGTTTTAGTGCTTGAAACTTCGCTATTAATTTTTCTTTGTTTTTAAATAACATGTGCTTTGCCAATTTGTCTGTAATCCTCTCTAACATATACCAAATACTGGGATTTAAGTGGCTTGATAGCTCTGATTTTTGTTATAAAATGCTGGCTTGACTGACTACTAAATTTTTGCAGGCCTCATGAATCTGTTCTCTCAACAAAGCTTTTTTCAAATGGGCATAAATATGGAATGCTTTAGCTGAAGTTAACTTCTTTTTTATTTTAATGCAGTTCTGTATCAAGTTGTTGTCTCTACATCGTTTTAGAAAGGCTAGCCGATTAATTAATAGAAACACGAATTTTCATCTTACCATAGTGGCTGCATTGCTTGAGGATCAAATCTCCATGGATTATGACAATTCTTTTAAGGTCACTTGCTTAATGGTAAGTAAAGTAATCATTCTAACACATGCATTGTGTCTCCATAAATTCTTCTCTATGAATGCTGACCACAATGCAACCTTAAAAGAAAGAAATAAAGCTAACTGGTTGATGGTAGGGTCATTGATGGTTACTGGAATAGCTAGGCCATTCTTGTATCCAGACATCTTGCTTCTCAAAAAAAAAAAGGTTGGCTACAGTTTTCCAAGCTGGACGATTTGATTTTAGTCTGAGTTGAGTTATTTCTTAAGGTATCTACATGTATAAAATCTTGCACGTTTTTATATTTTGCTACACAGTCTGAGTAGGGCATTTTATCTCTCCTTACATCTAAGAAGACATTACTGAATGTTAGAAGTCAGAGCAGATGGTTGGATGTTCCCATAATTTGAATCACTCTACTTTAGCAATATTCTGCTGGAGTATAATCCAGTAACAGAGCTGTTGTTTAATGTATTGACATCAGCTCATGATGTCCTCGTGACTATTCAACATTATTCTTCAATATTTAGATAAGCTGTTATTGCTAATTCTCTCATTTTAAATCCTAGAAGTCTCATTTCAGGCTGGTAGTTGGCTTAGCTGATGTTAAGTATAAAAAGAAGAAATTTCCATTTTTACTAGGTTTAGACATGATACCATTTTCTAGCAGAGATCTAACTTTCCTAAGTCATATGTATTATCATTATGTGGAGAAGTGAAATTATTGTATAGCTACAATTTAATTTCTCCAGACAAAGGAATATGTTATCAGCATATATGAACTTTCTTGTGATAGTCTTTGCAAGCTTATATGTATGTAGGTTGAATAATAGGAGTGTAAGGACCAAGTCATTTGCAAAACCATAATTCCGATAATGGGGAAGGGAATCTGCTTTTCTGGCTATGTCCTAGGAAAACATAGAACCATCTGTTACTGAGCATGTTGTTTTTAGCAAGTGCATGAGACCAGGTTCAGGTAAGATTTAACAGGAGTCCTTGTCTCCAGACTGTCATATGCAGAAATTAGATAAAGGTGTGTGGAGCTATGATTTTAAGGAATTTTCTTAGCCATTATGGTCTGGCATCTCCTATTTGATCTAATCCTACTTGTTTTGGAAGTATGTTTGATTGCATGATAGCAAGCCATAAGAGATGCCCATTATGGCTGGCTATCACCTAAGTAAGCACCCTATAGTAACTTCCATCAAATGATGTTTTCTACAGCAGTTATCTGCAGTTTCCATAAACTAATATCTTTCTTCCATAATCACCACCCTTCTGTTTTGTTTCTTCTATCAAAACAACTCCTTGAGATTTTTCTTGGTCTGATTGGCTAGTTGCTGCTGATACTGTACTTTTTTTTGCTAAATAAGTTACTTTCTTAGCTTGCTATTTATAATTATGTAATCAAATTTGAGACTTAATCCACTTATCTCCCTCTGCTATATTATGTACTACTTAAGATAACTCAGAAACCCAAAGAAATTCATTAACTTTGCTTCCAAATGCTCATTTCATTCCCAATTAAGATACAATAACTCATAACATTACCATAACACAGGTAAGGTTCAGGAAGGGAAACAACAATTAGATGGGAGGGCTGAATATAAGTTATCAGGGTAGATGAAATTAAGGTGGTGAGAAGTAATATTTAATAAAATTTAGAATTGAGTTTAGCTTTCTACACAACTAAATGTGTTATTTAGCACCAAATCGAAATGTTACATCTAATGCAAAGAAACTTCAAAAATGATTACTTTTCCTGACTTCACATATAATGAAGCTTAATTACTCAAGAGAAATGACCCCAACACAAGCAGCAAGTAGAAGAATTATGGAAAAAGGAGTACTTAAGAAAGCAGGATTAAGTCAGCTTGATTCTCTAGTGAAAAAATTACATCAAGGCTATTAGGGATGAAAAGACACAGTAAAGAGTTGACTTTAGGCAGGCACTAACTGACTTGAAAAGTTAAAGAATGGTATGAAAGAAAATACAAAAGGGTTCCTGGAAGAAATCAAAAAGAATGAGAGTCTGCTGACATGATATGATAGACACAAGTTGAGGAAGAGAGCTGTGATTGCGAGCGAGTGTGTAGGTTGTGCAGAAGAAATAGTGCGCAGTTTATAAACCCGACTTTAATGGATGCAAGGGGGTAAGGGTCTTGAACCAACGTGACCTAAGTCATCTTTACTCCTTTAAACAGGATACCCATCATTGTACAATTGCTAAAGTTACCTCATCTGCCATTATAGAAGCGAAACATTTAAAATTTAGAATTGGGCTTAGCTTTCTACGCAACTAAATCTCTTATTTAGCGCCAAATCGAAATGTCATATCTAATGCACAGAAACTTCAAAAATGTTAATTTTTCTGACTTCACCTCAATAATGAAGCTTAATTATTAAGCCTCACTAGAAGGTATTTTATAATTCTCCTCTTTCCCCCATTTGGAATGAGTTGCTCAGTTTTTTCCCTACTTGGCAGTGGGTAATATCTGAAAAAATTTTGCATGAGTATTATTAAAGGTACTCTATAACTGCGCAAAATTTGTAATAGCATTTTAATATGAAAATATTTAATACTACCATAAGTTTTCTAAATAACTAGCAGTAGGTTCAAGGTTATGTTGTGAAAGTATGCATTATTTAGCACTCCTGTGAAACAGACAATTTTTATTTGTCTTATTATCTTTTTTTCTTAGAATAAAGTAGTTCTTAAATTATATTATTGCTGATTTTCATATTTTCTTATTTTATGATATATTGCAATACTAAAGAAGTACTAAAAATGGCACAAAAGAAGAATGTTAGACTGAATAGTAAAGTTGAGAACAAAGGGACTTGCTCCAACGAACAGAAACATGTCAGTGCTAAAACTAATGAGGATATTGAAATTGAATTAACTTTTGAAATCATGAGACAAACCAGTTGATAATCTGGCTTTTAATTTTTCAGTAAATAAATGACAATGTATACTAGAATATTAATTAAAAAAACTATAATTAATACCTTCCTATATTTCAGCAATGTTATGATTGCAATCATCAGGGATTATACAACACAACAATATGTACATGCAGGCACTAACACTGGCTAAAGAAAGGTAACAGAAGTTGGGGCTAGAGTCCTGAATGGTATCCCCCTATTGGGCTAAATATACAGTTAGCTTGGCCATTGGGCTGAAAATCTTAAAATGTATGCTTCTCAAATTTGGGGCAGTCTCATGCACCCAAATTTGTTGAGGTTTTGGAAAGTTTTTCAGAGCTGAGGCAGATTCGAGGAAAAGTGTTTCATACTTGTATGAAAGCATGGTCAGCCTGAGTGTTTGTATCAGTGAAATGGGATGTAGTCGTGTTTGGATATCCAGATACGCCAGCCTGGTTGGCCAAGTGGTTAGCGTATCTGCTCTCCAGCCAAAGGGCTGCGGGTTTGAATCCCACCATGAGCATGGATGTTTGTGATTGTCTGTGAAAAATACTAGTAGGGGGTGTGAGCATTAGATGGTGTTGATGTAGTTGGTGGATTGAGTGGTGAAGACTCTTAGAGACAGTTAATAACATGTCAGTGACATGTTAAAGCTGTAGAGCAGGTGCCCTCCCTCGATTAGTCTTTGGACTCCCTGGAGGTGTCAGTAATAATTAAATATTGGCTGTTCTGCCTGTTTGGCCACAGTAGGACAGTTTTTAACTGCAAGGGACTTGGTATACTCCTGGTAGGTCTAGGGGATGTGGCTGGTCTTTGGTGGAGCAGATAAGAGATGCCAATTTCTTATGTGGTCTGTAACTGTTTGTAAGGTCATATTTCCTCAGAATTTTTGTTAATTTTGCAGATGTGCCCCAGATATAAGGAATGGTAATAGATTTTGAGTAATCTCTGCATTGAAAGAAGAGGCAGTTGCAGTTACATGGTTTTATTGTTTTGGGGGTGTTGTAGCCATTGGCTAAGAAAGTGTTAAGGATATGTTCAAGTTCAGTAGTTAGGGTACTGTTATCAGAACTGATCAATTTTGTCCTGTTACATAGGGTTTTCATAATTCCATATTGTTGGCATGCGGGGGGGGGGGGCTGCTGGTGAATGTATCTACCTGTATATGTAGGTTTTCTGTAAACGGAGAATGCCAGGGGTCCATCAGGCTGGCATGTAATCATTGTATCTAGGAAATAGGAGATTGTTGTTTTTTTCCTTTTCCAAGGTAAACTGGATCCTGGAGTGTTGATTGTTTAGGTGTGTTAAGAAATTGTGGAGTGTATCCAGGCCATGTGGCCAAATGGACAACACATCATCCACATAGCATAGTTGATTTATGTGGAACAAAGTTTAAGGCTTTTGTTTCAAAGGTATCTATAAAGAAGTTGGCCAGGCATGAAGAGAGTGGAGAACCCATGACTGTCCCCTCTATGTGTATAATTTTCCTTGCCAAACAAAGCCTGAGTTCATGGTGAACTGAGATAGAGATATTGGGAGGAAATATGGCTTGGATGAGGTCTAAAGTATCTCTGAGTGGGACACTGGTAAATAAAGAGGAGACATCAAAACTGACCATTGTGTTCAGTGTGGCCAGGTCGCACTGAACACAATGCTCACATCCCAACACAATTCATTGTGTTGGAGGAGTTTTCTATACTGGCTTTAAAGTGGACTGAGTTTTTTTTGTGTGATGGTGTGTTGCCAGCATACTATGTGAGCACTCTGGCTAAATGTTTGGCTAATTTGTATGTGGGTGAATCAATTAGCATCCACAATGGGACGTAATGGCACATTTTGTTTATGACTTTTTGGTAGACCATATATCTGTGTGTGGGGGGGGGGGGGCATCTAGAGTCATAAGGTTTTAGTCTGTAACTTCCAACAAGCAACCTTTTTAAGGAACCTATGGAGTGTTCTGATTTGTGTGCTGGTGGGATCATAGTCTATAAGGAGGTGAATAGAACAATCTAGAAGTAAGGAGGCAAGCTTGCCTGCGTAATCTGATTGATTTAAAACTACAGTGGCATTTCCCTTATCTGCTTTGGTAATTATTATTTTACTGTTGCTTTTTTAATTTCTTGTAGAGCTTCGATTTTTTTTTTTTTTTTTTTTGATAGGTTGCTTTTTGATGGTTTAGCTTGGGTGAGAATACTGACTACATCCAGTCTGATGTTGGCAATATGGTTGGGAAGGCTGCAGATACCTTTTTCTACTTATATCATTATTTCCTGTGCAGATTTTTTTTTTATCTGCTATGGTGAAGTTAGGGCCACATGCAACTGAGCTAACTGCTTCAGGTTTCAGGGAAGATAGGTTTATTACTATGCTCATTGTTTATTACTTGCGACACGCAAGCACATCAAAAATAATAACAGCGATCAACAGTAAGTTCAAAGACACCTGACCCAAATCGCGCATACATCCACAACCAGGCTTATCATTTGCACAAAGGGAACAAAGACGCCAGTTTCGAAGACAACTTGAAGAAAAACATCAAAACGGTGACAACAGTTGGACCATCAACTACAGACAAAATAAAGTGGTGAAAAAAACCAAGTGATGCCACTAGCAACTACCATGGAGACCAGCATGCAGGCACCGCATAGGAAATGTGCAAGACCCATGCGGTCCAACATATGACTCAAAAAACTCTACACATCCACTTCACCAACATCTGTGGCCTAAACTCCAACATGAATAATGTCCACTACCACCTACAGTTTACCAAACCCCACCTTCTCTTCCTGGCAGAAACTCAAATCTCACTCCCCCCCCCCCCCCCAGCACCACTTATCTCAACCTTCCAAACTACTCACTCTTTAACAACTTTCTTCCTAAGGGTGGTCTGCACATACATTCACTCATACCATCCAGACATACCTTGCCAGAGAGCATCCAACCTAGAATCACCCAACTTTGACCTTCTTTGGTTGAAAATATTCCTTCCCCACTCAGTCCAATTCATCTGCTGTCTCTATCACTCCCGCAACCAACCACCCTGAGCTCTTTAATTTCCTCTCCCTAAAAATCGACTATCTCCAATCCCACTTTCTCAACAGCGAAATCATCCTCCTTAGGTGATTTTAATGTCCACTAGCTGGCTTTCCTCCTCCACAAGTTGTACAGATCTTGCAGGCAGAGATGCTGAAACATTTGCCATCACTAACAGCCTTGTCACAACTTGTCCAGATGCCAACCAGAATACCAGATAACCCAAACCACTCCCCAAACACCCTAGATCTTTTCCTCACCAATGACCCCTACAAATACACAGTGAAAGTAGTGAGCCCCCCCCCCGGGCAATTCTGACCACAACCTAGGGCTCATCTCCTCCCCCATGCAACAATGTTTACACAAACACTCCCATACAGGAGTAGTTTGACACTATAACAGTGCAAAGTGGGACAGCCTCTGCAACTTCTATACCACATTCCCATGGTTGGACTATTGCTTCTGCCCTTCCAACCCAAACATATGCACCGAGCTCATTACCAAAGTAATCCTCACCAGCATGAATACATACATTCCACACAGCACTCTGAACTGCCATTCCCTAATGAAACCCTGGTTCTCCAAAAGATGTGCCAAGGCTGTAGAGATGAAACACCAGACATACCACAACTGGCTGAAATCAAGAACCTCATCCTCCTTCAAAGCTTACACCGAAGTCCGTAATAGATGCAAAAAAACAATCAATGCTTCCAAAACAGAGTTCGAAAGAGCAAAAAGCAGGAAACTAGCAGCCTGTCCAAATGGCAGCCGAGCCTTTTTGGTCTCTCACCAAAGCAATTGGCTGTAACTTCTGTCCAACACTATTTCCACCCCTATCATACCCAGATGGCTCTACTGCATCATCACCCACAGAAAAAGCCAATCTTCTGGCTTCATACTTTGCTTCCAATGTATGTTGAAAGTTTATTTTGCACTTGGTTAGACTATAATAAATTTAGTTTAATCCTTTATCCCAGTGTGAGCAAACAAAGTTTGCACCTGAAAATATCTTCAGGACTGAGGAAAGGTAGTGCAACAGCAGGCAACTCGGAGCAAAGGTGGACCAAGCTATCATCGATCCTATCTCAGTACCTTCCCTTAATGCATAATATTATATATATCCGCAAGGAATGTGTTTTGCATTATGGGAGATACTGAGATTGGAGTGATGATAGCATGGTCGACCTTTGCTCCGAGTTGCCTGGTGTTGCATTACTTTTATTACTTACGCTTGGATAAAGGATTTGCTCACACTTGGATAAAGGATTAAACTAAATTTATTATAGTCTAACCAAGTGCAAAATAAACTTTCAACATCATTCTCTAAATCCAGAGTAATTTATTAAAAAGGTGGCACACTGTTTAGCAACTCCTATAGGTAGAGATGACCTATCTATTGCTTTGCCTTGGTATCTCCACCTCTGGGCCTGGCTCCCAATGATGAGACCTCAATAAAGGTTGAAACCTGTCTGGGTAGTGGCCCTTCCCTTAATGCATAACATTATACATATCTGCAAGGAGATGTGTTTTGCATTATGGGAGATACTGAGATAGGAGTTACGATAGCTTGGTTCACTTTTGCTCCGAGTTGCCTGGTGTTGCACTACCTTTCCTCAGTCCCAAAGATATTTTCAGGTGCAAACTTTGTTTGCTCACAATGGATAAAGGAGTAAACTAAATTTATTATACTTCCAATGCATGCATAACTGACAATGGTAAATGTCCCCCAAATATTCCAGTCACCCAACATACAATGCCCCCTATATCCTTTTGCCAGGATGAGATCAGAAAAATACTGTCCAAATTAGACACAAAAAAGTCGCCTGGCCCCTGATGGCATTCCCCCAATTGTTCTGAAAGTTTGTGCTCCAGAACTGACCCCTATCCTAGGTCACCTATATATACTCTCTTACTCCACTAGAATCTATCCCACAAACTGAAAATTGGCCTATATTCAGCCCATTCCCAAGAAGGGTGACAAGTCACTGCCATCCAATTACCGCCCTATCTCATTTACCTCAGTACTCTCAAAAGTAACGGAAAAAATCATCAATTCCCAACTCCTATACTATCTTGAAGACACCAAATAAATGACCGCCAGTATAGATTCTGCCACTGCTGCTCAACAGGAGATCTACTTACATACGTCACCCATCTCTGGGCAAATGCTATGGAGAGGTTTGGTGAATCTCAAGTGGTTGCACTAGATATCTCCAAAGCCTTTGACTGGCACAAAGGTCTGGCACAAAGGCCTACTAGGCAAACTACCATCATTCGGTCTGACCCAGGACCACTGTAATTGGATTGCCAGTTTTTTGTCTGGACACTCACTGTATGTGATGGTGAACGGCTTCCTATCGTCTCACCATTCAATTAATGCTGTGGTCCCACAAGGTTCTGTCATCTCACCAACCCTCTTCCTGCTATATATCAATGACCTACTGCAATTGACCTCCAACCCAATACACAGTTTTGTAGACGACAGCACACTACACTCCTCGCTTGCATTTGATAAGCTTTACCTTACACAACTCACCTCAACCAACACCACCCTCAACTCCAATCTCCAAACCATCATACAATGGGGTTCGGATAACCTCATAAATTTCAATGTCAATAAAACTCAGTTCTTCTGTGCTATTTCCCATAAAAAAGAACCTTTTTTCCCAGTCTCCTTTTTGACAATACCCAAATTTCCAGACAGTTTTTGAGATCTCGCTTCTTGGAATCACCCTCACATCAAACCTCTCCTGGCATAAACATATCACAACTATTGCTCCTCAGCCTCAAAAAAACTAGGATTTCTCTTTCGCTCAAGACATTACTTCACCCCCAAACAGCTATTAACATTATACAAATTACAAATCCGCCCAGCTATTGAATACTGCTCCCACATATGGGACGAGGCCCAAAAAAACTCGACTCAATACAGAGGAGAGCAATTAGATTCATCAATGATTCATCCCTTACCAACCCCCCCCCCTCCACTTTCACACAGACGTATGGTCTCTGCAGTATGTGTTTTTTTTTTTTTTTTTTTTTCCCCTATTTATAAAGTATGGGAAATTGTCATACAAAATTGTGTAAAATAATCTTTATAATTTTATTTTATTTTATTTTTATTGTGTGTTCAGTTATATGTTTAATTTACTTCTATAACACGTTACTGCACGCATATTGAGATTCCATTGTAATCATGTACCCTAACTGTATGTTATTCCTAGTATTGTTTGAATTACTGTACTGATGATGTCCCTAGATACTTGGAATGAAATATTTATGTATTAAAACGTATCACTGTGGTTAGTATGTGTTTTTTTAGTGATGCTGCAGTATGTATATTCTACAAATATTTCCATGGAAAATGCTTATCTGAAATAACATCAATAATTCCTCTGCCCAGTACTAAGCTCATGGAAACACATGCAGCTACTGCACAACATCCCTTCACAGTACACCTAGAAACAAACAGAACAAGTTTCTTTTCATCTTCCTTCATCCCTGCAACTGCTGCATTGTGGAACAGTCTCCCACCTGCTGTGTTTCCCAAGGAATGCAACTTAAAGTCATTCAAATCAAATGTAAACAAATTACTCCTTTCCCAATTCACTACCCATACATGGTACTAATGTACTATAGATTGACCAACCAACCTCCTGTGTATGGGCTCAACATTAAAAAAAAAAGATGCTCTCCCCATGGAAAAACACCATATGGGTTCTCCACTCTCTTTACCCCTGACCAACTTCTTTATGGAGCATTTGAAAAAATGGCCTTAAACTCTGCCTGCATAAAACTACTGTCTGGCTATGCTATGTGGATGATGTGTTCTCCATTGGCCACATGGCCTGGATATACTGTACAATTTCTTAAAACACCTAAACAGTCAACACCTCAGGATCCAGTTTGCCTTGGTAAAGGAAAACAGCAGTCTCCCATTTCTAGATACTCTGATTACATTCCAGCTTGATGGATCTCTGGTATTCTCTGTTTACAGAAAACCTACACATACAGGTAAATACATTCACCAGCAGTCACCTTCCTCTCCTAAGAAGATGGGATTATAAAAACCTTATATAACAGGGCAAAATTAATCAGTTCTGATAACTATTCCTAACTACTGAATTTGACCATATCTTTAACACTTTCTTAGCCAATGGCTACAATCCACCCATCCTTCTCCCCCTTCAAAGCAGAGATTACTCAAAAATCTATCACCATTCCATATATCCAGAGCACATCCAAAAAATTAACAAAAATCCTAAGGAAATATGACTTTACCTTACAACCAGAGACCACATAAGAAACTGGCACATCTCTTATCTGCTCCACCAAAGACCAGCCACATCCTCTAGACCAGTGTTTCCCAATCTTTTTGATGGTGCGGACCCCTGTAGCGAATGTTAATTCACCGCGGACCCCATAAAATCCAAAATGGAAATTTTTTATATTTTACATATCATAAAGATGAAATAATAAATTACAATTTTACAACACTAAATGTGTCATTTATGACAATGCAATACTGTTATAAATGGAGATGTTTGGAAGAATATGAAACATATCAATTAGGCCAGGTGTGAACAACATGATAAGATAAAGTTTAATGAAAATAAACTATCGCGCGGAACCCCTTTGAATTACTCGTAGACCCCCGGGAGTCCGCGGACCACAGTTTGGGAAACACTGCTCTAGACCAACCAATAGTATACTAGGCTCCTTGCAGTTGCAAACTGTCCTACTACATCCAAGCAGGCAGGACAGACAATATCAGGATATCTGAACACAATGACTACATCCAGTTCCACGAATACAGCCACTCAGGACTTGCTGACCGTGCTTTGGACACCCACCACAGGATATGCTGGAAGAAGGCCACTCTATTACACTGCAGCAAATATAAATGTGAAAGACTATTCCTTGAATTTGCCTCAGCTCTGAAAACTTTCCAAACCTCAACAAATGTGAGTGCATGAGACTGCCCCATACAACAAAAATACTTATGAGAATCTTAACACGAAGAATTGCAACTAAAGTGGAAGAATTTCTTGGAGAAGATCAGTTTGGTTTCAGGAAGGGTAGGGAACAAGAGATGCGATTGGACTGTTAAGAATAGTAAGTGAAAGAAGTCTAGAAGTGAATAAAGAAGTTAATCTGTTATATAGATTTTGAGAAAGCTTTTGACTATGTAAAATGGGATAAGATGGTGGAAGTAATGGAAAAGATTGGTATAGATTGGAAAGACAGAAGGCTAATTATCTCACTATATATGGGACAAACTGCCATGGTGAGAGACATATATGGTACAACAGAACCAGGTATCATTGGATGAGGAGTAAGACAAAGCTGTTTTCTGTCACCAATTTTGTTCAACATATATTCAATGCTAAAAGAAGCACTGGAGAATTCGGAAGAAGGAATAAAGACTGAAGGTAGACAGATATTTGTAATAAGATACGCAGATGACAAGGCATTACTATCAAACACTGAAACAGGACTACAACATCTATTGAACAGATTACTGGAATCCTGTATCGATTATGGAATGAAAATTAACATCAGAAAAACAAAGGTAATGAAAATAGCAAGGAAAGAGGCAAATATGGATATCAGAATAAATGGGGAAAAATTGAATCAAGTAAAGACATTTAAATATCTAGGAAGTGTTATTAGCAGTGATGGAAGATGTAAAAGTGACATAAAAGCAAGAATAGCGATGGGAAGATATGCCTTTAATAGAAAATGGAATTTATTCATTAGTAAAATGGATAGAAACCTAAAGAAAAGACTAATAAAATGTTATGTGCAGAGTGTTGTCCTCTATGTATCTGAAACTTGGACATTGAAGAAAGAAGAAATTAAGATTTTGGAAAGCTTTGAGATGTGGATTTGGAGAAGGATGGAAAAAATCAGATGGACAGATAAAATAACTAATGAAGAGGTCTTAAAAAGAGTAGAAGAAGTCTGTTAAGGAGGATAAAAAGATGCCAGGGAAACTGGATCGGACATATTCTTAAAGGTTCTTTAAGAATTTACTCTTCCTCTGGGTCTTTTTCCATCTATTTTTCCTTCGATGGCATCAGAGATGCCATCAAAGGAAAAATAAATGGAAAAAGACCCAGAGGAAGAATAAGGAAAACAATGCTAGATGACATGCTCAATGGAGACAGGTGCACAACCTTGAAAGAGAAGGCTCAGAACAGAAGAAAGTGGAAGGAAAGTTTCTGCTACTAAAAGAAGAACCTGCTCAATTGCAGAATACTAAAGAAGAAGAAGAAGAGACTGCCCCAAATTTGGGAAATGTACATTTTAAGATTATCAGCCCAATGGCCAAGACAACCCAATTTAGCCCACCATTTAGGACTCTAGGCTTGACCTATTCCACCTCATTTGTCCAGCGTTAGTGGCTTTGTGCATATATCATTGTTTTGTTACATTGCCTGATGATGGCAATGTAACATTGCCAAAATATAGGAAGGTATTAATAAAACTTTTTTTATAATTATTATTGTAGTAAATTGTCATTTTGTGAAAAATTAAAAGCTACATGTAACAAACATATAAGCTTATCTACAAGAAGTTGATAATCTGGTCTATTATTTTGGGGTTATAACCACTGAAAATGACTGCTTCTTTGGAAGTAGAAATTTCTCTTTGAAGTAGACAAAGAACAGATAAGATGAGCTCTTGAAATAAGGCATTTAATAATGCCATATTTCTGAAGGATAGTGATATTCAATTTGTTAATAAAGCTTTTCATTCTAGTTGAAATATCCATATTTCTGAGAGATGGTGAGCCAAAGTGTGATAGATATACCACACAGAGAATGAAAGCCTGCAAAAAAAAAAGATGTTGATAACCAGCCATCCAATTCTCTTTTTAGAACACTGAGAAAAGATCTCAATTGATTCTACGATGAAGGTTATTGATTTTTTGAAAGACTTCTAATTATTCACATGGCTTATTCCAAAAGTGAAAATAGTGAAGCAATATTGAAGGTTTTGTATTTAACATTAAAAAAAAAATTTTTTTTTTTCCAGTTGATCTAAATAGAGGTTATCAAGGATGGGAAAAAAAATTAGTGAGCCCATTGCAATATCTTCAATTTGTCAATAAAGCTTTTCATTACAGTTGAAATATTCAGAATATATGACTAATTTGAAGAGGTCTAAAATATCTGATTGAAACCTAGATGATAAAAATTGCAGTATGCCAGCTACAGGAGCATTTGTCAGCTATGTCAAAACTTACTAGTAAATCTGCTGCTGGATAAAGATATTATGCAACTACAATAACAGGTAAATAAACCAGAATATATAAAGATTGACTTTTATGGGTGCTAAAATCAAAAATTTAATGAGTGTGATTGAAAAACAGAAAAGAAAAGAGATGGCAGTTCTCTTAGGTACAAACAATTTAAATACTAATAAATAATATAAGAGTGGATACGAAACAATTGTTGAAAGAAGTCAGTGATGAATGAGAAACTAAAATTAGTCTGTTACCAAGAGATGATAATAATATCAGTGGTGCCAGTGCTGTGTGGCCTCCTTTGAGGAGTTGATGACTCCTAGGTTTCTGGTAATAATAACATTTCAAAGGAGAGGTATACTAGATTTATGAATATATCATTATTTAGTGAAATTCTAAGTTGGGAAGCTTTATATTATACAGTGAGCAACTTTTTAGCACCAGTAGATTTATTCTAGATTTCTGTATTTTAATCTGGTTCTTGAATTCTTTTGTACATACCAGTGAACTCCATGAAAGTCTGTTCAAATGTTGATGCTCGAATTAAGTAATTCTCAAAGTTGAAATCTTTCTTAGCCTTTTCCATTGTAGAATAAAGCTGACCCAATGTGAATGGATTATGAGGAATATGATAACATACAGTTCTCTGTTTAAAGAGAGAGAGATATAAGGAAAATTTTATCAGTAAATCTACAAAAATTTCAATGAAAACTATTATTTGTATCAAAATAATGTAAGCTTTAACGGTATATGTATTTTCACAGTTTATGCATTGGACTGATACTTAATACAGACAAAGTACATAAAATAATGGTGTGCAAATTACCAAGATCTATGAAAATCTGATGTGAAAGTAAAGTACACTAACTCGTTTTTAATTATTGCTTTTTTATAATTGTCTTGTTCCTTAGTAAGTAAAAATATTATTGAAAAAAAGTTTAAAAGTAATTACTATTACAGTCAGTCTCCTTGTAGAATTATTATTGTTTTGTTTTATTTTATTTTTCTTTTAATACAGGTACTAAACAGAAAGCTTAACATCAAATTTTTGCATGCCACTTGAGGCCTGCAATAAACAAGAAGCAGTCAAAATGACTGCATTGTCTTGTTTTTTTAATGCTAGTCCAAACATTCCTGTGTAAAGGGTCTCCACCTTGACGTGGTGGTTTGTGTATCCCTATGATCCAAGCTATACTGGTGATAGTGTTTATAGCAGCAGAGCTTTCCAAGCCAGAGAGAGATTAGATGAAGAGCCACCCTCATCCTCCAGTTGGGGTTGAACATGAGGTCGACAACTCTATCTAGTCCAAGATCTACTACTAGTGACTAAACAAGTACTTTTATCAGGTAATCTTTACTGGAAGAACTTCAAGAGACTGGAATAATAGACTCTGAATAACACTGTGGAATGCAAGAAGTTTGTATAGAGTCATAGCATTTCAGAAACAAACATAAATTACATAGATATGAAATGGATAAGAGGGGAACATAATTTGAAGAATGCTAACTTCTTACTACTTTATGTGGAAACATGAAAGGAACAGGTTTCATTATTAGAAAAAAAAGTATGTAATCTCTGAGTGAATTTGAAGCTTTTAATGAAAGAATATAATCAAAATGGTTTGAATACTTTTACTAATGGACATGCACACTGTAGAATCTGCAGAAGAGGATAAATAAAAAGATGAACCCCAAGAAAAACTGGAAAGGAAAAAAATTGTTGGAAACTATAGATATATTGGTTTTCAATAATTCATGAAAAAAAAAAGCAAATATCAATGGAGAAAGATGATTAATTTCGCTGCATCTAAAAATTTAATAATAAATAATATGTTCATGAGGAAGCATATAACAAATGGACTTGGAAATAACTGATGAAATTCGTCATCCAGGGTAGCTGAAATCCTTCTTTCAAGATCTAAAATCGACTGAATATTAAATGCTAATTTTTTTTTTTGTTGCTCGAAGTTGGTTGCACAAATATAAATTGTGTGAGCTCCAGGCTACCAAATAGTTTCTCTAAATCTGGCAATATGGGTATATCTAGGAATAACGTAGGAATAACTTTCATATCGCCACATTTTTTGAGAAAGGAAATCCGAGCACGAAGCCTTACCTTGTAAAACAGATAATTTTCCTAACTTGCCTGTTTGTTTAGTGAATTCTTCCCCATGAAGGAGAATAGTAAGTCTAATCTTTTTAGACCTGATGAATATACATTTAACCAAACGGGGCCATACCATAATCAATAGAAAATATGTAAATTAAATCTGGAATTTTGGAGCTACAGAACCTGTGTAGCTCAGTAGAAGTGGCGCTTGCGCTCTACAGCGCTTGACTGCACGAAGAAAGGATTTGGTGGTTCAAATCTAGTCACCGACTAAAGGAAATTTTTCTAAGCCTTTTTTCGGCCGGTTCCCAAGTTAGTCGATCTCTGGCACGGGCTAGCGGATTTTTTCTCCCGGAAACTCGCGTTTTTCGTCCCGTAAACTCAAGAAAATCGACTGTAGAACCCACACTATTTTCAGACATTAAAAATATTGTGTTAGGGTTAGAGACCATGAGATGGCGGCACTAGCTTGCTGCCTTCTTCACTGCGTACCAATGAATTAGTGATAGCCTTGGGCCAGCTATCTCTCTGATTGGCTACCAGTGGAGATTGAACTGCCCACTCAGTCTCCAAAAGTTAGATAGGGTAAATGGCCCCGCCTACTCCCTATACGGGAACAACATAGGCGTTAGCTGATTTTTTTTTTCTTTTTTTTTTTTTTTTCAGGTTTAATCAATTTCAATATTTCGTCTCAGTAACAGAGATATCATCAGAAATACAATATTCAGAATTCATCACCAACTTCTCTAACACCTTAACAACCTCAGACACAGATTGATTGGTCTATAATTTGTAACCTCAGGTCTTATCCCCACTACCCCTATTTTGTGAAGCAGAGCAATTTTTCCTACCTTCCATTCCTTTGGAACTCGTCCTATTGCAAGACTCATGTTAAACAGAGATGTACCAAAGGTGCCATTAATTCCATAGAGAAGTCTTTAAAGATATAACAATATACTCTAAGGTCCTATTACCTTATTAACATCAAGTTTACTAACTTCCTCATATACTTCCTGCTTTAATCTTCAGTGCCCTATTCCAACCATACCCTCTACAACTCCAGCTTCTTATGATGAAATATGTTGATAAAATGATCATTAAATATTTCAACTATATTGTCTGCATTGGTTACCAATCTTCCGATGTCATCAACTAGCATCATCCTCTCATAGTCATTTATTCCTCTATTTGCCACATATCAAAAGAACTCACTAGAATTTTTCTTAGTTTGATTGGTTAATTTATTCTCATACTGCACTTACACTTCTTTACCAAATGAATCACCTGGCCTTCTCTATGTACTCTTCACGTAACTGATCATTACCAACATTCATCTTGTTTTGCCTTCACAAAGTCTTCTTCCAGATTTCACATTTAATCTCTTCATTCATCCATTTTACTCCTACTTTGTTTAGCCTCTTCACATTTTGAATACATTCAGATATTGCTGCTATTAAACAGAAATAAAAAAAACTTGAAGAAATGATGGATAATGATAACTTACATGATTTTATCATTAACAGTGAAGCACAAGCCACTCAAATACAAAACAATAATAAGTATACTCTTATCCGGAAATTTAATAATCTACAAAGGATACAAAACAGATCTAGTCATAGTGAAGCCCGTATTAATGCTGAAAAAGTTGTAGTGAACAAATCTTCTCATATTTTAACGGATGCGGAAACGGATATAAACGGCAAAGGTCTCAATTTCATTCCCTCATCAAAATTTATCCCTAAAGAATCTCTCCTTACAAAAATAGAAAAGGCAAGTTCACTCATTCCTAATCATTTGGCGAAACTTCTTCGTATTGAATCGATTTTCATTATAAATAATGCTAAACCTCCAACAGATAATATTTCTCTGCCTGAAAGACAAGCCCTAAAAAATCTAAAACAGAACAGTAACATTATTATTTTACCTGCTGATAAAGGCAATTCCACAGTCATCCTCAACTCCAAAGATTACCACAACAAAATGCTTCAATTACTTGGAGATAGTTCGACATATTCAATTCTTCAGGAAATCCTACAAGAGAATTACAAAACTGTACAAACAACTTGTTAAAGACTGCGAGTGAACTTCCTCATAATGTTCGCCTCTCTTTACGCTCTCTACATCCTCTTATCCCACGCATCTATGGAGTTCCCAAAATTCATAAAGAAAACATCCCTCTTCACCCAATTGTGGAAGGAATTGATTCACCTACATATAAACCTTCAAAATATCTAGCAAAGTACCTCAAGTGTTTCTCCAATAAATCTTCATCTTTCATCAAAAACACCACAGATTTTGTTTTGCATATAAAAGATATTCCCATCAATGAAAATGACATTCTAGCAAGTTTTGACATTATATCTTTGTTTACTAACGTTCCTACAGATGAGGTACTTACATTACTAAAGGACAAATTATCCAAAAAAATGTTTGCTTTATTAAAACATTGCATTCATTCTGGTTACTTCAAATATCAGGACTCCATTTACAAACAAAAACAAGGCCTGGCAATGGGCAATCCTTTGTCCCCAGTTCTAGCTAACATCTTCCTTGAAGATTTTGAAACGAAAGCCATATCTTCCTTCTCATTTAAACCGAAAGTTTGGAAAAGATATGTTGATGATATTTTCATTGTTTGGAATCATGGACACACATCTCTCATAGCTTTTCTTAATCATCTTAACATCCAACATCCTAATATAAAATTTACTGCAGATCTAGAAAATAATAACTCCTTGCCTTTCCTGGATGTCGTGCTTACACGTTGCTCTGAAGATTAAAAATCTCTATATACAGAAACCTACTCATACCAATAGATATCTGCATAATCTTTCTCATCATTTTCCACCACAAAAACTTGGAACTATATCTACCTTAGGACATAGAGCACGCGCTCTCTCTCTCTCTCGAATGAACAAGATGAACTACAAAAAGAAATAAATCAACTCTCTCTTATCTTTAAACAAAATGGTTACTCTGAAAAAACGATTAAGAAATTTCTTCTGGATCCTCCTAGACAGTGCACCACAGAAACTATTAAATTTATAGGCAGCATCTCCATCCCATACATTAGCACAGTCTCTAACAAATTAGCAAAAGTCCTTAAAAAATATAACATCAAGACATTCTTCACCACCCTTCCAAAAATCCGTTCTCTAATCAGCCATCCAAAGCCTCCTCATCACAACCTAAAATATCCAGGTGTATATAAATTATGGTGCGATTGCAATATTCCTCATTTTGGACAAACTAACAAATCTGTTGAGCAACATATAGAAGAGCATACAAGAGACATCTCTTACAAAAGATCACATGCAACTGCGTTATCCAGTCATGTTCTTTTTTCAAATAATCCTAATGATGATTAACAAAGCCATTCCGTTTGCTGGGATAGATCAGAAAATATTTTTCGCTCTGATGATGAGTTTGAGAGAAAAATTATAGAATCAAGGGAAATCCTTCTGAATCCTGTCCACTTAAACAACAATTTGAGTTATAACATCCCAGAGAGCCATGCTGCAGTTATTCAATATTGGCGTTCACGTGAGTCTGCAAGCATGCTTGCAATAAACAATGGCACGCCTGTTAGAACTTGAAAAAATACAACGTTTTTTATGTATCAATTATGTGTGGCGATTTTTTAAAAGTGTATTTTCAAGTTTTTAGATACTTCAATGTTTATTACTATTCTCTTCCTTTAAGAATACCTGATGAAGGCTATTATAAGCCGAAACTAGTTGTATTAATCTTATTAAATCTTTATAAGTAATCTTGGTTTTTAAGTCATTAAATCTATTTTTAAAAATGTATCACAACAACCAAGTTGAAGCATATAATCACACACACACACACACATATATATATATATAAAACTACAAGAAGGGATATGTCTATCTGTCTATATATATATATATATATATAGAAGTTCTTATTATTATTTTATTATTATTATTATTGTTCCGGGAAACTCCAAGGAGTCGAGAGACTCATCGAGGGAGGCCCTAACATCATGTCAAGAACAACTATTCAACATTCACACAGTATCTATCATACCTTGCCTTGAACTCATTCACGGTCGTAGCACCCACAACAGACTCTGGAAGCTTATTCCACTCATTTACCACTCTCCAAGTAAAGAACCTAGCTCTAACACCCTTGTCAACCACGCTCTTGCCCAGCTTCCATGCATGGCCCCTAGTCCTCCCACCACCAGTCATATTTTCAAAAATATCTTCTGGATCAATCTTATAAAAACCCTTCAGTAATTTGAATGTCTCAATCATATCACCCCTCCTTCGCCTATCGTCCAATTTCTGCAACCCACAAATCTTCAACCTATTCTCATAAGGTTCATTCCACAGACCTGCTATCATCTTGGTCACTCGTCTCTGGACCCTCTCCACTTCCTCCCCATCACGAAGAAACCCTGATGCCCATAACTGGGCACAGAAGTCCAGATGGGGTCTTATCAAGGCTCGATACAGAGGAACAACAACTTGTTCGTCTCTGCATGTTAAAGTATTTTTCAGAAGCCAAGTGATTTGGTGAGCTGTTTTAGTTACTTTTGCAATGTGCCCCCTAAACTTCAACTCCCTATCACCAACACTCCCAAATCCCTGGCCTCATCAATCTCCTGGAGTATGATTCCACCAATGCGATATACTGCTGCTATTCTTTTCACCCCAAAGTGCATAACCTTACACTTTGCCACATTAAATTGACATCCATTTTTCCTAGCCCAGTCCTCCAAACTATCCAAATCATCCTGTAAAATTTTGACATCCTGTGCACTCACAATTGCTCTACCCAACTTTGCATCATCAGCAAACAAGTGAACACTTCCTCTCAGATCCTTTCCAATATCATTGATGAACAAATTGAAAAGCAGTGGTCCAAGAACAGAGCCCTGTGGCACTCCACTAGTCACAAGACGTCTTTTAGACTCCACTCCTGAATAAACCACTCTTTGATATCTCTCCTTCAACCACCCTCTTATCCATCTCACCAACCCTATATCTATACCCATCTGCTCCAGTTTACTGATTAGGGTTCCATGTGGTATCCTATCAAAGGCCTTGGCATGGTCCAGTAGTATCACTGTAAATCCATTACCCCTATCCAGTTCATTATAAAACGTGAGCAAGTTACTGAGGCATGATCTACCCTTCACAAAACCATGTTGTCCCCCATACAATATCCCATTTTCATCTATCCAATCCTGTATTCTTTTCTTGACTAATTTCTCTAAGACCTTGACAATGATTCCTGATATGCTAATCGGTCGGTAATTTACAACAGCAGTCTTGGAACCACCTTTATGCAGTGGAACTATTTTCCCCTCTTTCCACCCGCTCGGGACTAACCCAGACCCGAGACTCAAATTAAACAAAATGGTCAAGGGTACCGACAATTCTTTAGCTGCTTCTCGTACAACACATGATTGTTTGCAACTCAGGTGATCACTCTTACTGACCAGGGGAAGATTAGACACTCCTTTCACAATCACATCGTCTGTTGATATAGCCAGATATAAGACTTACTCTCATGTACCCTATGTTACATACTGTCCAAGATTGTTCTCCCTTAAGATTAACTGAATAATTCCTTCTCCTTATTCTCCGAGTTGCAGACAACTATTTATTCTAATCGGTATTTTAAAAACTGAAATCACCCATAATGATCACCCTTTGCTTGCTCATTAAGTCAAATTGCTTATACATTTCTTTGTCTCTGACCTGTAACAACACCCACCAAATATCTCATTCTTTCAACTTTCACTTCACACCATACAGCCACTTTTTGCCCTTTGCATTTCAACCTTGTGCAAACATAATTCTCCTGCTATCATCAGTAGCTTTCCCCCCCCCCCTTCTTGCCTTTCCTATCTTCACAAGGAAGATCATATCCCTCCATTTCTATTCAAGATATCATTCTCATCCAACCATGTTTCACTTATTCCAACTATTTTCGAGCACAAACTCAGTCAATGCAACAATTTCATCTTCTTTATTCTCAATACTCCTAATATTCATAAATAAGCATAAAATTTCATTTCATTGTCTATAATCAGCCCTACTCATTTTGCCCTCCCATCTGTGACTTTTCCTTACTTGCTCCTATCTGCTCACCTTTTGTTCCACATACCCCCCCCCCCCAGACCCAACCTCCATGTATTCCAGGTCATTTCCTTCTCCTGTGCTGACCATCCTCATACATGCACAATCTGTCTTCCTTAACCCCTTCCCCTTTGGACTGTTTCCCTGTCCAACTTGTATTCCTGTTCTCACATTCTCCTCTCCATTCACAGTCTGACCCTCACCTGGTCTACTCTCCTGCTCATTTACATCATCGCTCAACTTAATCACTCATTATCGTTTGTTTGCATCACTCACTACAATTTCTTCAGGAAGTAACCTTTCCTTATGCATCACTCCATCACGTAGAGCTCCATTTATACCTCAAACTTATCCCACACATTCACAAACTACATTCTCTTCTCTTCACACATTTCCATTCCAGACTTTTGCCTTCTCCACCACAATTCATCATTGTTATACTTAGGCAACACACTATCTTGATTACCACACTATTATCTTTCACTCTCAATAGTCTCCTGATATCCAATTTTAAATACTTCTTATGCCCAGTTAAATCATTTGTTCCAACTACAACTATTAACTCCCTTGCATGCTTATTTCTCATATCAAGCAGCTCAGTCACCATGTTCATTCTCCCTCTTGGAAAACCGATCTTTTGCACCCGCTCATCCACTAGACCTTTTACGATAGAATTTTGATATAGTGATATTCTTGAGTAATTTGCTATCTCTCTCCCCAGTATCTTATTTTGCACTCTTTTGTTTATATCTACCATGCGTTTAATTTCATTCTGTACATGCCTCATCTCATTCCACATCATAATCATTTCATTCAATTCTTGCATTCCAGTAGTTTGTTACCACTATTGCTTCATCAGTTAAATACATTACTTCTGCTACTGTAATTATTCACGGTGTTGCATTACAATGACATTCTCCACACTCATGATCTAAATACACGCACATCTACCATATTTGTCCATGCATTTGTATTATACTCCTGACAATGAACCATCTTAGTGAAATCCACACCATGCATCACACTCGATTTTTGCACTGTGTGCCGGATTGATCTAGTTCTCACCACCGTTTTTGACCAACTGACTTTTGTTGTGCTCTTCCTCCCAGTCCCGAAAAAGTGCTTTGAACTGAATAACTTCCAAACACAAACATGCTTCACTCAATCACAACCAAACCAGATTAATATTATGTTAGTTATAATTATATCGCTAATAATATCTGAAGTTATCTTTTTTTTCTCAAACCATATGTTGCAGGAGACAGAACTGTTTGCCTTCTATTGGTGATGAACTGGCAATAAAGAAAAACAAACAAAAAAACATACACTGAGTTAGATTTGCATTAGGAACACCCACCTAATAATGCATTGGTTCAGCTCTCTGTGCAATCAGGGCTTGCAGATGCCTAGGAACTAATACCACAAGGTGCCAAACATCCTCCATGCATAACTCGACCCATGTCCACTGCAACTACTCTGTCAGTTCATGCTCATTCCGTGGAAGAGGATCAGCAGTTACACCCTGTCCTAGTATATCCCACACATGTTCATTTGGGTTACAGCCAGGGCAGTTTGGGGCTCAAAGCAATGTGACAAATTCATTGTCATGTTCCTCCAACCACTCAGTAGTTGTATGAGCCTGATGGCAAGGTGTGTTGTCCTGTTGAAAGGTTGCACTGTGGTTGGGGTAGACCTCCTGCAGATATGGATGGAGATGGTTGGCTAACAGGTCCCTGTAGCATCCACCAGTCAGGGTTTGTGAGATAATAACCAATGGATCTAATACATGCCAGGAAAAACTCCCCCAGACCATAACACCAACTCTATCAGCCTGTTGTACCTCAACTGTGCAACCACAGGATAGAGATTCATGCTGTTTATGCAAAATGCAAATCCAGCCATCAGCATGGTACAGCAGGAAACAGGACTCATCACTCCAGATAACCTTCTTTCATCTGTCAAGGGTCCATTGCCAACATTCCTTGGCTCATGCAAGGCATTGTTTGTGATGCCTGGCCATCATGCGTACCTTTGTTGGTCTTCAGCTGTGGAACCCCAGGCAAAGCAAGGTATGGCACATGGTGCATGTGGAAATGAGTCAAACTGCCTCATTGCTGTACTGGTGGATGAGCTATGTGACTGTTGCATGTCACTGCTGAGATACCAGCCATGACACCTGATGCTCACCTGTAGGATCAACCATGTGTGGCTGACACTGATCAGCCGCACATGGTTGGATATCTTCTGCTGGATATCTATTCATGGTTAATCCAGTCCTGGTATATCCTTGATACAGTAGTATGATATGCTCTTTGAGCCCCCAACTATCTATCCCTGGTCAAATTGGCTTACATCACCATGTTTCCTCATGCAAACATTTTACTGTTTATGTACAGAGGATAAGTGTGCATTTATAATAGCTGCACATGACATGACATGACATAGTACTTTTATCGTGCAGAATATTTAAATCAGGAGGGGGGGATGTCCTAATACAAAGCTAACTCAGTGTAAAAGTAATTGGCTTAATAACCCAGCTGATATTCATACTACTCAGAGATACAAAGAGAGCAGCAAGTAAGACAATAAAATAATAAACATAAAAGAAATGTTTACTTGAACAGAATGAAAATGTTCAGAAACAATTTATAACAATTAACCACAGAAACATTCTTCTGAAATTAGAGACCAAAACTCTCTGCAGAAAATTTGAGTGTGTTTAAGGTGTGGTATGATGAGCTGTGTGTATGATAAAAGGACCTCCTAGATGAGTCTGACTCCATGGGCTCTTGGAGTAATAGTAATAATAATATGAAAGCAAACAGAAAATGTAACACATTTTTAAAACTAGAAATACTTAAACCATAACCAGATGAAGTAAAAAAAGTATAAAGCAATTCAGAAACAACAAAACATCCACTGATGGCATAGTAACTGAACTCAAATACGATGGAAATGAAATGATTAACTACAGATGGAAATGATTGATAATTTTAATATGGGGAAAAAAAGAGATACTCTAAGAATGGAAAGAGTGACCAATCATCTTGCTGTTGTATGCTATCCAGTAGTTCCAACTTTTGGTAACTTTGTGATCATAGGCTTACTCAGTCTTCTGTCTTTGCAATTTCATACTGGTAAGTTTATGTTGTTCATCCAACTCTTTTACTGTCTTCCACTCCTCATGCTCTCAATCTTCCTATACTTTTTTTCCAATAATTTATCTACTCACATATGTCCAAATTACATCGATTTCTGCTCAGAAAACAATTTCCAAGCAGCATTCTGTTTTCAAACATCTTTCTGTTAGTCAATCTTGTTATATGTGGGATTCTTAAATAATTTCCTCCACAAACTTAATTCAAAATGAATCGATGCACTTTCTATCTTAATCATTCAAAATTGACATCCATGTACCACACATAATGGTCTTTTCTATGGTGTTCGAACTTTCATGGCCTTATTAACATTTCTATCTTTTGCAAATTTGTCAAGTTTAACATAACTTTTTCCCCTTCATAGCTATCCCTTTTTTAAAATGTCATCTTCACAACGACCATCATTTCTATATAGAATTCTAGTAAATCACATCTATCAGCCACCTCTATTTTAAAGAAACCCAGTCTCACTCAAACATAAATTCACAAGCTAGCAAAAGCCATAACTTGAATTTATTGATATTTAAATTAAGCTCAGCTTTTTTCATTTCCTTCTTAACAATCGACTACTCCAGATCTTCCAGAATGCACTGTAAATACTGTGAGTGTGTTACGGATTTTAAGATTCAATGTTCATTTTAAAGCATAGAAAAATCAGAACTCCATGTTGGACTCAGAAAGTTAAAGAGGCAATCAAAGAAAAGAAGAAAGTATATGGAAAGTTCTTGGCAAGTAATTCAGCTTGTGCTCTTAGAAAATACAACTAAAAAATGTAAGAAAGTGAAGCACTGCATAAAACTTGCTAAACAAAAGTCATGAGAGGACTTTGGTAAGAACATAGAAAATAAATATCAGGAAGGTGGTAAAATATTCTGGAAGCTATTCAAAAAGCTTACAAATGAAGGAAAGAGTACTGTAAAAAGAATCAGAGATGCATTGCAGAAAACGAAAGACCAGGGGTCAAAATATCTGTGCAACATGTTGTAGCATGTTGCACAGATATGACAACAATGAATCGAGAAGGAGAGCAGAGATAATGATTAGTAAGATGGTTGACTTGTGTGAGAGAGCAAAGGAGGTTCAAAATTGTAAATTGCAGTCCATCAACTTTGAATTTGAAGGAAAGTTGGAATTGAAAAGCTATTGTTTTCTGAGAAGGCACAGAGTCAAGAATTTAATTTAGTAAATGATCAGTGTCAACTTGCAAATCAGGATAGCACAACTACATGGATTGTACAACAAGAGGAGGATGGATATGAGGTTGAAGATGTGGGTGCAGCAGCACAAGTTGATGGAAAGTATAAAGATGAGGATAAGACAGGATCAGGGAAAAGGGAGTGATTAGACCGAAAGAGAGAGAGGTGTCATACAGCAGATAGAATAGAGAATGTTGGTGCTATTAGAATGGCCTCAAGGACACAGGGAGGGGTATGTGGAACAAAAGGTGAGCAGATAGGAGCAAGTAAGGAAAAGTCACAGATGGGAGGGCAAAATGAGTAGGGCTGATTATAGACAATGAAATGAAATTTTATGCTTATTAATGAATACTAGGAGTATTGGGAATAAAGAAGATGAAATTGTTGCATTGATTGAGTCAGTATGTCCAAATATAATTGGGGGATGTGATATCAGGAATAGAAGAAGGATGTGTTTTTCAGAAGGAATGAAAAAAAAGTGAAAAGAGCAGAGGGAGTGCTGTTAATGATTATAGAAGAATGATGTCCACAAGGTGTGGAAGTTGATAGTGCATGCACAGATTGTGAATCTGTGTGGTGTGAAATTGAAATAAACAGATCAGTATATCTCATACATTGCTGTTATAGACCAAGGAATTCAGAGAATACTGATTGTGAAATGTTTTTAGGCAAATTAGTTGGGCATGTACAAAGGTGATGGGAGACTTTAATTTAAGAGTTAGAATGGAAAGAATACATAGTGTATGGGAACAAGGGGAGTTTGTTATATTTCTGAGAGATAAATATCTTAAGCAGCATGATACTTAAGCAACTAGAGGCTTTAATGTTTTGGCTTAGGTGATAACTTCACAAGATGTAGTTGTTGTTAATGAGGTGTTTACACTGTTGCTGGTTGGTAAGTACTTATTATTATTATTAAACAAGACCTCATGGAGTCAAAGACTCATCTAGGAGGTCCTTTTATCTCACACACATCTCATCATGCCATGTCTTAAACACATTCAAACTGCTTGTAGACATCACACTCTCAGGCAAGGCACTCCAATCACTCAACTCTGCACGAAAAAAACCTGCCTCTCACTCCCCTACTCACACCCTCTTTATACAGTTTCCAGGGATTACCACTGGTTCTCCCCTGATCTCACACTATTCTCTGTAGAATTTCTCCACCATTGATCCTATAACAACCCCTTACCAACTTGTAGGTCTCTATCATATCTCCCCTCTTCCTTCTCTCCACTAGACTGCAAATTACATCTTTTCAATCTTTCCTCATACTTGACATTCCAGAGGTCAGAAACTACCTTAATCAGTCGCCTTTGGACCCTTTCCAACATCTCTCCATCCTTCTGAAAACCAGGTGACCAAATCTGGGCACAATAGTCCATGTGTGGCCTAATCAAAGCCTTATACAATGGAACAAGAATCTCCCTACAATTTTGGCGATGTGTCCCCTAAATTTTAGATCCTTATCCACTATCACCCCCAGATCTCTTATTTCCTCTACTTCCAACAATATATTCTCACCAAGCATAAATTCTGCATCCCATCTTTGTTTTCCAAATTTTAAAACCTTACATTTTGCAACATTGAACTCACATCCCCATTTGCTTGCCCAATCACCCAATTTATTCAAGTCTTCTTGCAAGGCCACAACATCTTCACTACTCTTTATGGTTCGTCCCAACTTTGCATCATCTGCAAACAACTGAATATCTCCATCCAAATCTTTGCCAATATCATTAATATACAAGTTAAATAGTAATGGCCCTAAAACAGATCCCTGAGGCACTCCACTAGTGACTTTCCTTTTCCTGGATATTGCACCCCCATACACAACTTGTTGATACCTATCAGATAGCCAGTCTCCAATCCAATGCACTAATCTAATATCCAACCCCATCTGCTCTAGTTTGACTGTCAACTTATCATGAAGTACTCTATCAAAAGCTTTTGCGAAATCCAAGTATATTACTGTGTATCCTTCTCCTCTGTCCAAGGAAGCAGTCACTTTATTGTAATAAGTAAGTAGATTACTAAAACATGATCTCCCTTTAGCAAATCCATGCTGTCCATCAAAGATTATACCATTGTTGTCAACCCAACTCTGGATCCTAGTTCTCACAAGCTTCTCCAACAACTTAACCACAACACCTGACACACAGATAAGCCTATAGTTTGATGCTTGAGTTCGATCACCTCCTTTATGAAGTGGCACAATCTTGCCCTCCTTCCACTCTTTAGGAACTTGACCAAGTGCAAGACTCGTATTAAAAAAATATGTCAAGGCAGGTGTCAACTCTCTGGCACATTCCTTCAGAATACGCAGTGATATATTATCAAGTCCCACAGCCTTCTTTACATCTAGTTTACAAGTATTTGTGTGGGAAGTAATAGAAGTAAGAAAAGATTACTGCCAAAAATGGAAACACACTTTCTACCAATAATTGTCCAGACACTTTAGCAATTCACAATTGATACCAGCAGCAAACCCTAATATAGGGTATGTCCACCTTTGGCTTTGATCAAATCCTGCACCCTTTGAGGGAGGCTTTCCACTAACGTGTGGCAGATATCAGATGGAATGCGTCTCCATCACTCTATCAAAACAGCATTGAGTTTGGCAACAGATTTCGATCATGCTGCTCTGGACCTCAATCGATGCTCTAATTCATCCCACAGGTGTTCAATGGAGTTGAAATCAAGATTCTGAGCAGGCTAAGGCAGTTGTTTAACACCCATCTTTTTATACCATTCCACAACAACTGCAGCTTTGTGGCATGGGACATTGTCATCTTGATAGTAACACAGGTCTATTCCATAAAACCTCTACAGTGTAGGCAGCACCTGATAGACAACAACCAGTGATCACACTCCAAACCAGCTGAATGCACCCCACACCATTACTCCTCTACCACTAAACTTTACCATGAGTACAACACACTGTGGGTAACAAGCATTCACCAGCTTGCCTCCGCACCCTCCCATCAGATTGGAAACAGGTGAACCTTGATTCATTGCTATAGAGTACTGTTTTCCAATGCTCTTTGCACCAGGCCAGATAAACTGCCTTGTTCATTGTTGTGATATTCAGCTTATGTGCTGCTTCTCTTCCATGGAAACCTATTAAATGAAGTTCTTTTCATACAGTATTAGTGGTCACCATGGTGATACTGGTGGTCTGGAACTCATCACGGATGGTCTGTGCCACTTGTAGTTGTTTTTTCTGCCACCAGTTTTAACACCCTCCTGTCCCTCTCAGTCATTTTTGGCTGCCGTCCTGGATGTTTTCCTACACTATTAATGCCAGAACATCTCCATTCATTGATTTTGGATGCTCCAGTCAAGCGGCATTTTCGAATATGGACATGCCACCAATGTAATAGCCCACAATGACACCTCTCAAAGTCTGAGTTAACTTTGTGATGCCATACCACCTGCATTCAACTGCTATAATGAAATGCTGCTTCCTACTATCTGTATACTGGTTTTTATGTTATTAACAAACCTGGAATGTTCCATAACTTCAAATAACAGGAGTGTCTGGACAATTATTGGTATATTGGTGTATAGTGTATGTAAAAGCACATTATTATAGGAAGCTCTGTAGTCAGTCAGCATCAGTACATTGGGTAGATGAGCTGAGTGGCAAAGATGCTGACAATGCATGGAAACTCATAAGGCAGTATCTGACAAAAGCAATGTATAACTGCCTACCAAGGGTTAAGTGAGTAAATAGAGTAGGTGTGAAATGGATGAACAGTGAAATCAAGCAAGCTGTGCCGGAAAAAGAAAATGTTATGAAGGAGGTGCAAGACAGTTGGCAGTGATCGGATCCATGAAGAGTATAAAATGCAGGCTAGAAAGGTAAAGAAAGAAAACGTGCAGTATGAGAGAAGATTAGCTAGTCAGGCCAAGGTTAACTCAAGGGAATTTTTCCACTATATGGCAAGCAAGAGAAAGAATAATTATGGCAGGGAATAACAGTTCAGAGGATATAGTAGAATTATTGAATGAGCACTTTATCAGCATATATCGTACTGGTGTAAATTATGTGGTGCAATATATAGAAGGGAGGATTAGGAGAATTGGAAGTGAAAGAATCAAAGGTGTATCATGTTTTGGTTGGGTTACATGTTAATAATGCTGTAGGAATAGATGACATATCAGCACATATTCTTGAGGAATGGGCACTGCTATTGGCCATGCCCTTGACCTGCTTATTTAATGAAAGTCTTGGAGTGGATAGGATTTCTAAGAAGTGAATGGGATCTTTTAGCATATCCTAAAACATGTTCTGCTTTATCATTAAGGATTTTTTTACTTTTTTTTCCATTTAGCCTCTATATCCTCATATTCTCTCCTGCATCAAAATTACTATCCATATTTTCCCTTAAGGGAGTGCTTAAGGGTCAAAGCTGTATAATTGGGAGGAGACCTCCACGTAGCCTTTTAAGGAATGTGGAGAAATTACTAGGGCTCCAGACCTAATGTTCAATCCTCAGCTTCTCGTGGTGCACCCTAATAATCTTCAGTTGTTTGCTGATGAGGCAAAATAGTACTACTCCACAAGCATGGTTTTATAGGACAATAGTTTCCAATTATAGACCAGTCTATAACTGCAGTTGTGGTCAAGCTGTTGGAGAGATTGGTTAGGAATAGAGTACAGGATTGAGTTGATGGACATAGCATTCTTTATGATGGTCAGCATGGATTTGCAAAGGGTAAGTGCTGTTTTAGCAATTTACTTGCATTTTATGATGGGGTAATGGGTGTATTAGATAAGGGAGAATCATATACAGTAATATTTTTGGACTTTGCAAAAGCTTTTGATAGATTATCATATAAGTTGGTGTACAAATTGCATAGGATGGGAATAAATAGCGTACTGGTTAGATAGATTGCAGATTGGCTCTCTCAGTGATACCAGCAGGTTATGTATGTTGGAGTAATGTGTCTCAAAAAGGAGGGTAACCAGTGGCATGCCCCAGGGTTCTGTTCTTGAGTCCTGCTGTTTAACTTGTTTGTAAACGATATATCATGTGGACTGACTAGGGATATTCAGTTGTTTGCTGATGATGCAAAGGTGGGAGAATTATAAGTAACACTGCTGATGTTAATTCCCTTCAGGAAGATTTGAATAGACTTTTTTTTCTTGGACAAAGGTGGGATTGTAATTTTAATATCAATAAGTGTAAGGTGTTGCATTTTGGAGCACAGAAATATAAAGCTGTGTACTGCATCGACAATGCCATACTTCAGGAAGTGGACAAGATTAGAGATTTAGGAGTTATGGTTGACAGCAGACTGAAGCTTAGAGGGCATATTGCTAGTGTTGCAAAAGCTGCACTTAGTAGTGCTGCTATGATAAGAAGTGCTCGAACATGTAGAGATAAGGAAGCAGTTATGCCACTGTATAAATCACTAGTCAGATGACACTTTATTATTGGAGATATTGGAGAGGATACAGAGGCAAGTGACTAAGAGAATATCAGGAAATTGGACTTCTGGCTGGAGAAAGAGGTTGAAAAAATGTCAACTGCAGAGTTTGGTGGATAAGAGGTAATATGATAGAGTTATTTAAGTTAGTGAGAGGATTTTATCAGATTAATCCAGATGAGATTATAAAAAGATTAGAATGCGAGAGCAGAAAAATTAGAGTTCATCCTTGGAAGTTATGTAAGAGTATGGGCAAGAGGGTTGCAAGGTGTAGATGTTTTACCTAGAGAATTGTCAGTGAATGGAACGCATTACCAGAATGTGTTATCAGTTGAATTAACCTCCCACAATCCATAAACAGTAAATATAAAGGAGAGTTAAATTCACCCAGACTGTTTAATTATTATTCTTAAGCTGTTAATGTGGTCTGTACATGATCTGTTTAGCCTAAAATCAGACCACTCTCTTCTCACGCCCTCATCCAAAATATCTAAGATTCTTGAATGATTAAATTTGCGGAAAATTTTGCTAATAACAACACAACAGGAGGTTTATGCCCCTCCAATTATTACAATTTCCTAAATCTCCTTTCTGTGGTATTTTTACTATTATTTCTGTATTCCAATCCCTAAGGAATGTCTCTCTTTCCAAAATATCTTGGAATAGTGAATAGAGAATACCTGTGATTGTTGTGGTGTCAGATTTTAGAACCTGTGCTATGATACCATCATGTCCTGCCACTTTCCTATTTTTTATTTCTTTAATAGACTTTTTTATCTTTAATTCAGAGATGGTGGGCTAGTTGCTCCAGTTGCTATCAATTATTCCTTTTTTTTTTTTTAATTTCTGTTTGTATTCTATCACTGTTATTGTTCAAGATTTGACTACAACGTTGTCTCTACCTTTCCAATTGTTCCTCTGTTGCCACTCGAATTTTTCGACTGAGATGATCCTTCACTGGGACATTCTTTTGCATGGTTTCCCCAGAAAGTCTTCTTATAATACTGTGTAACTCTCTATTATTCTACTTGTCTGCAGCTTGCAACTGCCATCAATGCCAATTCTTCAAACTATTTAGCACTTCTCTTAACTTTTTTTTATTTAAAATCTTACATTTATCTTTAAGTTCATTTTCCTTTTGAGAAGTATTTCTTGCACATAATTTCAGCTTTATTTTTTCCCTTTCATCCACTAGTCTCCAACTTTCCACTGATAATCATTCTTCTTTCTTTCTTTTAGCATATCCTAAAACATGTTCTGCTTTATCATTAAGGATTTTTTTACTTTTTTTTCCATTTGGCCTCTATATCCTCATATTCTCTCCTGCATCAAAATTACTATCCATATTTTCCCTTAAGGGAGTGCTTAAGGGGGTCAAAGCTGTATAATTGGGAGGAGACCTCCACGTAGCCTTTTAAGGAATGTGGAGAAATTACTAGGGCTCCAGACCTAATGTTCAATCCTCAGCTTCTCGTGGTGCACCCTACTAGGTATCTACCTGATACCGAACAAACAAGGATGGGCTGGAACTTTGGGATTTAGCCAACCAAATTGTATTCTTATTGGCTTAAACTAAAATGTAAAATGATGGTACAACATGACAGAATTTTATTCAGGCAGGGGAATGGGGAATCATCTGGTTAAACAGGTTCTCCATTATTTTTGTCAGGGAACAAGGATGAAATAACGCGAAGTCAGCTATTGGAACAAATCTCAAATCAACATCAAAAATTTCTGGTGAAAGGTAAGTGGAGGACATTTACCAAAATCATCTATGCAGGCATTTGAAAAAAAGTATGATACTAGGAGATTGGCTTTTTCTGTGGGTGATGATGCAGTAGATCTATCTGGGTGCAATAGTGGTGGGCAGAAGTTGTGGCCAACTGGTTTGGCAAGAGACCAAAATGCATGGTGGCTGCCTTCCTTCAATGTATCATCACTGTCAGTGTAGAGATTGAGAATAATGGCACTGTATTTTTTCTTTTTGGCCTTGACACGATAAGTCTATGGAGCTTGCTGGTATCGGTGGTGGATGACTTTATGTCAAAGCACCGATCCTGGATCTTTTCTAGCTTGTCTTCAGTTGATTTCGCTGTGGAAGAAGGTGAAAGATAAGTGGAGGACATTTACCAAAATCATCTATGCAGGCATTTGAAGAAATTATGATACTAGGAGATTAGCTTTTTCTGTGGGTGACGACAGCAGCAAGCAATTGTTCTAAGCTTTTTATGCGTTTTTATAAGTTTAAGAACATTTTTACAGAAGGAAGGCATAGTGGGCAGAAAAAAAAGCTGGTTCAAAGCCACGAGAAGTTTATGTGCTGATTATTTGATTTTTATGCAGTGAGTATGCTACATTGGCAACTAAATAGTGCATAGTAGGCCTTTTAGTGTCTGTGACATCTAGTCGACATCTGTGGCAGTTTAGACATTGTCATTGGATTCATTTGTGCTAGTTGGCTACTCTGCATTAGATATGTCCAGAACACTTTGTCGTCATAGGGTTGTTGTTCCACCATATTTGCTTTTTCCAAAAGGTATTAGCTGGCACTTGCACATTGCCAATATTATATGAATAAAAATAATATTATTGGACACTTAAAGTGTACTTACATGTTTCTCAGTGGTATTAAGCCTTTTTAAGAATTGATGCTACACTTTCATTAAGTAAAATTTATTTTGAAAATCATTTTTAAAAAATGATAAAAATAAGAAGCACTTGTTTTGGTCCCACCATATATCCAAATGGAGGTTATGCTTTCTGGTCTCTTACCAAAAGCTACTGGCCATAAGTTTTGTCCAAACATGCTTTCACCTCTTCCGTATTTGGATAGTTCCATTTCATCATTATATAGGAAAAAGCAAATATCCTGACTTCTTATTTTATCTCTAGTTGTTCTACTGATGGGCTTGGCAAATGTCTTTTTATCAAACATACAACATGAAATGCCTCATTTGATTTTTTTTTGTCAGAAGGAAACTAGACGAATTTCTTTCAAACTGAAAATCAAAAAGTCTCCTGAATCTGATTATTCTGAAGGTTCGTGCTCCAGATTTGACTCTTTTCTATAATGCCTTTTATTTTCTTCTATTCCACCGATATCTACTTTACAACTTATTTGAGCCATTCCTAAGAAAAGGAACAAATCTTTACTATCAAGTTAACATCTAATTTTTCTCAGTGCAAATTTTTCACTAATAATGAAGAAAACCATTAACAGTTAACTTTTACAGCACCTGGAAACCTCTCAACTAATAATCATCGCTATGTATTCCACTACTGTTGATTAACAATAGCGCCTATTGCTCATGTCACTCACTTTTGGATAAATGGCCTCGATAAGTCTGGGAAATTTAAGGCTGCTCTCATTATCTTTAAGGCATCTGATGAGGTTTTGGCTTTGAGACCTATTAAGTAGACTCCCATCATACAGTATCTTCTGACTGCATCGTCACACTTTCTCTTGATTGCATATTATTTGTGATGGAGGATGGAACATTTATCCCCAAACTTTGGAACTAATGCTCTAGTGCCACATGCTCTATTCTTTTATCTGCTCTCTTCTTAATATCAACAACCTTCTCCAGTTGACTACATATCCAATCTACAGTTTTGTTGATAACAATAAGCTGCACTTCCATCTTTCATTTGACAAACCTTGTACCACACAAATCAACAAAACTGCTAGAATATCAACTTCTATAAATTCTGAGCCCAAACTATTTTTAGCATTATTGCCTTATTTCTCACAGAAAACATTCAAATCTCTGGATAAAGACCCGATTTCTCTTCTTGGGATAACTAACATTCCAGTCTTTCTTTTCATAAAAATACATAACTCCTCAGCATACAGAAAATCAGGTTCTCTCTTTCACTCAAGGTTTTACTTTAACATTTTAAAAATACTTTTAAATGTGATGTTTTTTTGGAGTATGTGTTATGTGTAAGAGCAAAACTGGCTGATAGAATGAAAGAGTGGTTAACTGCAGGAGCAAATGAACATATGAATCAAGGAAATGGCTGGTTGGTTTATAGTTTATTGGCACAAAAACAATGAAGGTCATACTGTGCCATAGTAAAAGTTACAGCTACACATAAATAGTCAAAGAAAAATTGTAAAGAATATGCATGTACAAAAACCAAGCCAAGCAATGCAGCATATACATATAAACAAAATTACAATAAAGGTTACAGAAGTACATATACAGTCAAATAGAAATTAGTAAACAATATGCATGCACAAAAATTAAGTTCCACAATGCAGCATCTACATATAAACAAAATTACTGCAGAGGTAAAAGCAACACAGAAGGTACAACAGTGCAAACTAATAAAAAAAAATGCATGTACAAAAACCAAGCTAAGGAATGCAGTATCTATATATAGATAAAATTACAGCAGTACATAAATAGTCAAAAAGGAATTATTATACAATATGCGTGCATAAAAATTATGTTTAGCAATATAGTATCTACGTATAAACAAAATTACAGTCAAATGTGTTTGTACAAATTAATCTTTGTAGAAAGTTGAAAACATCATGCCATCTGCCTAAGTCAGATAGCATCTGCCTGAGTGCATATATGGCTTGGCTAGATAGGTAAAAATTTCATTTCTCTCTCTCATATTCATGTCATATTCTGGCACTCCACCAGAATATGGCAGACACTGAGACATGTATTGCATTTTTCACACACGGAAGTCATCAACCCTCAGTAAATAAGAATGTGTAAATGACTGACCTATGCATAGCCTTGTAAGAACAAGTTTCTCTTTTCTTTATACATTGACTAGAATGCCAATGTTTAATGTTATATAATTTGTTTTAATGCTTCCTGCCATGTTGACTGCCATTGAGCAATTAGCTTGGATCTTATAAACTGTCTGTAGTCTGTATATGGTACTGTCAAACAGTACGTGGAGAAAGAATGAGCTGATTTCCTGTAATTCTAATGTGACTGGGAATCCAGCACAAGTGAACATCAAAATTAAGAATTTTCATTTTGTACAATAGGTGTAACACCTAATACAGTACTGGATGTGGATTACATATAGGAGAGGAGATAGCCTGTAAAGAGCTCAATGAGGCTGTATAAATTATACACTTTTGGTAGCAGTTTTCTTTTATATGCACAACTGCTGAATGGTATGTAACTCTGCTGTATAATTGCTTCAATCAGGTGAGATCTGGTTGGAGATAATAATGTTGGGAAACACAGCAGCAAGGTCAACAGAGGTATCAGTTCTTGAACCATCAATTTTTTATTATCATCCCAACAGCCCATGGAGTCAAAGACTCATCTAGGCAGTCCTTTTGTCATACACAAACGGCTCATCATACCATGCTTTAAGTACAGTCAAATTCTCTGCAAACATGGCATTCCATCATTCACAACACTGCATGCAAAAAACCTGCTTCTCACTCCCCTGCTCACACCCTTCTTATACACAGCTTTCAGAGATGACCTCTGGTTTTCCCCTGATCTCTCACTATTTTCTGTAAAACCTCTCTAACATCAATCCTATAACAGCCCTTTACTAACTTGTAGTTCTCTGTCATATCACTCCTCTTCCTCCTATCCATTAGACTCTGTAAATTGCATCTTCTTAACCTTTCCTCCTATTTGACATTCCAGAGATCAGAAACTAACTTAGTAAGTTGCCACTGGATCCTTACCAACATCTCTTTGTCCTTTAGAAAAACCAGATGACTAAATCTGGGCACAGTAGTCCATATGTGGTTTAATCAAAGCCTTATACGATGGAGCAAGGATGTCCTTCTACAAGTCAGTATCCTCCACATCATTCACAGAATTCTTTGTGTTGTTCTCACAATTTTGGCAATGTGTCCCCTAAATTTCAGATCCTTATCCACTATCATCCCAAGATCTTTTATTTTCCTCCACCTCCAACAATATATTCTCGCCAAGCATAAATTCTACATTCCATCTTTGTTTCTCAAATTTTAAAACCTTACATTTTACAACAATGAACTTGCATCCCTATTTCCATGCCCATTCACTCAATTTATTCAAGTCTTCTTGTAAGGCCACAACATTCTCTCTACTCTTCATAGTTCATCCCAACTTTGCATCATCTACAAACAACTGAATATCCTCATCCAAATCTTCCAATATCATTAACATACAAGTTCAACAGCAATGGTCCTAAAATAAACCTCTGAGCCACACCACTAGTGACTTTCCTCTTCCTGGATATTGCTTCCCCCCCCCCCCCAATACATAACTTGCTGATATCTATCAGATAGCCAGTCTCCGATCCAATGCACTAATCTAATATCCAACCCCATCCCCCTCTAGTTTGACTATTAACTTATCATGTGGTAATCTATCAAAAGCTTTTGCAAAATCTTAGTATACTACTGTGTATCCCTCTCCTCTCTTCAAGGAAGCCATCACATTATTGTAATAAGGTAAGTAAATTACTAAAACATGACCTCCCTTTAGCAAATCCATGATGTCCATCAAAGATAATACCATTGTTGTGAACCCAATTCTGGATCCTGGTTCTCACCAGCTTCTCCAACAACCTAACCACAACACCTGACATGCAGATAGGTCTATAATTTGATGTCTGAGATCTATCACCTCCCTTATGAAGCAGCACAATCTTGCCTTCCTTCCACTCCTTTGGAACTTGACCCAGTGCAAGACTCATATTAATGGGAGTTGACATCTGCCTTGACACACATTCCTTCAGAATATGTGGTGATATATTATCAAGTCCAACAACCTAATTAACATCAAGTCTTCTTGTAAGGCCACAACATTCTCTCTACCCATCATAGTTCATCCCATCTTCCTCCTATCCATTAGACTCTGTAAAGTGCATCTTCTTAACCTTTCCTCCTATTTGACATTCCAGAGATCAGAAACTAACTTAGTAAGTTGCCACTGGACCCTTACCAACACCTCTTTGTCCTTTTGAAAAACCAGATGACCAAATCTGGGCACATTAATTCCCCATACACCTCTTGTTCACTTAGAGTCAGTCTCTCCACCCACATCGTCTATTGCTCTCAATCTCTCCATGATGTCACATTCACAAGAATGAAAACCGTTATGAATTGCTCATTAAGTATCTCCACTATATCTTCTGCAGTAGTTGTCCTTATACCATTTTTTCCAATCATTCTTTTTTTTTTTTTGCTGGCTACATATCGAAAGAACTATGTAGGATTCTTTTTCGCTTCATTAGCTAACTGCAGCTTATACTTTACTTTTGCTACCCTTTCCAACCAAGTCACTCATATTAAAAAAATATGTCAATGCAGATGTCAACTCCTTGGCACATTCCTTCAGAATACGTGGTGATATATTAGCAATTTCGACAGCCTTATTAACATTAAGTCTGCTCAGTTCCCCATAGACCTCTTTTTCACTTACAGTCAGTCTCGTCTCACTATCATCAAGTGCTGGGCAAAGAGTAGACTGCTTTATGCACATCAAACAATTTCAGGTAGACAGATGATGGAGTATGAGACTTCTGTAGCTGACAAAGTGACAGGTTGTCTGATGGAGTGCAATCTGCCATGGGGGGGGGGGATGTTATGTTTAGTGTAGGCAATATTGTTAACATTCATACCAACAGCTTGCACAGTCTCTTTAATACACATAACAAATGGATATACTAGTCCATGTAGGATAATCTGGGAGACTATGTTTAGGGCATAATTATAAGACAATTGTTTCCATCTAAGTGATAGAGCTGGTTCATTTGCTTCAACATAAAGACTTTGATGATGTGCGAAAGAAAGGTGCCAGTAGCTATCTGTATACCGTGATGATGGATGGGATCCAACCATTGTAAGTTACTTTGTCTTGAACCACAGACTCGAGACCAATAATCCTGCTTTGAATGTATAAGTGCATGATAAAGACAGAGCAATGAACATTGATCAGCATCCCACTCAGTAGAGGATAGAGTGCAAAGGAGGTTCAACACTCTCTTGCACTTTTCTCTTAATTGACGAATGTGTGCCCCAAGAACTTGGCTTCTGTAGCTACTGGAATAATAGTTTGTCCTGTTCTTAATTCAGGATTTGGATGAGAGTGTATTTTTGACAGAAGTATACACAGACACTTTTTTCTGTTGAAAATATGAACCCATTACTAAGAGCACACAGAGAAACATGATCAACTGCTGCTGCAGTTGTCTTTCAATTATCCTCATGTTATGCAAGTGATGGAAAATTGTGAAGTCACCAACATACAGAGCATTGTCTACAGTAGGAGGAAGCTGTTCAGTGATTATCTTTAATAGTAAAAAGTGTCACACTTAAGACAGAGCCTTGAGAAACATCCTGTTTGTGATATTATGGTTGAGATAATGTACTTCCCACTCTGATTTGGACAATTCGCCTAGCAGAAAGGTTTTAATAAATGCAGGAAGCTCTCCTTTGAGATCCAGTTATAGAGGTATTTTAATATGCCATATCTCCAGGCTGTGTCATAAGCTTTTTCCATGTCAAAGAAAACTGAAACAAAATATTCTTTCTTCAGAAATGCATCTTTTATACAAGTTTCTAAATGAACCAAATGATCTACAGTTGAATGATGTCTACAGAACTCACATTGTGTATTAGAGAGAAAATTGTTGCTTTCCAAATACCAGAGAAGTCTGGCATTAACCATTTTCTCTAATATCTTACAAAGACAGCTGGTCAGAGCAATAGGTTGATAACTATTTACTTGTCTTGGATCCTTTCCTGATTTTGGGGCAGCAATGACAACTAACTTATGCCAAGAATCTGAAAAGTATTCTGTTGTATATTTATTATTATATAACAGAATATAACAAAAACAGAATTTATTATTATACAACAGAATATAATACAATTATGAGTCTTGGAGCATCTCCAAGGAGTTCAAAGACTCATCGAGAGAGGACACCTACTTTACAACTCACCATCTCCACCAACTACAGCAAATTGCATCATCTACACCAGTGGTCTCCAAAGTGTGGTACGCACACTCCCTGGGGTACGCGAGTCGATACGTGGGGGTATGTCAAAAAAGTTTTATAATGATAGGAAAAAAAATAAGTAATTAATTAAAGATAAAGAATATTACTTTCTTTCATCAATTAAACATATATCTAATATAGACAAAGATGTTAAACAGATCCTGTAAACTTAAATTTGCGAGTAGCGCACATTGGGCGACTTTGCACACATAATTGTCCGTGGCAAAGCTGTCATGTTTTTTAAAACTAGGGAGTAAATCTCTTACTTCTTATTCATATTTATGAATTCAGGGACACAAAACACACAGTGTTGAAAAGATTATTTTGCTGATTAATAATAAAATAATAATTTTACGTTTCGGCCCCTGTATTGAGGTCATCTTCAGAAGGATACATGTGTATAAGAACAAGCTACATGCTGTTGCACTCTATACAAGTAAATTACATCTATGTTGTTAACTAATCTTTTTTCTTAACCTGCCCTCTAGTGATTAAAAAAAAAATTTAAATAAATAAATAAAATAAAATAAAAACTACAATAAACTCTGCTAAAGTCCTCATGTACTAGGATTCTTCTGGAATCATACAGTTTATATTGTTATATTACAATTATCTTCTGGATTTGTACAGTACAGGTTGCTATTGAGTGTTCAGGAGGGAAAAAAAAAAAAAAAACTTCAAGTCTTCTTGTATTGAGATTTTTCTTCGTGGTTGCTATGAAGGTTGTAGATGGGTCCTCCACATTCTTGGAATTGTTAGACCATCATTTTTATTCAGATTCAGATCATGTTTGAGCATTTCACATGCTTCCTTGAATTTCCGCTCAAACCAGGTTTTGGTGCAGTGTAGGGACTTGCTAAGAAAAAAAGAAAGACTCTTACTTCTTATCATTGCCATTGTTTGTAGAGCATCCTAGTGTTGACAAGCCCAACTAGAGAAGGAAAATTGCTTAGTTATCCTGCTATCTACAGATGACACCATAGCTGTATTAATTATTTGACTATGGGTAGTAAGATTAACTATTTTTTAGTATATATATTGTTTCTGTGCAATTCCAACGCCTTTTATGTTTATACTAGAAATAGTGAATTAATATTATCAAAATTGCTTACATTTTTTAAAAGTGTTTGATATTATCAATAGTAAACGAATTATTTTAAATTTTACAAATTCACAAAATGGATAAATGGTTATTAAAACCAAATATTGAAATAAATTAAACTTTGAACCAAACCTTCGTATCGCAGTATCAGAAGCCATCAAACCAGAATTTCAAAAAATTATGAAAGAAATGCAAGGCACACATTAAATCATTAAATTAGTTAAGTTAATCATTAAATTAATTAAGTTCACATTAAATATTGTAATAAATTATGTTTGTAAGCTGTTAATAATAAACATAATGTGTAAAAATATCTAGCTTTTTTAATTATTATATGATAGATTTTTGCTCAATCCATTGGGGGTACGCTCTATTTTTTTTTTCTGTCTTGGGGGTACACGATCAAAAAAGTTTGGAGACCATTGATCTACACTAATGCCATCTACTGCCCACTACCATTTTCACGATCACAAACATCCATGCCCATGGCAGAATTCGAACCCGCAGCCATTTGGCTGGAGATTGGATATGCTAACCACTTGCTCAAACACAGGCTGGCCATATTAAGAGAAGGAGATCCATAGAAGATGATGGTAGATGTTTTATCATTTCATAATGGATGTCATCAGGCCTACTGCACTAGGGCAAGACAGTAGAAGAGAGGATTTTTAGTTCTTACTTAACAAATAGCTGATTGTACGGCTCAAGCCCATTGGTAGAAAAATTTAGCCTTTGTTTCTCTTGCTGCTCTTTCAGTATTAAAAATTCAGAATAATTGAAGCTATGCTGACATTCTGTCAAAATTTTCTCCCAAAGTATCTGCAACAGCATTGTGATCAGCAATAACACTTCCATTATGGTCTAAGTGTTATTGCTGAATTGTTATTGATGAATATCTTTCATTTTCCAAATTTTATCCCATAAAATTTTTGGACTGGTCATTTGATTAATTGATGTGGTAAATTGGATCCGTGATTGTTTTTGACTCTGACATCTCACATAATGTGCTTTGGTCTGAGCACACTTAAATGCTATTAAGTTTGATGTGGTAGGATAGCTATGAAATATACCCCCCAATGCTCTGTGTTGATCTTTTTTTTGGCTGTGTGGCATTGTAAGTTCGACCAGGGCTTTGGATAGAGTGGAAATTGAGATGATGTTTTAGGGATGGAGGCTGTTGCTGCCTGGACAGTGCCCTCTGTTTATACTTTACTAGTTCATTGATAGGTGTTTGACTGATGATATCAGTATTAAATTTTGCAAGATGAGAAAAAGTGTTCCAGTCAGTCTGATCCATTTTCCATATGGGCATCCATGGGGGGGGGGGGGGAAGAGTGAACATGGTTCTGTGAAGACATTGTGCAAAGAACTAGAAAGTGATCACTTCCATATATGTTCTCTTCAATGTCCCACATGAGCAGTGGAAGAATGGAAGAGGAGTAGATTGTAAGATCAATTGCAGATTATGACTGGGTAGGCATATGGAAGAAAGTATTGAGTCTATTATTCAAAAGGGAGAGGTCATTATTATCAAGGATTCTTTCAATGATTTCACCTCAACTATTAGTGTTGGTGCTACCCCCACAGAGTATTGTGACCATTAAAGTCACCCAGCAAAAGTATGTGCCAGGCATTTGCAAGATAAGGTTATCAATTCAATTTCATTTAACTCAGCACTCAGTTGAATATGCTGTAATAAGAAATCCCATGGAGAGACAAATTGCTACTGCTTCCAGAGCAGTATTAAGTTAGACATGATGGAAAGGAATATAACTGCCCACTGGGATAGCTACTCCTCCATGAGCAGGACCACCTCCAGTTCTGTCCCTGTATACAACAGTGAAATTCTTAAAGGTAGGGTCTTAAGTACGTTTCCTGTAGACAGAACATAATCTTGATATCATCGATATTCTGGAAAAACCCACGACACTTACATTGTAAACATTTTTTTTGTTGTTTTGGCTTTATAGAGCTCATCTGGTTTTCGGAAGGTTGAGGGCTTACCTTTGTCAGATTTTTTTTTATCAATTGTTTTTGGGAAGTATGGAGGGCCAGTGTCCATCTCTTCCTTTGGGAAAATATTCAATGCATCTGATCTGTTAGGGTCAGTTGGTAAGTTTAATTTACTTTCAGTGGATATCAAAGTATCTATTTTTTCTGTGGGGATGTCTGGTGGTTTATCTTTAAGTAATATCATTGCCATAATTTTTTTGACAAGCGAATGATCATCAAATTGGACCATTTTTGAGTTGTTTCTGGAGGCGATAGGTTATGTGATTGATACACTCAACAGAGAAGCACTCATGATCATAAAGTTCAGGAATGGCGAAATTATGAGATGGTGGAATAGACATATGAGTTTGAGTTGCTGTTGGTATTTTCTTAATTATTACCTTCTCAGCAAGTGAGGATCTCAGAGAAGGTGTGGTGGTGGCTAGCTTTCTTTTTGCATCCTGATATATGTTTTGTTCTGTTTTCATTTTTTGTATTTCTTTTATATCTTTCCACTTCTGACATGTGCAACATTAAGCCGGATGATCTCCCTGACAGTTGATGCATTTTGCTTTTTTTTTTTTTTTTTTTTTTTTTTTTTTTTTTGTTTGCAGAGCAAGACTTGTTACGCTCTTTACTACCACATCGGGCACAGGTAGTAGAACCACTACTGGAAGTTTGGGCATGCCCATATTTCTGACATTCAAAGCATCTTAGTGGATTAGGGATGTACACTCTAACAGGACAGTTGAGATACTCTGCTTTTATAGATGTTGGAGGCTTAGGTTTATCAAAAGTAATGATGATGCTCTTGGTTGGATCCATGTAACCATCCCTAAGTATCACATCGTGATACTTAGGGATGGTCACATGATTCCCTCATACCCATTGCTCCCTGATCTTTAAGCTCTGAACATATCTCCTCATCAGAAACATCAAGGAGATTCCATTCTGGTAAACTCCTATAGAGGAATTGAGTGTTTTATTGCGATTGATACTCCACCCACTGATATTGCTTCCAGAGCCTCTGAAGCTCAGTCGGTGTAGACGAAACCCTTTGGTTGGAAAGACCTGGGTTTGATTTCCCTCAAAGACATGAGGAACCATTCTCTGGTATCTCTTTCGACTAAAGGTGAGTTAGCCGGTCTCATACAGAGATAGGGGGTTTTTTCACCTGGAAACTTGGGTTTTTTTGTCCCCCAGAACAGGCAAACCAGCCCCGTGGACAGACTGGGAGGCACAGGACTAACCACCTTATCCTCAAAGCGGTCATGGTTTCAAATCTTAATAGGCCATGCCTAATATGAATGTAATGGGCTACTAGGGTCTAATACAGGAAAGGAGGAGGATGTTGCTCCAAGTAGCTTCTTGGAATTTTGCTGACAATATTTCCACAAGGATATCACTAGAACGTAAATTCTGATGGATGATCCTGCCAGTCCTTCTAAACCCTTTTGAATACAGAAGGGTGACATTTTTCCTATTGGCTTTACACCTGTTGCATGAATGATCAAAAACACTGGTACATTTATACTAGTATCATATTTTTTGTTTCTTACTTCTGTTATGAAATGCTGTGTCTATGGTATCAGTACTTGGTTGGGACTTTATTAGGGTCCCTGAAATGTTTGAGGATGAAGAATGCATGCTAAGGGGTTTTTGGTTCACACCAGAGCTCCCCAGAACCACACATAGATGTCCACTGACTGGCAAGCAATGTCTGCGCTCGAGAGTGGAATACCATGGTTACCCCAGATGCTATACCAGCACTACAGCAGGGCACTGGATCCCAGTGATGGTGGTCTGGGAAAAAGTATAGTAAAAAACACTCAGTGGAAGAAAAGTAAAGAAAAAGAGTAAGAATGAAAAGGGCCAGTACCATCACTGGGAGGTCTCCTCCACCACAAACAGGTGCCCCAAATCGAGGGGGATCAAAGAATGAAGTGAGTATAATTGTGGAGAAAATGACTGTATAAATTACACAATAATCCTTAATCAGGCCCATTTGGATTATTGTGTATACATTTGGTCACCTGGTTTTCATATTGAACAGGATATGTTAAAAAGGGATCCAGAGAAGACTAGCAAAGAAGGTAAACGGTCTTTGGAATGTGAAGTACAAAAACAGACTGAAAAAATGTAATTTGCATTTTTATGATTATGTTCAGGAGGTGTTACCAGATTAACATGGAAGAAATTTTTTATAGAATGGGAGAGTGGAGTAGAGAGTGCTAATACAAATCTAGCACAAACCTCTAGTGTATAGGATTACATTTAAAAAATGTGAAAAATAGATCATATTTTGCATACATCATTATAAACAGTGGTGGATCTAGAACAAAAGAAAATAATTATGAACCAATGAATATTTAGTTATTAAGGTGTTGAAGAGGCTAATTTTGATAGTATTTTGACCCTATGCATAAGACAAACTGCTTAGTTAAAAGTAGATCTTAATACAGCAATTTGCTCACATTTCTAAGAGTGACTACAGGGTTGGATGAAAGGAATGAATATAGAGTAGGTTTGGATTTATCCAAGGAATTTGATGGGATTTCATATAGGGGTTTATTATACAGACTGAAGAGTAAAGGTGTTTAAAATAGGCTTATGACATGGATAAGGTGGTGGCTGACTGTCATGTATCAGATAAGATATGAAAGAAAAAGAGTAACCATTGGGTAGCACAGGGTTATTTACTTGAGACTGGTTTTTTTTTTTTATTTGTATATTAATGATACTGGAGAGGTTCTTGAGAGAGAGAGATATCCATTTATATGCTAATGATGTAAAGTTAAAGTGATAAAAGATGTAACTGATACTGAATCCTTGCAGACTGCTCTGAATAAACTGATTCTATGAGCAAATATCATGAATATCAGTTCAGTGTTACCAAGTTATGTATTCTGAACCAAGAACATAGTAGACAGGGCAATTTATTAATAGTAGACTTGCTTACTTAAGTCATCACATCATACATCTGCAGTGCTCAAGATGCTAATGCTAACTTGGGGGTAAGGAAATCATTCTTCTGTACAGGGCTTTGATAAGACCACATCTTGACTATTGTACTCAGAGGAAAAACAATTGAAAAGGTCCAGTACAAGTAACCAAGATAACAATAAACCTGTGCAGTACCTGTAAGAACAAGAACAGACTGAGAGAATGTGGTCATCTAAGTCTGAGCTGAATTGAGGATATATGAGAGAAACCAACTAGTATGGGGATGTCACCAATTTATTTAGAATTTGCAGCTCATGGCTGGCTGGAGGACACTTGGGAATATCTCTGGAAACTGAATAAGAGTGTGATCAGGAAGCACGTAAAAGCCAAGTTATTCTCATGCCATGTGGTGAGGGTGTGGAATGGACTTCCAGTGGATGTACTGAGTGCATCTTGTGAGTTTTTTCCATAACGAGATGGCCAATATTCAGGCATTGTCTAGTCTTGAAAAGGCCCTTCCTTGACTTCTGGAGGGTCCTGTATAATAAATTACCTAAACTAACATATTCGTAATATATTAGTAACCACCTCATTTTAATTCAGTGGTAAATCATATCACAAATCAATTTTTATAATGTAATTAATAAAAGGATTTACTACCTTATAAATTATGCATTTCAAGAAGGATCCTGTAAATGCATTTTCAATGAAATGGCAGAGAGATTGCAAATTCTCATCATTAGCATTTTCTCTTGTGAATTCTGCAATTAAAGTGTAACCTTTTCCAAATTTGGATTTCAGTTCCTGAAGAGATCCTATGCATCGAAATTTACCATTAATCATCACTGCTTGTCGGCTACAGAGAGCTTCAGATTCTGCTGGACTGTATTTAAAAAAGTAAATTATGATATGATTTCAATCACAAATTAGAGTCTGAAATATTAATAAATACTAACTACTGTAAGTAGATATAAACTTTCTTTAGAACTAATTTTAATAATAAGCAAACCTTGACAAAAATTAAATAAGCACTAACATAGCTGCCAGTGAAAACGTTAGTTGAAAAATAAATACCTGGGTTTGAGTCTCATAAGATGTTGAGAATATTTGAGTGCTTTTTTGACTTAGAATACGAGTCCCATGTAATGAACAAATATATACATACAAGACTGAATAGACCAGCATTCCTCTGAAACAAACTGCCTCACATTTCAGCTTTGATGTAGTCTGAGCAAGGCTGTGCATAATGGAACAACAATCTTATCTATACTTGTTAATGTCCACCTCCTCATTCCAGTAGTCTACTATCTTTATTCTTGCAATACCCTTCTTCAACTAAATCTAAATAAATATGGTTGTATTACACTTCCAAGATTTGGGCAACATTAATCACCAGAGATCTCACCTTACATTCTAGGCCACGTACAATCGCCCATAGAGGGCACACCACCTACATATGACTTTAGAGTCATCCATGTGGTCAGCTTAGTATTGTGTGGTATTTGTGTATATGTTACATTAGATTTTTTAATCCCTGAAGATGTCTATAATAAATTTAGTTTAATCCTTTATCCAAGTGTAAGCAAATAAACTTTGCACCTGAAGTATCTTTAGGACTGAAGCAACTTACTGTAAAGGTGGACCAAGCTCTCATAACTACTCGTCTTAGTATCTCTCATAATACAAAACACATCTCCTTGCGAACATGTATAATACTATGCATTAAGGGAAGGACCACTACCCAGACCGGTTTCGACCTTTATTGAGGTCTCATCAGTGGAAGCCAGACCCAGAGGTGGTGATACTAAGATGGAATAGAAAAAAAAAATATATATATATATATATATATATAAAATAAAATAAAATAATAAAAAAAAACACCTGAAGATTTCTCAGTGACAGACGAAATATAGGAAGTATTAAAATCTGTTTTAATCCTTTCTGAGTGCTGTATACAATCCATTAAGCCTCCAGAATGATGGCCAGTACCATCACTGGGAGGTCCCCATCTCGGTTATGTCATAGCAATGGTGTAACAGTTCAGATTTATCCTATAACACTTGATGTCTCATTGCTAAAGTGTCTTGTGGGTCACCTGAAGAGAGTTTATGTGATGACAAAGCTGAGGCCTCACTATCTTTGATATTCAATACCTCTGATGTGTTCTTCAATGCATTGCTCAATAGATTATTTCTTTCTGTCCATATTAAGATGACCTGCATCTTACACTCTTGCTATGACATAACCATTTGTTACATGTTTTCAATCTCATTTGTTCATGAAGCATTTGTATATCTGTTCACTTATGAAAGCTGTTAAACTTTGATTCATTTTAAAATTTTCTTACACACTACTTTTCAATATGATATTCAATTTTATTCTTCTCAAAAGTAAATGGTGATCATTTCCAATTTTAAACCATCTGTATATTCTGGTATCCTTAACCAGCATGAAGATATTGCTATCAACAATAACATAATTGAAACTTTTATTTCTTGTATCTTCGCTCCATATGAATTTGTGCATACCTTTATGTTGGAACATAGTGTTAATAATAACTAGCTCATGTCCCGAACATAAATTTAGCAGGTACCATTATTACTAGCATTGATCTTTTCACCAAATTTTCCCAAAACATTTCTATATGTCTGGTAATCATTTCCTACTCAGCTTGTTCCAACAAGGAACAACTTTTCCTTTTTCTTAGTGTCACATTATCTAATACCTTGAAAAATTTTTTAACTTCTTCCTTAGTAGAACCTTCTGTGGGAACCATAGGCACAAATAAGTTTTATTGTCCAGTTCCCCATTCTGATATTTGTCCACATCACGCTGCTTGATATTTCCTGCCATTCAAAAAATTTATCCTCATGTTTAATGTTGAATATTATAACTAATCCTCCTTTTCCTTGATCATTATACTAATGATACTAATGTTTTGTTTTCATTCCGAGAACTGTGGAGTACAACTTCAGTTCTACGAAATTCTTCATTTTCAGAATGCAAGAAAGACAAAATTGCCCCCTTTTGACTATTTAGCTGTTTTTCATTTTCTCTGAGTCGTTTTCTTTTACTAGCTCCGGATTCAAATTTTATTGGCATCATTATGTGTATTAATTATCAAAAGTGAAATAAATATTTATTAAATCCAAAATAAACATATAAATAAAATAAACAATTACGTTAAAAGCTTAAAAAATACAAAAATAGAAACAGTAGTATCTTGGTTTTGTTAAAATAAATGAGTAACAGTAAAATAAGAATAATAATTAATTGATTACTAATTATATGAAGAGCCAAAGGCTTCAATTCGGCGACATGAACTTATTTAAGTTAAGGGATATTACATCCCATATTGTTTCTTAGCCAAATAAGAAACTCAAAGAGTTTCATGCCGAATATAGAAACTATATAAAGTTCGGCAATTCCAAGCATAAGCAAATACCTGGATAGTGCAACACCTGACCCATTTGGTAGTGCAAACTGAGGCAACTCATAGTAAAGGTGGAGCAAGCTCCAATCACTATTCTTGGTATTTACCCATAATGTGAACTTAGCTCCTAGGACTGTATTACTGTTCTACATTATGAAAGAAGGTCACTACCCAGACCAGTTTCAACCTTCAGTATAGGTGAAGTGGGCTCTAAAAATATGATGATCCCGAAAGATCGCCAAACTCAGCATTGTTCCACTCAATGACAGGCTCACCCCATCACCGAGAAGAACTTCTCAGCATTGGCTCTACCCAATGGCAGGCTCACCCCACCACCAAGCAGAGCCATAATCTCAGCAGTGGCCCCACTCAGAGACAGGCAAAAACCTACCTCCAAGCGGAACCTCTCAAAGCCAGATCCGTCCCGCATCAGTTTCCACCCTCATTGGGGTCTTATCAGTGAGTAGGTAGACCTAGTTAATACTAAGTTTGTAGCGAACAGAACTTGTATCCTTTCTATGAGAATTGCCAAGAAGGTGTCCTAATAAATTACTAATTATATGAAGAGCCAAAGGCTTCAATTCGGCGACATGAACTTATTTAAGTTAAGGAATATTACATCCCATATTGTTTCTTAGCCGAATAAGAAACTCAAAGAGTATCATGCTGAATATAGAAACTATATAAAGTTTGGCGATTCCAAGCGTAAGCAAATACCTGGATAGTGTACTTTCTTGGCAATTCTCATAGAAGGGATGCAAATTCTTTTCGCTACAAACTTGGTATTAACTAGGTCTACCTACTCACTGATGAGACCTCAATAAAGGTTGAAACCGGTATGGGTAGTGACCTTCTCTCATAATGTAGAACAGTAATACAGCTCCTAGGAGCTAAGTTCACATTATGGGTAAATACCAAGAATAGTGATTGGAGCTTGCTCCACCCTTACTATGAGTTGCCTCAGTTTTCACTACCAAATGGGTCAGGTGTTGCACTATCCAGGTATTTGCTTACGCTTGGAATCATCATCACGAACCATGGGCTCACTGCCCGTTGATGTCTGATGCCTGTTTCACTATCTTCTTCCACTTTTCTTTGTCCAGTGCACAGTGTCGCAGTTTTTGTACACCCATTCCACACCAGTCTTTTATATCGTCTATCCATTCTCTGTATGGTCTACTTCTTCTGTTTAAGCCATCCAAAATACCAAACATAAATGTCTTTATCTTCCGGTCCTCACTCATTCTACAGATGTGTCCAAATAATTGCAGCTTCCATTTTATAATCTTCTGCATTAGATTCTGTTTTGGTTGTATCTTCTGATAGAGCTCTTCATTGGTGATTTTCTGTATCCATCCTATTCTTAGAATCTTCCTGTAACAAGTTCTTTCAAATGCCAAAATTCTTTTTCTTGATTCCTTATTTATTACACACGTTTCAGATCTGTACAGTATACTGCTGAAGACGCATGTTTCCAATATTCTTAGTTTTGTTTGCAGACTGATCACTTTACTTTTCCAGATGTTATCCATAGCCTTCAGATTTGTTCTTCCCTTTGCAATCCTGATCTTTATTTCTTTTTGACAGTCCAAGTCATATGTTAGTTTACTTCCCAAATATGTGAATTGTTCTACATTAGTTTCATCTACTTGTATCTTTTGTTTCATGTTCTTCTCGCCAAATACCATTGTCTTTGTTTTTTCAAAGTTCATAACAAGTCCAAATCTCTTCCCTTCCTCATTTAACAGTTTCAGTGTTTTTTGTAGTTCTCTTTCATCTTCAATAATAACAATGTCATCTGCAAATCTCAGATTGTTAATTTTCATTCCGTGTACAGATATTCCTTTGGCATCTTCTTTCATTTTATCCATTGCTCTTTCTAAATGTGTGATGAAAATGCTTGCTGATATTGGGTCTCCCTGTCTAGTACCTCTGTTTGTTTTAAACCATTTCCCCAAATCATCACCTATTCTAACTGCTGCAACTGCATTCTGATAAACATATTTTAATATAGCTATTAGTTTTTTTATCAATTCCATAGGATTACAGAACTGCTAATGTCACTGTCTGATCAATAGTGTCAAATGCTTTCCGAAAATCAACAAATATATGTTGATTTCGGAAACAGATATTTCCGAAATCAACATATATTTGTTTTTGTTTTTATATGTTTTTGTTTTTTCTCCTAGCTTTTTCTGCTATTAACCTCATTGTCAAAATCTGTTGAATTATAGTTCTATCCTTCCTATGAATTGTAGTTCTATCCTTCCTAAATCCTGCTTGCTCGTCTGCAAGATATTCTTCCAATTGTGTTCTCAATCTTTCTGTCAATATGATCATCATCACTTTACCAAGGTGACTTATCAAGGCAACTGTTCTATAATATTTACATTCTAGCTTATTTCCTTTCTTTCCTTCGCTTGGAATCGCTGAACTTTATATAGTTTCTTTATTCCGCATGAAACTATTTGAGTTTCTTATTCGGCTAAGAAACAATATGGGATGTAATATCCCTTAACTTAAATAATTAATTGAATAACATATTCTTACCGACTGCGACAACTACTTTAACCATATAATGAGGTATATACATGGATACAGCTTTACAAGTACTAGCCAAATAACGGTAACTAAACTATCCGTTTAATTACCGTTTTTTTGGAATTTCCTTTACTGTTCTATGAAATTTGACCCTTTTTGGCGCACAATTTATTTATTGTGTCTCTTCCCAAAAATATAAACGAATTTCACATGTATACAATAAATATTAATATTAAAAAAATCTTGGTAATATTAAACTAGCAACCTTGTAAGTCATTTTATATAAATAAATGACTAACTTATATCGATGGATTATAAATAATTATGCAACTTCTGCAATACTTTATATTTAATATTAAATTTTCTAAATAGTTTAAAATATTTTAATGTAATTCTAAATATATATATTATTTACTTGAATCATAATTAATTTAAAGAAAGATGTAATTAAAATCTTTCTGTGAAAGATTTTCAATTGCAGTGTTGATTATTGATTTTGAGAAAGTTAATTTTGTTGAACAAGCTTCGTTGACAAGCATCATAGTTGCTACAAAAATTCTGAATACCGAAAAAATATTAAAAGGTATGGTAATAATTTAGTATAAGGATAAAAGTCTTTTTTTTAAAAAAAATAATAATTTAAATGCAATCAAATTAAGCTTGCTAATCAAGGTAAAAATTGGAACCTCATGAACTGTAAAGTTCAGAGTTTATTTTTCACTTGGTTAGAGTATAATAAATTTAGTTTAATCCTTTATCCAAGTGCGAGCAAACAAAGTTTGCACCTGAAAGTATCTTCAGGACCGGAGTAAGGTGGTACAACACCAGGGCACTCCTTGTAAAAGTGGAGCAAGCTACCAACACTCCTATCTCAGTATCTCCCATAATGCAAAACACATCTCCTTGCGAATATGTCTAATGCTATGCATTAAGGGAAGGGTCACCTTACCCCAGTCCTGAACATACTTTCAGGCGCAAACTTTGTTTGCTCACACTTGGATAGGAGGATTAAACTAAATTTATTATGTAAAGTTCAGATATTCTCACTAAAAATAAAAATTTTGAATTTACGGTAATAACAATTATAGCAAAAATCATCATATTTATGGAATTACAACATCTATTTATTACAAGATTTATTCAACTCCAGCTTTGATTTTTTTAAGTTGCAGTAATAAGCATAATAATTCCAGCTTTAGTTAAAACGTAGAGGCAATAAATAGTAACAATAACTTGCTTTGCTCGCTAACATGCACTTTTTTTAGTCAACATTTAATGACTAGAATGTTGATGCACAAAAATATGAACTGAAAAATCAATTTAATTTATAAATAATACTAAACTTGAAATTCAAATGCTCTATTTATGTGATATAGAAACTGCTCTTACCCAACTAATTAATACAAATAGCAGCAGCACACACAAAAAAACCTCTGTTGTCTCTGGAGTGTTTCAAAATGATCGCAAAAACTTTCTTTAATTCAAAAACTTATTTACTCTGTTTACAATTTCCTTCTTGTTACTGTTAATCTAAATCTTAATTGTCCAACTAAAACACATCAGAAGAGGAATTGTACAAAGGTATATAACTTACAAAAGCTCTGTCGCACATTCAGTCAAAGGTCTTGCACAAAAAGTTCTAAGGCAATTCTCTCATCTCAGAACTTGAGCTTCCTTCAGGAAATCTGGCTTCAGAAATATCTCATCGGAAAAATAGCGGACTGTGAACTGCGCCCTCAGGTACTGATATATAGCTCCGGAAAAAAGTTATTCTCCCATGGTGAAACGAAAAACTTCTGAGCAAAGGTGCTTTGGTTTTCTCCTCTGCTTGGGCTCACCAAAAATGCCTGGATGACTGCCTTCTTTTTCTGCCACCTCCACTAACTCGAATTGCCACCAACTGTCAACCGGGATTCCTCTCTGGCCTGGAAGCTTTTCTCCAGTGATTGGAACATCTCCTTTCGGCAACTCGAAGCCTTCTCTTAAGACGAACTGGGAAGCTCCTCTCTGGCAACATCTGGATCCGGAAAGCTCTATAATGGCTCTTTCCCCTTTTATTATGCCTTCTCTGAGACCTCGCACAAGTTTGTAACCCCCGAAGAATTCAGCATGATTCGTTCATCTTAAGTTTCAAGTTCCGCCCACTCTTTGTTCTCTTCTGTGCCTTCTTTTGATTGTAAGTTGCCGACCATCGGAAAGTTGTTTGAACCTTTCTGACTGACTTCGGAGCTGTTTACGTGCAGAGCTTGTAAGCCTTTCTCATACACACAAAATTTAATAAACAACCTTTCTAATGCCACAACGTAGATCTATTACATACAGGTCTGGCGAAAATCGTTGCCTTTGTTTTTAACACTCTAACATATTCTTATTAAAGAAGTATATAAAGTTAATTTCGAAAGGGCTATTTACAAAAATATCTAATACAAAATATACAGAGACAAACAAGGTTATTTTTACAACATTCTTATGGGACTTGACCTAAGTAAAAAATCAATGTAATGTGCTTTGGAATATTTAAGCTACAATCGAGTTTTTACAATATTGATAAAGAACAATAGTCTAAAAGTCCAGGTAGTCCAGTGAAAACCATCTGTGACAAAATGAAACTAGTTTTTTAAAAACACAAAAATACAAATTTATTAAGTATATCTTTATAGAGTTCATAATTAAAAGGACTCTAATAATAATAATAGATTTCTACAGATGTGTCTCATCTTGTTTTGGTATTATCAAAATTATCAAGTTATTCTGAAGAATTATGAATTTTGCTATTTTATTATTATGATGCTAATATTTCTTCAAATGTGGTACTTTTTTTTACAACAAAACTGGCTAAGTTATGTTGAATATATCTGTTCGCAAATATATTCAAAATCCCTTTGACCTAATAAAAAGGCAGAATGCTGATGAAACTTCATCAGCATTCTATCTGTTAAAATGCAATTACCCCCCCACCGTTAACAGATTATTTTAGTTATGTGCACTGTATTCCTTGGATTGACCCTTTTTTGCTGCACAATTTACTTATTGTCTCTTCCCAAATAAAACTAATTTCACATGTTCGAAAATAAATAATCGAAATGTTTGTTTGCATTGGAAATATAAGTTTTAAAAGAGGTATACCGTGAGTAGACATATCGATACAAAATTAATAACGGAAAAAACTCATGTACAAAGATTATTTAATAGTATAATTTTCGCCTATGTGTCACAGGCATCTTCAGTACATTAAGCTCAAATTAAACAATAGCTGACAATCAAAAAAGTGCCACCTGAGTAGCTGGTGTAAGATAACTAAAAAGGTCAATAATTTTCCTGCAAAAAAAAAAAAAATCAATACAATAAAAAGTTAGGAAAGATTAGCTGATTCGTAAAGTACTATCTCCCATAAGGGGATAGGCTTATGCCGTCGGATCTGTTTAAGTTAGGAGAATGAAGTAGAGTTTCACATGTTTCTTTATAAAGGCGCTCCATGAGAAACTGACTTTTGTGAAGAACTCTTGTCTTTCTCCAATGAACTCTGTGTCTAGTGAAGATGGCATGTTCTGCAATTCCAGACTTTTCAGGTTTAAAGTATTCAATATAAGATTGGTGTTCTTCTAGCCGAATAGAGGCAGATCTTCCCGTTTGTCTGAAATAAGATAATCCACAAGAGCACGGAATCTGGTAGACACCTGGATGATTAAATGGATGAAATAACGTGCATTACTATCCCTTATGTACAAGGCATCAGTGAATGTATAGCAAAAGTTTTAAAACCACTGAATATTTTTGTTGCCTTTTGACCGTTTAGAAAAATCTCCACCTTTCTCACTTCTCCTAAGGACAAGCTTCCACATCTTAATCATCCAAGTATCTACCAGATTCCGTGCTCTTGTGGATTATCTTATTTCAGACAAACGGGAAGATCTGCCTCTATTCGGCTAGAAGAACACCAATCTTATATTGAATACTTTAAACCTGAAAAGTCTGGACTTGCAGAACATGCATCTTCACTAGACACAGAATTCATTGGAGAAAGACAAGAGTTCTTCACAAAAGTCAGTTTCTCATGGAACGCCTTTATAAAGAAACATGTGAAACTCTACTTCATTCTCCTAACTTAAACAGATCCGATGGCTTAAGTCTATCCCCTTTATGGGAGATAGTACTTTACAAATCAGCTAATCTTTCCTAACTTTTTATTGTATTGATTTTTTTTTTTTAATTTTATTTTATTATTTTTTTTTATTTTCAGGAAAGTTATTGACCTTTTTAGTTATCTTACACCAGCTACTTAGGTGGCGCTTTTTGGAATTGTCAGTTATTGTTTAATTTGAGCTTAATGTACTGAAGATGCCTGTGACACACAGGTGAAAATGATACTATTAAATAATCTTGTACGTGAGTTTTTTCCGTTATTAATTTTGTATCGATTGGAAATATTATGTCAAATATTTATATTTTTTAAATAACATTTATTGAAATAAATATGATATTTTGCTTCCTTTCCTTGCAAAATAAGATTATATGGGTCGCACATTTCAATTTTAGGAACGATTTTTTTATTATTATTTTTACGAACAACAAATGGTGTTAGACTGCATTACTCGGGGTTTCCGATTGCGAGTCTTTTTAATTTATATCCAATGGTATTTTTTCAGAGATTCTATGCCTTTGTCTTTTGCTTAAAACTGCAACAGTGAAATTACTTTGGAAAAATAATGAATTCAAACAAAAAGAAAGTGTGCACATGTTATCTAGCAGTATTTTTTTGTGTGTGTGGTGATAATTTTGGGATGGAGGGGAGTTAGCCATTAAAGGCAAATTAATTCTGTTATGAAAATTTTGGAAATAAAATTTCATTCTGACGCATGCACCTACACATGTTTCAAAAGATAAACTGTATGGAAAATATTGCTACTTCAAAACTGCCGCATAATATCAAAATTAGCCAAAAATATGTAGATAACAGTTGACTTCATAACTGGCATTTATTTTGATTTGTAGTGAGTGATTAGGGGGGAAACCAAGAAAGTTGAAATGCAAAAATCAACAGATTACGTTATAAAAATTATGCATTACATGATATGATTCAAGATTTACGTATGATAACTAACCTTTGAACTAAGATTATGAATAAAACAGGAAACTTAATTTGGAAGAGATGGAGGCTGTATTCATTTTCAGATTCGGATTTTCATGAATTTATAAAATAACTGTTTGACAAAAATAATTATCTTCAATCAAGTTCTTAGAGAATTTTAAAATGTATTGGCGATTAAAATAATTAGCAAAAAAATTGATAGTGACATTGTTCTTCCAAAGTGATACAATATGAAGTGAAGAAAGTATGAAAGGATTTCTTAATTTATGCTGGCATTAAAAACTATAATTATATGATAAAAACAAGCAGCAAAATGAATATAACTCATAGGTATTTAGTCTGATATAACTTAGATTTTGGTTACCGAGCAAATGGCAAGCAACTGCGTTTCTTGCTGTAGGCCACAGAACATAGCTGCTACGTACACCAGGTAATGTAGTTAATTGTTCTTTCAGCATGAAGGATTATCGCACCTTCTAATGGACATGACGGTCAAACTACACTTCTTATCCATGTTCTTTCAGCAGTTGGAAAGAATATTATCCAGGTTTGCTGGACGTATATACACGTCCAGCAAAGAAATGGTACGCTTACATACATGAATTTTATGGAATACAGAGTTTCCTGTTAGTTTTATATTCTAAGGAAAGAATAATGTATTTCAAATGGAAGCCTCACAAATTTTTCAGCAGCCTCTAGTTTTTATATTATGAATTTAATATTTAAAAATAAGTATTTTATTTAGCAACTATAACTACGCTGTTTTTTTATTGTTCTTTGTGAGGAGTAAGGTTTTAAAATGAGGCCCCCCCCCTAGAGAGTGAGGTCCCCATCTTGCGCCTCATGTGCCTAATGATAAATGGCAGACTGCAGGGCTGCAATCTATCCAAATCACATTACATAATTTTGACGTCATCTGTATTAACTATTGCTCTAACCAACATCAGCAAATAACTGAACAGTTCATCTCAGATCCTTTCCTATATTGGTAATGAACAAATTAAACAGTAGCGGTCCAAGAACAGAAACCAACCCTGTGGCACGTCACTAGGCCTTTGCAAAGTCCAGCAGTATCACTGTAAACCCATTACCTTTATCCAACTCAGCTGCCACTGTATTATAAAATGTGAGCAAGTTACTGAGGCATGACCTACCCTTCACAAAACTATGCTGGCCCCAATACAATATCCCACATCCATCTATCCATTCCTGTATTTTGCTCTTGACCAACTTCTCCAATACTTTGACAACTCCTGATATGCTGATCAGTAATTTGCTACATCAGTCTTGTAGCCTCCTTTATGCAATAGAACTATTTTCCTCTTCTTTCCCCTGATCAGGACTAACCCAGAGCTGACACTTATATTAAACCATGTTCATATATAAATCCATTGATATATCATCCTCTGATAATCTTCTATACACATTCTCAAAATCACTGAATGAAAATAGAAAATAATATAGTTTATGCTTACAAGTGAATGTGTGGCAAAGATATCATTTTTGAAAGCTTTTCTTTTTTCAAAAAATATATAAGTTCAGCAGCTATCCCTATTTTCTCAACCTGCCAGAATGACAGTACGATTTCCATTAGAATACATAATCAATAGTAGGTTCAAGGTTGCAATAAACAGTAAGCCATGAAACTAGAGCATTTTTCTGTGTGTAATTTTAGATGACCTGTTAAAAATAGGCCTGCAAGTCTGGAAACATGATTTATTTTCCTCCAATCTCTTTCTCCCCCCCCCCCTCTTTTATTGGTGCTGAAGTGTTTGGTATATGAAAAGGATATGCAGTATCAATCATCCCTTTGTGTGTGAGATTAGTCCGAATTCACCTGGTAAAGATTATGTTATTCCTTCATATATGAACATGGTTATTAATAATGTACTTTTAAGCACTTATCATTTTCAAAGAAAAAAAAATTACTCATAAGTTTTTTTTTTTTTACCTCACCTAGAAGTGCATAAGATAAAAGATGAGTTAGTAATTTCTCGAATAAGTCTTAAAGCTTTCCATACTTTATGTCTCTCAGCTAGATCCATACACAAAGTTGGTTCATCCAAGAGTATTACAGATGGAAATCCAATCAGTGATAAAATCAATGACAGCCTTCTTTTCTCTGCATTACTGAAAAAGAGCTATTTATTACTCAAAATATAAAATAATTATGCAATCCATACATTAAAAATGAGATTTAAATTATTTAATCACATCATATAAACTGAAAAAAAAAAACATCATTAAAACTTTTTGATTTAAAGTATGAAGAACAAACAAACAAAGTATGAGGTGTTTTTAAATTGGATGTGTGAAAAGAAAAAAACCTCATGGGTTTGTGTCATATTTATCATTAATACTATTTATTTAATGTAAAATATACGTTTATGAACTCCACTTTTCTCAAGTAACAAACTGACATGTTAGAATTTAACAGTGAAACACAGATCAGGTAATGCTCATATTTACTTTGCAAATATAAATGAACATACTTTTTTGCAATCTTCTAGATTTCTGATCATGTGCAAAATAAAAATAAGACTATGGTACCTGGAATGCTTTATCTTACCCCAAAATTTCTGATTTCATTGACACATTTAATAACTAAGTAATATCTACACATCAGCTAAATTTGAAAGGAATGTAATAAATTCTCATTTCTCATCTAAGCTTTGGATCCTCAAGGCTGCAGAAGAGAGGAATGATGCTTATTGCAACTGGCTTTAATCAAAATCTCGAAGTTCTTTTTCCACCCCAAAAAATGGCTGCAATCAAAATTAACAAATTGCAGTCATGCATTCTAGTCTTGTGCCTCCACTATAACTTTTGACGTAACTTCTAATACTTCCACCTCTTTTACACTTGGATTATCTTACATCAGCATATTACAGGAAAAGCCAATTTCTTGCTTCTTATTTTTGCTACAATTTGTTGACTGATTAACTAATTAATTTCTGTGTGATGATACAACGTAATTTCCCTTTACGGGAATGTACAGCACCACCTGAAAACCCCCAAATTTTATCTGTGCTCCGGAACCGGCATAGCTGATGAATCAGGCCTATGGCTGGGTCAGTGTTCCTGACCGTAATCCATGTGTGTCCACGGCCAGTTTGCCTGCTTGCGGGATGAAACCCGCAGATAAACTGCAGGAAAAAACCCTGCTGTCTACACCCAAGACCGCTAACTTGGCTATGGCTGAGGAAGATCCTTAAGCTCCTCACATCGTCGATGGGAATCGAACCTAGGACACTCCTTCCCCAGGCATATGGTTGAGAAGTGCAAAGCCACTAGGCTAACTGTGCAGACTGATGATCTAAGTAGACATTTTCTTACAATTCCAAATTCACAATATTCCTCTTAAGATTTTATTTATTTTAGTTATTTCAGAAAGAGATCAAAATAATATTTCTGTAAACAAAAAAAGAAGAAGAAATCCATAATAATAATTATTATTATAATTCAGGCCTCCATGGAGTCAAAAATACTCATCGTGGGAGGCCTTCCTAGAAAACATAGTCTATCATACCACTCCTTTAACTCATTGACTGTTTGTGCTCTCACCACTCTATCAGGCAATGCATTCTACTGTTCAACCACCTTGCTCACAGCTTCCTTTCATAACTTCCAGGGATGGCCCTTCTTCGCTCCTTTTCCTCGTATTCCACCAAGCAAAGACCTCTCCACGGTCAACCCTTTAACTACTCTCAACAGTTTAAAAGTTTCAAATCATATCATTACTGAAGGAATGTGGACTCTGCAGCCAACATTCCCTCAGTTGTCCTCATAACTAACATTGTACAGTCTAAAAAACCATCTTTGTTATCCTCCTCTGTACTCTTTCCACAGTTAATGCCGGCCTGGTTGACTGAGTGGTTAGTGTATCTGCTCTTTTGCCAAAAGGCTGTAGGTTCGAATCCTGCCGTGTGCATGGATGTTTGTGATTGTCTGTGAAAAATACAAGTAGTGGTGATTGCAGGCAGTAGATGGCATTGGTGTAGTTATGGTTCATTGTAGTTATTATTATTACATGACACCTCCAGGGGGTCTAAACACTCATCGATGGGGGGGGGGGGCATCTGCTCTACAGCTCTGTTTCCACCACTCATCCACCAATTGACAGCAACTACACCAATGGCATCTACTACCGACCACCACTGGTATTTCCACAGACAATTACAAACATCCATACCCATGGCAAGATTCGAACTCGCAGCCTTTTGACTGGAGAGCGAATACAATAACCACTAGGCCAGCCAGGCTGGCCGAGTCATTAGCGTTGGTGGATTAAGTGGTGGAGACAGTGAGTTGTAGAGTTCAAACAACTGTAGTAGATGCCCTCCCTCAATGAGCTTTGGACTCCCTGGAGGTGTCATGTAATAATAATAATTTATCCCCCTCGAATCCTGGAGACCAAATCTGAGAATAATAGTGCAAGTGTGGTCTAATCAGGGCTTTATACAACGGAAAGACAAGTCTATCTCTGCAGGTCAACATCCTTCTCAGTATTGCAACAATCCTTTGAGTTACCCTTCACCACCTTTGCAATATGTTCCCTGAATTTTAGATTTTTATCGATCATCACCTCCAAAAGAGTATGCAGCCATCCATCAACATATCCCAAACTTCAAGACTTCGCATTTTGTTACATTAAACTGACACTCCTATTCATTTGCCCATCTGTCAAATTTATTCAAATCCCCCTGTAGGGCTGCCACATCTGTACTATTACTAATAATCCTTAACTTCACATCACCTGCAAACAACTGAATAGTCCCCTGCAATCCACTGACAATGTTATTGATATAAAGATTAAACAATACAAGGTCCTAGTGCTGAGTCCTGTGGGCCCACTTGTAACCTTCTGCCTCTTTGACATTGCCCCACCATAAACAAATTTTTGATACCCATCAGATTACCAATCCTGAATCCAATTGATTAACCTGACATCTAAACTCATGTGCTGCAACTTAATATCAGCTTATTATGTGTCACCATGTCAAATGCCTTTGCTAAATCCAAGAAAATGGCAGTATATGACTTTCCCTTATTTACTGCTCTTATAACTTTATTATAAAAGGCTAGAATATTACTAAATCAAGAGTGCCCCCTTAACAAATCCATGTTGAATCACACAGATAACATTATCCTCATCTGCCCAACGCTGTATTGGTCCCTCATTTCTCCAAGGATCTTAATTACTGATGAAACACAAACTTGTCTATAATTTGAAACTTTCAGTCTGCTACCACCCTTATGCAATGGCATTATCTTACCTTCCTTCCACTCCTTGGGTACCTTTTCTATGTCATTAAAAAGCCAGGTCAAGAGAGTTGTCAAGTCTTTAGCACATTCTCTCCAAACCCATGGCAAAATTCCATCCAGTCCCACTACTTTATTAACATCCAGAGTACTCAGTATTTGAAACACACTCTCCTCTTGCACCTCTAAACTTTGAACCTGCCCTATCCCTCTAGTATTAAAACCTACTTCTCTAGGATGAAATATTCCAATAAATTTTTCAACTGCACTATGTCCTCTGCATCAGTCACACTCTAGTCTCATTTTTATACCACAATCATTTCTCCTCCTACTGGCCTCATAGCTCAAAATTTCCGAGGATTTTCTTTGATCTTAGGGTCAATCTCTTTTCATATTCCCGTTTTGTCTTCCTTACCATACTAGACACTCCTGGCATGAGTTATATTCTTCATACATCTGCTCTCCACCCATCTTCTTATATCTCTTCCATTACTTTTTTTTTTTACCTGAAGTTATTGTATATAGCTTACTATTGCTGCTAACAAATATTCTTCACAATTTTCCAAGCACTAATGATATCTTGCCCTTTCAATTCCTCCCTCCATGGAACTGCCCAAAGTTGATATTTTAGGCTATTATAATCCCACCAAATACATTTCCTTCTCTGAAATTTTAAATTCCTGCATGTCTGCTCATCTTCCAAGTCAAAACCACATGGTCACTCTCTCCAAATGGGGGCAGAGATGCCATCTCAGTTACAATCAGCTCTTCTGATGCTATGATCATATCCAAAACTCTTGAATCTCGTATTCCTTCTACTAAATGTTCCCTAAGACATTTGTCCCTCAAGAATTCTAGAAATTCCATTCCCTTACTACTATATGCAGTTTCCTCTTTCCAATTTATGCTGCAGTAGTTAAAATCTCCCATAACAATCAATCTTCTTGCCCCTGCCAAGCTCAAATGCCTAAACATCTCCTGCTCTTCACCCTTTGTGCTGCTTGGCTAGTAGCAACACCCCACTAAATATCCTGTCTTGCCCACTTCTACCTCACAATATGATGCTTTCAAATCCATTAGTGTCATTGCCCCACAAAGCATCCACTCTCTGAGAGGACATAAGTCATCACTTATCATAAGCAGCTCTCCACCATAATGTTTTCCTTTCCTATCCTGTCAAAAAATGCTGTACCCTGCTATTTCTATTCCTGTTATTATATTGTCTTCCATCAACCATGTCTCATAGATCCCAATAATCTTTCGACAGGCTGATGCTATCAGCACCATCAATTCATCTCCTTTATTCCATATACTCCTGGAATTAGTATAAAGAATAAAATGTCACTGTTTGTATACCTGCCATTATCCCCTCCAGACTCCACTGGTCTCAACATTACCTGATGTATTCCCCCTTCTCTCACACACCTATTCCCACAAGAGGCAACCCCTGCTACCATCCACCCTGAAAATTCTTAGTTTCCCTGCATTGACACACCGACTCGTTCAGAGAACAGCAATCTCTCCAGATGCCTACTCCCTTCCTCATTCAAATGCAAGTGGTCTCTCACACACAGTTCCTTTCTATCCTCAAGTGCCCTCCAAGCCTCTCTTTTGCATTTGCATTTCTGCTATCATGCTATTCATAATTAATGCTCTTCTACTCAGCTTGTCATTATCATACCTGTGCAACACACAGTATCTTCCCTCTCTGAGTTTTCTTCTGCCCAACCTCAAGCATGAATCTCAGATCTCTCACTACCCGATTCACACTGCCTCTCAAGTCATTCATGCTCACTATCGTCTCATCCACCCTTTCAGCCCACTTAACTGCATTCTATCATTCCTCCAGGCAAACACACCTCAGATCATCGAGTCTCCATTCATCACACCTCTTACCACTTTGTTCCTTGAATGCTCACCTGCATCCTGCACTCTCTCTCTCCTCTAACACTTTCTCTCTTTGTTCCCCTACTTACCTGGCATCTTTCTCTATCCCTGGTTCCAGCATTCCCTTGTATTCTCATTCCCTCTCATCTACTGTTTCTATTCTCTCCTCTTATCATTTCCATAACTCTCTCTCACTCCTACTCTGATACGTTTTGTATTCATTGCTTCCATTCACTTAATCTCATCTTTCACACTTCTCAACTCATTCCAGAGACATTCCACCTCTTCTTTCAGTGCATCTATCTCTCTGCAAGCTACCAGGCCTTGCTCACCATTCATCCTTTCAACTAAGACTGTCTCCAAAATCTTCAGAATGATTCAAATTTTCCACACTCCCCTTTTATGTTTTCATTTATATGTCACTCATTATCCTCACCATCTATCACAATACTCAGCTTTCTAGGTCGATATTCTCCCACCTGTGTCGCAATGCTATTGTAGTCTGTTATGCCAAGATCCAATTCACAAAGATATATTATAGATAACAAATTCTTCTAGTCCTGATAATATTTCACCAATTTTATGGAAGGTCTGTGACTTTTTGTGCCTCTTGCAAGGTTGACTCTTGTTTTGCATCTTCTTTCTGCACTTTCCTATTCTATTATCATCTTCGTTATAACCAAGATTATAATTTCTTGGCATCTTTAATTTTTAGTCTAGCCAAGTGAAAAACACTTTCCACATTAAATCTTACTGAAGAAAATAAAAATCCTGTTTTAATCATCAGGCTTTATTAATATTATTAATAATATTGGAGAAGGTTTGACTGGAGATGTTCAGCTGTTTGCATATGATGCAAAGTTGAGAAGATCTATGAAGAGTAGAGCAGATGTTGTGGCTTTATAAGGACTTGAATGAGCATGAGAGTAGGGTTGCCAGTTCAATGTTGAAAAGTGTATAGTTTTAAAGTTTGCAAAATAAAGATGGGATGAAGAGTACATTTGATCAGACAGGGTAGAGTAAATAAGAGATTGTGGGGTGATAGTAAATGGGGGGATCTAAAATTTAGAGGACAAATTGAAAAAAAAAAGTGAGGACAGGCCAACCTCTTGCCGTGATACAGAGGACCAGGACTTACAGAAGCATGGAGATTATGGCTCCACTGTATAAGGCTTTTATTCATTATGGAATACTGTACAGAGATTTGCTCATCTGGTTTTCAAAAGGATGAAAAGATATTATAAAGGATCCAGAAGTTATTGACATGCTTTCTGTTGTCAGGAATGTTTAGAATGAATGAATTTTTAAAAAATACAATTTGCAGAGTTGAATGGATAAGAAGAGGGGAGGAGTATAATAGAGATATAAGTTGGTAAAGGTTTTTTTTTATTAGATTAACATGGAAGAGGAATTTCATAGAATGCAGAAGATGAGGAGAGAACAAGAGTTAAAACCTGGAAGCTGTTTAAGGAGTGTGTGAACAGAGGGTGAGAAGCAGGTTTTTTGCATGGAGTGGTGAATTATTAGAATGTGTTGCCTGAGTAGTGTGATGACCACAGAAAATGTGAGTGCATTTAAGGCACAGTATGATCAGTTGTGTGAGTGTGATGGAGGGACCTCCCATGAAGGTCTGATGATAATCTTGATGTTTTTCCTATATAGTTCCCACCCAAAAGGTTTTTCATAAACCTACAGTACATTTGTACTGTGGGTGGGCTAGGATTTTTTTTTTCCTATTTTTATTGATTTTATATTTTTTTTTGTATTTTTATTAATTTTTTCACCTGGTCCAGAAATCTTTCTCTAGAGACCAAACTTTTAGAGCAGGGAAATGGTTTCAACGCTATAGGTTTACAATTACATTTCATGGGTGGGAGCCACATTAAATATATATATATATATTTTTTTTTTTTTTTTTCTTCTACCACCTAAAGACAATCGCAAACATTCAGGCTCAAACCCATGACTTGTTGGTTGGTGAACAGATTTGCTAAAAACTCAGCCAAGCAGACCAACAAATGTTGATGTCACACACCTCTGGATTAATGTCATGGAAAAGAAATTTGGAGAATGTTAAATGATTATTCTTAATGACTAAGGCATTTTAATATATATATATATATATATATAAACATGACTAGTTTCAGCTTGTAACAGCCTTCATCAGGTGACATTATAAAAGAAAGAAAAAACACTAAACACTGAAGGTTAAAAGACTATGAACAACATAGAGAGTCTCTATACATAATTAGCATGAAAATGTTGTAGTTGTATTTAAAGCTGTTCTTTCGTTTGTTGCATTGTTGGGAGAGTGCGTGCTTGCAGCATCACGTGAATGCCAGTACATGATTACAGCTGAATGACTATCTGGGAGGTTGTAGCTCAAGTTATTATTTAGATGAACAGGATTGAAGATGATTTTTCTAGATTCCACGATTTTTCTCTCTAGTTCATCATTGCAACGGAAGATGTTAGTAGATTTTTCCCAGCGACTTTGCGACTTTGGTTTTCATCATTAGGATTAGCCGAGAAAAGGATATGACTTGATAATGCACTGGCTCGCTGTCTTTTGTAAGTAATGTCTCTTATGTGTTCTTCCATATGCAATTCGACAGATTTGTCTGTCTGCCCAAAATAAGGAATATCACAATCACACAATATTTTATATACACCAGGGTATTTGAGTTGATGATGACAAGGTTTTGGGTGGCTTATTAAGAAACGTATCTTTGGAAGTGGAGTGAACAAGGTTTTGATATTGTATTTTCTTAGAACTTTTGCTAATTTATGTGAAACTGTACTTATGTAAAGAATAGATATATTGCCTTTGAATCTATTTGTTTCTTCTGAGTGATGTCTAGGAGGATTAAGAAGGAATTTTTCAATGATTCTCTTGGAATATCCATTAACTTCGAAAGAAGTTTCAAATATTTTCAATCCTAATAATGAAAACCAAAGTCACAAAGTCTGCTGGGAATCTACTAACATCTTCCATTGCAATGATGAACTAGAGAGAAAAATCGTGGAATCTAGAGAAATCATCTTCAATCCTGTTCATCTAAATAATAACTTGAGCTACAACCTCCCAGATAGTCATTCAACTGTAATCACTGGCTTTCATATGATGCTGCACGCACGCACTCTCCCAACAATGCAACAAACGAAAGAACAGTTTTAAATACAGCTACAACGTTTTCATGCTAATTATGTATAGAGACTCTCTATGTTGTTCATAGTCTTTTAAGCTTCAGTGTTTAGTGTTTTTTCTTTTTTCTTTCTTTTACAATGTCACCTGATGAAGGCTGTTACAAGCCAAAACTAATCGTGTTTTTATATTAAAACCTTTTTACTTAAATCTCGGTTCTAGTCATTCAATTCTTCATAAAAATATGTATGTTAACCGAGTTAATGATCATTCTTTCATATATATATATATATATATTTGGGGTGCTTAAGGGTCAAAGCTGTATAACTGAGAGTAGACTTCCACATAGCCTTTAAAGGAATGCGGAGAACCGACCAGGGCTTCTGACCTAATGTCCAATCCTCACCTTCTCGTGGTGCACCCTGTTGGGTATCTACTTGGATACTGAACAAACGAGGATGGGCTGGCAATTTGGGATTTAGCCGACCAAATTGTATTCTTATTGGTTAAACCAAAATATAGAATGATGGTAAAACATGACAAAATTTCATGCCGGCTGGGGCGTCGCCCGGTTAAACAAGGCCCCCGTTGTTTTTGTCAGGGAACCAGGGCGAACAGCAAAAAGTCAGCTACTGGAACAAATCTGAAAATAAACCCCAACTCAACATCACCAGAGTTAAAGATCGGTACTATCAACGTAAGAAGCCTGAATGGAGCTAGCTGAGGAATTAGATAAGTACCAGATCGACAAAATAGGGGTGACTGAAACAAAAAAGACCAAAACTGGTGAGATCTTTCTGAGCAATAAATACAAAATGTTATATTCAGGCAATGACAGTCAAGGAAAAGAAGGAGTAGCCATAGTATTCAACACAAAATAAGAGGCTAATCTTCTTGAATGGCAGGCAGTCTTAAGTAGAGTAATGTGGGCAAATATGAGAATGGGGAACTGGACAATGAGACTTATTTGTGCCTATGGTCCCACAGAAGGTTCTACTAAGGTAGAAGTGGAGGAATTTTTTGAGGCTTTAGAAAAAGCAACTGACACAATGAAAAATTGGTCCTTGTTGGGGATCTAAATAGCAGAGTAGGAAATGATTGTCAGACATACAAAAATATTTTGGGGAAATTTGGAGAAATGAGCAAAGCGAATAATAATGGCAAATATCTGTTGGATTTCTGCTCAGGACATGGACTGGTTATTACTAACACCATGTTCCAACATAAAAATGTGCACAAATTCACATGGAGAGAAGAGGCTAGGAATAAGAAAAGTCTCATTGACTATGTTATTGTTGATAGTGATGTTTACTCCCTGGTGCAGGACCAGAGTGTACAGAGGATTTGAAATTGGAAGTGATCGCTATTTAGCCTTGAGCAGGATAAAATTGAATTTCATATTGAAAAGAATAACATGTAAGAAAGTTTTAAAGTGAATAAAAGTTGAGCAGCTCTCAGATGTGAACTGTAGACTAAAATACACAAAGATTATTGAAGAAAAAATGAAAGAGTTTGAGAACAGGAATCAAACCTTGGAGATTCAGTGGCAATCTCTGAAGAAAACATTGATTGATTCTGCCAGAGAGGCATGTGGTGAGGTTGTCTGTAAGGATAAAAAAATCAGAACTCCCTGGTGGACACAGGAAGTTAAAGAGGCAGTGAAGGAAAAGAAGAAAGCATACCAAAAGTTCCTGTCAAATAAGTCAGCTTGTGCTCTTAGAGAATATAGAGACAAATGCAAGAATGATAAACACTGTGTAAAACTAGCTAAACAAAAGTCATGGGAGGACTTTGGCAAGAATATAGAAAATAAATATCAAGAAGGTGGCAAAATATTCTGGAGGTTGTTGAAGAAGCTTAAGAATGGAGGAAAGAGTGCTGTAAAAGGAATTAGAGATGATAAAGGTGACATGAAAACGGGAGAAAAAGATATCCTCGAAGTATGGAGTAATTACTTTGAAAAACTGCTAAATGAAACAAGCAGTGATGACAGCACAGTGGTAAAAAACACTGACCAGGCATGCAGTCAGGAATACATATCCATACTTGAAGTAGAAAAAGCCATCAAAGGCTTGAAATGTGGAAAGGCAGCAGGAGTAGATGATATTCGACCAGAAATGCTGAAGTAGGGTGGTATAAGAGTCTTACAGTGGCTGCACTGCATAATTCAGAAAGCCTGGACAGAGGGTCGAATTCCCGATGATTGGAGTAGAGCTCTCATAGTACCCATATATAAAAAGGGAAATAAAACTGCATGTGAGAATTACAGAGGTATATCCCTACTGAGTGTTCCTGGCAAGATCTATGCAAGTGTACTTGAGAAACGGTTGAGAAGAATTGTGGAAGAAAAGCTTGGTGAAGAACAAGCTGGATTCAGGCCAAATAGAGGTGGTCAGGATCAGATCTTCACTTTACGACAAATAGTCAAGAAAGCATGGGAATATAACAAAGTTCTGTATTTAAGTTTTGTTGATCTGGAAAAGGCATATGACAAGGTGCCAAGAGAGAAGCTATTCAATACGCTGCAGTTATATGGTGTCAATGGGGCATTATATCAAGCAATACTTAGTCTTTATTTGAGTTGTAAGTCAGCAGTTAGAATTGAAGGAAGTACAGGAAGATGGTTTAATGTTAAATCTGGTGTGAGACAAGGATGTACATTATCCCCTCTGTTATTCATTATCTATATGGATCACATTATGAAGGAAAGTGGTATTAAGCATGATATCAAAATTGGAGATGTTAATGTCAGCTCTTTGCTTTATGCAGACGATGTTATACTTATCAATAAATCCACTACTGGTTTGCAAGGTTCCTTGACTAAATTGAATAACTGTTGTAATAGATATGGTATGAGGGTTAGCAATAGAAAGACAAAGACAATGAAAATAGGCAGAATCGTTGAAAATGTCAACTGGGTTGTGAATGGAGAACCTGTGGAACAAGTAAAACATTTCAGCTACTTAGGCACGATTTTTAGTGAAGATGGGAAATTAAATATAGAAATAGACAACAGAATCAGCAAAGCTGGTATGGTGGGAAGTCAATTGAATAAATTCATATGGAATAAGAAAGAAATTAGTCGGAACACTAAATTAGCTGTATACAAGACAGTGTTCAAACCAGTTTTAACTTATGGATCTGAGAGCTGGGTCAGAAGTAAAACATTTGACCAAAGACTAGAGACCACAGATATGAGAGTCCTGAGAAAGATTACAAGCGTGAACAGATGGCATCAATGGCAATATCATATTAAAAACGAGGATATTAGGAAAGAACTTGACATTGTCAGCATCCAGGAATGCGTTAGCAGAGCTAATCTCAGGTGGCATGGTCACTTAAACAGAATGGGCGAGGAAAGATTAGCAAAACAAGTGTTCTCTGCCAGGTTGGCAGCAAAACGATCCAGAGGAAGACCGAGATATAGGTGGATTGATACAGTACAAAGTGCTTTAGACGATAGAAATATAAGATCTGATAATGTTGGAGTCTTGACAAGTAACAGACTGATTTGGAGGAAAATTGTAGATAGGAAATTAATAATGATGTAATTCTTTTTCATGTAGTACTATCATATCCTGTACACCCCTTGAGGGTACATGGCAGGAATTTGATGATGATGATGATATATATTTTTTTTTTTAATGTGGCTCCCACATTAAAAATATAGTATTTCTTCATACCATGGAAGGAGTAAGGATTTTTTTTTTTTTTTTATATTATGTTAACAGTCATATCGTGGAGTCGCCTTTGGTTCCATAGGCATGCTCAACTTGAAAATGTCTGTATTGGAGCACTGTGTCAGACTGCTTGAAGACAGTGTGGTTATGACTGAAATAAAAAAAAAACTTAATAGTGTGAAAACCTGTTTATTAGAGGCAGACATGGCACTGTGTCACATCTGTATGTATCGTCTACATTTGATGAAATTGGACTGATGTTGATGGTAGAGATAGATTTTCAGTAGATGTTGATGGTACTAGTCTTCTGCTGGAAATACCTGGGTTGGATTGTTCTTTCTTTTCTCTACAGATTTCCATGTAACAGACATAAACCTTTACAATACTAGCATTTACTTTCTAACTTCTTTCAAAATCCAGATCATGCTTTTCCAAAAGAGCTATGCCAGCTTTGAAATGACGGAGAGCTTCAGAGAGAATTTTGGAAGTTAGGCTTTTAGGCTCAATAGTGAATACTCCAGGTGCATCAGATCTTCATTGCTGAGAGGCCAAGAATAGAACTCCATAAGTTCAGCTGCATCTTGTGAATCCCCTTCTAGCTCTAACTGCCTTGCCATCTCTACAATATTGTTGGTTACTTCAGGTACAGGAATTTCTAAGCTTTCAAAATCACCTAGCAACTGTGAGTATTTTTTCCAGGTCCCTTTCAATGTAGAGATCTTAACATCACTCCATGCAGCTCATATAGCCTTGATGGCATCAAAATTTGTAAAGCCCTTCCAGAATATCCTGATGACTTTTTGCCCAGTGCATTCTCCGATGTCTATTACTGTAATACCCTTGCTGACGATTCTTTAGTACAGCTTGAAGGCAGCAATAACGCTGATCCATGGGCTGCAGCAGTGAGGTGGTACTGGATGGTAGGTATATTACTCGAAAGTTAGAGTACCAATCATCTGATGTTAAAGACTGGCCACAGCATTATCTACTAACAGATGACAGTCTGTTAGTAGATAATGCTTCATCTATTTTGAATGATGATTTTGAAACAGATGTTCTTCTTACAATAGCTTTTCATCTCTGGGACAAAGCCACTGACAAAATATTCTTTGAAAAGTGCTGCAGTAATGCATGCTTTCACATTAGACCTCCAGTGCACTGGAAGTCTAGTTGCAACATTGTTTTTCATAGCTCTGGGGTTTTCCAAATGGTAAACTAATAGACTTTTGCTTTAAGATACCAGAACATTGGCACCTAACAGAAGGGTTAGCCTGTCCTTAGCTGGCTTTGAAGCCTGGCACAGTTTCTCCTCCCTTACAGTGAATGTTCTTGATGGGATCTTCTTTCAGTACAGTCCCATTTCACCTACATTAAAAATTGGATTGTTTGTATATAGCCACCATCAATGATTTTTGCTAATCTTTGAGGGAATTTTTCTGCAGTGACAGTATCTTCAGCAGCTACCTCTCCTTGCACTTTAATATTATATAAGTTTGACTTCTTCCTGAACATATCAAAACATATATAGCTGCTCCAGATTCAGCATCTTTCACTTCACCTTTCTTAGCCTTTGTGTCATTTGGATTTTATTTTAAATAATGGTCTAGTTTAAGGGAACATTGTGAGTAATTTGATCATCTATCCAGACTGTTAAGAATTTCTCCATATCAGCAATAAGGTCATTCCTTTTTCAAATTAAATTAGTGTTTGCTAGGGTAGCAGTTTTAGCTTTATCAAGAATTTTTTGTTTGCTTTTAATCACAGTGTTAACAATAGTGCAAGGGAAGCCTAGTCTTTTGCCTATCTCAGATTGCGATACACTTTCATTACCAAGCTAAATTTTTTAATCTTTGAATCTAATGTAATAGTCTTACAACTTTTCTTTTCACTTTTATCTGCCATTACATTAAGTTTAATCTCAACAAAAATAATAGAATAAAAGTTAAAAACCAGTTTTAATATTCATGCAATAACAGAGCACAACAGAACAACACAAAGATGTGCGACGAGCCATGTCTGATGGCACGCTTATGATAGCAAGCTAGCAGCTCTTTTCTAGTAGTAGCATTATGGTGATAAAGAGGCGATAACTCCGAAACAAGTGATAATTCAAAAATTCCATAAGTGCAAAGCTCATAAGCTTCGCACTTATGAAATATTTCACTATTATCACTACAGATTTTTTTTTACCAAGTCCAAAAGCCCTGCTCTAGAGACCAAATGTGGAACTTTTCAATTCACTTCTCATTTCCAATAAGTCAGTTGATGAAATTTATCTCCTACCTAAAGACAATCACAAAGATCCATGCCCACAATGATATTTGAACCAGCATTGCTGTTGGTTGGAGGTCAGATATGCTAACCAATCAGCCAGCCAAAGATGCCAGCAGTGGAGAGAAAATAAAGGTTGACATGATTGACACTGGAGAGATTTTTTTCATGTAGTGGAACAAGGACAAAGGGCTCTCTCTCTCTCTCTCTCCCTGTACATTGTGAAAGGGGAATGTTTTTTCTGCATGAAGGATGGTTGAAACACGGAATGCATTGCCTGAGAGGATGGTAAATTTGCAGACAATCATGTTTAAGAAATATATATACACTGTTGTTGATGCCATGGAGGTCCAGAATAATAATATCAGATTTGGCACACAGACTTAATAAGTGCAGTATTATCCCACCTTATCCATCCTCTGACTTCTGCAAATGATGCACCAGCTTTCCTCTCATCACACATTATGTATATAATGGTCGAGGTATCTTTATCCTCAAACTTTGCAACTCATGCTAGATTACTACAGGATTCCAGCCTTCACCTACCTTTTCTAGTTACCTGAAAATATAATTCACAGATTTGCTAATAACAGCATATTTGACTCTTTTTTTCTGTGTGTGAGAAATGTATTCATGTCACAGAGCGAAAGATTTGTGGAGGGTGACTTGTGAACCTATGTGTCCAAAATTTTTCAGAATGAATGTAAGGAAAGAAAGCACGATAGTGGTGATTAGATCAATGAAACATAAGAAAATACAAATGGTGGTGAGGTTATTGTTAATGCAGTACAAGTGATAGTAAGAATGAAACTCTGGAAAATGAAGAGAATGATCAGATGATAATGAGAGGGATAGCACACTTATGTGGAGTTCTCTACTGAGCAACAGAATGGTTGGAGAAACACCTTGACTGACTGGTATGGCACAGAAACAAAAGAAGGAAATGATGCTAGGGAGGAGAAAGCAAAGTCTGAAGAATGAAAGAGGGAGAATAAGGATCAAATTTTTTTATGGTAATTACATAAGAGGAGGATAGATTGTTCAAAAGTTATAGGAATTGGTATGACTTAGAAGACAGAAGATTATATAGGGATAAAATGCAAGGGGAGATAGTCTTTTCAGAGAGCACGGAGAGAACAGAACACAAGGAGTATTGCTGTTGATGCAGAAGAATTAAGTAAAAGAAAAGTGTAGAAGTACATCAGGAAGACAAGGATGCAAACAGCATCTATTGTGAGATATAGGCCAACAGGTGAAATATATAGTCGGTTGCTGATATAGACCAGGTGGTATGAAAAAAAATGTAGATGTTGTGTTAATTTGAAAATGTATACTAAGTGCATATTGAGTAATTATTATAGTTGACTTCGACTGTGGGGGGGGGGATATAGATTGGGAAGATAATGGAATATATACAAGAGCTAATTATCTGCAGCAACATGTAATGAAGGGGAACACAAGGTTTGAGATTGCTGATCTGGCCAGAGCTTCAGAGAACTTAAGAGAAACCAATGTAGATACACTCTGACTGCTAAGGGAGAGCAATTATGTGGCGTTGACCTGGGAGACTGCCAAATATGCAGAACTTTAACTATTAAGAAGGGGTATGTGTGGATTTATAAAGCAGGCAATTATAACAAACTCAGGTTTCCACTTATAGCAGCACCATAACATAAGAATAGAGCAAAGAAATATTAGCAGTGCATAGCAGATGATCAAGGAATGTTTGAAGAAAGCAGTAGGATTAATCAGGTACGAATTAGATGGATGAACAACATCATTAAGCAGAAGCTGTAGAAAAAAAAGTTATTGAGGGAATATAAAGAAAAGGTGAGCAGTAACTGAGGCGCTTATAATATTGCAAAACCATAATGCAAACCTTTGTTGTTGGCCTTTGTTGCCACCATCTTTACTTTGCATGGTAGGCATAACAGGCACTTTCACATGGCTATTTTTTTATTTGTAAAAATAACTGATATGAAGGACTATGGGTACTTAGAGTTGTGTGGAAGTAATTAGCTTCTCAGTACCATCTGTTGGTTTTCAGTTTACTGGTTATTTTTCACAAAAAATACTTGCAATTCGGGAGCAAAAGTTTAACGAAACTTATTCACAGGCGCTGCCTCAATGTGACAATAAGTCTGATAAAGGAAATGACTACTTGGTGATACTGTTGAACTAAGGCATGCAATAGGATTCCACATGGACTTCTGTTACCTACCTACATTTCAGTAAATGAGAATGGATATGAAGTTGAACACACACATGAACAGACATCAAAGAGTACTATATGGGAGAACTGAGTCTGGGAGATGACAGGTGACTAGTAGACAACCTTAGGTTCAGTACTTCATTTAGTTCAGTACTATGATTTGTATGCAAATAACACAGGAAATAATACATAGGCAAATATTCAGTTGTTTACTGATGATGCAAAGCTAAGAGTGATAGTCAATGAAGATGATGTAGGGATCCTGCTGATGACTTAAATAGACCTGAAGTATGGGCAGAAGTAAATGGCTACCAGTTTCGCATGGCCAAGTACAAGGTTATGCATTTTGATATGAAGGATCAGAAGCTGTATATACATTTGGTGTAAATAAACTGCTGCAAATGAATTCAGTGAAGAATTTGGGGTTTATTATGGACAGGGATTTAAAGTTTAGAGAGCACTGCAAAGTGACTGAAATATTATATCAGGTTACACAACAGTTGAACATATACACTGATAATAAAGACATTATTGCCATTTATAAGACTATAATAAGGTCACAACTGAGATACTGCATGTAGATTTGGTCTCCTGGATTCCATGGGGGATGAAGATGTGATGGAGAAGATCCAGAGACAACTGACGAAGTTTGTGGCATGTGCATGGAATGCTCTCAATGAGAATAGATTGAAGGTCTGTGTGCTTCAAAAACTAGTTGATAGGCAAATTAGAGGACATTATAGAAGCATATAAGTTATTAAAGAACTTTTTATGGGTTGATACCAGACTTTTTCTCAGTACATGGCAGGAAGGGAAGGGAGAGAATAAGCAGGCTTCATTGGCCGAGTGGTTAGAGTATCCGCTCTCTAGCCAAAAGGCAGCAGGTTCAAATCCCGCCATGTTTGTGATTCTATACTAGTGGTGGTGGACAGTAGATGTAAGTGTCATGTAATAATAATAAGTGGTCATCCCTGGAAATTATATGAATGTTAAGCAAGGGCATTAAAGACTAGATTTTTTGCTTGGATGGTGAATGGGTGGAATATGTTGTCAAAAGTGGTTGTGAGTGATTCATCAGTGAATGGGTTCAAGGAAAGATATATAGGCTTTGTATTAGCAATGGCTAAAATAGGTCTACCACAATCAGTCTCTGACTCCATGGAGATTACTAAGAAATAATAAAAACTGGCATAAATATTATGTTTATGAATAACTTGAGCTATCATTCGAGATGTACCCTAGATATGGGGTTGGGAATAGTTTTGTTGAGATCTTGTGTCAGGTCATTGAATATTTTGCACATTTTATAAGAGCTGTAGCCATTGGCTAAAAAGTGTCTTCATGATAACTGAGTTTGCTATGTAGATTACCTGTTTGCTATTTGGTCTCATTGTCTGTAATCTAGATACATTTTAGTGCAGTTCCAAATATGCACTTGATGATAGAAAACAAATAACTGTATTTCTTTCTTAGACAAATGAGTGTGTCTAAAAAAAAAAAAAAAAGTATCTTGAAGATAAAATTTTGTGGCATGGGCTGCATCATTAGAATAAACAGCCCTGGCTCTCTGTGTGCAGAGGGAATGGTATAATGGATGATAGGATGGGATGGATGGTGGCATGGCTGTTCATAAGGAAACCTACACATGGGAAAGTACTTACATAAGCAGCCATGCCACCATCCATCCCATCCTATCCTATCATCCATCATACCATTCCCTCTGCACACAGAGAGCCAGGGCTATTTATTCTAATGATGCAGCCCTTGCCACAAAACTTTATCTTCAAGATACTTTTTTTTTTTTTTTTATCAGAGGCTACAACAATTACAGATAAAATACTACATGCTCTCTTCTCCCTCCCACACAAAAATACTTTCATGCGGGAGGGAGAGGAGAAAGTTCTTCATAAATGCAATCTTCGTGCCTCTTTCCACACATCTAGCTGGCAATCTTTATCCCTTCTTTGAAATATTAGTCTCAACTTCTTGCACATCCTGAAATGTATAAAGTTCTTTGTGATTGCAACTTGGCCTTGGACAGACAGATAAATCTATCAACATATGCCATGAAAACATAACTATAACATTTGCAATCATATATATCGCAAGTCAAAACTGGCAGACCATGCTCTCGATATCAATTCTCACAAGATTAAATGGAAGAAGACAGCTGTTCTGCACAGTTGTCTTCTGGAGAGTTGCCATAGAATGAGCATCAGGTACGAATCACTCCCTTCACTTCAGTAAGTATGATGGCTTTAATTTGCATGATATCTCGGAAACAGCCATTCTAAGACCATATTTATCTTGCCGTCCTCTGAATTAATCAGTTATAATCTGAATTGTTTTTTCAGCAATCTAATCAAGTAGTATGTGTGTTTTACTACGCTTGTAATTTATGTTCTGAAAATGCTGGTTTGAAATCCAATGAAGTAATCAACAGCTAGGCATATCATTACAGTATTAATATTTATAAGAAGGAATACACTGAAAGTCTGGAGCATTTATGAGGTTTATTACATTTATATCTAAAGACCACAACTCTTTGGAATATTATAAACACTTATTAGGGTTTATAATATTCCATGTTCTTGTGGCCTTTCTTAGCTAGGTCAGACATCTATAAGTTTGGAAATCAGACAAAGAACATACTGGAAATGTCACTAACAACAGTGAAGACAGCTCAGTCCCAGCTTTTCATTTCTCCAAAACACATCATAACATTGAATGGGATAAGAGCTCCTTCAATAAAAACCAAGGACCGATTCTATGTGATATGTGGAAATCGCTCATTAGATCTTTTCACATAGAGACTTCAAATTTTCAGCCAATTTGTACATATCATTGAACAATAGCTGACCTATGCAAGCTTCCAGGCTCTATGTGTTTTTTGTTTTTAACTTTTATTGTAATGGTTTCTATATGTTTCTGTATTTTAGTAGTGTTATGTATGATTCATGTTAGCCTTTTATTGTAATTTTTGTTCATCCTAAGAAGCCACAAATATATGCAGCGAAACTAGTCAGGTTCGTTTATTTGTATTATATGGCCAAATAAACCCAACGTATTCCTTCTTATAATTTGATTTTACTGGTCAAAAATCTACATATTCATCAGTATTAATATTAGTCAACTATGGCACTTTCCATAATCACCTACCTAATAGATCCACATATATCTCCTCTTGACACTGGTCTTTTACTGATTCATCATTTCCTGTGTCAGTATCCTATGATCACTCTCATAAAATGGTAGCAGTGTTGATATCGAATTCACAGCTCATATTATGATGATGTCCCCACAAATGTAATACTGCAAAACCTCACACTACTTCCATCATATGCAGTCTAAAATAGTTATTCCTCAAACTACAAGCTTGCTGTTTCCAATCCATGAATGGAAGGAGGAATATGATTTCATATTGGAGGCTTAATGGATCGTATACAGCACTCAGAAAGGATTAAAACAGAATTTAATACTTCCTATATATTTCGTCTCAGTAAATGAGACAACTTCAGGGAGTACAAAAAAACTAATGTAACCTAAAAACAAATAACACACGATACTAAGCCCAACCACGTGGAGTGCCCTCTAAGGGCAGTTGTAGGTGGCCTGGAATGTAAAGTGGAACCTCTGGTGATAAGCGTTTCCCAAATCTTAGGAAGCTTAATGAAACCATATTTGTTGAGATTCGGTTGATTTCTGACAGCTGCTGCTGATTCTAAGAATAGTCTCTTTTTTCAATTTGCTGTGATGGAGCATGGTGTTTTTTTTCTCCATGAGATCCTGTGGGTTGTATCCAAGACATGGTCAGCCAGGCCTGACTGACCATAGTCATGTTTGCATATGTATGACTTATGTTCCTCCAGGTGGATAGTGGCTGATCTGCCTGTCTGTCAAAAGTATGCCAGTTTACAGGAACAGGGTACTTTATAGACTCCAGACACTGAGAGAGGAGGGAGCTGATCTTTTGTAGAGCGGATAAGGGTAGCAAGTTTGCAGTGGGGGCTTAAATGCTGTATAAGTTGTACTTTTTTAAAAGATTGGCTATTTTTTCAGGTGTGCCATGGATGTAGGGTATGGTGATGGCATTTCTAAACTCTTTCTGAAGAGAAGACCGAGGAAAGGGAAAGGACCTGATTTTTTTTTAATACTGTGATCGCTGTAGTCATTGGAGAAGAAAATGTTGTGTATATGTAAAAAATAACCAAGATTTTAAAAAAGTACAACCTACACACAGCATTTAAGCCCCACCGCAAACTTGCTACCTTTATCCGCTCTACAAAAGATCAGCCCCCTCCTCTCTCAGTGCTTGGAGTCTATAAAGTACCCTGTTCCTGTAAACTGGCGTACTTTAGACAGACAGGCAGATCAGTCACTATCTGCCTGGAGGAACATAAGTCATACATCCACAAACATGACTATGGTCAGCCAGGCATGGCTGACCATGTCTTGAATACAACCTACAGGATCTAATGGAAAAAAAACACCATGTTCCACCACAGCAAATTCAAAAAAGAGAGACTATTCTTAGAATCAGCAGCAAGCAGCTCTCAGAAATCAACCGAATCTCAACAAATATGGTTGCATTAAGCTTCCTAAGATTTTGGAAACACTTATCACCAGAGGTCCCACGTTACATTCCAGGCCACCTACAACCGCACTTAGAGGGCACTCCACCTAGATAGAACTTTAGTGTCACCCACATAGTTGGGCTTAGTATTGTGTGTTATTTGTTTTTATGTTACATTAGTTTTTTTTGTACTCCCTGAATTTGCTGTTTTAAGGATACTTGTGACATAAGACTGAATGATAAATGCACGTAAACACAAGAAAGATATTTAATTAACCAAATATTTTGGTCTGGAAATAGCAGACCATCTTCGGTGGTATTACAAGAACAGTTTTAAAAAACACAAGCTAGAATGCTAACAACAGATCGTTAAAAATAGAACACGCCACGTGATGTTATATCACTAAGTATTAAGTATAAAACGGAACATTTTGAAGTAGAGACATGATTGGAGAAAAAAAAAAAAAAAAATGAAAAATCTTGATTAGACTTTCCCAGATTTTTGATATAGATATACAGTCATTACGATTCAGGTTGGGACGATGGAGTAAGGCCTCCACACTTTCCTTGAACATACGTTCGAACCTATAACGGGATCTATGTAAGAGGCAAGTCCTGGACCAAAAGATGCTGTGGTCAGTTTCAATCCCGAAATATTTGGTTAATTAAATATCTTTCTTGTGTTTACGTGCATTTATCATTTGTACTCCCTGAAGATGTCTCATTTACCGAGACAAAATATATAGGAAGTATTAAATTCTGTTTTAATCCTTTCTGAGTGCTGTATATAATCCATTAAGCCTCCAATATGATGTCCTCACATCACTTAAGCCTCTACACATGGAGGAATATGATTCTAATTAAAATTCCCAAGAACTTCTTTGGCCAGATCAAAATGTAGATCCACTTATCCTAAAATACAAGTGCCATATTTTCTCTCCATTCCAATTTTTGATTAAGGGAGTGTATATGGGCTTTAAAATGTCTGATGTGCATAATGACTGTAAAGGAATACAAAACATGCTCCTCAACTTTGATATATAAAGAAACATTTTTTTTTTTTTTTTTTTTTTTTTTTTTTTAAATAAATGAAACCTGTGGTGCGATCATAATTAAAAGAAACACACGTATTAACCACAGTGAAAATTATTTAATTGTAAATATTTCATCCTAAGTATCTTAGGACATCATCAGTACAGTAGTTTAAAACAATAATAGGAATAACATACAGTTACGGCGCATGATTGTAATCATACGCCCTAACTGTATGTTATTCCTATTATTGTTTTAAACTACTGTACTGATGATGTCCTAAGATACTTAGGATGAAATATTTACAATTAAATAATTTTCACTGTGGTTAATACGTGTGTTTCTTTTAATTATTAAAGAAACATATGCAAAAAACAAGTGTGCATACAGTGGATGCAAGATTAGGCTTTAATTCAGAGCTATTTTTATTAACATGAATATTTTTTTTTGTTTTTCTTAACTGAAGTATCATAGTATACATATTTAATAAAAAAATATGCAACAGATAGAAATTTGGTTTTTCAGAAGTATATTAAAGGTAAAAGCATACCTGGAAATAATGAGACTAAAATAAATATAATAAATTTCAATACAGCGATGTATTTTGTATCAATACATATCAACAGTATTTTAATTTTCTCTGAAACTAAAAATATAGTATGATTCATGATTTATATAATATTCAACATACCTATATTCCCTGATGAGTTTATTGGTATTGATATGATCTTCTAAATCAAATAAACAAACTAAGTTGTTTGCAGAACCAACTAAACTATCTTCAGAAATTCCTCGAAGTCGTGAAACGAAATGAATCATTTCTTTGCCTGTAAACTTCTCTATCAAAATATCATTTTGTGGACAGTATCCAATATTAGACAGATATTCTGTCTCATTTTCTTGAAGGCTGTAAATACTGTTCACAGCATCTCCTTTTGTAGGTACAAGTTCAGAACTAAGCATACTAAGAAGAACCGTTTTCCCTGCTCCACTAATTCCGATTATCCCAAAGCATTCTTCATTATGTACTGTGAATGTTAAATCATTAACGACACATGCTGATTTAATATATTTTGTTAAGTGTAACACAAATAGTTCCTTAACACTTTTATCATTACCATATAATTCTTCTGTTTGTTGATACTCACTGGAAACATCTGAATCCTCGTGCAATGGTAATATTGTATTTGGGATGACTTTAGATCTACATAATGGAAAGTACTTGTTTAATTTATAATTTACTTTTGGAAAGTATTCTATAATTAAAATAATTATAAAGAATATTATGCCATCTAGAAACATACAAAATACTTCTTGTCTGCTGAAACCCCATAAGAGCATGTTTTTGCCAGGACAGTTACTATCACAATAACTGAGACAGCATTGCATTAAAATGTTATCAACACTAATATCAGGACAAATAGTCTGTAACAATTTCTTAGAAAGAGCACTACACTGGCTTTTGCTTAGGGCATTCATATGTAAAGAAGCCACACCCCAACTTATAGCAAACATTGGTAAGAGGTGAAAGTACCATATATCATTCAGGTTTTCTTGAAAAGTAAGTATAAGGCAAAGAAGAATTCCTATTAGGGAAATGAAGGTGATTATACATACAAATCCCTTATATTGTGATTTGAATAAAAAAGAAAGCAAAAGAGTAAAAGGAATAGAGCTCCACCCATACAACACTAATAGTAAAAAAAGAAAAGCTATGTTTTCAGGATGATCTGTATAAATGTGGTTCAAATCCAGTGCTATGAAGCAAATAAGAAAAAATCCACAACAGAATAGATGGATTAAAAAATTACCAAAGCAACTCACTAACCAAAATGTTAGTTTGTGAACTCCAGACAATAATTGCAAGAATTTAATCCCAGATTCCCTTTCATGAATACATAGCAGTATAAAAGAAGAAGAATGAACTGACATAGAAAAAGAAAAAAGAAATATAAATATATTGCAAGACAAGAGATCAGAATTCCAGCTTGATAGTGTTACAGAATAAAGAGGGTAGTTGATAACTTGTATATTAGACCAAGAATTCTGTCTTGCATATTTCAGAAGAACATTATTCATGATATTCAGAGATATTCCAGCTAAATGATATGATTCTCTATTATACCATGCTTTTAATATGAACTTATTTTCAACTTGTTTAACACTACCTCCTAAAAAATATTCATTTTGATTAGCTACAATATCCTTTTCACTAACTGCTAGGATATAAGAATATGGGTCAGTAATATTTTTAATACTGACTTCAGTTGCATTAAACATCTTTGTGTAGTAATTCATTACCAGATCCTCTGCTTTTTTACCTCCTTCATAATGATAAAATCCAGTTCCAGGTGATATTAAAGATTTCACATCTAGATGTAGCTGTTTTGAATTTGAAAGGATTGTAGAAGCAGGAAGATATAGCCATAATACACAGGTGAGTAAGAGACATGGTATAATTATGTGAAACAACATGCATACTGGATATCGTAGCATAAAAAGAATTCTCTTCATAATAAGTGCTTTCATATGCTGCTTCAATTTTGCTAATCCTGAAAGCTTGGCTGGCTTGGATATGGTTCCTGTGGAAATAAAAAAAAAAAATTAATGCATTACATAATAATCATAAAAAAATTACACATAGAATAAAGGCTAAATATATGCCAACAGAACAAAGTTTGCTCTTGAAACTACAGTGATTTATGTGATATTGGATTTCCCCCCACACACACATACTTCCAGTTCTGGAGGGAAGATGGGGGGGGGGGGGGGGAAGGAGGCTGATGCAATGCTGAAGGTTTTGATGTTAAGATAATCTTTACTTTTCTGATGCTAAATAACATTTCATGTCTAAGTGACTTTTAATACATCAAATAACAAACATTACAATGATAGATTTTTAAACTTTTCCTATGACAGACAGCAACTTAATTCAGATAATCAGTAAACCTGCAAACAATAGCATTAGAACAGCTACTTTACATATGTTAAGTCAGATATTGGGGAAGGAGGGAGATCAGATATCATCTAACTCACTGTACTAATATTTTAAAAAATAATGGTAGTACACAGAAGAATAATCTAGAACTTATAAATTCTTCTAGAAGAATCTATAAGTACTGTGGCCGGGGGGGGGGGGGGGAGAATGAGTGTGCACATAAATGATTATTCAGGTTTAAACGCTGAATGGTTTGGTAATGACATTACAGATGGGGAAACTGTGGGTCAAAAAGAATATTGAAATGCATGCACACAAATGCCAAGGTATCAAAAAATAAATTTTTGGCATTAGTCAGCTCGATCTGACAAATGCCAAGATATGAGTGACAGAAAACGATATAGTTACAGAGATAGAATGTCAGGGATTTTGCATTTTCAGAGAGGATAGAGTGAATGACATGGGAGAGCAGTTTTGCTAATGATGACTGAAGAACCTTAACTGACAAAAAAATAAGTTAAGGAGAAATTTAGGTTTGAGGAAGATAGTTCATTTGAGGCTGTTTGGTGTGAGATAGGGGCCAAAAGAAAAAAACTATATTTTCAGTTCCTATAGCCCAGGAGGTTCACAGAAAGCTGTGAATGCCATGTATCAGCAGATAAGCACAATCGGTACAGGCAGAGAGAGATTGTGTTCGACTTCAACAATGGAGGATATTGATTAGAGGAAGCAAAGTGCATATGGCAAGATGGAAATGGAATTTATACAGTTATTACTGAAGGACAATTAACTGAAACAGCATATCATGGTGGGGGGGAAACCAAGGGGTATAAGAATGCTGGGACTGGTATTAGCATCTGGTAATAATAACATTATGTAACTATGGTCTTGTTCTGGGAGGCCTAAATATGTGAAATTCTCAGTCAAATAGGTTTTATGTGGAACTATAAAGCTGATGATTATGACAACCTTAGGAGACAGCTTGGAACAGTACCATGGCTTAAGAAGCTACAAGGAAAGAATGCTAGTAGTGCATAGGAACTGGGGATTGTTTGAGAGAATCTGTATCATTGTATAGCCATGACCAGGAGAAAAAACTAAGTGGCAGGTAAGAGAATCAGTAGAGATATAAAGCAGGAGCTGCAATAAAAGACATTGTGGAGGGAATATAGAGAAAAAGGTCATACTCATGGGCCATACAGAATAAAAGCAAGAAAGGTGACTGTTATGGTAAGAATCAAATCAGATTATCTGAGAAAATTAGCTAAGCAGGCCAAAGTAAATCCAAGAGAGTTTTGCTGTGTAGTCAGTAAGAAATAGAATGATTATGTAATGATAACTAATCAGTGGTGATGGTAAAAAGTTGATAGAAGCCAGAAGAAACACTTGAGTTACTAAGTGATCACTCTGCAAAGGTGCATTACCAAGGTGAAGATTTTGTAGTTGCTGATGTGACAGAGACTCAAGAGAATCAAGGTACACAAACTGGAGGTGCTCAGCATATTGAAAAATATCAATGTGATACAGCAGTGTAAATGGATGGATGGCATGTCAGCCTATGTGCCAGAATATGCAAGAAAACTGGCAGTGCTTCTGATGAAGTTGTTTGTCTCATTTCTGGCAAGGTTCCAAGTGAGTGGAAAGAGGGTAAGATAGTTTCATTATATAAAGGTGGCTCCGACATGGAAGTAACAAATTACATGCTAATTACTATTTCAAGAGTTGTGGATAAAGTATTTAAAAAGTTTGTTAAAGGTAAAATTCAGGAATGGGTGGATAGAATATGATATTCCACACTGGAGAGAGGCAGCACAGTTTTGTAAAAGGTAGGTCCTGCTTTAGTAATTTACTCCCATTTTATAATAGTAACAGCAGAATTAGTTTAAGGGAAATAGCTTGATATTACTTCACTTTGCAAAAGCATTTAACAGAATACCGCATGGAAAACTACTACATAAGGTTGAGCAATGGGGAGAATGGATATGAAGCTACTTACATGGATTGTGGGGGAGAGACAGACAGATAGGGAATGATTTAAGGGGAGGCATTCAGTTTTTTTTGTTGATAATGCAAAACTGGGAAGGACATTAGTTGATGTGGAAATACTGCAGGATGATTTTAAATACAATGGCATTGGGCTAAGGATAATGGTTATCAATTTAATGTTCCAAAATGTATGATCTTTGGGATGAAAGTATTACATACTGTGAATCACATTGCTGTTACTAGATTGCAGGAAATTGATAAGGCTAGGGATTTGGAGACAGAATGTTAAAGTTCAGAAGGTATATTGAAAAAGCTGGCAAAATAGCTCAAAAGATTACGTGGATGTTGAAAAAAAAAACACAAGTAAAGATAAGAAGGTTATTATCCCTCTTTATAAGGCTGTAATTTGACTGCATCTTGACTACTGCGCACAGATTGGATCATCTGGTTTTCTTGAGGATCAGGTGGTGAAGATCTAGAAATGAATGGTGACAGATCAATGGAATGCTCCTTATGAGAATATATTAAAGATGTGAGGGATCAAAAGTTTAGTTCATAGACAGAAAAGAGAGGGCCATGATAGAAAATTAGAACTTAAAGAGTCAATAAAATTGACACAAAAGAAATGTTTCAATATATGACAGGGTCACTTGTGGAAGTTATGCAAGAGTATGGATAGTTAGGGTGTGCAGACTTGATGTTTTGCTTGGGGAATTGTGAATGAGTGGAATAGATTGCCAAAAGTACTTGTGATTGCCCTGATAGTGAATAAGTTTTTAAGTGTGATAGGTACTGTGCATGTAGAGGTTAGTGAGGGTCTCCCGTGATGAGTCTTCTGATTCTGTGGAGATACCTGTATAATAATAACAACAACAGTATAGTCTCTGACAAAAAATGATTCAGTATTGCACTATTTAAAATACAAGAAAACCTGCCTAAAAGCTTGTAACTTGCTTTACATCTCATTAGGTTCTGCTAGATCTTCAGAGATTATTTAGGAACAAAGGATACATGTGAAAGCCTTATGCTAGAGAGTTATGTTTCCACATATATTCATATATTTCATTCCAAGGAAATAGCTTTTAACTCAGAGAATAGTTGAGATTTGAAATAAACCTGTTTAATACTAAGTGTTCTGACTGCAAATAAGCCAACAGGAATACATTATTTATGTCATGAATATTTCAACTGCATCTATTGTAGAATATGCCAAGGAAATGGCAGTCTATCAGCTTAGATGCTTAATGAGTGACATGAATAAGTCCTTAAAAAAGAAAGTGTCACTGCATAACAGTGATGCCTGAATGGAAACATTAAATCACAGATCAGACTGCACTGGTAGTAGTTACAATTCTAAAAAAATAAATGCTAGGGGATAGGACTAGGAAGTATCATAAAGGTGAGATGCTCTATAGCAGTTAGCACCTACTAATTTTTTAAAATTAGTTACATTTTATAGCAATTATATAGTGGAGGAAGTTGATAAACACCTGATCTGAGTGTGTCAGAAATTATCCTTACTGGCATTGAAGACCATCATCTCCCATTCTATTCCAAATGCTTGTCCATTTTTCAAGTCCTAGTTCAACAGATATGAAAGCAGCCAATGAAAAAAAAATTCAGATTATCTTAGGTGGCTTGCAATAAGAACCCAAGCTTGATATCCAATTTATGATGAAGCATGCAATAAATGCAAACCAACCATTAGCAAATTCAAATCTGACTTCATAAAGACCAATATCAAAAAACTCGCATCCTGTCAAAATGGAAGCTGAGCCTTCATGTTCCCTGAAAAGGCTATGGGATGCAATTTCTGCTCACTTGCACTTCCACCTTTCTCTCTCCTCGAGATGACACCAATTAATACCTCACCTAAAGATAAAGCTGACTTTCTGGCATCACTCTTTCCTTTTAACTCCTTCATGGATGATCAAGGCAAATCATCTTGTGCCATATCAAACTCAGCAGTATTTACCTTCTGTGATTTTTTTTTTGGCAAAAAAGACAGAAGAATACTATCAACTTGACACTAAGTCTTCTAGTCCCAATAGTATCTCTTAAACTGTACTCAAACAGTGTTCCCCAAAGCTAACCCATCCTTTATCATCTCTACAATCTTCCATATGCAGCTTGCATGTATGTCAACGCATAGAGCAAGCATATACCAATCTATTCAAAAAAACAGAAGATAAAAGGTTACTGTTCCTCTACTAACAAATTGCTATCACCTCAATCTTCTCCAAAATAAGGGGAAAGTTATCGGCAAAAGAAAGAGAGAAAATTCAACTGCTTCACTACATAGAGGCTTACCAGTTACTCAGCAACCTTTCAGCTTACATTATCCACTACTGGACATATATGCCATGGAATGATTCAGAGAAACATGTGCTATCAACTCTTGACATTTCCAGAGCTTTAAATCACTTTTGGCTTGCTAAGGAAATTAGCTTCTTTCAGTCTACCTGCTACCCTCTGTAACTGCATATACAGCGCTTTCTTTCTCATCTTTCATTCACTGTGAATCATAGTGGATGGCACCCTTTCTTCAAGTTTCACCAAAAATGCAGGAATGCCTCAGGGCTCTCTTCTATCACCTTCTCTTTATCCACAGCTTTGCTGATGATGGTACACTCCGTTCATTCTATCTTTCAACAAATCACTGAGATGTCTCAAGCTTCAGGATCATTTGCAACCAATGCTTTAAATACCGATCTACATACTATCCTTCAACAGTATGAGGACAACCTGGTCACGTTAAATGCCACTAATACAGTCTTGCCTTTGTCTCACAAAAGGGACTTCAGCTTACATTCCCTTCCCTTTCTTCTCAGTGTAACATACACATCACCAGATAGGATCAAATCAATCTCCCTCTCTCTTCTTGGACTAACATTTTACTCCAACCTCTCCTGCCACACACACACATCACATGAATAACTTCATCTAAAAAATTAGGTGAATCCAATCAAGAGGCTATTTTTCACACACCCAGCTATCAACTCTATATAAATCTCAAACCCATTCATAATTAAAATACTACTCACACATTTTTGATGATACATATAAAACCTCCCTGAAAATTCTCAATACTTTCACGGGAGGCAATTTGATTCTTAGATAAACCCTTCTCACAAAATCACTTCAAACTCTACCTTAAAAATGCACTGTTTGTTTTGTGTCTGTTCTACACATAATTCCACGGTCACTGCTTCAAGTGAACTAGCAACCATTATTCCACCACTTTCTACTGGATCTGTTAACACAAGAGCAGCAGCAGCCCAACATTTATTTTTTAGTACAACTGCAAACACATCAAACCTGCTTCTCATTTATTCCATCAACCTCTGTCCATAAAGTGTTTCCTAACAACTACAACCTGCAGCTATGAAATAGAAATATCAATATATATCTTCATTCCCAGTCTTTGCCTGCACCCAACACATTGTGCAGGCAAGGATTGGGAATTGACTGATGCTAAGTGAACGGGATTTTATACAAAATAATTAAGTAAACTCGATGTCATTTCTCTTTTACCATATCCCCCCCCCCTCCTCTCCATACCAGCCTTGGTTATTTCTATTTCTTGTTGTCTATTTCCATATTTATAATTTGTTATGTTCACAAAAAATTATGTTGTGCCTAAATTGTTGAAATGTTCTTTGTTTGCTAGGCCCTCCCATTCAGGATACTACTGGGATTTTCACTGGTGATTTACATGTCAAATTATTTGTTACAGCAGGTGATTTAGTTAAGAAATCCTGCAGACTTTTACTGCATTTATCATTAGAATATCTCTAATCTGGATAGGTGTAATGTCACTTTCCTTTCATAATGTAATCCATATTATTATTGACTAAATAAACACACGTAAAACCACAGTAATAGGTTTTTTATTTGTTTATAAAATAAAAATATATAAAAAAAAATAAAAAAACCCTATTACTGTGATTTTACATGTGTTTATTTAGTCATGAATTCTCCACAGGTTTCTTTATATAATCAAAACATATTATTATTACACAGGTATTATCTCCATAGAGCCAGAAGATTCATTGTGGGAAATCCATTATTCAAAATGAGCTTTATTCACACAAAAATTATCATACTTCTCCATAAACTCATTTGCTAACGAAGCACTCACAACTATCTATAGTAACCCACCATGCCACCCACCAAGTTCTCACACCCTTGGTAACTGCACTCTTATACAATTTCTTTATTAATCCTATAAAAATCCATTAATAACTTATATGCTTCTATCATGTGTCCTCTCTTCCACCTATCAGCTAATTTTTGAAACCTACAGTTCTTCAATATATTCTCATAGGGAGCATTCCACGCACCAGCCAGTGGAGAAGAGAAAAAGGGTAAAATAGTTGCATAAAGGAGGTTCCAAGACAGAAGTGGCAGATTATAGTCCTCAGGATTGGAGAAATCAGTGAAAGAGAGAATTCAGGACTACATGGATACGAATATGATGCTTTATAAGGGTCAACATGGTTTTGCAAAGAGTAAGTCTTGCTTTAGAAATTTACTTAAATTTTATAATACAGTGCCAATGGACTTGGATAAGGGAAATGGCTACTCAGTGATAATGTTGGACTTTGCAAAGGCACTTGACAGAATTCCACATAGACATCTATGGCATAAACTGTAGCAAATGAGGATAAATTTGGTGATTTGGATTAGATGGTTGCTAAAAGACAGATATCAGAGAATGGTCTATCGAGGAGTTGAGTCCAGGAGAAGGCAGGTATTTGGTGGCGTACTTAGTACAGGGGCTCGGTACTTAGTCCTCTCTTGCTTAGTTTGTACATATCAATGTTATAGGATATGATTTAAAGGAAAATATTCAATTGTGACAATTCTGAAGTGAGTGAAAAAAGACTGTTAGTCATCTCGGGATCCTCTCTGCCACTTCTTCATCCCAAAAGAATCTGGGTGTCCAGATCTGCATGTATTAGTCCAAACATGGCCTTATTAAAGCCTTATAAAGGGAACAATAAATTCTCTCTCTCCCTACTTGCTAGTGTGTTTTTCACAACCATGTATTCTGATGTGCATTTTGGATAATTTCACAATATGCCCTCTGAACTTCAACTTTCTCTTCACAATCTCCCCCAAGTCCCTAACCTCATCAGTTTCTTATAGTTCATTATGTGGTGTGGATATAGTACACAGCATATGATCCTTCCCAAAGTGATTTACCTTTGCTCATACTGATAGTCCATTTAAGTTGTCCTGCAGGATCTCTACATCACCTTCATTCACTATCACTCTTCCCAGTTTTGCATTATCAGCAAACAACTGATTGTTTCCCATCAAATCATTTCCTATATTATTAATGTAGCAAATAAACAAAAGAGAACCAAGTACTGAGCCTTGTAATGTACCACTAGTCACCTGCCTTCTTCTGGACAACCACTTCAAAAACCACTCTTTGATATCTGTCCATCAGCCACCCCTCTAATCTAAATGACAATATTCATATCCATCCCCATTTGCTCCAATTTATACAACAGAATTCTATGAATCCTGCCATATACATTTACAAAGTCCAACAGCATCACTAATTAGCTATTTACTTTATCCAACTTCATTATCACTATTAGAAAAAGGTAAACAAATTACTGATGCAAGACCTACCCTTCACAAAACCATGTTGACCCTTATAAAGTATCATATTCCTATCCACCCAGTCATGAATTCTCTTTTTCACAATTTCTTCAAAACCTTAACCACCATTCTTGAAATGCTGACTGGACTATAACTATTTCTGTTTTGTACCTGCCATTATGCATAGGACTATTTTGCCCTCTTTTCACTCCACTGTCATCTTCCCAGTAGTAAGGTTCAAATTAAACAGCTGATCAGAGGATCTGCCAATATGCCATCTAATCCCACAGCTGTGTTTGCATTGAGGCTCAGCAGTATTTTAAGCACTTCCATTTCTTCAACCTCTATTCTTTTATCAGTCAGTGTCACATCTGGCATTGCAATTTCACCACCTAGATGGTACATCTTTGCTCACTCAGTAATTCAACTATGTGGTTTGCTTTTGTTACAAGGCAGGACCAGAAAGTAGTCCGTTTGGAACGTACCACCAAATAATATATGGGAGAGGGTTGCATGTATGCATGGATGACTATTTTACTTTGTTCCATTCTCATTTGTTGCCTTCTATGAATAATTTATAATTGGTGCTGTGATAAAAAATCCCACCAGTTGGTGTGGTTTTTGTTGGTGAAAAACATTAGGGCTGCAGAAATTCACTGACACCTGTGTAAGGTTTAGAGGCCTAATGTAATAAATGGCAGTAAGATCAGGCAATAGTGCCATTTCTTTAAAGAAGGGTGCAACAATGTTTACAATAAAGAACGTAGTGGCCAGCTGGTGGAAAGAGTGAACACAAAAATTGTGTTTCCTCGCTGAAGAAAATCAATGAGCAAGATCCCTTTTCAGTCCCAAAAAATAGTGGGTATTTTTTTTTTTTTTTTTTGACCAATAGTGCCTGTGCGATTTTTTTTTTCTTTTGGAGATGATGAATAGCGCCGATGCATTGGCTATTGCTTTGACTCAACATTTGTGTATGAAATCCATATTTTGCCACAATATAAGAAAAAAAAAGTTCATCTCCTTCATTTTTGTAATTCTTCCAAGTTTTTTGAGCTGATATACCACACAATTCCAGGAATGACTGAGTGTGAAACTTCTGAGAATTCAAAAGAAAGTTTGTTAATTGTGAAACAATGATTCTCACAAATTTTCCTGTTCACTCTTTCCACAAAATTCTGTCACCACACTTGGTCATCCACTGCGCTCTTCATCATGTACATTGTTACACCCTTCTTTAAAAAAACTACGTCATTGCCTAACCTTACTGTCGCTCATTATGTTAGGCCAGTAAACCTTACACAGATGTTGGTGAATTTCTGCAGCACTTTTGTTTTCTGCCAACAAACGCTGTATCACATCACGAACCTTACAGGATTTTTTTTTTATCACATAGAAAGCAATAACAGAACGAAAGCTAATGAGTTACTATGCTAACATACATGTGCAATCCCTCTCTCATCTATTATTTGGCTGTCAATTCTGAATGTACCTTACTTTCTTGACAAAACTCTTACTTCCCCATCATCAGCACTTTTTAAAGTCATCCTTCCATAGTCATTCCTTCTTTTACATGAAACATAGTGAAATAACTCTTTAGGATTTTCTTTGGCCTTGAAGGATATCTGCTATTTATCATTATCAGATTATCTTACATTATTTTTTAGTGGCAGCCAATTTTGATTAAATAAATAAAATGGAAAGGATAACTTTTGGCATGTAAACATTTTCTCAATGTACAGCAAAAAAATGGTGAGAGTTGAGGTACTTGTTTGGGAAGTGATGAAACAAGAAAGGTTACTGCCAAAAATATAAAACGAATGATTATAGAAAGCACTGTAGTCAGCTGCTCAGTATGTTGGGTAGATTTGATGAGCAGAAAATATGGTGACAATGAATGGAAACTCACAAAGCAGTATCTGACAAAAGCAACATATAACCATATACCAAGGGTTAAACGAGTAAATAGAGTAGGAGAGAAATGGATGAACAGTGAAATCAAGCATCCTGTGCTGGAAAAAGAAAATGTTATCGAGGAGGTACAAGACAGTTGGTGGTGAGTGGATTCATGAAGAGTATAAAGTTCATGTGTCCATCCATGTGTTAATGCTTAAGTGCTGGGAGGAGATCTTTTGGATGTTTATGGAATATTTACAGCACTAGGAAAGGATTACAAACTAATTTTAATGCCATAAAAGGGCAGGCTATAAAGGTAAAGCAGCATAGTAAAGAAAGAAAAGGTGCAGTATGAGAGGAGATTGGCTGGTCAGGCAAGGTTAATCAAGAGAATTTTCCCCACTATATAGCAAGCAAGAAAAAGAATAATTATGGCAGGTTGACACTTGTGGATAGTCATGGCAGCAGAATAACAGCTGCAAAGGATATAGTGGAATTATCAATGATCACTTTATCAGAATATATCATACTAGTGTAAATGATGCAGTGCAATATAGAGAAGGGAGGCAAGTATCAGGAGAATTGGAAGTGAGAGAATCAGAAGTGTATCAGATGTTAGTTGGGTTAGATGTTAATAAGGCTGTTGGGGAATGGATGGCATATCTGCATGTATTCTTAAGGAATGTGCATGGCAGTTGGCTATGCCCTTGACCTGATTATTTAATGAAAGTCTTGCAGCAGGTAGGGTTCCTAAGCAGTGGAAAGAAGGTAAAATAGTACCACTCCACAAGCATGGTTCTAGGACAGAACTCCCCAAATTACAGACCAGTCTGTATAACTGCAGTTGTGGTCAAGTTGTTGGAGAGATTGGTTAGGAATAGAATACAGGATTGGGATGATGAACATAGCATTCTTTATGATGGTCAGTATGGATTTGTAAAGAGTAGGTCTGGTTTTAGTAATTTACTTGCATGTTAGATAAGGGAGAATCATATACAGTGATATTTTTGGACTTCACAAAAGCGTTTGGTAGATTGCCACATAAGATGGTGGGCAAGTTGCAGAGGGTGGGAATAAATAGCATACTGATTAGATGGATCAAAGATTTGCTCGCTCAATGATACCAGCAGGTTGTGTATGATGGAGCAGTGGCTCAAAAAAGGAGGGTAACCAGTGGCATGCCCCATGGTTCTGTTCTTTGGCCTCTGCTGTTTAACCTGTTTGTAAATGATATATCATGTGGACTGACTGGGAATCTTAGTTGTTTGCTGATGATGCAAAGTAGAGAAGAATTATAAGTAGCACTGCTGATGTTAATTCAGTTCAAGAAGATTTGAATAGACTTTTGACTTAAACAAAGGAGTGGTGTTGTAGTTTTAATATCAGTAAGTGCAAAGTGTTGCAATTTGCAGCGCAGAAATATATGGTTGTGTGTTATCAACAATGCCATACTGCAGGAAGTGGATATGCCACTTCCCTGTCCCTAACATGTAGGGATAGGGAAGTGGATGTGCAACGCAACTGTATACAGCACTGTCAGACCACACTTGGACTATTTTGCTCAAATCTGGTCACCTGGTTTTCAGTGTGATGTTGGCGACACTGGAGAGGGTACAGAGATGAGTGACTAAGAGAATATCAGGACTTTGGGCTGCCAGCTATGGAGAGAGAGAGAGAGAGGGGGGGGTTGAAAAAAATGTGAATTGCAGAGTTTGGTAGATAGGAGGAAAAGAGGTGATAATTAGAGACATTTAAGTTAGCGAGAGGATTTTATTGGATTAATCCAGATGAGATTATAAAAAAGAGTAGAAGGCGAGACAGGAAAAACTAGAGGTCATCCCTGGAAGTTATGTAAAAGTGTGGTGGAGAGGTGTGTTGTTATGTCTTGGTTTTTATTATTTCTCATTTATATAATGCTATTTGATTTAGTGATCACTGCTCTTTCCTTTACCTTATTATATATGTTGGCCTCTGTTTCTATCTTTAACCCTTATACATCCCTAAATCGTCTGCCTAACACTGAGTATATGATCTTACTGCCTATCTGACAATTTCTAAATTTTGTTCCCCAGAAAATACCTATTTTCTGATCTCTACAAGTCATCCACATTTGCTCAGGCAAATTTATTTCCTGCACCAGCCTGGGCTTTAAGGACAAAGTCAAACTCAGCCTAAGGATGGTTATAGAGTATCAGATGCTACTAATATAATTCGCTTGAAATCAGAAGCCATAGGTTTTCCCATTTGTCTGTTTGCAGTCATGCCCCCTTTCCTTTCTTACTTAGGATATCCCCGCGCATGCATATGATTACCAGGTTCGTATTTTTATGAAGGGTCTAGGTCAGTCAACATGGTTAGAAAAGCAAGCATGAAAGGTAGCAAACAAATTTAATGAATTCATAATTAATTGCAATACAAAGACAAAATTGATATTAATGCTAGGTTAAAACTTTTACGTTTCTCTCACTTTCTCATTCTTAGATAAACATGGATTTCTTAATCTCTACAACACTATTCTTTCAATTTATCAAATATTTAGTGTACAACGTAATAGGAGCTAGCTAGGTATTTGGCACGTTATTAATCTCCCTTGAGTAGGTCACGACAGAATCTCCAGTAAGTTAATAGTTCTTAGAATTCAGTCTGATGGTATAGAGTCATTCACACATATAATTCTTCATGCTTATCCTTATCAAAATTTCGAGTTACACTTTCTTCCGTTTCTGTTAGTCAAGTTCTCTAAAGGGCTAGAATATGTAAAAGTACTTATCTACACTATTTTAGGTTCTTGTGGGATTTTCTCCATCCTTCCTTCTTACGGAGTTCTGGCTGCCTTGGTTCTGTTGCCACATGGGAATCATGTGCTCTCCCTGGATTGGGTGCTCGGTTTCTTTACTAAGGATTTACGTCGATGCTATTCCTTACCAATGGCCTGCGTTCAAGATTTGCAGTGTTCTGTGGTGGTGCCATACTGGGATTTCTCGGAGATCAGCTCTTAAAGATAAGAACTGAATCATGATGACCACTCGAAGCACATGGTGAGAATACAGGAACAAACAAAATGGGGGAGTTTCAATTCTGTGTTGCAGGTTTTATACGCTCCCCAAGAGCACCACTTTTCCGAGTTTGATCTCTCCTTTCGCCCTTCCGATTCTTCCCCGACTGGGTGACTTCACCGATCCTCATACGGGGCTTTCCAATTCCGGAAATGCACGAGTCTCGATGTTTTCTTAGAGGTAGCACCCACGGATGCTTATGCTGCTATTGTAGTATTGGGCGACCTTTGCCCCTTCTTACCAAATTATTGGCATTCTTTCATGTGTAGAAATTCACTGATAATTACTCTCATGTGAGCCCTTTTTGTCGACTTACAGTTACATTAAAGTGTAAACACACTACAATACAAACAGTTCTTATTCTAATTTGCCAGTTGTTATTTCTTTTAAGACATAAATTGTGCCAAATGATAAGTATGCTCATTTATGGATATCTTCTGTTAGACTCTGGAAAGGTGACCTCATTTAGCGTGAAGTTGCCCGTTTCAGATCTAACAGTGTGAAGAGTAGATTTTTTTTACATGGAGAATTGTTGGTGAATGGAATGCATTACCAGAATGCATTGCTAATGCAAGGAGAGTTAAGGATTTTAAGATTCGGTATGAAAAATATGTCAGTTGAATGAACCTCCCATGATGAGTCTGCTGATTTCATGGAGGGTGCAATAATAATAATAATGATATCCTGGATAAAGGTGATACACCTTTTTACTACTTGTATATGAGAAATATATCACTTCTGCATTAATTGAACCTTGGTATCCGTGGTATGTTAGAAACAATCAACTCCATAGAGACACAAATATTCCCTATATTTTCTCTTTTCTACAATCCTTAGCATCCAAGTTTTTCCTAAAGACATCCACACATCCCAATGATTTGGTTCAGCAAGCTGTGGCATACAAGGCAAACAGACATACTCAAATATAGAAGACCAAAAGCTATATTAGCCTCCTATACTGATGCATAATCTCCTTGCCCATTCAGGGCAAGCAAACTGCTCGTAAATTTTACCCTCACTGTAACCACAACAGATAGCTGGGAATATGAAAAGCATTTTGCTTCACCCCTAAAGACATAAATGTCAATTGTCACCTTGGTATCTTTCTGGGACTGCTCCCATTGAACAGACCTCTATTTAAATCCAAACCAGTCTGGGTAGTGACCCTTCCTTAGTGCATAGTATTATGGGATACTATAATAATATGCACTATAATGCGAAGTCAACTTCTATATACAAGTAGCCTAGTTGTGAATATGCTTCATGTGCAAACTTTGTTTGCTTACACTTGGATAAAGGATTAAACAAGAATATACTGTCTAACCAAGTGAAACACTTTTCCAAGCTTGCCTAGTTTGCTCTTTTCCTATTTTCTCTTCCTTGATTTTTCTTAGCATCTTCTCAAGTATGCTTGCATAAATCCAAAATTGAACACATTCAATTTTATTTGCCTTTTAAGAAAAACTAGGTATTTATATGTACTCCTGAGTGCATTCCTCTTGAATGTCCTCTACCACCATTCTGTCACTGTTTCATTTAATTAGCTTTCCAAATAACTACTACTAACATCTACAATATCTTTCTCTTAAAATTTTCATGAATCTTCTGATTTCTTTTATAACACTTCCACCCATTTCTAAGTTTTTCTGAATAGTTTCCAAAACATTTTGTCTCCTTTTTGATATTAATCTTCTACATTCTTACCAAAGTCCTCTAATAACATTTGTTTAGCTATTTATAAACATTCCTTTGCTTTCTTACATTTTTTCCATCATTATTCTCAGAGGACAAACTGACTTACTTGCTAGGACTTTCAATACACTTTAATTCTATTCATGACTATCTAAATTTCTCAATGTACAATTGAAGTACTGGTTTTTCAATCCCTTCAGACTACTTCCCCATATGTCTCTCTGTATGTATGAATGAATGTTTTCTTCAGAGTCTGCTACCGAATCAAAGGTTTTATTGTTCATTATTATTTTTACTCTTTAATTTTTTTTCTCTCCAGTATATGTATATTTAGAATCTACAGTTCTCTTTTAAAAACTGTTCCTCTTTTAACCTGGTTCTTTTCAAAATTTTCTTACACATTTTCTTTCAATATGATATAAGGAATATTATTATTATTACCAGATCTCCAGGGAGTTAAAGCTTATCATGGAGGCCACATAACACTAACTGTCTTACCTTTCCATGAATTTATTCACATTACGTGATCACACCACTTCCAAAAGTAATCTATTCCAAACATGCACTGCTCTATCAGAGAAAACTAGCTCTCACGGCTTTCTTGACTGAATTCATTCTAGACTTCCATGGATGCAATCTCACTCTTCCCACCCTACATAAAATGAAAAATTTCATCTACTGGTATCCCATGTGATCCTTTCAAAAGTTTGTAGGTCTCTATCACATCATCCCCTTTTCTCATGTCTGCAGTCCCCAAATTCTCAACCTCTCCTCATAACACACTTTGCACAGTCTCAATATCATCTTTAACACCTTTCTTTCACACACACAGTAGTCCAGATATGGTCATATCAAAGCCTTGTAAAGACATAAAATGACTTATTCTTGTGTCAGTGTATGTCTCAACACTGCAATTATCCTCTGAGTTGAATTTACAATCTTTGCTATATGGTCCCTTAACTTCAATTTCCTATCCAATAAAACTCCAAGAGCCCTAGTCTAATCAGTTTCTTCTAGCATAATCCCAACAATAGAATATGCCATTGACTCATTACACCAAAGTACATAACTTTACATTTACAACTGCAATTTTCACATCCCAAAATTCCAGCTTATTCAAATCATTCTAAGCTAATGTCAGTAGCATTCTTGATTATCCTATCTTTACATCGTCAGCAAATAGCTGTATGTGTCAAATCCATCCTAATGTCATTAATGTGAAGACTGAATAACAATGGACCAAGGACTGATCCCTGAGGTACACCACTGGTCTCCTTAAATATTGCAGACCCACATTCTTCATGCTCCCTTTTTGGATATCTATCAGTCAGCCATCCACTTATCCAGACTACTAGTTTATAATCCAAGTCCATATCTTGCAACTTATGCAACAGCCTTCCATTCTGAATTATCCTGTCACAAGTTTCAGCAAAGTCCTTTGTCTAATTCAGCAGTTCCATTAGTATAAAATATGAGCAAGCTACTCAAACACAAATATCCTGTAGTAAAGCCAAACTGTTCACTGCAAACACAGATTCTCTGTCAACCCCTTTTTTGTATATGATCTCTTACCAGCTTTTCTAAAATCCTCACTACTACTCCAAAGATACTGGCAGCATGATGTATCTCACAAGTTAGACACATCATTCTTTGCATTACCTTTTTGCAATGGAATTATAATACTTATAATACATTCTTTCCACTCCTGTAGACTATTTCATGTGCTGAGACTAATTATACAATCATGTCAAAGGAACAGCCAGTTCAGCTGAACATTATTTTAGCATCCATGCTTCTATTCCATCAGTTCCTGTTGCTGAATTCATATTCAATTTATGCACCAGCTCTAGTACCTCTTTCTCAAACACCTGAGATTCTTATTCCAGTGTATAGGTATGCTTGAGCTCTATGTTACATACACTAGGTATGTAACATATATATATGATAGCTGTTAAGAGATCCAACAACCTAAAATGGGCACTCATTAGTTGAACACGTTTTTCTGCAGCTTCCACCTTCATGCTATTTGCTTTTACTTGCAACATTAGGACAGAATTCGTTTGGGTTGTCTTTAGTTTGCAAAGCCATTTTCTTTTCTTACACACACTTAGCTTTCTACACAGCAGTTGTAATTCTTTGATCTTATTCTTATAATTTTCATAACTGACATCCTTAAGCACACAGTATACCTTCAAAATCATTTTTTTTTTCTCAAAAATCTCTTACATAATATGATTACACATCCATTTCACTCCCACCCTGTTTATTCTTCAAACTCTAGGGACACATCCTTCCCATCTAGCAACTGAATACTATGGGATCAAAAAGATTAGATGGGAACAGGAATTTGAAAGTTGTCCAACTGGACATGCATACGAGCCACTAAGTTACACAACTATATTAATAAGGGGAATTCTCCTTAGTTGGTCAAATTTCTTTCTTTGAAGTTCAGCATATATTCTTTTCTAAATGGATTATCCATACACTTAGCCACTTCCCATGTCAGCACAGCATGATCACTATCACCAACAAGAGGCAGAGCAGTCACATCTTTTACTGAACCCCTTCCTCTATCTGACATTATAACAAAGTCTTATACTCTTTGACCTAAAGTTCCTTCTGTCACATGCTGCTTATGAAAATTGTCATGCAACAGTTCAATAAATCCAGCTTCATTATTTTCATAAGATGTCAAAGTTACTTATTGAATAATTACAGTTATCCATGATGATTAATCATTTAGTACCCATTTGGTTCATTTGGTATTATGTTATGCATTTCATCCCTAGCAGCTGATCTGATAAGTCTGTCTGTAACAACACCCCTACCATATGCTTTATCTTGTTAGACTCCACCTCACACCATATAGCTTCAAACTCACTACTACATGGAAAACTTACAAATATTGCAATCATAGTTGAAACCTAACTGGACTCAAATAATCCAACATCATCAGCATCGCACTCATTCCTCTCTTATCTTGTCTATCCTTCCTAAAAATACTGCACCATTTACACTCAATACTAATTATTTCATCTGCTTCTGAGAGCCAGGTCTTCTCACTAATGCCAAGAATCTGGGACCACAACATATTTATTAAGGCAACAAACTTAATCCCTTTGTTCTTTATACTCCTGAAATTTGTGTACAGACATGTTACCTCCATGCTTTTTTGTATACTCCCCTTCGTACTCTGTACGAAGTACAAAAAAAAGGAAAGGATGTATACAATCTGAAAGTTGTCCAGTTGGACAACTTTCAAATTCCTGTCCCATCTAATGCTTCTCTCATACAGGCATCCCTACATATACTTAGTAACTCTAAACTGGAACAAACACATCTTTTCATCATAATTAACTCCATTATTAAGCACATTCCCCTTATTAATATAGTTGTATAACTTAGTGGTGCGTATGCATGTCCAGTTGGACAACTTTCAAATTCCTGTTTCCATCTAATCCTTCTCTCATACAGACATCCTTACATATACTTAGTAACTCTAAACTGGAACAAACACATATTCATATTTTATTTCTGTTAAGTTCCACCAAATATTGAGCGAACAAGGATGAGCTGACAATTTAGGACTAGCCAACTAAATTTTATTTGTATTGCCTTAAATCATACATATAATATGCTGATACAACATAATCAAATCAAATCATATAATCTTACATAATTAAATTAGATTAATGATTTAGTTTTAATCTAATTTAATCTAATTTAATCTACTGTCCATCACCACCAAACACTATTCTTTGCCTGTAAATTGTGTATTCTGAAGACGATTTGCCTGTATTTGGGATGAAAAACCTGAGTTTCCAGGAGGGGGGAAAAAAACCTGCTACCTCCATATGAGATTGGCTAACTTGCATTCAAATGAAAAGGCCCATATAAAAATTCTTTTATATGGGCCTTTCAATTTAGGCCTTTTAGGATTGGAAAAAGTAGACCTTTTCCAATCGAAGGTTGCAATATACTATTGTTCTTCTAATTGCACGATGGACTTAATATGGTAGGTAGATTCAATTATAAAAAATGTAATTGATGATCAGGTTACTGCATTGAGTTTTCAAGGTGCTAAAATCAAATCTTTAGTGAATGTAATTGAAAAGCAGAAATGAAAAGAAAATGTGATGGTAATTCTGGTGGGAACAGATGAATTGTCTGGTGACAAATATACTATATGAGAGCATATGAAAGGACTGCTGGAAGAAGTGAGAGTGAAAAAGTGACAGTACTTGGCATGTTACCTAGATATGATAACACAGAATTAAGAAGGAAGGCTATGATAGTAAATAATTCAATGTGTAGGCTGTGTAGAAAGAATGGTTGCGAGTTTTTGAGTGTCTGTGGAGTAAGTTTGAAGAAAGAAAGGATTTATAGAAGAGGGAGGTTTTATGCTTGAATGCATTGGTTTTCAAGAGTCTAAAAAATTATGATAATGATAGTGATTAATTATCATTATGAGACCTACGGAGTGTCTGGGAAACTACGTTATGGTAATTCTGGTGATAAGGTTAATTATGTTGGTTATCCATAATGGTATTACTTAAAGAAATTAACAATGTGTACTATATATTAATTAGAAAAGCTTTAATTAATATTTCAGCAAAGTTAAATTGCCATCAGGGAAAAATGAACAAATGGATATGTGCATACAGGCACTACACAGGGTAAGTATGCCTGAAGCCTTAATACTGTCCCCTATTGGATTGGTGTTCTTGGCTGTCAGGCTGGAGTTCTCAGAATGAGTGCTTCCAAATTTGAGGTAGTTTCATACATCCAGTATTTTCCTATACAGTGGAACCTCGGTTGTCAAACGCCACTCATCTTGAACAAATCGGTTCCCGAACATATTTTCCAATCCAAAAATGCACCTATTTCCGAACAGAATCTCAGTTCCCGAACAGGCAAACTGGCAACCATGCGATCCCCAAGCTGAGATGTATGGCAGGAGAGCATCACTTACAGTGCAGCCGCCTCTCAATCCAGACACTGCTCGAATTTACAGTGCCTTTTCTCGATTTTCTTTGTGTTTTGCTGTTTTTTTTATAAATTATTATTAAATAAGCCACCATGGGACCGAAGGAGGACAGCGATAGCAGCAAAGCGAAAAGAAAAGCTGTTAGAACCATGATAGAGGTGAAACGAGAAATCTTATCCAAACATAAAAATGATGTTCGCATCTCGGATCTTGCTATGCAGTTCGGTATGGCAATACCAATGATCTGTACAATACTTAAAAATAAAGAGGCAATCAAGGGAACTGATGTTGCAAAAGGAGTTAAAGTTCTTATTAAACAAAGATCTCAGACGGCTAAAGAAGTGGAAAAATTGTTGCTGATTTGGATAAACGAGAAACAGCGTGGGTAACCAAGCAATTTTTTTATTCAGTGGATCCATGAAGTCTTAGCTCCAAATGTGAGAAAATACCTTCAAGATAGAAATTTTCGATTAAAATGCCTTCTTGTGATGGACAATGCTCCCACTCTCCAGGCTTGGAGGATGAGTTAGTGGAGGAGTTTGATTTTATCACAGTGAAGTTCCTATCTCCTAACACGACTCCTCTAATCCAGCCCCTGGACCATCAGGTCATTTTGAATTTTAAGAACCTCTACACCAAAGCACTGTTTCAAAGGTGTTTTGAAGTGATCTCTAACACAGAATTAACTCAAAGAATTCTGGAAAAATCACTTCAATATCCTCCATTGCTTAATATTCGGTATGTGAATTACATTACAAGGTATATGCAAGTGACTTACAGGACCATAAACTCAGCCTAGAGGAAATTGTGGCCAGACTGTGCAACAGACAGAGACATTCAGGGCTTTGAGGCTGAGTATGTTGCCGTTGTCGATGATGTTGTGTCTCTGGGCAAAAGCATAGGCTTGGAAGTTGGCAATGCTGATATGGAGGACCACAGGAATGAGCTCGCCATGGAAGAACTGGAACACCTTCAGAAGGAGCAGCAAAAGACGATGATTGAAGAAATGTCTTCAGAGACAGAAGAAGGGAGGGAGGATTCCTAGTTCTTTGATCAAAGAAATGTGTGTGAAATGGGATGAGGTGCAAAGTTTTGTGGAAAGAGATCACCCTATTTTGTCTATATTTTATTTATTTATTGTGTTTATTCTTTTTATGTAAGATTTTATGCATTTTCATTAGTTTTGTATCGATTTTATGCATGAAGTACTGTTGTAAAGGTTTAAATAAGCAATCATCTGAGGTTCCAGAATGGATTATTCCATTTTACATTAATTCTTATGGGAAAATGATTTCAGTTTTCAAACAGATCAATTTCTTAACAGCCTTTAGGAATGAATTTTGTTCGACAACCGAGGTTCCACTGTGTTTAAATTTGCTCCTGTAGCGTAAGGCAGCCCTTTCTATCATATCATGGCACTTTAACTTTGCAAAAATGTTGGAAATATTGATTGATAGTTTTTTTTCTAGTTAATATATACTATATGTTATTCATTTCCTTAAACTAGATTATGATGGGAAGAATGAAGAGATGTGTGCATACGAGAAACTAAGTTATACAACTATATTAATAACGGAAATGTGCTTAATAATGAATAATCTCCTTAATAATTTGAAGCTCCTGTTCCCATATAATGCTTCTCTCATACAGGCATCCTTACATATACTTTGTAACTCTAAACTGGAACAAACACACGTTCATCTTTTCATCATAATTAACTCCACTATTAAACACCATTATTCCCCTTATCAATATAGTTGTATAATTTACTGACTCGGATGCACACATCTCATCATTCCACCCATCATAATCTAGTTTAAGAAATTAATAACATATACAATATATTAACTAGAAAAAAAAACTTTCAATTAATATTTCCAACATTTTCGCAAAGTTAAAGTGCCATGATATGATAGAAAAGGCTGCCTTACTCCAAGAGCAAATTTAAATATAGGAAAATACTGTATGTATGAAACTACCTCAAATTTGGAAGCACTCATTCTAAGAACTCCAGCCTGACAGCCAAGAACACCAATCCAAGAAAATGGCAGTATATGCCTTTCCCTCATCTACTGCTCTTGTAACTTTATTATAAAAGGCTAGCATATTGCTAAAACAAGAGCATCCTTTCACAAATCCATGTTGACTCTCACAGATAACATTACCCTCATCTGCCTAACGTTGTATACAGTCCCTAACTAATTTCTCCAAGATCTTAACAACTACTGATGACACACAAACTGGCCTATAATTAGACACTTCCAGTCTGCTACTGCCCTTATGCAATGGCACTATCTTACCTTCCTTCCATTCCCTGAGCGCCTTTTCCCATAGCCAGACTTTCATTGAAAAGCCAGGTCAAAGGAGCTGTCAGTTTCTTAGCACATTCTCTCAAAACTTGAGGTGAAATACCATCCAATCCAATAGCTTTACTGACATCCAGAGTAGTCAGTATTTGAAACACGTTCTCTTCCTGCACCTCTACACCTTGAACCTGCACTATCGCTCTAGTATTAAAATTTACTCCTCCAGGATGAAATACACCAATAAAGTATTCATTGCACAATTCCACTATGTCCTCTGCAATCGTCACTCTATTCCCATTGTTATCCCACAGTGTCATTCTTCCACAATCATTTCTCCTCCTACTGGCCACATAACTAAAAAATTCCCTAGGATTTTCTTTGGATCTTAGGGCCAATCTCTTCCTGTATTGCAGTTTTGAATTCCTTACCATACTAGTCACTCTCCTGGCGTATGTCTTATATTCTTCATGCATCTGCTCTTCACCTGTCTCCTTATATTTCTTCCATAGCCTCTTTTTCACATGCAGCTCCTGTTTTTGTTATTTGTTTGTCATCCACTTTACACCAAATTGTGTCCTCTTCTTCACTTGTGGAATACAGCTTACTATTGCTGCTAACAAATATTCCTTACAACTTCCCAAGCACTAATGATATCTGGCCTTCCAGTTCCTCCCTCCATGAAACTTCCCCAAGTTGATGTCTAAGACTATTATAATCACCTGCCTTATAATTCCACATATGCTCCTGTCTCGTTGATACTCCTGCATGTCTATTCATCTTCCCAGTCAAAATCACATGGTCACTCTCTCCAACTGATGGGAGAGATGTCATCTCAGTTATTATCAATTCTTCTAATGCTATGACCAAATCCAAAACTCTTGAGCTTCTTGTTCCCTCTATTACATGTTGCCTAAGATATTTGTCCCTCAAGAATTCTAGAAATTCCATTTCCTTATTGCTACATTCATCTTCTTCTCCCCAATTTATACTACTGTAGTTAAAATCTCCCATAACAATCATTCTTCTTGCACTTGCCAAACTCAACTGTCTAAACATTTCCTGGTCCCCACCCTCTGTGCTCCTGGGCCTGTAGCAACACCCACTAAATATCCTGTCTTGCCCACCTCTACCTCACACCATATGCTTTCAAAATCATTAGTGCCACTGCCTTCCAAAGCCAGCTCTTAGAGGACATGAGTCATCACTTATCATAAGCAATATCTACAGTGTTTGGTAGGATAAAAAGGGAAAGCAGTATTCATGCTTTCCCTTTCTATCCTTCCAAAAAATGCTGTACCCTGCTACTTCTATTCTTGTTATATATCTCTCTTCTGTCAACTATGTCTCAGTAATCCTAATAATCTTTGTCTAGGCTGATGCTATCAGCGCCACCAATTCCTTTTCTTTATTTGAAATACTCCTGGCATTAGTATAAAGCATAAAAATGCCACTATTTCTATACCCAGCATTATCCCCTCTAGACTCCACTGGGCTCAGCGCTACCTGATGTTGTCCCCTCTTCTCCCAAGTACCCTTTCCCACAAGAAGCCACCCAAGCTACCATTCCCCCTTGGGCATTCTAGTTTCCCTGCATTGACACACTGACTCATTCAGATCAGCAATCTCTCCAGATGCCTACGTCCTTCCTCATTCAAATGCAAGCAGTCTCTCGCATACAATTCCTCTCTGTCCTCAAACGCTCCCTAAGCATCCACATATTCCAATCCTCTCTTCTGACACATTCTATCTATTATGTTATTGAATATTACTGCTCTTCTGCTCAGCTCAATCATACCTAGGCAACATGCACACTATCTTTCCTCTCTGCATCTTCTTTCGTACTACTTCAAGAACCTCATATCACTCGCCGCCCAATTTACATTACCTCTCAAGTCATTTGTTCCTACCATCACAATCATCTCATTCGCTCCTCTTAATTGCCACAGTCACACTTTCTATTGTTCCTCCAGGCAAACACTCCTCACGCATCCTATCTTGCACACCACAGATCATCAAGTCGCCATACATTACACCTCTTACCATTCCTTCTCTCTCTTACTGTTTCCATTTTCTCCTCTCCTATCATTCCCATAACTCTCTCTCATTCCCTCTCTTCCACTGTTCCCATTCTCTCCTCTTCTATCATTCTCGTACCTCTCTCTCTCTCTCTCTCTCCTACTGTTCCCATTCTCTCCTCTTCTATCATTTCCAAACCCCTCTCTCCTACTGCTTCTATACTCTCCTCTTCTATCATTCCCAAAACTTTCTCTCACTCCTCCTACTCTGATTCGCCTTGCATACATCTCTTCCATTCACCTAATCTCATCTTTCATATTTCTCATCTTGTTCACAAGATATTCCACCTCCTGTTTTTTTATTTTTTAATAAAATACACATTATTAGATTAAATATTTAATATGTACAAAAAAATGTTGCTTAGTTGCATTAGATATATTATTCTCACACTTAACTAAGATACCTGTCATTCTGACATGGTGTAAATTCAACTGAAGTGAACAGTGAAAAAATTATTACTTGATTACTAACCCTAAAAACAATGTATTTTAGAATGAATAACTCATTCCAACTCATTCACAATATGTGTGTGTGTGTGTGTGTGTGTGTGTGTGTGTGTGTGTGTGTGTGTGTGTGTGTGTGTGTGTGTGTGTATATATATATATATATATACACACACATATATACATATATATATACATACACACACAGATAGATAGACAGTTTCAAAAACAAGTTAAGAACATAATGAGTTCGAAGTATATACTGCATACTGAAGCTTGTGCTTTGCTGCAGAAAACATTTTAATTGGACTACAAAAAAATATTCAGTAACAGTGAATATTAACTGCCAGTATTTTTGTATCATTGAAGACGGAATTAGTTATTCTGAAATATATTTATTTAATGTTTTGAATTAATAATAGTAATAAAGGAATAACAACAAATCAAGGATGTCATCAAAGCAGCCACTCCCCCCCCCCCCCACACACACACAATTTTTTTTTTTTTGCGATTTCACTAAATTGTTATGAAATCTTGAGTTGGTAGGTAAACCAGTTGTTTTCAGTGGCTGAACAGATAGCATGTTTCCAGAATGCTATCTGTTCATCCAACATTCATAACACAGATATTTGCAAGTCTATAGCTTATAGATAAATTTATTTTCCTAATGAAAAAAAAGAAAGAAAGAAAAAAACACTGTTTTTTATCTCTTTATTATCTTTTTTATCTTCAACAGTGATTCTAGATTTAACTAATAGAACACCCACATTATTAGATGCACAATAAGTTTTACAACTTTTTTTTATTATTACGGAGGGCACCTACTCTGCAATTCTGTCCACTCAATCCGCCAACTACAACAAACTGCAACGATCATCATCAACACCAACGCCATCTACCGCTCACCACTACCACCACTATTATTATTTTCACAGACAATCACAAACATCCATGCCCATGGCGGGATTTGAACCAGCAGCCTTTTGACTGGAGAACGGATATGTTAACCATTCAAAAGGCTGCTGGTTCAAAATATAAAAAAATAACTATTGAACATTAGTCAAGTGATGTGACTTACAGAAGTGCCCATCGCATTATACAATTTTACCTTACTTTTTTTTTTGTATCCATTCATGGTGTTTCTCAAAAGTAACAGCAGTGGCTGAGTACCATAGAGAATTGCTACTTTAATGATTAACATTAATAGCAGCAACTCTCTACAGTACTTAAAGAGTCACTGATATTACTCTTGAGATACATCATGCAGCACTACAAAAATTAAGAATGGAATAAAATCTAATATCTTTACCTTTTACACTTTCCAGCATTGCAATCCAAGATTGATCTTTTAAATTTGTTTTATCATTTTCCATTATAATTTCAGCAGTATATTCTTTTCTGAAATCAAAGCAAATTAAGTTAATATACATTTCACAACCTGTAGTGTTTTAATAATGACAAAATTTTATATTTTTATGCAATTGACATTAATACTCATAAGGAATGATAACCCTACTGATAATGTTGTAATCAGAACAAGACTTACAACATATTAAAGAGATTACAGTAAATTTCAATTTATTTAATTGTATATTATATTCCAAACACTTGCTTTATAAGACAGAAATCTTCAACATTCAAGCGAAGCATGTAATAATTAATACCTGCTAAAAAAAGATGAAAAGAGCCTGTGTAGCTCAGTGGATGTGGCATTTGCACACCACGGCACTTGACTGCACAAAGGAAGACTTGGTTTCGAGTCTAGTCGGCGACTAGAGGAAATTTTTCTAAGCCTTTTTTCGACCGGTTCCCGAGTTAGTCGATCTCTGGCATGGGCAAGCGGGTTTTTTCTCCTGGAAACTCCAGTTTTTCGTTCCTTAAACTCAAGAAAATCGACCTAGAACCCACATTATTTCAGACATTAAATATATTGTGTTAGGGACCACAAGATGGCAGCACTTGGTGAGCCATTCTCTTCACTGTGTGCTGCTTAATTAGCAATAGCCTTGGGCCAGCTATCTCTGATTGGGTACCAGTTGAGATTGAACTGCCCACTCAGTCTCCAAAAGTTAGATGGGGATAAAAACGGCCTCGCAAAACTCCCTATATATGGGAATAAAAAGGCATTAGCTGATTTTTTTTTAAAAAAAGATGAAAATCATATTTTTTAAGCTAATGTTAATTTCCAGACAATTTTATTTGTGAACAGTAACTTATCTTATTACGGTATAAACTATGCCATTTTTTAAAATTGCAAAACACAGAAAATATATATTAATTCAGCACAATACTTGATAATTAGAACTGGCAACATTGGAGAACAACCCATGCATAAATCTATGCATCTTAATAATACCACGTAGCATCTTAATAATACCATGTTTCTCACAAAAAAGTAAGAAATTATTTCATAATTTTTTAAACAGTTTATTTGTTTGTTAATGTTAATATTTCATTTGATCAGGTTTTTAAATAGCAACAACTACTATGGATTATTAGAAATATTTCAAGAGACCCACACTGGAATTAATAGTGGTGTTGAATAGTAAATATTGCTAAGTGCAAAGTTATGTGTAAAATATTCAGCAGCCTTGATGTTAATAAGGCTGTGGGAACTGGATCACCATGAGAATAAGCAAAAGAGATAACAGTGCCCTTAACTTGGTTGTTCAACAAAAATCAACAGGATTTTATTTTGATTTGATTTTTAAAGTGCAAAGACATCAAAGGTCATACTGTGCCAGGAACTGGTTACACCAGTATATATAGTACACAGTTAGGAGGATAATCACAAACATCCATGCCCTTGGCAGGATTCAAACCAGCAACCTCTTGGCTGGAGAGCTAACCACTCAGCCAACTAGGCTGGCTCTGGCAACAGGAACAGTCCCAGAAGAGTGGAAAGAAGGAAAAATAGTGCAACTGTATAAGGGATTGGGTATCCTTATCACCCAAGTCAGTCCTGTAGTGTCAAACTACAGACAGTTTGTACATCAAGCATAGTGAAGATATTAGAGATAGAACATAAATCTGGAGTGATCAACACAAAAATCTTTCAAGAGAGCAACATGGGTTTGTTAAGGTGGGGGGGGGGGTCATGTGTGAAAGGAGATATTCAGTTGTTTGCTCATGATGCTAAATTAGGAAGCTCAATGCAAAACACAACAAAACACAAGAAGTTCTGATGTGTTGTTGTTGTTAGAAGAGGATTTAAATATGTTGGTGCTTTGGGCAGCCCAATAAGAAAACTAAGAGACCCATGGATATCAGATGCAACATGGGAACTAATGAAAAGAAGGCGGTTGGAAAAACAAAGAGACACAGGGACTGAAGAATACAAGAGATTACATAGAGAAATCAGAAGAGTCATCAAGCAGGAAAAGGAAAAGTTCTATACTAATAAATGTGAAGAAATAGAGTTCCAGATGAGAGGGCATAATTATAAAAGGATGTTTTATTTAGTTCGTGACTTAAAGCACAAGTTTAAGCCTAAATTGAATGTCATCAAAGACAGGAATGGATCATTACTAACAGAAGAGTTGGAAATTAAAAACAGATGGAAAGAATACTGTGAGGAACTGTACAGCAGAGTGGATAAAGAAAATGTGGAGTCCTCCCACCAAGAAAATTTTGATTTGGAACCTCCTCCACTTAGGCATGAAGTTGAAAGAGCAGTTAAGCAGCTCAACAGAAATAAGGCCCCAGGTGCAGATGAAATCCCAGCAGAGTTAATTAAGGCCACAGGGGATGGAGGGATAAGAGTGTTTCATAAACTGATTACAAGGATATGGGAGACAGGATCATGGCCTAGAGACTGGAAGATGTCAGTTTTCATACCACCACACAAGAAAGGTGATATGAAGGCATGCAAGAATTATAGAACTATTAGTTTGATATCTCATGCAAGCAAAATTTTATTAAAGATCATGCTAAATAGGATTGAGGCCAAAGTTGAGGCAGAGATGCCCGAGGAACAAGCAGGTTTTAGGAAAGGTAGGGGCACCAGAGATCAGATCCTTTGCCTTAGACAGATCATAGAAAAATATAAAGAATTCAGACTCCCTCTGGTAATGTGTTTCTTAGATTACTCTAAAGCTTTTGACTGTGTTGAGCATGTGAAACTGTGGGAAGTAATGAAAAGAATGGGTTTTCCTCAACACACTATCAGGTTGATAGCCAACTTGTATAAGGAGCAAGAAGCCACAGTAAGAACAGGTGTTGGATTGACCGACTGGCTTCAAGTTGGAAAAGGAGTTAGACAGGGATGTTTACTTTCTCCTCACTTGTTTAGTATATATGCAGAGGACATCATGCGTGAAGCATTGGATGAGCTCAGGACAGGAATTACGATAGGAGATAGATTGATCAGTAATCTGAGGTACGCTGATGATACAATACTCCTTTGTAATGACATGGAAGAACTAGGACTAATTCTTGACAAAGTTAACAAGATCAGTAATAACAGAGGACTTCAACTCAATTCTAGCAAGGCAAAGATCATGGTTCTCAAAGGAAAAACAAACAGAGAAGCTCTTGAGAAACAAGTGTATCTTAATGGAGAAAGAATTGAGGAAGTCAGCAAGTTTGAGTACCTGGGATCCATTATTAATGTGAAGAATTGCTGTTCAGAAGATGTCAGAAAAAGGTTAGGAATGGCTAAAACAACAGTCAGAGACCTGTCTAAAATCTGGAAGCATGGATCTATCTCCATGAGAACAAAGTTGAGGATTTCAGATGCAGTTGTTTTTCCAACAGCGACTTATGGATGCGAGACTTGGAACCTAAAGAAGTCAGATAAGAAACGGGTATCTGCTTTTGAGATGTGGTTTTACAGAAGACAGTTGAGGATATCACATACTGAAAGGCGTACAAATGAATGGGTGTTAGAAAAGATTAGTAGAACTTTAAGGCTCCTTAAGGATATTGACAGAAGAAAATTAAAATATTTTGGACACATAGAAAGGATGGAAGGAGGACTTCTCAGAACAGTAATAGAAGGTAAAGTTCCTGGAAAAAGAGGCATGGGTAGACCATCAATGAGATGGATGGATGGCATGTGTGGAGTGACTGATCTTCGGAGAGTTCAGGTTGCCAGAAAAGTAAACAACAGGACTACATGGGGAGGCCTGGTGTGGAACATCACCGAGCATCGGAGTGACCATACGGCATCTTTATATGCCCAGTGAACATAGAGAGAGAGGTGCTTTGGGCTGAAGAAAAGGGCTACAATTTCAATATTGCTAAGTGTAAAGATATGTAATTTGACCAGAGAAGATGGAATGGGGTTTACCATATTGGAGGAGGTGCAGCAGGCAAGGGATCTGGAGATTCCTGGTGGATAGGAAACTGAAGTTCAGGGAACACAAGTATTATATTTCTTGTGGTCTGCAAGTGTTCAAGCTCTCACAATGATTCTTCAGACATTATGGAGGCTTGAAGTAATACTAATATTGCTGGAAATGTTATATACCTTATCTCATATAGTTTTTATAACTATATTTTTTGTGTTGGATGGAATGTTGTATGGAGGTATCTCTTCATGTGTGTTGTGTGTATGGGTGTTGATTTTCTACATATGCTGGCCACTGAATTGGAAACCTTTATGCCGATGTACGTAAACGTCACTTATTGCAACATATATGCAAAATACTTGTCACGTGTGTCACCAAGTATTCTAGGCAACTATTTAAGATTGCTGCTGGTCAGTAATCATCAATAGTGTTGATCACAATGGGAAGAACAAAGCATCTTTCAGAGTTTGATAAAGGGCTTATTGTGGGTGTGCATCTGACTGGAGCCATGATTTTGAAAACAACAGAGCTGACTGGTTTCTCAAAAGGTGAGACATCGTGGGTGTTTAATCAGTGAAAAAATAACCCACATTGCTTGTCTAAGAGGTGTAACTGTGGTCCTAAGGCCATCTGTCAGGAACGAGATCAAGAAGGCTTATGTGGACAAAGAGAACTTCCCATGTGCCGAAATTGACTGAAACATTTAATAAAGGCTGTTGCCAACCCATATCTCATTGAACCATATGATGGGAATTGAAGAGGATCAGTATTGGCCATCGCATGCCTATATGGAAACCACTGTATCAAATAAGAGTTTCTAATTCAGTAGTTGGTATGTGTGTATATAATAAATGGCTGAAGATATCCATTCAGAGATCTCTAGGAGTGCATTTAAGAAAGGACAGAGAATAAAGAATAAAGGAAATAAATGAGGTACTGACAGACCCAGTAGTATCTAGAGGTTTATGGTATCAGTGAAACATAGTAGACAGAAGATGATATTCTGAAAGGACAGAAGTAGAAAGATATAGCATACTACAGGAGGGTGAGAAGAGAAACAGCTGATGGTAGTGCAGCATTAATCAGAGAGTTATGATCTCCTGAGGGTAAAATCAGAAGAGAAATAATTATTGGCTCAGAAAATGTATGACTCAAAGAATAAACAAGCAGGATAGGCTATATAGTGGGATTTGTAGGCCAGAGTGATGAATAGGAAAAGTTCAGGAAAATTAGTTTAGCAAGTGCAAAAAAAAAGATATCACTATAGTAAATTGTAACTACAGTAGTACAGACTGGACAAAGGAAATAAAATATAGTGAAAAGGAAACATTTTATTATTTTTATTAATTTTAGGAATTCTTGAAGGATATCTTTCTTACAAACCATGTAGTGCAGAAAAGAAGACAAATGGAGGAATTCAAAATCAAGATTTTTCATTTAGTTGCAATGTCAGAGGATATGACTGCAAGTGAGATGTTATCCTTTTCCCTATTTGGTGATAGTGATTACACAGTGTGGGCTTGGAGGAGAAGGTTTAAAGGCTCGTGGAGAGAGGAGTTTATGTGAAATTACAAGGCAGGTGATTCGAACAGACTAAGAAACCAGGCTGAAGCAGCACCATGGATGCAAGAATTTATTTGAAGACAGAGATCACTAGTTCATGGGCGCTAGTAAAGAAGTACTTGCTTGAAAAGGAATGGCAAATTACCTTTTCTCAATCATGTTATACAAAGAGATGCAGGGTAAAATGGATGATTAGGGAACTCAAGCTAGAAATGTAATTATTATTGCATGGACATCTCCATGCAGTCCTAAAACTCAAGGGAGACCCAAACTATCAACATAATATCTATCCTATCTCTCCTTGAACCATTAACAGACCAATCACTCATGTTGTTTAATTTTGACAGTATATATCAGAACACAGAATTATAAGTAAATAATTATTTATTAACTTATTGTTGATATTTTTCTGGTGTTATAACCAGCATCTTCAGAGCACAAAAATACGGTCTGTCACAGTACATGAGACTACAACAACATGGTAGTTTAACAAAACTGTAGCAACAATTTTTGGAAGCAATTTTGCTGTTACTCCCAAACAAGTTCCAAAAGCTAAAATAATGGCATCCGTCGAATGGGGAGCACACGACCTGCCTCCAGCAATAGCCAATAACATACGTTTAGATGTGGCCAACATCCTAATCAAGTCTAAGCCTCCCAGAAATAATTCCCTCATAAGGAAATCATTGCTCTAAAAGAGTTACATAATAATAACCATATTATCATAGCAAAAGCATACAAAGGGAATGAAACCGTGGTGATGGACACAACAGAATATGAAAACAAAATGCACACACTTTTACAAGATGAGTCAACATACAAAATTATAGATTGCAATCCCACCAACACACAAAAGAATAAGGTGCGTAAATTACTGAAAAAAAGTCACTTCCTGGCCCAAAGAAACAGTAAACAAATTCAAACCCTTCCATGTTAAAACACCCAGGATATATGGAGTACCAAAAATTCACAAACAAGGTACACCCTTAAGCCCTATTGTAGATAGTATAAATAGTCCCACATACAAACTGGCTAGACATTTAGCCACGCTACTAGCCACTCTCACAAACAATTCTCCCTCCTTTGTCAAAAATTCTGCCCACCTAAAAAGTATTTTAGAACACCATACCTTAAAAAGCTCAGACTTAATGGTGAGCTTTGATATCACCTCACTATTCACAAATGTACCACTAATTGAAACCATTAATCTGCTAAAGTCCCACTTTCCCCTGATACATTTGCCGGCTTGGTTGGCTGAGTGGTTAGCGTATTCGCTCTCCAGCCAAAAGGCTGCGGATTCGAATCCCACCGTGGGCATGGATGTTTGTGATTGTCTGTGAAAATAATAGTGGTGATGGTGGACAGTAGATGGCATTGGTATAGATGAGGCGGTTTGTGGATGAGGTTGAGTGGTGGAGATGGAGAGTTGTAGAGTAGGTGCCCTTACTCGATGAGTCTTCGGACTCCCTGGAGGTGTCAAATAATAATAATAATATTTGAACTATTTAAATTCACAATACGTGCAAGATATTTCACATGGAAAGGGAAAATATACAAACAATTAGATGGGATGGGTAGCTATGGGCTTCCCCCTTACCCAACTTCTACATAGAACACCTGGAAAAACTAGCTATCAATACAGCCACTCTCAAACCAACACTCTGGCTGTGCTATGTTGACAATGTGCTTGCTATTTGGCCACATGGCCCAGTCACATTGGATACATTCTTAGCGCATTTAAACAGCCAACATCCAAAAATCCACTTTACAATGGAACTGGAAGCTAACAACTGCCCTTCCTGGATACACTAATCACACATCTTTCAGATGGTTCCTTATTATTCTCAGTTTTTAGAAAACCCACACATACAGAGAGATATTTACACAAACGATCACACCATCACCCTTCTCAACAGTATGGTATCTTAAAAACATTAACCCACAGAGCGAGAGCAATCTGTCCCAATGACAATGCTCTTGCTGCTGAACTGGCTCACTTACACAACACCTTCTTGGCCAATGGCTATAATCCCCATAAGATAATAAAAAAGACTAAATGATCCTAAGAAACCCTTTCCACTATCCACCATGGAGAACTATAATAAAAGTAACCATCCCATACATTAAAGGCACATTGGAAAAGATATCTATAATTCTCAATAAACATCAACTATGCACTGTATTCAGACCGTGTGTCAAATTAGCAACTGTTATCCATTCATCCAAGGACAGCATCTCTCCTTTATCACATCCAGGAGTCTACGAAGTACCCTGCACGTGTGATCAAGCCTACTATGGTCAAACAGGAAGAACTGTGGACATCTGCTTCAGTGAACATAAAAGATACATCTGGCACTACCACTATGGCAAGTCAGGCATAGCAGACCATGCTTTGGATACCCCCTGCACAAAGGATCAACTGGAAGAAAACAAAAGTACTGCACAGAAGCTTTTACAAGTCAGAGAGATTGTTCTTAGAAGCAACAGAAGCTTTGAAATACACTCCGAATCTCAACAAATATGGCTGTATAAATTTGCCTAAGATTTGGGAGACAGTCATCTTTAGACATAACTAGTACCTGCTTTCTCTCTCTGTTTTTTAGGACTTTAGTCTTTGTGTTGTTGTAGTCTCACATACAAACTGTGTTTTTGTGCTCTGAAGATGCTGGTTATAACACCAGCGAAATATCAGCAATAAGTCAATAAACAATTATTTACTTATAATTCTGTGTTCTGATATATATATATATACACATACATATATATACCGTCAAAATTAAACAATATGTACAACAAATACATAAGCCTTTCTACACATTTGAAGACCAATCACTCACAAATGACTCAGACAACCCATTCCATCTATTCATCACTCTCAAGTGCAAAATCTCGTTCTTACACCCTTGCTAACTAAACTCCTACCCAACTTCCAGGGATGACTCCTGTTCTTCCCCTCTAGCCAAGTGCTGAAATATTTCCTTTGTATTAATCCTACAACATCCTTTAAGTAACTTAAATGTCTCTATCATATCCCCCCTTTTTTGCCTATCAACAAACTTTTGCAGCCCATAAACCCTCAATCTATCCTCAGAGAAAATTTTGAAAACATTCATCATGATCACACACCTCTGGATCCTTTCCACCATTTCCTCGTGCCCAGACCTGAGTACCACAGTAATTTAGATGTGGTCATATCAATGCTTTATAAAGAGGAATGATAACTAAATAAGCCTGTAAGTTACCCTGGCTACTTTAGCAATATGCCCTCTAAAATTCAACTATATCTACAACTAACCCAAAGTACCTAGTTTCATCAAGTAGTTTTTAAATCTTGATAAGGGTTATTTGTTTCATTACATCCCCCAAATGGTTTTAATCTTATGTCCTAATTTCTTATTTACCAGGAATCCTATACCTGCTATGGTGAACCCGAGTCGATTATTCTGTAATCTCCACTCCAGAAATGTCACCGCCTGACCATCTTACCTCACTATAAGAACATCAATGTTAAATTGATGGCCTGAGAAGCCCCGTGATTATTTCCTCTCAGTCCTCCAACTGTCAGGAGAACTGGTTTCCCTTACTTGGTAAGTGAAACCAGCTTCCATGCTAAGTAGTCTTGTGAAAATAAGGTGGTGGTTCCCGTTTCCTTCCTCCTCGCAGTGATGTAGCCATTAAGACTTCCATTGCCCATGCCAACATTTGTCTGGTCATGAGCCTTGCTAAATTATTCTTCAACCTCAGTCCAGTACTGATAGCACTGCTGCTCACTACTAGAGCAAATGCATTTGTGGTGACACTGACTCACCATGACAAAGTGCTCTCCTAGGGTTTTTGCAAGTTTTTACAAATAGTTTTTGCATACTATTGAGTAGAATAGAATGCAGTGGAAGAATCTTATTAAGATGGCATCAGACACATACGGCCATTGAACCCATGGTTGTTGTTGTTGAAGTTGAGCAGAGCTGCCGACTCTGTTCCCCCACACCTTGATGGCAACTACCTTTCAGTCTATGTCTCCAAAGTTAGTCCCTATAACAATTACTTCACTTGCACTCATTGTACTAATCTGCTGATTTGTGTCTTCCACATTATTCCTACACTCCATGGTCAATGGCAGCAACTATTTTGTCCTATAACTGTAGCCTCAATCTCTCACCAGATTGACTCAAAAGAACTGTCATCTGACCAACTAACTCCTACTCTTGTTAGCTGCAATTCATCATCTCTACCTCATCCCCTGTCCTGTCTACTCTATCCTTCCCGAAAATACTAAATCCATTACATTCTATTCCTGTAACTATGTCATCTATAGTTAGCCAAGTCTGACTAAATGGAAGTTATGGAAAAAGACATAAAGAGAGGTGTAGAGAGTAGTTACATGGAATTCAATGTTGCAAAGTGTAAAGTTTTGAGATTTCGTAAGCAATGATGGAATGCAAAGTATACACTTCATGGGGAAACTCTGAAGGAAGTAGAGGAGATGAGAGATCTAGGAGTAATGGTGGACAAAGACTTGAAATTCAGGGGCCACATTGCACAAGTGTGAAGACATAACATCAGATAATGGCAATGATGATGAGGAGGACCCTGAAATGTAAAAATAGAGATGTCATTGTATGAGGCCTTGATCAAGCCTCATATGGATTACTGTGCACAGATTTGGTCACCAGGTTTTCATGGTAATGACAATATGTTGGAAAGAGTCCAGAGAAGATTCACAAAGGTGGTCTGTGGTCTTTGGAATGTGGAGTATAAGGACAGATTGAGAGAATGTAAGTTGCAAAGCCTTGTGAATAGGAGGAGGAGGGGGATATAATTGAGACACTTAAGCTAGTCAAGGGTTGTTATCACGTTGACATGGAAGAGATTTTTCACAGAATGGGAGATATAGAATAAGAGGCCATTGCTGGAAACTGTATAAGGAGGGTGCAGTTGGAAAAGGGAACAATTACTCAGTGATACTGCTGAACTTTGCAAAGGTGTTCGAGAGGATTCGACATAGTACACTGTTCCACAAACTGGAATAGACAGAAATGGATATGAAGCTGGTGATTTGGATAACAGGTGGTTGGACAGATAATAAAAAATTCTGTGCATTGGAAAGGAAAGGGATGTCAAGTCTGAGAGAAGGCAGGTGAATAGTGATATGCCACAGGGCTCAATACTTAGTCAAATGCTATTTAATTTATGCATCAATGATATAAGAAATCTTTTAAGGGAAAATATTTGGTTGTTGTCAAAGATGCAAAGCTGAGAATAGCAACAGTCAATGAAGATGATGTAGAGATCCTGCAGGATAACAAAGAGAATTGGCAATATGGGTCAAGGATAATGGTTAAATTGTTAAATATTGAGTCACAATGTTGTTTAACATGGCAAAGTGTAAGGTCATTCACTTTGGGATGTATAAATCATAGACTGTATGCTACATTGATGGAACTGAACTGCACTAAATTACTGACGTCAAGTATTTGGGAGGTGATTGCAGATAGAGAGTTGAAGTTAAGAGAGCATATTGCAAAGGTGGCCAAAATAGTACATGAGATTACTTGGTCATTAAAGAACAGATAAAGTAGAAATAAGGATGTTATTAATCCTCTTTATAAGATTTTAAGAAGGATACATCTGATCTCCTGTATTATGTGGGGATCAAGACATGGTGAAGAGGATATAGAGGTGAGCGACCAAGATTGTGGCAGGTTTGTGTTTTTCTTTGAGAACAAAGTGAAAGTCTGTAGGCTTCAAATAGCTGAAAGGTGAATAAGAGGAGAAACAATAGAAGCATAAGTTATTAAAGGGGGTTTTATGGGATTAGCAACAAAGACTTTCTTCAGTTCATGACAGGAAAGAAGAGAACAAGGATCACCAATGGAAATTGTATAAGAATGAAGTTAGCAAGTGTGTTAGGATTAGATGCTTGCTTAGAGTGGTTGTAAGAAGCATATTTGAGTGCTTTGATGGTGAATGAGTTCAAGGAGTGGTATGATTGGTATTGTGTGAAAAATGATTAAACTGGATCTCCCACAATCAATCTTTGACTCCGTGGAGTGCACAAAAAAAATAATAGTAAAAAGTAGAAAACAGAATCTATATGGAGCCTATCTATATCAAGAAATTCTTGAGTTCCCCAAGGGAAACTCATGGATTTCTTGCATGATTGAACCAAAAGAAAGAGAAATGACTGATGAAGAATGATCATGATGGATGGAAAGCATTAAGAGATCTACGTACTGATGACTTAGTATAGCTATTTAAATGATCCCATTATCAGTATACTTCATTCTGGTGAAACAATCTTTTTTTTAGGGGGGGGGGGGGTGACTGTGTGAGAGAGATAAGGAAGGTTGAGGAAATCTCAATAAATGAAATTTCACAATGTGTTATAAGGGAGCATGGAAAGAAACTGATGAATTTAATAAGACCAGTTTCTTCAGGAGCAGTTCAGATTTTGTAAAAAAAAACAGTGAGGACAGTGAGGATTCATGCATAGAATTTAGCAGACGAGGATAATGTTTATAGAAGTCAGCATGGATTTATTAAGAGGAGCTCTTGGTTCAGCAATCTAGTCATTTTCGCAATGAAGTAACAGGAATAATTGATGAGGTTTGGCACATACTGTAGATTTTCTGGATTTTACAAAAGCATTTGATGGGTTGATATTTAAGTCACAATGTGGGTTTAGTATCAAAGAGTTGTATATTACATAGCAGTATCAAATAGAAGGATGGTTCCAAGTGGGATTCCACAGTACCGGACCATAACTGTTGAACTTTTATACCAATGATATTGTTACCAGAATGCAACTAAATATTTAACCATTTACAAATGATGCAAAGCTAGAGAGTCATTAGCCAGAAAAAATATGAGAATAATAGTTTAACATAGTTATGTGTAAGTGATTGAATTTTTGAATTCCACAGATTACTTAAATCTACATAAAGAGAGAACATGAAACTGTATTGGAGGAGACAAGCAAACTTGCAGTGACAGTAGACAGAAATATGAAATTTAGGGGATATATTGCAAAAGTGGTGAAGGTAATTAAGAGGACTTCTACAATATGGAAAAGTACAGTGAGAAGTGGATATAAAGTTGTGGTGGTTCCATCCATTCCATTATCAGAACTTAAGTATGTTCAGATCACTCAGATTTAAAAGGGATGAATTAACTTAAAAAGGTATAAAGGTGAAGATAAAAAATGATATCAGGAGTGGGAAATTCTGGCTATGAGGATAAACCAAGGCATATAACCTGCAAAGTTTGGAAGACAGATGAAGAAATAATGATTTGGATATCTCAGCCTATGAGAGCCATTTATCAAATAGACACTAAGGGGATTTTGCAAATGGTTGAAGGGAAAGGACAAGGACCAATCACTAGAAGCTATTCAAAACAGTGAATAGTGAGTAAGAAAATGGGAAGTAGTTTACTTGCATACAGATACAATAAGTGCCAGCCTAGTTGGCTGAATGGACAGTGTATCAAATAACAGGTTGCAAGTTTGAATCCCGCTATAAATTAAAGATGCCAAAAAAGTTATATTCTTGGTTTCATCCAAGTGTAAGCAAACAAAGTTTGCATGTGAAGTAACTTAACCAGTGGGCTACTTGCACATAGAGGCTAATGATTTCACATAAATTGTCTTAGTATCCCATAATGCAATGTATATATCCTTACAGACATGTATAATGCTATGCTTTATGGGAAGGGCCACTACCCAGACCGGTTTCAACTTTTATTGAGGTCTCATCAGTGGGAGCCAGATCCAGAAGTGATATCAAGGTTGAAGTAATGCAGAAGTCATATTTCCATTTACAAGTAGTCAAAAGGTGTCACCCCTTATTACTAAAATATGGATTAGAGATAGATGAATCTCACTATTGGTGTGAAAGTCTTAGGTGGTAAACAGATTCTATTACCCAGTGTGAAACTACTACCACTCTGCTTATGAGAGAACTGAAGTGGTTTTAAGATATTCCACATTAGTCTTTAGTATAGTTTTCAGAATATGTAGTTGTTAGTCTGCACATAACACTAATGCACAATTGATTTACTGCCTTTCCTAGCTTGGGATTCATAAAAGAGTTAAGTATATTGACACTATAGACGTTGTAACATCTAAAGATGTCCTCCATGATGAGCCTCATCACTACATGGAGGTTCTGAATAATAATAACAAATACTGTATTAAAAACAGGAATGATTTTTTTAGTTAAAAATGAAGGCATTTTAAAGACAAATTAGTCAAATTGTTTTGACACAGGTTACCTAGCTATTAAGAGAAATGTCTAGTTAATGTCAAGCTAAAAAATTGAACTAGGTGTGTGTGTGTGTGTGTGTGTGGATCATCAACATAAACAGAACAAAGCTACAATAATCTTCTAAATTATAATGTACCAACTTACCTGAGCAAAATATCTTCCATTTTAGTCACCGACAACTTCCAGGAAGAAATTCCTAAATCTAATTTACTGGTCTCTAGATCACTAAATAGTTTTCCAAGTTTTTCTGAGTTGCCATGTGATAAAAAAAATGTCAACTCTTTATTTCCACTACTAGACACTTTGGCTTCAGGAAGGTGACGCTTCAAGAACTGAGTCATCTTTCGAATATTACAATATCTTCCTTTCACTATCTTCAAATAATAGCCAACATCTATGAAATACAGTTACACATAAACAAACGCATAAGAGACAATTTTCAAAACTTAATCATATGAGAATTAATTCAATTACAAATATATGTTTGATGCAATATATTTACTCAGCTATATGAAATAGAAAAAACTTAAATGACTAAAAGTTGAGAAATTACAATAAAGCTATTTAGTATATGAATACACAACTAATTTTGTCTTATTAGAAGACTTCATTGGATGCATAACATGGATAAAAAAAAAAATACATGAGAACAACAGCTATAAATTAAGTTACAAATGGGTTGCTGGCATTTGAAGGAGTTGAAGATAATTACCATAGTAATGTTAAGCATGATCTCCAAAGTTGACAAACTGAGGAGTAACAATGAGAAAAGTTATAGGTCACTATAAAGGTGGACTAGTATTATTATATAAATGCACAACTAGTTTTGTCTGTAATATTTCTGTAATTTTTCTGTAATATGTCTGTAATTCATAGCTGTTGTTATTTTGTAATGTAGTTTTGTATTTCTCTTTTCATGTTATGAACCTGCTGAAATCTTTGAAGAATACAAACTAGTTGTGCTTTCATAAAATACATAGTTTTATTGTCATTTCTCGCTTTTAGCCATGTAAGTGTTTTCTATTTTATTATCTCATATAGCCGAGTAAATATGTTGCATCATTTCGAGCCTTTACGACAATGCAGAGGCTTCAGGAGATATTACAGAGGATTGGGATAAACCTCAACAGGTTAGTATTTTTCCAGCATTCAACTATCATTTTCCCAAATCATTACTTTCAAAAGAAGTCATTAAAATGAAAAGAGCTAAAAGAATACACATATATACACACACACACACACACACACACACACACACACACACACACACACACACACACACACATATATATATATATATATATATATATATATATAGAAAGTATTTTACCTTGGGTATAATAAATGTTAAGAATACCAAGTAATTTTTTAAACCTGGTTTTACTCCATTTCCCAAGTAAGCAAACAGACAAATAAGTCAAATTTGCGCCTGCAAGTGATGCAAGTCTAGCTGATCCTACAGGTAGTGCAAGACCAGGGCAACTCGTGGTAAAGGTGGCATAAGCTCCGATCACTAATCTTTATATTTACCCTTAATGCCAAAACACATCTCCAAGAAAGAGATGTATGATGTTTTGTATTAAAGGCAAGAGGCCACTACCCAGACCGGTTTCGACCTTTATTGAGGTCTCATCAGTGGAAGCTAGGCTAGATTTACAAAGATTTAGTAAATTGCTTGGTATTCTTAACATTTATTATACCCAAGGTAAAATACTTTCTACATTTATATCTCCTCCAGAGATTTTTATTTAATAAGGTTAAAACACCTTATGGCAACTTGCTATGGTAAAATACTTATGAGCTCTGTATTACTAAATCTTTGTATTTCTAGCCTAGCTCCCACTGATGAGACCTCAATAAAGGTCGAAACCGGTCTGGGTAGTGGCCTCTTGCCCTTAATACAAAACATCATACATCTCTTTCTTGGAGATGTGTTTTGGCATTAAGGGTAAATATAAAGATTAGTGATCGGAGCTTATGCCACCTTTATCACGAGTTGCCCTGGTCTTGCACTACCTGTAGGATCAGCTAGACTTGCATCACTTGCAGGTGCAAATTTGACTTATTTGTCTGTTTGCTTACTTGGGAAATGGAGTAAAACCAGGTTTAAAAAATTGCTTGGTATTTTTAACATATATATATATATATATACACACATGTATATGTGTGTGTGTTAAAGATACCAAGCTATTTTAAACCTGGTATATATATATATATATATATATATATATACACAGCAAAGAAAGATCTTCTAAATGAAAGAATTTATGATATTAAACATACTTTGACACATTTTACTCCTTAAACTTTCTTTATCTGCTGGTACAGAACAAACTTTAGATACTAATACTTTGCAACGTATTAAAGATATGGTTAACTCACAAGCATCTAAAGTCCAGAACAACAACAAAATTAAATTAATAAGAAAATTTGAAGCATTAAAGACAGAAGAGCAAAAATCATCCAAATCTAAATTTCATCTTTTTCCTAATAAGATTATTATTAATAAATCCAGTTACTATCTTTCTAATGTAGAAAAGGATATTCTCAGTAAAGGTTTTAATTCTGTTTCACAAAGATCTATTATTATTATTTATATGGGGAATCCATGGAGTCAACCCATCACGGGACCCACTCTATCCATTAACACAATACCTATCATACATCTCCTTAAACGTATTAACTGTTGTGGCATTCACAACCTCCAGCAATCCATTCCACTCTTCCACCACTCTCCAAGAAAAGAACCTAGTCCACACACTCTTGGTAACCACACTCTTAGACAACTCCGAAGTGTGAGCCCTTGTTTTCACCCCATGTATTGAAAAATTTCTTATGTCAAGCTTATAGTGTCCCTTTAGTAACTTATAAATTTCTATCATATCCCCCTTTCCTCTGCCTGTCAGCTAAACTCTGCAACCCACACATCCTCAATCTATCCTCATAGAGAACATTCCACAGACCTGTCACCAGCTTGGTCACTCAGCTTTGAATCTTCTCCACTGCCTTCCAATCCCCAAGAAACAAAGGTGACCAAATTTGTGCACAGTAGTCAACATGTGGCAAAATAACCTTCCTATCTTTACTTTTCAATGTGCTCTTCAGCATCCAAGTAATCCTTTGAGCTATTTTGCCAACTCTTGCAATATATCCTCTGAATTTCAAATCTTTACCGACCATCACCACAAGATCTCTGGCCAGTCAATTTTTGTAAACCACTACCATCAATATGATATGAAATGTGTAATCTTTTCATCCTGAAGTGCATCATTACCTTACATTTTACAACATTGAATTAACAAGAATTGTCATTTGCTTACACTGCCAATTTATTTAAATCATCCTATAAGATATCTATATCAAGATCTATTATAAAGAAGCTGTTACTTGCAAAAATAGAAACGGTAACTTCATTCCTTCCGTCTCAAAAGCTAATTTACTTTGTATGGGATCCATCTTCATGATTAACAATGCAAAACTTTCAATAGCTGATGTTATCATGGCAGAAAGTCAAACCTCAAAATCAACAGAAAAATAATGATATTATAATTATCCCAGCAGATAAAGGTAACTCAATTGTCCTCTTATATACTGAAAAATACAACAAAATGTTACGATTACTGCAAACATATACTTATTTAATTCTTGAGAGAGAGAGAGAAATCCAACTCATAATCTCCACAATCATGCTAACAATCTCCTCGGAACTACTACAGAATTTCCTAGAAATCCCTGTTCCACCAAGCCAAAGAACTCCCCATTGTCAATCCTGTAACTACCTCATCAGTTTAAAAGTCTCAATCATATCACTTCTATCTTCAAAAAGATGAAATTATGGCCTGTTTCAATGTTATTTCCCGCTTTACTCGCCTACTCCCGTATACGGGAATAAAAAGGCGTTAGCTGAAGAAGAGGTATTAATGCTTTTAAATATGCCACTCCTGATCCATTGCATAAATTCTGGTTATTTCCTTTTTAAAAATAATATTTACAAACAGAACTTCAGGTTGATCATGGGCAACCCAATTATCTGCTATACTGAAAAAGAACATATTTATATTTTCAAGCCTTTGATGGAAAAAAAAGAACCACTCAATTCCTTTCCATTGCAGCCAAAATTACAGAAAAGGTATATTCATGATGCTTTCTTAATTTGCAGCCATGGACCAAATTCCTTAAAAGTGTTCCTGAACCATCTCAACAATCAACACTCCAAAATAGGAGTTAGAAGTTATGAAGTTAGAACTATGGAGTTAGAAGTTAATGGTTCTCTATTTTAGACAAAATAGAATATATACAATAAATTGTATATATTCTATATTGTCTAAAATAGTTATTCCTTAACAAGTCAAAGATTAGTTTTCCTTATACTCAGATAATACATGTCATTTAATCTATTACACACAATGATCATTCTCTTCCTTACAAAGCAAATTGCCTATACATTTGTCTCTACCGTCAACATTTCCTGGACTAGAGCAATATCTAGTCCACGAAATATTTTATATTCTCAACCTCTATCTCACATCATACTGCCTCAAAACTATTACTAAAACTATTTTCCTCTTGTACCCATGGGTAGACAGATATAATTTCTCTACTATCATGAGCATCATTCTGCTTCCTTCTTGACCTTCTTATTCTCACGAATAACATCTTATCTATGAAATTATCAGAAATATCTTCATAAAAAAAATGGCTACAGCAAAGACACTATCAACAAAATTCTTCATAAGACACCATTTAATAATGAAAATAAACTAGATTACAATAAAACTGTAGCCATTACATACATTAAAAGGATATCAGATAAAATAAACAGAATACTATAGAAATAAAACCTTGATGTCAGATGCAGAGAGGAAAGATAGTGTGCATGTTGTGTAGGTATGATAGTGATGAGCTGAGCAGAATAAAAGTAATATTGAATAACATAATAGCTAGAATGTGTCAGAAGAGAGGATTGGAATATGTGGATGCTTGGAGGGTGTTTGAGGACAGAGAGGAATTGTATGCAAGAGACCACTTACATTTGAATGAGGAAGGACATAGGCACCTGGAGAGATTGCTGTTCTGAACGAGTCGATATGTCAATGCAGAGAAACCAGAATGCCCAAGGCGGATGGTAGCAGGGGTGGCATCTTGTGAGAAGAGGGACGACATCAGGTAATGCTGAGCCCAGTGGAGTCTAGAGGGGATAATGCTAGGTATAGAAACAGAGGCATTTTTATGCTTTATACTAATGCCAGGAGTATCTAGAATAAAGAGAGGAATTGGTGGCACTGATAGCATTAACCTGGCCAAAGATTATTGGGATCACTAAGATGTGGTTGACAGAAGAGAGATATAATAACAAGAATAGAAGTAGCAGGGTACAGCATTTTTTGGAAGGATAGAAAGGGAAAGCATGAATACTGCTTTCCCTTTTTATCCTGCCGAACACTGTGGATACTGCTTATGATAAGTGATGACTTATGTCCTCTAAGAGTGGAGGCTTTGGAAGGCAGTAGCACTAATGATTTTGAAAGCATATGGTGTGAGGTAGAGGTGGGCAAGACAGGATATTTAGTGGGTGTTGCTACAGGCCCAGGAGCACAGAGGGTGGGGACCAGGAAATGTTTAGACAGTTGAGTTTGGCAAGTGCAAGAAGAATGATTGTTATGGGAGATTTTAACTACAGTAGTATAAATTGGGGAGAAGAAGATGAATGTAGCAATAAGGAAATGGAATTTCTAGAATTCTTGAGGGACAAATATCTTAGGCAACATGTAATAGAGGGAACAAGAAGCTCAAGAGTTTTGGATTTGGTCATAGCATCAGAAGAATTGATAATAACTGAGATGACATCTCTCCCATCAGTTGGAGAGAGTTACCATGTGATTTTGACTGGGAAGATGAATAGACATGCAGGAGTATCAATGACATGGGAGCATACGTGGAATTATAAGGCAGGTGATTATAACAGTCTTAGACATCAACTTGGGGAAGTTTCATGGAGGGAGGAACTGGAAGGCCGGATATCATTAGTGCTTGGGAAGTTGTAAGGAATATTTGTTAGCAGGAATAGTAAGCTGTATTCCACAAGTGAAGAAGAGGACACAATTTGGTGTAAAGTGGATGACAAACAAATAACTAAAACAGGAGCTGCATGTGAAAAAGAGGCTATGGAAGAAATATAAGGAGACAGGTGAAGAGCAGATGCATGAAGAATATAAGACACACGGCAGGAGAGTGACTAGTATGGTAAGGAATTCAAAACTGCAATATGGGACGAGATTGGCCCTAAGATCCAAAGAAAATCCTAGGGAATTTTTAGCTATGTGGCCAGTAGGAGGAGAAATGATTGTGGAAGAATGACACTGTGGGATAACAATGGGAATAGAGTGACTGATGCAGAGGACATAGTGGAATTGTTCAATGAACACTTTATTGGGGTATTTCATCCTGGAGGAGTAAATTTTAATACAAGAGGAATAGGGCAGGTTCGAGGTTTAGAGGTGCTGGATGAGAATGTGTTCCAAATACTAAGTACTCTGGAGGTCAGTAAAGCTGTGGATTGGATGGCATTTCACCTCAAGTTTTGAGAGAATGTTCTAAAGAACTGACAGCTCCTTTGACCTGGCTTTTCAATGAAAGTCTGGCTATGGGAAAGGTGCTCAGGGAATGGAAGGAAGGTAAGATAGTGCCATTGTAGGGGCAGAGCAGACTGGAAGTGTCTAATTATAGGCTAGTTTGTGTGTCATCAGCAGTTAGTAAGATCTTGGAGAAATTAGTTAAGGACCATATACAGCATTGGGCAGATGAGGGTAATGTTATCCGTGAGAGTCAGCATGTATTTGTGAAGGGTGCTCTTGTTTTAGTAATATGCTAGCCTTTTATAATAAAGTTACAAGAGCAGTAGATGAGGGAAAGACATATACTGCCATTTTCTTTGATTAAGCAAAAGGCATTTGACAGGGTGCCACATAAGCTGATATTTAAGTTGCAGCACATGGGTTTGGATGTCAGGTTGGTCAACTAGATTCAGAATTGGCTGTCTGATAGGCATCAGAAAGTTGTGTATGGTGGTGCAGTTTCAAGCACCACCAAGAGGGTTTCAAGTGGGGTCCCACAGGGACCAGTACTGGGACCTATATTGTTTAACCATTATATCAATGACATTGTCAGTGGATTGCAGAGGGATATTCAGTTGTTTGCAGATGATGTGAAGCTGGGAAAGGTTATTATTAATAGTGCAGAAGTGGTAGCCCTGCAAGAGGATTTGAATAAGCGAGACAGATGGGCAAATGAATGGATGTCTGTTTAATGCAGCAAATAGGGGAGACAAGAGATCTGCGGTTGATGATTAATAGAAACCTGAAATTCAGGGGATATATTACAAAGGTGGTGAAGATAACACAAAGGATTGCTGCAATAATGAGAAGGACACTGACCTGCAGTAATAAAAGAGTGATCATTCTGTTGTATACAACCCTGATCGGACCATACTTAGATGATTGTTCTCGGATTTGGTCCCCAGGATTCGAAGGGGATAAATTAACTGTAGTACAAAGGTTTACTAATAGGGTGGCGAGAGCAAGAATGGTCAATGAGTTTAAGGAGTGGTATGATAGACTGTGTTTCCAAGGAGGGACCTCCCATGATGAGTCTTGATAGACTTTGCATTTTCTATGAAAGACCTCTTACGAAGAGTCTTTTGACTCCATGGAGGCCTGATTAAATTTATTATTATTTGACACCTCCAGGGAATCGAAAGACTCATCGAGGGAGGGCACCTGCTCTACAACTCTGTCTCCACCAACTGACCACATCTACCGCCAACCACCACTACAATTTCCACAGACAATCACAAATATCCATGCCCATGGCAGGATTCAAACTTGCAGCCCTTTGGCTGGAGAGCGGATACGCTAACTAATCGGCCAGCCAGGCTGGCAAATAATAATAATTATATAATAATATTACTGGCATATTATAATAATAATAATTAAACATCCTGCAAAATTAAAGAACTTATTCAACTCCTTCACTGATCCACCATGAAATATACTGTATTAAGTGCACCTGTAATTTGCCTTATATATGTGAAAAACAGGATGCACAATTCCTATCCGTAAGTGGCACATTAAATTTAATAAATATAGTAAATCTATCATTTCTGATCATGACTTAAATACTCTATACAGAATTTACTAGAAACGCACCTGTTCTTTACAGCCTAGCTTCCAAAACTGAGGACTGCGGTCCCCTTGGTGGTCATTAGTTTTGTTGAGGGGGACTATGAAATAATGAAAACAAATTTAAGATGTTTTAAGAGTAAGTAGATATTTTTCTATCTTAAAAGAAATGTATTTAATTTTTATCATTTCTTTTTTGTTATTTTTTATATTTTAATAGAAAAAATAACAACTGGTGTTGGTTCACAAATTTTGCTTCTTGCGTATTTCGGCGCTTAATGAATATTAGTAAATATATGCTTATTCATATAAGTTTTATTTCAAAAGGTACTGATAAGAAGCATAAAAAAGCTAACGAACGAAAAATCTTGCGCTCATTTAAAATGGCAAAGTTTTTCGCACATTAAATTAATGCTTCATTGCTAGTGTACACAGGTGCAGGTGATGTGCAGGAAAGAAATACGCTTGGGGTACATGTTTTGTATTGAATATCTTCTTCTGCAGCTTCTCCCACTTAAGTGGGGTCACTGTTTGTAATGAGTCTCCTCCACACCTTCCTGTCTTGGGCTGTCACCACATCCAAGTTCTTCATCTTCAAGTCCTCTTCAACCAGCTCCCTCCATCTCTCCTTTGGTCACCCACGCTTCCGCCTTCCTTGCACATCCATCTGCATGACCCTTCTTCCCACATATTCGTCCTCCCTCCTCATCACATGACCAAACCATCTCAACTTTGCCTCCTGTATTTTCGCTCCTAAGTTCGTAACTTTCACTGTTCCCCTGACATAGTCATTTCTCAGACGATCCTTTCTGGTCACACCGCACATCCACCTAGGCATTCTCATCTCTGCTACTTCCATCCTGCTGATGCCATAGCTGGCCTCACTACTGTCCAATAAATTTTGCCTTTCAGATTGATTGGCACCCTCTTATCACATAACACTCCAGCCATCTCCCTCCAGTTCCTTCAACCCGCTTGTATCCTGCATCCCACTTCCTTCTCAGCTCCTCCATCTTCTTCCACTGTTGAACCTAAGTATCTAAAGTCTCTCACCTTCCTGATGACATTTCCTTCCAGCTCCAGATCTGTCTCCTGGCTGCCGCCTCCCACTGCACAACACATATACTCTGTCTTACTTCTGCTCAGTCTCATACCTCTCTCTTCCAGTACTTTTCTCCATCTTTCCAGTTTAGTTCCTGCTTCTTCTCTTGAATCTACACACAGCAAGATGTCATCTGCATATAACATTGTCCAAGGCGCATCTTCTCTCACCTCCTCTGTACCACCTCCATTACAATATTAAACAGAAACAGACTTAATGCTGACCCTTGATGCAAGCCAACTGTTACTTGAAAACTTTCTGTCTGTCCCAAACAGGTCTGAACACTTGTCTTCATATTTCTGTACAATTCCCACACCAACCTGACATATTTCTATGGCACCTTCTTCTCCCTCGGACACGTCTAGACTTCTTGCCTTGGCACTCTATCGCATGCTTTCTCCAGATCAATAAATACCAGATGTAGCTCCCTTTATTTCTCTCGATATTTTTCCATCATCTGTCATAACCCAAAGATAGCATCCGTTGTTGATCTACCAGGCATGAAGCCAAATTGTTTCTTTGTATTGAATATAAATACAATAAATATTATAACAATATATGTATTTTTCGATGGAGGCCATGAAATATTTAAATTTTTCCAAAAGGGCCTTTACATCCATAAGTTTGGGAAGCACTGCTTTACAGCCCACCAAAAACATGGTATGAGCAAAAAAGAGGCCTGTGAAATTCTTACCAACCATCCTAATCTTAACAATAATTGTGGGCTAGCTATAGTATTCAACACTAAATACAAGCCTGATCTTCTTGAATGCCAAGCAATATCAAGTAGAGTGATGTGGGCAAATATCAGAATGGGGGAAATGGACAATGAGACTTATTTGTGCCTATCGTCCCACAGAAGATTCTACTAATTAAACATCCTGGTAGAAGTGGAGGAATTTTTTGAGACTTTAGAGAAAGCAACTGACACAATGAAAAAGGAAAAGTCGGTCCTTGTTGGGGATCTAAATAGCAGAATAAGAAATTCTTGTCAGACATACAAAAATATGTGAAAATTTGGAACAAGTGCAAAGCTAATAATAATGGCAAATATCTGTTGGATATCTGCTGAAGACATGGACTGGATGAATATTAGTGAACTGGACTGGTTATTGACTGGTTATTAAAATGGACTGGTTATTACTAATACAATGTTCCAATATAAAAATGCGCACAAATTCACATGGAGAGAAGAGGCAAGGAATAAGAAGATTCTCATCGGGTATGTTATTGTTGATAATGAAGTTTTCTCACTGGTGTAGGACACTAGAGTGTACAGAGGATTGGAAATTGGAATTGATCACCATTTAGTCTTGAGTAGGATAAAACTGATCTTCATATTGAAAAGAAAAACATGTAAGAAAGTTTTAAAGTGAATAAAAGTTGAGCAGCTCTCAGATGTGAACTGTAATACACAAACATTATTGAACACAAAATGGAAGAGTTTGAGAACAGAAACCAAACCTTGAAGATTCAGTGACAAGCCCTGAAGAAAACCCTGAGTGATTCAGCCAGAGAGGCATGTGGTGAGGTTGTCTGCAAGGATAGAAAAATCAGAACTCCATGGTGGACACAGGAAGTTAAAGAGGCAGTGAAGGAAAAGAAGAAAGCATATCAAAAGTTTCTGGCAAATAACTCAGCTTGTTCTCTTAGAGAATACAGAGACAAATGTAAGAAAGCTGAACACTGTGTAAAACTAGCTAAACAGAAGTCATGGGAAGACTTTGGTAAGAATATAGAAAATAAATATCAAGAAGATGGCAAAATATTCTGGGAGTTGTTGAAAAACAGTGCTGTAAAAGAAATTAGAGATGACAAAGGTGGAATGAAACTAGAGAAAAAGATATTCTTGATGTATGGAGCAATTACTTTGAAAAATTGCTAAATGAAACAAGCAGTGATAGCACAGTGGTAAAAAACACTGACCAGGCACTGAATCAGAAAAATATATCCACACTTCAAATAGAAGAAGCCATCAAAGGCCTGAAATGTGGAAAGGCAGCAGGAGTAGATGATATTCAACCAAAAATGCTCAAGTATGGAGGTATAAAACTCTTGCAGTGGCTGCATTACATTTGATAATTCATGTTTGATGGTGTGCATGCGTTCGAATGCTTCAGTCAGAATCCAGTATGACCACGTGTTGTGTAGTTTTTTGCATATTGTAGTTCTGTTGAGCTGAGAGAATTGATGAGATATTTCCATATGTCTTTAAGAATAGCACCTTGATTTCTTGATTCCTTGATTTAAATTATTGCCTGTGCGTAGCACCACTGCTGCTTCTTTGAAAGTTCTGTCTGTAGTCATTCTCGATGTAAGGCATCAAACTGTTTTTCCAATCTATAACGTGTGATGTTGAGAAATGATGAGCTAAACCAGATGTGACAATCCTATTGTGATTGACATTCCCCACGTGTTCCTTCTGTCTTATTTCAAAACTTCTAGAGGTCTGTCCAATGTAAGAAAGGCCACACGTGCATGGAATTTCATATACTCCAGGAAATGTGAAGAAAGGTACCTCATCTTTGGGAGATCTGAAGACTTGCCTGATCGTGGTAGTTGGTTTAAAAACCACTTTGATGTTATGAGCTTTTAACATTCTCGCCGCTTTTGTGGAAACTGAATTAACATATGGAATGACAGCTGTGGACACATATTAGGACTCCATTCCACATTGTTGGGGGTTGTCTTTAAAAAGCAATTTGTTTAAAATGTTAGAAGGGTATCCATTCAGAGATAGAGTGTTAGATATTTGTGACAGTTCTCTCTGTGCATCCCCTTCTTTTGAAATAGACCTTTTGAAATAAGACAGAAGGAACACGTGGGAGATGTCAATCACAATAGAATCAACACATCTGGTTTAGCTTATCATTTCTCGACATCAAATCACGTTATAGGTTGGAAAAACAGTTCTATGCCTTACATCAAGAATGACTACAGACACAGAACTTTCAAAGAAGCAGCAGTGGTTCTATGCACAGGCAATAATTTAAATAGAAATCAAGGTGCTATTCTTAAAGACATATGGAAATAGCTCATCAATTCTCTCAGCTCAACAGAACTACAATATGTGAAAAACTACACAACACGTGATCATGTACCGGATTCTGACTGAAGCATTCGAACCATGCACGCCATCAAACACGAATCAAATGTAACGGCCTAACAGTTACTAAAGTGCATGTTTTCATGTAACTTGATGAATTTGTTTTCACACCAGTAAAATGCTTGAAAATGCTTTAAAAAGCCTTGAAAATGCTAGACAGTGGCTAGTGAAACTTGTTGGCTCTTTGTATTTGTAATAATTAAATCTTATGGACTTTTAACAATAAAAGTTCTCAGTTTTAACAGCTTAGACCAAAAATTAAAAGTTTAACTTTATAACAAGCATTTATTTAAATTATTTATTAGGGCAGCAATATTGTTCTATTAAAAGTATTAATATTAATTTGTTCTCTGAAGATGTTATAAATAGTATATAGCTTTGATGTAGTTTTTTTCTTTTTATTTCCACTAGAGGTCAGGCCAGTAGAATAACAGTTGAATCATTGTCACTTTAGCATACTAGTTGAAATGTAATAGAGCTTATCTTGGTATATATGTGTATACTGCAGACGACCTTAATTTGAAAGTTGAAATATCAGGAAATTGAAGTTAATTATTCCTTACATGGTTGTCTCCATAATTTACCAAAATGAATGCAGATTACTGTTAAAAGGATTGCTTTTCATATTGTCATTCACTCTCACTTTTGTCCTGTTATTTGGTCATGCTGTCCTCTGTTCCCACACATTAATGAATATTTCCTCCAAAAAGCATGTTTACCCATAATTAATTTATTATTATTGTTTTCCTAACCTCCCTGGTGTCACAAGACTCATCCTAGGAGGTCAACACTAGACAATGCAAAGTCTATCATACTACTCCTTAAAATCATTCACAGTCTGCACCATCCTCTCAGGCAATGCATTCCATGCTCCTACCACTCTCCATGCAAAAAACTTACTTCTTACCTTTCTACTCACCAACTTCTTTTGCAACTTCCAGGGATAACCTCTTATCTTTGCTCCTTTCCCTCATTCTACCATATGAAAAATCAACAGCTTAAATGTCTCGACCATATTTCCTTCTCTTTTTAGCCTTCTATCCAACAAACTCTGCAGTCCACATATCCTCTGTTTATCTTCATAATCAATGTTGTACAGTCCTGATATTATTTTTGTTATCAGTCTCTGCACCCTCTCCAAGGTCACTTCATCTCTTTCAAATCCTGGTGACCAGAATGAGCACAGAAATCCTGATGTGGTCTGATCAAAGCTTTATACAACGGAACAAGAACACTTTTTATCTTTCGCAGTCAATGTTCTCCTCAACATTGCTGCAATTCTCTGAGATTCTTCACGACCTTTGCAATATGTTCTCCGAATTTAAAATCTCTATTCACAATCACCCCAAGATTCCTTGCTTCCTCTACTTCTTCCAGCATAACTCCACTAAGTGAGTATGAGGCATCCCATCTCTGGATCCAAAATTTTAAAAACATTTAGTTGCATAAAACTGAATCCCTATTCATTTGCCCACTTTTCCAGCTTATTCAAATCCTCTTGAAGAGCCAACACATCAGCACTATTACTAATAATACCAATAATATATGAAGAATTGTGCCTTCTCAGTTTGGCCTCATCACTTATAGACTGAATGATAAGTTTATAAATTTTAAATCGTGCTTTAATAAATTTCTCAAAACATTGTCACATCTCACCTACTAACACCCAACCTATTTATTACTATTATTATTACAACCTATTTGTATTTACTAGCAGTACTATGGCACTAGAGCTTCCCTTTTTCCTCCCTCTTCAAAACATTTAATATTATGAATTTGTTTACTAATAATGTGACATGCAAAATAATTAAGTTTACATAGCTAATGGCCTTATACAGTTTATATATTTGTTAATAGCTTCCTATAATTTTCTTTCAAATTAACTTATTTATCAGGTCTATGTTATCATTAAATCTAATATTTCACTCTTCTAAGGTAATACTAAGTTTGAGTCAAGGAGAAATCTACCCAGATACTAGTTTTCTTCTCAGTTCTTTCTCTTGATAGCTAGCATCAAATATGTTTTATTTAAATAACAATATTATTTCACATTACCTCTGTTCTCAACATTCTAGAATATTAATGATGAAGTTCACTTATAATATCTTCATTATTAACATGATTCTGCCATTTATTTAATCTGTTTGCTACTGGTTATTTTCCTGAGAATTCTCATATCTGTGATTGCTAGTCAGATCAACTGTTTCATTTCTAACCCTGCTGAGATCTATACATTAAAACTGTATGAAATCTTATTTATTGCTTGTTTAGGGTTTTTAGCTAATTTCTTTATATCTGTCTCTTATTATTTCCTTAGGCATCTCAGTGGAATCAAAACAAAACACTCATCTTGATAGGCCTGTACACTATTATTTGAACAATAACTATCGCGTGTTTTGAAATCATTCATCAACAAAGTACTCACAGCTGCTTTTGGCAACCCACTTACATCCCAAGTAAAAAAAATCTAGTTCTCACATCCCTGCAAACTACATTCTTGCACAATTTTATTTGGAAAAAAAAAAGTCTTTTGCATCAATTCTATAAAGCTGCTTTATAGAATTGATACATTTGGTAGGGATATGTTTCTATCTCATGTCCTCTCCATAGCCTTCCTCCCCTCCATGTTAATACAAAAGATCCTCAATCTAGTTTCAGAGGGAGCATTCCACTTCATAGACCTGTCACAATTTTGGTCACTTGATCTTCGGATCCTCTACTACTTGCTTATCCCCCAAGAAATCCAAGCAACCCAATCTACATGTAATGATCAACATTAAGGTAATCCAATGAGCTATTTTTGGTCATTTTTGCAACACCCTCTAACTTCAACTCCCAGTCCACAATAACCCCAAAATCCCAAGCTTCATTAATTTACTGAAGTCCGATATCATCAATGTAGTTATTATCTTTTGCTAGGGCCGTCGCCAGATTAGATCACACCCTGAGGCAAACAATTAGATATCGCCCCCAATGGATTATAAGACAAAAATATGAGAAAATATCCAATTGCTATTTTGTTTTTATTACAAGAGAAACATTAATGCAAAACGATTACATAATAATATTAATTAAATGTTTGTTCTATGGGGATATCACACAATAAAACTGTTTATAAGCTCTTCTAAATTTAAATTATAAGCTGTGTCCACCTCTATCGATATAGTTGCTAGACCAACCAATCTTTCTTAGGTCATTGCTGTTCGCAAATAATTTTTAACCAGTTTAAGCGTCGAAAAATTGCTTTCTGCACTTGATATGCTAACAGGAATTGTTAGCGTAGCGAGAGCGCATACAGCAATATGGCTGAACGAGTGCCCTTATTAATCACAGCAATTGTAAACTTTCCCTTAAATCATTTCATATACCACTCATGTACAAATTAAATAGTACTGACCAAGAACTGCCTTTGAGTACATGAATACACATCACACTCTTTTTGAATTTAATTTCCCATATACTACTCTGTGATGTCTGTCCATCAGCCACCCTCTTATCCATAATACCAGCTTCATGTCAATCCTCATTTCCTATAATTTTATGCAGAGTTCCATGTAGTATCCTGTCAAATGCTTTTGCAAAGTCCAACAGTGTCATCATACAGCAAATTCCTTCATCAATTCCACTGTCACTTTATTATAAAAAGTAAGAAAATTACAAAGTCAAGACTTATCCTTCATAAAACCACACATTCTTGGCATTCCTGAATTCTACCTTCTACCAACTTCTCCAATCATTAATCACCACTTCTGAGTTCATGACTGGTCTGTCATTCTTTAACTCTGTCCTGGAGCCTCCATGTAACAGAGCTATTTTGGTCTCTCTCTTTCTCACAACTCCTTCCTACAGATGAGCCTTAAATAGCTTTGTCAGAGGAGCTGGAAATTCCCTTTCCATTCTCATATACATATATATATACACACACACTATCTGATCAAAAGTATCCGGACACCCCTCTGTAATTCATAAACTAGCATCTGGATGTCACTACAACCTCACTTACCTGTATAATGGAGCTGTGTGTGTTGTTCAGTGGTAAGAAGTACAAGCAGAATGTGTAGGTCAAAGTGACTCAGTAACTTGAAACGTGGACTAGTTATTAGTTGCCACATCAGTAAGAAATCCGTCAGAGACATTTCAACTCTCCTCAAGTTGACCAAGTCAACAGTTGGTGACATGAATGTGAAGAGGAAACATGAAGGCACAACCACAACAAAACCACAGTTGGGTAGGCTGCATTTAATGACTGACAGGGACCTTCGAGTGTTGAAGGTAGTGGTTTGTGGAAATTGCTAGACATTGAGAGAAATAATCACCCGGAAGTTCTGAAATGCTACTAACTGTCCAGTCAGCACAATGACTGTGCATTGAGAGTTAAGAGGAATGGGGTTCCATGGTTGAGTAGCTGCCCATAAACCAAACATTTCTCCTGTGAACACTAAGCGCCGTCTGCAGTGGTGTAAAGAGCGAAGCCAGTGGACAGTGGACAACTGGAAACATCATTTGGAGTGACACTTTACCATGCAGCAGTCTGATGGGAGGGTCTGGCAAATGCCTGAAGAACGATTCCTACAAGTGTGTCTAGTGCCAACAGTGAAATTTGGAGCAGGTGGCATTACAGTGTGGGAGTGTTTTTCATGGAATGGACTTGGCTCTCTCATAACACTACACATAAATCTAAATGTGGAAGGGTACAAGAACATTTTGACCCATTGCATACTGTCTATGGTAGAAGATCAATTCGGTGATGACTACTGGTCTGTATCAGCATGACAATGCTACCTGCCATAAAGCAAGATCTGTGAGGGAATGGTTTGTGGATAATAACATTCCAGAAATGGACTAGCCAGCCCAGAGCCCTGACTTGAACCCTAAAGAACACCTTTGGGATGAATTAAAATGCTGACTTCATTCCAGACTGCAACAACCCACATCATGAACTGGACACACTTTCCAGTAGGAAGAATGGGCTGTCATTCTTCCAGCGATGTTCCGACACCTGGTAGAAAGTCTCCCCAGCACAGTTAGAGCTGTCGTAGAAGCAAAGGATGGACCCACCCCCGTATTAATGTCCACTACTGGAAAGTGTGTCACAGGGAAAGTCTGATTACAGTTTTCAGTAGGTATCAAGATACTTTTGATCAGATAGTGTGTGTGCATATATATATATATATATATATATATATGGGGTGAAATCAAATCTGATCCCAAGGCAATATTTGGAAATATCCTAAGCACTTCCAATTCAACTTCTATTCTTACATCAGTATATTCTGCAATATCCTAAATACTCCAAATTCCTTAACCTATATTTTCACATCAGTCCATGACACATCTTCCATTGCAATATCTATGCCTGGATGGTACACCTCTGATAAAATAAGCATTCAGTGACTCCACTATTTCATCTACAGGTAGTTTTCACTTTATGAATTCCTTCTTTACAAATTTTTGAATCGGAACTTTTATTTTAAGTTGTGTGCATCGAAGGCACTTAGGGGTGTGTATGGGGAATTATGCAGTGTGGACAAAACATTCCAGAAATGGACTGGCCAGCCCCGAGCCCTGACTTGAACCTCATAGAACACCTTTGGGGTGAATTAGAATGCTGACTTCATTCCAGACCGCAATGATCCACATCACGAACTGGATACACTTTCCAGTAGGAAGAATGGGCTATCATTCTTCCAGAGACTGACATAATGATCAGTCACTCATGAGCCTTGGCATAGCAATTGTGTTATTCATAGTTTTCTTCAATTACACTTGATTTTTTATTTTGTTTAGTTTCTAACAATAACCCTTTCACTTTTCCAACAATGTCAAAAAGAAACAACAGTGAAAAGCAATTACCTTAGAGAAAAAATATGAAATTATTACCAGCCAGTAGATAGCAATGTTAAAATTCTTTCAGAGAAATTTTCTCTTGCTACTTCTACCTGCTTCTTGCACCATTTTAAAGGATAAAGAAAAATATTTAAAAGAAGCAAAAAATGCACAATCTATGCATTCTACATGGCTGCGTAATAAAGAAACAGGTAGTATAATTCCTCATATGGAAAAACTGCTAACTGCTTGGATAAGCAACCAAACTCAATGATTAAACATGCCTATTACCTTTGCAATGATTTGTACTAAAGCATTAGCCATTTTTAAAATGCTGAAAGACCAAAAAGGGTCTGACAGCAAAGAGACTTTTGCTGCAAGTAGTAGGTGGTTTGACTGCTATAAAATGTGAACTGGTTGGCATAACATTAAAGTACAAGGTGAAGCTGCAAGCACCGATAGTGAGGCTGCAAAATCTTATCAAGAAAAATTAGAAGAAATAATTAAAGAAAGAAATTACTCACCATTGCAGATTTTTAACGTTGATGAGACGGACCTTTTTTGGAAATGGATGCCTGCAAGAACTTATGCAAAAGAAGAATCCTCAATGCCAGGTTTTAAAGCATTAGGAGGAAATGCTGCTGGCAATTGCAAGTTAAAACCCTTATTTGTGCATCGATTAGAAAATCCAAGAAGCTTAAAAGGAATTAATAAAGATACTCTCCTAGTAATATGGAAGGCAAATAAGAAGGCTTGGCTCATGGGTTTCCTATTCGAAGATTGGTTTATGCATCACTTTGTTCCTGAAGTGAAACATTATTGTGAGAAAAAACAAATTCCATTTAAAGTGCTTCTGATAATTGACAATGCACTTAGCCATCCCTCATCAGTAGCTTACATTTGCACTAATGTAAAAATAGTCTTTTTACCTCCAAATAAAACTTCTCTTTTACAACTAATGGATCAGGGAGTGATTGCGACATTTAAAGCAGTTATCTCAAAGAGACTATTGAAATGTTAATAGAAGCAACTGATAGATAGAAACTTTTCTACCAACAAGTTTTGGAGAAATTCAATATTTTAGAATGCAATTCGGATAACGCAGAGCACCTGGCATAAAGTTTCCGAAAAACTATGGAAGGAATATGGCATATATTTTGTCCTCAGTTTAACGATCATTTCGAAGGCTTTGAAAATTGAACAAAGATTGTGAATTCTGAAACTCAAGCGATCTTAGGTATGGCTAATCAGTTCCAAATGGAAGTTTTGGAAGGTGATGTTAACGAGCTGCTTCAATCTCACACTATGAAACTCTCATCCATTGATTCTCCTTGAATTAGAGGAAAAGAAAGAAATGAAGAAGAAACTTTAAAATGCCTACAAGAAGCATTTATACTTCTCGAAAAAAAGCTCGAGCAGTCTTTGAATCACAAGATTCTGACTTTGAACGATTCAGTAAATTTTACCGTGAAATGAATAATGCTTCTGCTTCCTATCGAGCTATTTTAAATGAAAAGAAGTGAAATCAATGAAACAGATGATGCTCAGGACCTTCTTTGAAAAAAAGATGCACCAAAGCGTCCTAATATACCTCCTACTACCTTGACTGCTGTCATTTCACCTGGTGATATGTAAATAAACTAATTTTTTTTCAAATAATCTTTTTTAGTTAAAAATTTTTCTTATGTTATTTTTTAACTATGTAAATCTTTGGCCGGTAAAGTCTTTTCTTATCATTTAATATTAATTTTATATATTCCTTCTTAAGAATGTAATTCTCACTTATAGCATTATTTCTAAGGCAAATAAACTTCCACTTTATGAATTCCTGATTTATGAATGGTCACCAGGAACCAATTAATTCGTAAAGGTGGGAACTACCTATATTTCTATTACTTCCCCACCATCACAACTTCTTCATGTTATCCTTCCACAGCCTTTCTTCCTTTTACCTGATATACAGGGAAATAACAATTTAGTTATTTTCTTGGATGTTTGAGATTGTCTGTGAAAATACTAGTGGTGGTGGTTGATGGTAGATGCTGTTGGTGTAGTTGCAGTTCATTGTAGTTGGTGGATTGAGTGGTAGAGACTGAGAACTGTAGAGTAGGAGCCCTCCCTCGATGAGTTCTTGGACTCCCTGGAAGTGTCACGTAATAGTAATAATGTTTTTTGCTTTCTTTACTATACTCCTCACTCTTCTTGCCTGTGCTTTGTACTGCTTGTGAGCTTGGTGATCACCTTTCTCTTTATATACCCTCCATTTTCTTCAAACACTCTCACCAACTTCGGGAAGTTTCATGGAGGGAGGAATTGGAAGGCTGGGATATCACCAGTGCGTGGGAAATTGTGAAAGAATATTTGTTATCAGCAATGGTAAGTTGTATACCACGAGTGAAGAAGAGGGTGCAATTTGGAGTAAAGTGGATGACAAACAATATTAAACAGGAATTGCATGCGAAAAAGAGGCTATGGAAGAGATATAAGGAGACAGGTGAAGAGATGCATGAGGAATATAAGACACAGGCCAGAAGAGTGACTCGTGTGGTAAGGAAAGCGAAACTGGAATATGAGAGGAGATTGGCCCTAAGATCCAAAGAAAATCCTAGGGAATTTTTTAGCTATGTGGCCAGTAAGAGGAGAAATGACTGTGGAAGAATGATATTGTGGGATAAAAATGGGAATAGAGTGACTGATGCAGAGGACATAGTGGAATTGTTCAATGAACACTTTATTGGAGTATTTCATCCTAGAGGAGTCAGTTTTAATGCTAGAGGGATAGGACTGGTACAAGGTCTGGAGGTACAGGAGGAGAATGTGTTTCAGATACTGAGTACTCTGGATGTCAGTAAAGCTGTGGGACTGGATGGTATTTCGCCACGAGTTTTGAGAGAATGTGCTAGGGAATTGACAATACCTTTAACGTGGCTTTTCAATGAAAGTCTGGCTTTGGCAAAGGTGCCCAGGGAATGGAAGGAAGGTAAGATAGTGCCATTGCATAAGGGTGGTAACAGACTGGAAGTGTCTAATTATAGGCCAGTCTGTGTGTCATCAGTAGTTGTTAAGATCTTGGAGAAAGTAATGAGGGACCGTGTACAGCATTGGGCAGATGAGGGTAATGTTATCTGTGAGAATCAACATGGATTTGTGAAAGGACACTCTTGTTTTAGCAATATGCTAGCCTTTTATAATAAAGTTACAAGAGCATTAGATGAGGGAAAGGCATATACTGCAATTTTCTTAGACTTGGCGAAGGCATTTGACAGGGTGCCACATGATAAGCTGATATTTAAGTTGCAGCACATGGGTCTGGATGTCAGATTGGTCAACTGGATTCAGGATTGGCTGTCTGATAGGTATCAGAGAGTTGTGTATGGTGGAGCAGTTTCCAGGAGGCAGAGGGTTACAAGTGGGGTCCCACAGGGCTCAGTTCTAGGACCTATATTGTTTAACCTTTATATCAATGACATAGCCAGTGGATTGCAGGGGGATATTCAGTTGTTTGCGGATGATGCGAAGCTGGGAAGGATTATTAGTAATAGTGCAGATGTGGTAGCCTTGCAAGAGGATTTAAATAAGCTAGATAGATGGGCAAATGAATGGAGGTATCAGTTTAATGCAGCAAAATGTAAGGTCTTGAGGTTTGGGAAACATCGATGGGATGCTGCATACTCTATGGGAGGAGTTATACTGGAGGAAGTAGGGGAGACAAGAGATCTGGGGTTGATGATTGATAGAAACCTGAAGTTTAGGGGACATATTGCAAAGGTGGTGAAGGTAACACAGAGGATTGCTGCTATTATGAGAAGGACACTGACCTGCAGAGATAAGAGGGTTATCATTCCGTTGTATAAGTCTCTGATCAGACCACACTTGGACTATTGTTCTCAGATTTGGTCCTCAGGATTTGAAGGGGATAAATTAACTGTGGAAAGGATACAAAGACGGATGACAAAGATGGTTTCAGGACTGTACAAGGATAGTTATGAGGATCGGCTGAGAGAATGTGGACTGCAGAGTTTGGTGGATAGAAGAAGGAGAGGTGATATGATTGAGACTTTTAAACTGTTGAGAGGTGGTTACAGGGTTGACACTGGGGAGTTCTTTCGCTTGGTTGATCAGCGGGAACGAGTGATGACAAGAGGCCATCCCCGGAAGTTACGAAAGGAAACTGTGAGCAAGAGGGTAAGGAGTGGTTTCTTTGTGTGGAGGGTGGTTGAGCTGTGGAATGCATTGCCTGATGGAGTGGTGGGAGCGAGAACGGTCAGTGAGTTTAAAGAGTGGTATGATAAACTTTGTGTTTCTCAGGGGGGACCTCCCCTCGATGAGTCTTGACAGACTTTATGTCTTAGAAAGGACCTCCCTCGATGAGTCTTTTGACTCCTTGGAGGCCTGAATAATAATAATAATAATAATAATAATAATAATAATAATAATCTCCCATGTACGTCTAACATCATTCCCCACCAGATTCTTATATCGTGGCACTGTGTCAAGCTGGTACCTTAGCTAACTGTAATCACCCTCTGTGATTACAATCTCCTAGGCTGCTGGGGAGAGTAACCAAATTTCAATCTCCCCAATAAAAGTCAATGTAGCTATCTTGGTTACTAACAAGTTCTCTGATGTTATCAGCAGATCTTAAGAGAAAATTACATGGTAATTTACTCTTAGTAGCAGTATAAATTCCATTTTCTTTTCTAATCATGACCATTCCTCATTCCAATCTGTCTCCGCAGTTGAAATCCCCCATAATAATTACTTGCCCTACCCTCACTGTGCTGATTTACTAATGCATGGCATGCACATTCACCTTTGTGCCTCCTGGCCTATTAGTATCAACCAACTATATATTTTTCATCCTGTTATCTTCTACCTCACACCACTTAGCTTCAAATGCGCTGCTTTCTGCATCCCTATCTTCTACACTTTTTGGCTTTAATTCTTCGGGTATCATTAGTAAAACCCATTTCCCCATCCTGTTTCCTAAGCCTTAGTGAAAATACTATACCCCTACTCATACGATAATAAGATCATCTATAATAAGTGCCCTAAACACTGATCTCCACAGTATCCTTGATTGAAGTAAAAAAAAACCTAGTCAACTTCACTTTCAAAACAGTTTTGCTAGTTTTCTCACAAAAAAGAACTCAGATCTCCACTTACTTTTGACAATGCTCATCTCATCTCTCCATGGATCCCCCCCCCCCCCCCCGCCAGGACATTCTTACTCCAGACCTTTCCTGGCATAATCATATCGCTTTTATAGAATCAACAGTTACAAAAAACTTGGCATCCTTTTCCACTCAAGAAGATACTTCACTTCTGATAGTTACTTACTCAGTATAAATCCAAAATCCAGCTAACCTTAGACTACTGTAATGTTTGGAGTGGTGCACCTAAGACTTCCCTAAAACTTCTTGATTGCATTCAGAAAAGGGAAGTTTAGTTGATTAATTACACATATCTTAAAGACTCTCTTAAGCAACTTTGTCATAGAAGATAGTGTTTCTTCTACAGATACTTCCATGGCTACTGTTCCGTAGAACAAGCATCACGTGGAAAACCTCCCATTTTCACCAGATCTATAGGAATTTCATCAACAGCTGTTCAGCATCTCTTTACAGTTGAACAGCATACTCACCAAACCTGCTACTCCCAGTCATCTTTCATTCCATCCACCCCCAATTCTGTGGAAGAGCCTCCCACATGAAGCATTTCCAGAGGATTACAACTTTTGGACAGTTTAAAAAGAATATCAGCAGATTGCTGTGTTCCTGACTCCTGCCACACATGGCATTTATTTGTTATGACCCTTCAGCCTCTCATGTGTGGGAGTAATATATAAAAAAAAAAAGAAGTATATATATCTATATATATATATATATATATATATATATATAATTAGAAATATACACATGTTTACACAAGAATAATGTTTAATTTGCCAAATATCTCGGTCTGAATATTACAGACCATCTTCAGTGGCTACATAGGAATAGTTTTACAAAACAAGGTGGAATACGAACAATTGATCATTCACACATAGAACATGATGTCATATCACTAAGTATTAGAAGAGTAAACATTTTAAAAGCCATAATTAAAGATATTAATTCAGAAATTCATATAATAATCTTAAATAACATTAGACTAATATAAGAAATTTACAAAAAAAAATTAATGTATTATCCTAATTAAACTTTCCCAAATTTTTGATATAGATATACAATCATTACAATTCAAGTTAGGACATTGAAGTAAGGCCTCCACACTTTCTTTAAATAAACATTCAAATTTGTAGTGACATCTGTGTAGGAGGAGAGTCTTGGACCAAAGGATGTTGTGTCTTATTTCTAATCCATGCTGAGCTAATCCAGATTTCTCAGGTTTGTTGTGTTGAATTGATGCTCTTGAATTCTTTTTTCTATAGAACATCCAGTTTGTCCAAAGTAGGAAAGATTACAGTTGCAAGGAACGTGATACACACCAGGTAGAGACAAGGTTGAGCGTTTATCTTTAGATGAATGAAAATGGGTGGATGATTTGTTAATAGGTGTATAAGTGGCTGTTAAATCATATTTCTTCAGAATTCTTGAAATTGGTTCTGAAATCACGGAAATGTAAGGAATTGGAACTCGAAGTATTGAATCTTTGCTGTTCTGTGTTGGATTGTAAGAGTCGAAAAGATGTGTACTCTTTTCGGAGAAGCCATTTAGTTTCATGTGATGTTTGATAGTCGAAAGTTCTTTCTGTAATAAATGAGAAGTTGAACAGTTAGTTTTGGCTCGTTGGATTAAACATTTTATGATTCCTGTTTTTTGACAAGGATGATAAGCAGATTCTTTGAGAATATAACGACCTGTGAAAGTTGGTTTTCTGTAAACTGTTGTAAGAATACCTGAAGGTGAACGGATGAGAAGGATGTCTAAAAATGATAACTTGTTGTCTTTTTCAATCTCCATGGCAAACTTTATATGAGGATGTAAGGAATTGATACTGCTTGAAAAAGACAACAAGTTATCATTTTTAGACGTCCTTTTCATCCGTTCACCTTCAGGTATTCTTACAACAACAGTTTACAGAAAACCAAGTTTCACAGGTCGTTATATTCTCAAAGAATCTGCTCATCATCCTTGTCAAAAAACAGGAATCAAAATGTTTAATCTGACGAGCCAAAACTAACTGCTCAACTTCTCATTTATTATAGAAGCAACTTTTGACTATCAAACATCACATGAAACTAAATGGCTTTTCCGAAAAGAGTACACAACATCTTTTCGACGCTTACAATCCAACACAGAACAGCAAAGATTCAATACATCGAGTTCCAATTCCTTACATTTCCGGGATTTCAGAACCACAAAAATTCTGAAGAAATATGATTTAACAGCCACTTATACACCTATTAACAAATTATCCACCCATTTTCATTCATCTAAAGATAAACGCTCAACCTTGTCTCTACCTGGTGCGTATCAAGTTCCTTGCAACTGTAATCTTTCCTACTTTGGACAAACTGGATGTTCTATAGAAAAAAGAATTCAAGAGCATCAATCATCAATTCAACACAACAAACCCGAGAAATCTAGGTAGCTCAGCATGGATTAGAAACAAGCCACAACATCCTTTGGTCCAAGACTCTCCTCCCACACAGATGTCACTACAAATTTGAACGTTTATTTAAAGAAAGTGTGGAGGCCTTACTTCAACGTCCTAACTTGAATTGTAATGACTGTACATCTATATCAAAAATTTGGGAAAGTTTAATCAGGATAACACATTTTTTTTTTTTTTTTTTTGAAAATTTCCTATATTAGTCTAATGTTATTTAAGATTATTATATGGATTAATATCTTTAATTATGACTTTAAAAATGTTTATTACTCTTCTAATACTTAGCGATATGACATCACGTTCTATGTGTGAATGATCAATTGTTCGTATTCCACCTTGTTTTTTAAAATTATTCCTATGTAGCCACTGAAGATGGTCTGTAATATTCAGACCGAGATATTTGGCAAATTAAACATTATTCTTGTGTAAACGTGTATATATTTCTAATCATTATGTCACAAGTATCGTTAAAAAAAATCAAATATATATATCCACACTTCAAATACTAATGTAAAGTCAATGCCAGTTGTGAGTGATCTTACATCTCACTGATAATTGGGGACAAGCGAACTATCCATATTTATAGTTTCTTACTCACAGCGACATACTGTTACTGAGTTTTAGCTATTTCATACCATATCATGTACTGTCATGCACATATCAGGTTGCTACAGTAATATGAGCTACAATATATTTAGAGGATGACATGAACATAACTAATTACAACATTTATTTATTCAGTATGTTACAGAATAAATCTTGTAATTACAAGTGCACAAGCAAAGATAGAGGGGCACAGTGAAGCAACAATCAAAAGTTGCTCATTACACTTGTTCATACCTGTTCTTTTTTACTGTCACCTCACTAATGACTGGCATCTGACATGACCTACATATTTGTTTTAATATGATAACTAATATTTAAGGAATTGACAGCGTATACTAGAAATATAAATTAAACAAACTTTAATATATACTTTCTGATATTTCGGCAAACGTCACGTTGCCATCTTCTTGGGAACTTAATACAAGGACACGTGCACACAAGTACTACATAACAGCAAATGAGACTGAAGCTAGGAAGCTAACGTTTTCCTAAAGTCCTGATGGTGCCCCCTGGCAAGGCTATATTGGTAGTTCTTGGCCTTTGGGCTGAAGTTCTTCTGATAAAAGTTTCCTAAATTTGGGGCAGTCTCGTGCATCCAAATTTGTTGAGGTTTGGCATGTTCCTAAGGGCCGAGGCTGATTCCATGAATAGTCTTTCATACTTGAACTTGCTGCGGTGTATTACGGTGGCTTTCTTCCATCTTATTCTGTGGCGAGTATCCAGAGCATGGTCTTCAATCCCAGAGTGGCTGTACTGGTGAAATCGGATGTAATCCTTGTGTTCTGAGATTCTGATATTTACTGTCCTGCCTGTTTGGCCAAAGTAGGACAATTGACAGCTGCAAGGGACCTGGTATATACCAGTTAGGTCTAGGGGAGGTGGTTGGTCTTTAGTGAAGCGGATAACGGATGCCAGTTTTCTATGTGGTCTGTAACAAGTGGTTAGGTCATGTTTTTTTAAGATTTTGTTGATTTTTTCAGAGGTGCCTTGGATGTAGGGAATGGTGATGGATCAAGAGTAATCTTTTTTGTGAAGGGGAGGGGGGGGGGTGGTGGGTTGTGGATAACTGGGTTAAGTATTTTTTGGATATTTTTGGGGGGATAGTCATTGGCTGAGAAAGTGTCACGGGTTCAGTGGTTAGGGCTCGATCATTTGAACAGATTATTTTTGCCCTGTTGAATAGTGTCTTAATAACTCCATATTGTTGTGGGGGGGGGGGGTGATGGGATTGTTGGTGAATGTATCTGCCTGTATGGGTGGGTTTTCTATAAACTGAGAAAACCAAGGTTCCATCAGGTTGGCGAAGTGACTAGTGTGTCTAGGAAGGGGGAGTTTAGGTTAGGTTACCATGTCCCTAGCAGCTGTAAATTGTCCTACTTTGGCCAAACAGGCAGGACAGTAAATATCAGAATCTCAGAACACAAGGATTACATCCGATTTCACCAGTACAGCCACTCTGGGATTGAAGACCACGCTCTGGATACTTGCCACAGAATAAGATGGAAGAAAGCCACAGTAATACACCGCAGCAAGTTCAAGTATGAAAGACTATTCATGGAATCAGCCTCGGCCCTTAGGAACATGCCAAACCTCAACAAATTTGGATGCATGAGACTGCCCCAAATTTGGGAAACTTTTATCAGAAGAACTTCAGCCCAAAGGCCAAGAACTACCAATATAGCCTGCCAGGGGGCACCATCAGGACTTTAGGAAAACGTTAGCTTCCTAGCTTCAGTCTCATTTGCTGTTATGTAGTACTTGTATGCACGTGTCCTTGTATTAAGTTCCCAAGAAGATGGCAACGTGACGTTTGCCTAAATATCGGAAAGTATATATTAAAGTTTATTTAATTTATATTTCTAGTATACGCTGTCAATTCCTTAAATATTAGTTATTATGTTTAACCAGCGTATAAGCCTCTCAACAAGAAGAATTTTTTTAATATGGACATAAAAGTGAACTTAATCCATTCCTCAGTTTTCATTACACCTTCACTTCTAATGGACAGACAGTAATTTCAGATGGTTATTCTGAATTAAAAAAACAATTCGTCATTCTACTTAGTTCCTCATTCACCAATACCTTTACTACTCCCAGTGAGTTCTTATTACAAAGTAACTAACTTAATACATTTGCGTTTGTCTCAAAAATGAATTTGAATGAGTAGACAATGATTACCCTTAATGTTTTTCCACTTATTTTAGCATAACTAATAAATGGATAACTGTGATGTAGATTTTTGACCAGTAATATTAAATTTTAACAAGGAATATATTGGATTTATTTGCCCAAAATTAACAAAATTAAATGAAACCGACTAGTTTTGTCCCATATGCTTGTGGCTTCTTCTGGGTTAGGATGAACAAAATATTACAATAAAGGCTAATGTGAACTACAACATTACTAAAATACTGAAACATAAAGGAACCATTGCAATAAGTTAAAAACATAACGTGTCGAGTGTGCCTTGTGATTGGATGACCATAGTAGATCTTTTATGTTGCAGATAGATCTTCTATGTAAAGCATGAAGCTCTTATTTCATTTAATGTTATGATGTATGAGGGAAAAATGAAAAGCTAGGCCTAAGCTGTCTTCTCTGTTTACTGACATCTCCAATATGCTCTCTTTGTCTAATTTCTAAACTTCTAGATGTCTGCTCTACATAAGAGAAGCCACAAGAAAATGAATATCATAAACCAGGATGTTTGTTGAAGGGGTTGTGGTCTTTAGATGAATGTAATAAACCTTGTATAATCAAAATGTGCTTGAACAGCACTCTTATATCCAACTTCAGTAAACAACTTCTGCCATTTCAAAAACAGCCAAAGTAGCTTCTCTCTTAGCATATACTGCAAGCCCACTCATACAGATACCTACATTCATCTTCTTTGCACTATATATCAAAAAAACTAAGTATTACATATATGCTCAAGAAAAGGGTGATCTCTATTATAAGTGATGAAGACAAATTAAAGGAAAAATTACATTCTGTACTCCAACTATTTGTGAACAATGAATATTCTAAGAAAATGGTACAAATACTACTATTCTCTACTCCTGCCCCACAACAAAATCCCAACATTTTCTACAGAATGTTCTGTTTTCATCCCTTATATTGGGTAGGCTTTCTTGCAACAGCACTAGTCTCCTCAAATCTGATGACACAAGAAGTGGCTTTGAAGCCCATTTTTACTATGCAAAGTTTATTATTTTATTATTATTATTAATTCAGGCCTCCATGGAGTCAAAAGACTCATCGAGGGAGGTCCCTCCTAGGAAACACAAAGTCTATCATACCACTCCTTAAACCATTGACTGTTCTCGCTCTCACCATTCCATCAGGCAATGCATGTTCACGAAAAGACCACAACTTCAATAAACATCCTTGGGTTTATAATATTCCATGTTCTTGTGGCTTTCTTACATAGGGCAGACGTGTAGAAGTTTGGAATTCACACAAAAAGAGCATATTGAATCTGATGTCAATAACAACAGAGAAGACAGCTCAGGCCTAGCTTTTTATTTCTCCTACATACATCGTAATGTTAAATGGGATAAGAACTCCAGGATTAGATAGAGGGCAACTTTACTGTCTGCAACATAAAAGATTTAGGATCATCCAATCAAAATTATCCATATGCAATAGAAACCAAAGGAATAATCTTATGTGATGTGTGTAAATCGATTATTAGATCTCTCTGCATGTCAGACTAACTTTTCAGCCACCTATCGTGAAACCATCACTGAACAATAGCTGATACATGCAAGCTTCCATGCTCCATGTGTTTTCCATTTTTAACTTATTGTAATGGTTCCTACATGCTTCAGTATTTTAGTACTGTTATGGTTCATGTTAACCCTTTATTGTAATTTTTTGTTCATTCTAATCCTAAACCAGAAGAAGTCACAAATATAGGCAGCAAAACTAGTCAGTTTTATTTAATTGTATTAATATGGCCAAATAAACCCAATATATTCCTTCTTATAATTATGATCTTTATCTTCAAAAAAAAAAATATATATATATATATATATATATTTTTTTTTTTTTTTTTTTTTTTTTTTTTTCTTGAAAATATCTCACAATAATGATTATGAAAAATGATCATTTTCCTCTTTAGTAAACAAATAAAGAATTTTTTTTTAAAAGTATCTAACTGTGCCTGGTTAGCTGAGTTCGTAGAGAATTAAGCTTTTAATCTAATGATCCACTGTTCAAGCTCCTGTTGAGGCTTTTAACCTAATGATCCATGGTTTTTTTTGAATTTTTTGAATGGCCATAATGTGAAACATACTGCACGTCAGGAATGCTGCTAAAAGATAACTTATTTTTTCAAATTTTAGCTAATAATCTTGAGAAGAGAAAAAAAAAAGATAAGAAACAAGATCCTATGAATAAACATGAAAAAGAGGGTAAGGAGAAAAATGTTTTACAGTGATTCTATAATAAGAAGCATGTTTAATGAAAGTGTGACAAAATCTTATTTACCTGGTCTGATGATTAATATTATCAATGTTTTCAGGATACAAAAAAAGGTAAGGTAAAAGAATTGATTGTTTTAGCTGAATGACCTGAGAGGTGGGAAGTATTGTATAAGGGAGAATAAATACAAGGGAATTATCAGAAGAAGTGAAAAAGAATGAGAGGGTGAAGACAGTCTGCTGCCACATTATAATAGAAGCAAACTGAGGAGGAGGGCAATGATAGCACATGAATCAATACACAGGTTGTACAGAAAAAAAGGATATAGAGGTTATTAGACCTACAACCTGAATATCATGGAAGGAAGGAAGGATTTATATAAGGCTGATGGACTGCACTTAAATACATTTAGAGTTAAGTGTCTAGAGAGCTTTGTTCACTGAGAGCATAGAAGCACAAAGTCAGGAAAACTAAAGCAATTAGTGTGGATGCAGGTGACTGTGTGTTCAGGAACCCATGAGGCAAATGAGTACAAGAATGACAAAAAAAAATTGGAATCTAGTCTCTCAAGCAACAATGTCAAATGAGGTAGTCAATTCAGGATTCAAAAGTGGTTAGGGCCTAAGGGGATGCTACAGTTTCTATATATTAAGGCTAGAAATGTCAAAACAGGAGGAAGGCATTTTTGGCATTGGTTAGTGCAACCACACTAAAAGCTATAGACATTAAGAGGCTTGGCAAATATCAGAAGTTATAGCATGTGAAAGGTTCAATATTTTCTGAGAAGATTAAGGGGATAAGATAAGGTGCTGCTAATGATTGCAAATTGCAGCTGAAAAGAGTAAGAGACAGGCAGGAAGATGGCGGTTCTTTTGAGGCCAACAGACAAAATACACAGTTGGTTGTTGCTACAGGCCAGGGAGTGGGATGTTCTGGAAGACAATGCATCAGCAAAATTAATACAATGAGTGCAGATCAAGTAATTATAGGGGGAACTTTGACAATGGAGACAGATTGAAAGGAAGAAAAATCACATGATACAAAGGATATGGAATTTATACACCTACTGACTGATAATTACTTAGCAGCATGTAATGGAAGAGACTCGGGATATGAGAGTGTTGGATCTGGTCATAGGATCAGAAGATCTTTTCATAACCAAGGTGGCTACATTGCCTCTGACTGGGAAGGGCGATAATGCTGTCTTGATATGGGCGGTGGCAAAACATGGAATTTTCAGTTAAGAATATATATATATATATATATATATATATATATATATATATATATGTGTGTGTGTGTGTGTGTGTGTGTGTGTGTGTGTGGAACTATAAGACAAGCAATTATGACAAGCTTTAGGAGGCAGTTTGATGCCATACTAAAGAGTTTTATGCCATACCATGGCATAAAACTCTGCAAAGGAAAAATGTTTGCAGTGTATAGGAGATAATCAAAAGGCATCTGGAGGAAGTAATATCAGACTGTATACTTAAGGCCAGAAGGAAAAATCAGGGAGTATTTTTTAAGCAGGAACTGCAAAAAAAAAATCATGGTAAGGAAGGTGGAAACAGATGAAAAGCAATTAGCCAAATAGGCCAAAGGAAATTCCAGAGTTCTTTCATTGTGGCAAGTAAGAGGAAGGATGCCTATTGAAGATTAACTTTAATGAGTGCAGACAACAGAGATAGACAGAATTGTTGAGCTACTGAGCAACCACTGTGCAAGGGTATATCATCCAAGTGAAGGTATTGTTATGGCAGATGTGAAAGGGACTGATGTGAGAACAGAGGTTGATGAATTGGAAGTACTTAGGAAATTGGAGAATCTCAATGCAAATTACATCCATGGTATTAAATGGAATATCAGTTTGCATTTTACAAGAATAAGCAAGGAAACTGGCAATGCCTTTGACTAGGCTATTCAATTTAAGTGTCAGCTCTGGCAAAGTACCAAGAGAATAGGAGGAGGAAAAAATGATTTCCCTGAATAAAATGGGCCCAACTGCTATAGTAAACTATAAACCAATCAGTATCTTAGTAATGGTGATAACATTACTGGAAAAGTTGGTCAAAGTGAGATGGATAAGAATACGATACTCTGTGAGGGACAGCAGGGCTTTGTAAAGGGTTGGTCATGCCTTAGTAATTTACTAAATCTTTATAATATAGTGACAGCTCAGTTACATAAAGGGAATGGTTATATGATGACAATGCTGGATTTTTCAAAGGTGTCTGACAGGATACATACTGCATGGAACTCTATTACACAAATTAGAACAAATGGGGGATGGATATGAAACTGGTCATTTGGATTAGAGAGTGGCTTATGGACAGATACCAAACAGATACCAAATAGGCTGTAGAAATCAGGAGAAAGAAGCAGGTGAGTGTCACTGACAAGCCAAAAGGGATCTGCGTTTAGACCTAGAAAATAATTTGAAGGGAAATATTCAGTTGATGGCTGATGATACAAAATTGGGTAGGGTAATATTTAATCAAGGCAACGTGGAGAGTTTGCAGGATAATTTACTCATAAATAGGCTGATAGTATAGGCAGAAGATGATGGATATCAGTTTAATGTAGAATAATTTTTTTTTTTTTTTCTGCAAATTACAAGCTGTGTACTACACTGATGCCACCATACTCTGGAAAACTGATGAAACTAGGAACTTGGGGTTAGTTGCAGACAGAGAGTTCAAGTTTAGAGAGCATTTACCAAAATAAAGAGCCAAAAGGCTTCATTTCAGTGATGCACGATTATATAAATCAAGTGGATATTAAATCCAGTATTATTTCAAAGCCGAATGCTTCATACGAAATTTGACCAGAGAGCTTACAGGAATACACTCGCTGGCATTTACAAGTTGCCCTAGCATGGACCTTATAGAAGACATGAACGCTGCCCAAGCATCCATATATTCACTTTCTATTGGTCCATTTTGATAAGGTTTTACTCGCCTGACAGCAGTTTCGAACTGGTGGGTTCTCCTCAGAGAACAGGCAGAAACCTTAAGAGAGCAAAAACTCTCATTCAGTACTAAGGAACTCGAAGTGTTGGAGAGGTGTATTTTTCGTAAGCAAACTCTCAGTCATTGCATAAAGTATTTACTAAAATAAAGAGAAAAAGGCTTCACAATGCACAATTATATAAATCAAGTGGATATTAAATCCAGCATTATTTCATAGCCGAATGCTTCGTATGAAATTTGATCAGAGAGCTTACGGGAATACACTCAGCAGCATTTATGAGTTGCCCTAACGTGGACCTTATGGGAGACATGAACGCTGCCCAAGAGTCCATATATGAAATGAAGTCTTTTGGCTCTTTATTTTAGTAAATACTGTACACGTCAACAGAGAGTTCGCTTATGAAAAATACACTTCTCTGACACTTTGAGTTCCTTAGTACTGAACAAGAGTTTTTGCTCTCTTAAGGTTTCTGCCTGTTCTCTGAGGAGATCCAACCAGTTCAAAATAGCTGTCAGGCTAGTGAAGCCTTATCAAAATGAACTAATAGAAGGCAAATATATGGACGCTAGGGCAACTCTTAAATGCCAATGAGTGTATTCCTGTAAACTCTCTGGTCAAATTTCCTAAAAAGCATTCCGCTTTGAAATAATGCTAGATTTAATATCCACTTGATTTATATAGTTTAGAGAGCATAATGCTGAGGTAGTTAATTGGATTACTTGATTAATGAAGAAAAAACAAGCAGAGATAAGGGAGTTAGCTCTCTTTATAAAGCCTTGATACAATTACATTTGGATTAGTGTGTTCAGATTTGGTTACCTGGTTTCCTGGGAATGAGTAAGTAGTGAAGAGGATCCAAAGGTTCTTGGAGTTCACATACATACAGGTGACCCTCTACTTATGAACTTTCAACATACAAACAATTTGTACTTATGAATACTGCACAGGCTAATAAATTACGATCCCAATTCATTTAATGAATTGGGATCATAATTTTGTTCAACTGAAACATTAACAACTTTAACAATATATCTCATGAAAAAACTAAATTCAACTATGAACATTCAACTTGCAAAGTTGAGTAGGAATGGCAATCTCAAGAACTAATCTTGACATAAATATAAAACTTTAATACTTACTGAACTTTGCTTTTAAAAAGGACAGAGACCCGTAACAATAAACACATCCCTTAGTCATAATGGCTATGCGATCTCCAACTCTTTCTGCTTCCTCTAAGAATCTACTAGTTATAAAAATTGTTCGGTTGCTACGTAAGCTGCAAAGCATCTCCCAAATATACTGCCTCATTTTAGCATCCATACCATAAGTTGGCTCATCAAGAAGTAGAACCTATGTAAATTAACCAAGTAAACAAGAAATTATATTCTTGTTTTCATCCTTTATCCAAGCATGAGCACACAAAATTTGCATATGAAATATCTTCATGATTGAGCTGTTTGTATATGGAAAAGATAACCATAATTTAACTTGGCTTTACTATCTCAGAATGCAAAGCACTTGCTTATGGATGTGCATACAGCTGTGCATTATAGAAAGGGTCACTATCCAGACCAGCTATGAACTTTGAGGTCTCAATAGTGGGAGCTAGACCTGTGGAAATACTGAGAGCTAAATGAATGCAGTAGTACATTTTTCATATACAAACAAGAAATGGTATACCACTTTGTAATTAAAATGCTCTGGATTAGAGGTAGTTGAAGAAAGATTTTTTTTTTTTTTTTTTTTTTTTTTTAACTTTGCTTGACTACAAAGCAAATTATACTGGACAATAAATTATATATTTTTGGTTTAATTTTCCTTTACCCAGGCATGAGAATACAAAAGTTATGAGATACCTTCACGACTAGGCCACTTGAATATGGAAGCAGATACCTTCACAGCAAATACAGCACATTGCATTAGTATCATTTTGGATGTGTAATACTGCTATGCATTATGGGAAGGGTGGGTCTAGCATAACTTCTAGAATAATTTACTTTGTATCAAAGGAAAAACATTTTGTACAATTATCTATAATACAGAGTATTTTAATATGACATTCACCATTTATCTGCTTTTTTTCTGCATTGATTTATCTCCAAATGATGAGAGCTGAATAAAGGCCGAAACTTGTCTGGGTAGCGATCTCATAATGCATAGTGTTGGATTCTGAATATATAGAGATTTGAGTAATTAATATTTGCTTCAGAATCCAACATGATCTTCCATCACATAAGCTAAACTTGCAATTATTATTTAATGTAAATCACTTGTTTATAAATTAATATTCATATAACTACCTTTAAGTTTATTTGATATTTAACTAATTAATCAAGGATATGTATTAATAGTGAAAAGACTCTGTATTAAAATATTATTAAGTTTATTTTATTTATTGCTATGTTAATATTGTAAGAATTTGTATCCAACATTTTAACTGCATATTAATTGAAGTGTAAATATTCTTTATTTGTTCCTGTATGTAGAGGTATAACGTTGTGCAATACCTCAGTTTTATTATATTTTGTTTTGGTTGTCATGGAGACGTATGTAAGATAGCTAGCACGAGTTTAGAACAGTGCGTGACAGATTAGTATCGAAGGGCTGGAAAGGATTTTAGTTGAAGAGAGCACGAGAATAATTTCGGCGGGAAGAAGGGATACATAAGCTAAGAACGCAGAGAAAGCTATTCATTCGGGGAATCAGAGTGTGATAACATTGAGTCGGCGAGTCACTCAAGTAGCTAATTAAAGTTTACTAGTCGAGGAGCGAGTTAGCTAGTAAGTTGTAGAACAACAAATAATGCAACAGAAGATAGCAAGGTGACAACTGGATGACTAGCTATACTTTAGTTGGCATTTAATTCAGGACCGACTTTTCAGACATGGAAACTTGAAGCTTAGCACGGAGTAACTAAGAGAATAAGTAGAGGCAGCAAGGTTGAATTTTAACAATAGCTGTGTTAAGAGATATAGTGCCTAAAAGATTAATTAAATGCCGGAAGTATAGGCAATTGTGCGTAAAAACTTCAAGTTAAAGAATTACTATGTGTTATCTTAGTTCAAGAGTTATTAGTAGAATACTAAATTGGTCAAGTGATGTCAAAGATAGTACAAGCCTTTTGATCTGAGCAAGAACGTTTAACTATGTGAATTGCGACCATTAATTTATTCAGTTATTAATAAGAAGATTTATTTTAATGAGTGTTGTTAATTGTTTCAAGTGTATACAGTTATAAGAAATGTTCGTATATAAGTAGATGAACAAGGAAGATTACTGGTAAGAATCATCCAACTATTGATATTCCTATGCGGAGATACGTATGTGTTTCTTCCTAAAATATCCCTACATTAACAATAACTTTTGCGGAGATTAGCTGGAGTCTGGATTTAAGAGTGTATATCTTACCAGTGAAGAAGCATTGCCGTCTTTATACTGTATTTGAAACTTAAGTGACTATGAGATATTAATGTAATTGGTTACTAAGGAACTTTATGACATAGAACTTTATCAAATAATTAATTAAATTTTGTGAAAGCTGTATTTCAGACAACAGATTAACCATTGCCTGAAACTATATGACTGTATTACCAGATGAGCTAAAATGTTTATAATCCTTATTCAGTGATTTAAACTAAAGTGTATAATTTGTAAGCCTAAATTAAAAGTTTGTTTTACTGATATAAAGTTGTATTTTGCCTGAATCTCTTTTACTGCACCATTCATAAAATATTCGAACCAAAGCGGGAGAAATAAATAAGTTAAATAAACTCGGCCTGTATACATAATAATAACATATTAAGGGGAAATAGTTGAGAGTTGGTTTTACTTCAATACTTGGACTAATTTAGATATAGAGTGGCACAGTCAATAAATACAAATTTTCTCTATATTTGGATTAGAAATCAACTAGCAACTTATTTTTTGTTTAAGAACATCGCAGTGACAAACATGTCAGATCCAAGATATGGGTTAAGATGAAATAGGATCCAACAATAGCAATTACATGACTGAAAGCAAGTATGCTTTGTATTATGATATATACTAAGATATTTTGATGTGAATCCAATTGCTTCCATACTAGATAATGTTTGTGTAAGGGATTTAAATGACCAATTTCCTGTCTGGTACAATTTACTTGGCAACCAAATGGGGAAAAAAACTTCCTAAACATTATTATTATCTGAGACCTCCAGGGAGTCAAGGATTCATTGAGAGAGAGAGAGGCTATAAATCACCCAAACCAGCTGTCATTCCTTAACTTATATTCATTCACACTAGATGCACTCACTACCCCTAAAGGCAAACTATTTCATCACTCGCTGCTCTGTGAGAGAAAAGCCCAGCTCTTATCCCTTTCTAGACTGTGAACAAACTTAACTTCCATGGATACTACTGTGTTCTCTCTCCCCACTTTCCATATAATGAAAAATTTCATCAGACGATATCCTATAACATCCATTCAGAAGTTTAGACCTCTATCATGTCACCCCTCTTTCTCCTGTTAACCAGAGTCTGTGATCCACATACTCGCAATCTGTCTTCATAATCTAAATCCCATAATCTGGATATATTCTTTGTAATTCTCCTTTGCACTCTTTCCCCAGCTTCTTTATCCACTTGAAATCTGGGTGACCAAATCTGCACACAATAATCCAGTGGTCTTATCAAAGCCTTATCAAAAAGGCAAAATGACTTCCTTATCCTGAGAGGTCAAGGTTCACTTCAAAATCGCAATTATCCTCTGAGTTGTATTTGCAACTTTTGCTATTTGATCTTTCAACTTCAAATTCCTATCCACCAATATGCCAAGATCCCTTGCCTCCTCAGTTTCTTGTAGCATAACCCTGCTAATATAATATGTCACTGGAAATCTCATCATACCAAAGTGCATAACTTTATACTTACTAACATTAAACTGACAGTCATTTTCATTTTATCAAATTTCCAACCTATTCAAATTATTTTTGTAAGTACTGAATATCGGTAGCATCCCTGATTGCCCTGCCTATCTTCGCATCATTGGCAAACAATTGCACATCTGATGTTAGACCCTGCCTGATGTCATTAATGTATAGATTACAAAATAATGTTCCCAGGACATTAGGATATCTGTATGTTAACCATCCCCTGATCCAAATCATGATTTTTAAATCAATCCCATATTCTTCAGTTTATACAACAGCCTTTCACATGGTATCCTAACAAATGACTTAGAAAAATCCAACATTATTGTTATAGCGTATCCTTTATCCAACTTGTTAAAAAATATAAGCAAATTGCCAAAACATGACCTTTCTTTAATAAACTCATGTGCTGCTCCTTGCAGAGTATAGCCTTGTTTGTCTACCCATTTCTGTATACAAGTTCTTACCAACTTCTCCAAAATCTTCACTGCCACACCAGAGATACTGACAGGTCAGTAGTTAGGCACATCAGTTTTTGCACTACCCTTGTACAATGGAATTATCATACATTTCTTCCATTCCTGTGTTATTATTTCTGAGCTGAGACTCAAATTATACAAACATGTGAAAGGCCTAGCCAATTCAGTTGAACATTCTTTTAGCAAAAGGGCTGATATTCCATCTGTCTCTATTGACAAATTCTTATCCAGGTTAACCTCATTTTCATGAACCTATAACTCTTCATCCAATGTAGCAGTAGCACTATGCACCATGTTGCATACACCTGGTTGATATATCTGAGCAAAGTGAGCACTCATTAATTGAACAATCTCATTAGTTTCCGACACTAGAGTACCATCTCCATTCAATAAAGTTATTTTTTCACATTCATTCTTTCTTTTGCTTGCATGTCCAATTTCTTTTCATACTTTGATTTAGCTTTCCACACAACACTCGTTACTTTTCTGGCCTGAGCTTTATATATTTCATAACTCCTCTCACTCTTATTCTCACGATATTTTTCCACATCATCATCTTCTTGTGGATCTCTTGCTTAATAAGGTTGCACATCCATTTCACTCCAACCTATTTATTCTTCAAACACTAGGGATACATTCAGATACTGCCTCATTTAAGCATTTTCAAAAATTCCCATGCACTGCTGATATATCTTACAAACATTCAGTAACTGATACCATGGGACCAAAGATAGTATTCTCCTAAGTTGATCATAATTTCCAGCTTTGTTCTAATTGAACTATCAATACAATTAGATACTTCCCAAGAAAGCACAGCATGATCACAGTCACTAACTGGTAATAAAATAGTTAACAGAGACCCCTTCTGATGCTATGAGCAAATCCCACACTCTTTGACCTCTAGTTTCTTCTTTCACATGCTGCTTGAGAAAGTTGTCTCGCAACAATTCAATAAATTCCTCTTCTTTCTTATCATGAGATTTCTCGTCTACCCAATCAATGTTTGGAAAATTAAAGTTACCCTTAATGACCATTCATTTGGTACCCATAAATGTAAATTGGCAAGCATTTTTTCATCCCCTGCACTGAGCTGTCAGATCTGTAGCAACACCCCAAAATACATAATTAATTTTGTTAGCCTCCACTTAACGCCAAATAGACTCAAACTCACGTTACATTAGACATTGTTACCATCATTGTTTTTTGCATTTCTACCCTAATTGGACTTAAGTTATCTGATATCATTAGTAGTACTCCTCCTCCCCTCCTATCTCTTGTCATTCCTAAAAATAGTATACCCACTACACTCGATCCAAGTTACCATATCTGATTCTTATAACCAGGTTTCACTTATGTCAACAATCTTAGGCCACATCATATTCAATAAAGCAACGAACTCAACCCCTTTGTTTCTGATGCTCCTGGCATTTGTGTATAGAAGTAATAAATTACCATCTAGCCTATTCTTATAATTAGATATGCAATCTATTTGGCCTTGTAGAACTTTCTCTTTTCACTCCCCAGACATACTTAAAAGGTTCAAACCCAAAGCACATTTTTCCACCCTTTGCCACATGCATAACCATGTATAAAGACATTCATACTTTTATCACATTTGCATACCATAGCGGAACTTAAATCATGTTTCTAGAAAACGCTACTTCAAAGTCAGCAATAAGAATCACAAGTGAATATCATATGTTTATTCATTTTTTCTGAAGAAAGAAATGTTGAAATATCAACTGAAGAAAGTAAAGTGGGAAATCAGTGCTATCTGTGCTTACTGTCTTACTGAAGATTCTAGTAGGAAAGAAGTAAGAGCAATTTTCTTTTTTTGAATGATTAGATAGTGCAGCGCATAAAGAAAAAGGAAAAACTGGATCTTGTTAAGACCTAAAAAAAAACGTCCCATTGCAATCATATTTTATGTTGATATTCAATGATTTACTGCATTTGTTTATAATGGTTTCAAACTCAACAGAACTGAAGGCAGGCACCATTTATATTAGAGGCATCAATGGAAAAGGAAAGTGTAGATATTAGAAAAATTACAGAAATTCCATGTCAACATAATAAAATCAATGGAAAAGGAAAGTGTAGATATTAGAAAAATTACAGAAATTTCATTTCAACATAATCAAACAGAGCAAAGGTGGGTCGATTGGTAGAGCCTCTGCTACTAATGGCTCACAAAAAGTTAAGCAAGTTTGAGCACGGTTAGCAATTAGAAGGAGATCAATCAATCGATGCTGTTGGCACACTCTCCCTCGATGAGTCTTTCGACTCCCTGGAGGTGCCACATAATAATAAAACAGATACATTCATTCTATACATTCTAAATAAGAACCATAAGAGATTATACAGTATTCCAGAAATAGTAAATAGATAAAGTAAAAAGAAGAAGCTATAGAATTCAACACTAAACAGGAGGGTAAATTTCTTGAATCAGCATACTGGTCTGGCTAGCCAAGTAGATAGCATATTTTTTTACAAGAAACAGAGTCTACAGGTTCAAATTCCACTTACATGCATTGAAGTTTGTGAATATCTTTAGGAGGTAGAGAAATGTCATCGTCTGATGCACAACTACCACCACCCTGATTAATGGAAGCCTAAAGTAGCTTGAAAAGGTCTGTTTGGTCTGTAGAGCAGAGCAATTGAATTATCCATCCTTAACCCATCTACATTATTATCCCATCTAAGCAAAGTAACAGGGAAAATTGAAACGTGGGAAATGGTGTTATCCCACAGAAAATTCTAGTAGGGAAGTAAGAGGATTTGTCAAGTTAACAGACAAAGAAATATGGAAAACCTGGTTAATTTTGGACCTAAACAGTAGAGTAGGAAATGAATCCTAGATTTTAGGAAAATTTGGAAAAAAGGGTAAAGCTAATACCAATGGTACGTACCTACTGGATTTCTGTTCAGGAGAAGAATATGCACATGACAAATGTATGAAGAATATTCAAGATAATTTCATTTTATATTTATTGTGTGATATTGTGTAATTTTTGGATTGAGTGTAGATGTGTGATATTTGTGACTGGTACACAGTGTTTGGTTAAAATTTTAGATGCTATTATTTTAAATTATGTGTTTCATGTATAGCATTCTGCTACAAAATGGCAGTAAGAGGGAGATCATTGCATAGGTTGGCAGAAAAGAAAGACGGATTTTTTGAGAATGGTATGGTGCCAATATGAGTGAAATATGTATGCGTTGGGAAATATTGCACATGTTTATGGAAAGGCTGAGTAAGAGAGATGAAGCAGACTATGGAACATGGAATAGCAAGTGAAACAGATACTGAGAAAAAGTCTGCACCTATTAAAAAAGTGTATGAGAAAAATGTAAGAAAGCTAAGTTGTGTGCAAAATTTGTAAAAGTGACAAAACATTATTATTACCCTAAGACTCCATGGAGTCAAAGACTCATCTAGGAGGTTCTTTTGTCATACACACACAGCTCATCATACCGTGCCTTAAACACACTCAATTCTTTGCGGAAAATTTTAGATGCTATTATTTTAAATTATGTGTTTCATGTATAGCATTCTGCTACAAAATGGCAGTAAGAGGGAGATCATTGCATAGGTTGGCAGAAAAGAAAGACGGATTTTTTGAGAATGGTATGGTGCTAATATGAGTGAAATATGTATGCATTGGGAAATATTGCACATGTTTATGGAAAGGCTGAGTAAGAGAGATGAAGCAGACTATGGAACATGGAATAGCAAGTGAAACAGATACTGAGAAAAAGTCTGTACCTATTAAAAAAGTGTATGAGAAAAATGTAAGAAAGCTAAGTTGTGTGCAAAATTTGTAAAAGTGACAAAACATTATTATTACCCTAAGACTCCATGGAGTCAAAGACTCATCTAGGAGGTTCTTTTGTCATACATACACAGCTCATCATACCGTGCCTTAAACACACTCAAATTCTTTGCGGACACCATCCTATCAAGCCAGGCATTCCAATCATTCACAAGTCTGCATGCAAAAAACCCGCTTCTCACTCCCCTTATATACCCTCCAGGGATGACCTTTGGTTCTCCCCTGATCTCCTACCATTTTCTGTAAACCTCTTCAACATTGATCCTTTAACAACCCCTTACTAACTTATAGGTCTCTATCATATCACCCCTCTTTCTCATATCCACCAGACTGTAAATTGCATCTTCTCAACCTTTCCTCATATTCGACATTACAGAGATCAGAAACTACCTTAGTCAGTCGCCTCTGGACCCTTTCCAACATCTCTTTGTCCTTTTGAAATGTGTGGCCTAATCAGAGCCTTATTCAATGGACAAGAATCTCCTTATTTCCACAAGTTACCTCCACATCATTCCCAGAATTCATTGTGTTATCCTCAATTTTAGATCCTTATCCACTATCACCCCAAGGTCTCTTATTTCCTCTTCCAATAATATATTCCCACCAAGCATAAATTCTACATCCCATCTTTTGTTTCCCAAATTTTAAAACCTTAAAATTTGCAACATTGAACTGGCATTCCCATGCCCATTCACTGAATCTATTCAAGTCTTCTTGTAAGACCACAACATCTGCTCTACTCTTTATAGTTTGTCCCAATTTTGCATCATCTGCAAACAACTGAATATCCCCATCCAAATCTTCACCAATACCATTTAACCAATACATTTAACATACAGGTTAAACAGCCATGGTCCTAAAACAGATCCCTGAGGCACGCCACTAGAGACTTCCCTTTTCCAGGATATTTCTCCCCATACACAACTTGATGATACCTATCAGATAGCCAGTCTCCAATTCAATGCACTAATCTAATGCCCAACCCAGTCCACTCTATGTGGTAATCTATGTGGTAGATTTTACAAAAGCCTTTGTAAAATCTACGTATACTACTGTGTATCCCTCTGTCCAATGAAGTCACCTAATTGTAAGCAGATTACAAAAACTTGATCTCCCTTTAGCAAATCCATGATGTCCATCAAAGATAATACCATTGTTGTCAACCAAATTCTGGATCCTGGTTCTCACCAGCCTCTCCAACACCTTAACCACAATATCTAACACATATATATGCCTAAATTTGATGCTTGGGTTCTATCACCTCCCTTATGAAGAGCACAATCTTGTCCTCCTTAAACTCCTTTGAAACTCGATCCAGTGCAAGACTCATATTAAAAAAAATATGTCAAGGCAGATGCCAACCCCCTGGCACATTCCTTTAAGATGTGTGGAGATATATTATCAAGTCCCACAGCATTATTAACATCAAGTTTACTCAATTCATCATATACTTCTTACTGACTTACAGTCAATCTCTCCTCCTCCTCATCATCAACTGCTCTGAAACTCTCCATTATGTCATAAGAATGAAAGATCTTTACGAACTGCTGATTAAGTATCTCAACTATATCCCCTGCAACGGTTGTTCTTATAGCATTTTCTTCAATCAATGTAATCCTTCCATAATCATTCTTTTTTTTTTTTTCCTAGCTGCATATCAAAAGAACTGCCTAGGATTCTTTTTGGCTTCATTAACTAACTGCTGCTCATATTTCACTTTTGTTTCCCTTACCTAGAACCGGTCTGGGTAGTGACCCTTACCATAATGCATAGCATTATGCATGTTCGTAAGGATATGTGCTTTGCATTATTATTATGTGACACCTTCAAGGAGTCCAAAGACTCATCGAGGGAGGGTACCCACTATACAACTATCAGTCTCCACCACTCAATACAGCAAACCAACACCATCTACTATGACCACCACTAGTATTTTCACAGACAATCAAAAAAAAAAATGCCCACAGCAGGATTCAAACCTGCAGCCTTTTGGCTGGAGAGCAGATACGCTAACCACTGAGCCAAACTAGGTCGGCTGAGGAATATTAAGGGATACTAAGGCAAGTGATGTGAAGTCATTAGTTTCTATATACGAGTTACCCAATCCTAAAGTTACTTCAGGTGCAAACTTTGTTTGCTTACACTTGGATAAAGGATTAAACCAAGAATATACTTTCTTGGCATCTTTAATTTATAACGTAAGACCAAGAGTGAAATGTAGTGAAGAGCATAAGCATAAGAGCATTACCAGGTAAGAAAGAATGTTACTGACTCATGGCTTTAAAGTCAGTATGACAGAGATAAGAAGGTATGAATATGTATGTATGATAGCAAGAGGGTATGAATGCAGTTACATATGAGTATGTTATGTGTGTAGGAACACAGTTCAAGTGATTGAAGAAGTGCACATGGATGGATATATATGCAGAAAGTGCATACCTATTCTAATGGACTGCAAGGATTTTTTCTTTTTTTCTTTTGAAAGAGTAGTAAACATGAATGAAATGATGGTAAACCAAAGATAAAAGGTATTGCAGAGCATAAGCATGTGAATGTAATGGATAAAACCAAACTGACTTATGATGGCACAAAAGTGAGCACAACTGATAGCTGTAAAGACATTTATGAGTGATAGAATGCAAGACAGAGAATGTATATTGTAGTAAAAGTGATGGAAGACATGAAAGCTGAGTTGGTGAAGATGAGGCAAATGTAAAATGAAATGAAATGACTTAAATATGAATGGAAGTATGCAGAAAAGAATCAAATGAAAAATACCCAAGTAGGGAGAAGAGGTAAAAATTATTCAAGCGTAGTACCATATGGAGATTGCATTATTTGTGGTGTGGTGAATGAAAGGTGAGAAGGACAGAGTGGTTAAGACTTTGTATACAAGGAGTAAGTAAGCAAGAGTTCAAGAGTTGGTGGTAGTTGTAATAACAAATGATTTAGTAAGACTGAAGAAGAATTGCTAAATGGATATTGAGAAGCTACTGAGGAAAGGAAAAGATAACAGTGCAGAAGGAAAGATAATCAACATGATGCACAGGAATGACTGATGAGCTGAAATAGTGAGATGCTGGAAGAATTGTGTGAGGAGAAAAGAATGCAATTTTTGAACATGTGGGATGACTAAAATGCACTTAAAGAGATTTGTTCTAAGTTAACTGGAGAGGCTGTTATTGGTTGGGAGGGCAAAGACAGAAGTGAACAAGAGATCTGAAGAAATAAGAGGCAATGTGGAAGAACAGGAGTGTAGGTTAGAAGAAGTGCTTTTGTATACAGGGAAAGAGTAGTATGTAAAATGAGAGAATGCAAGAAGGGCAGGAAGCCAACATAAAGAGGTATGACTGGATACCAGAAGCAGTAGTGAATGTGTTTGAGGGCAGTCAAAGGAATTACATGATTTGAGATATAAGGAGAGCATTTAAACTATGGAAAAATATAGGACAGGTAGTGATTAGTTATACTCAGAATAAATTACTGTATTTGTTTAAGAATAATTCGATAACATGGACAAAAATTTTGCACTGAATAACTTCATTTACTTGAACATTGTTGGCAAAAGTGACACATGGTTGGATGAGGATTATAATGATGCCATGAATGCAGTGAAGGAGTATAGGGACAGGAAATTCCATTGCAGTCCCATCTAGCTGTTTGTATATTTTTCTTTCATGAAGCATAACTTAAATATCTGGTGAACTTGAATAATTCAAAAATCTTGGGATGGGAAGAGAAGAAATTGTGGCTTAATAAGGTCAAGGATTTGTCAGTTGTGAATTGGTAAACCATGAAGTAATATCAAAACTTACCATGCTGTCTCTGAATCTTTGAATCTCTGCTTCTTTAAGATTTTGTTATTAAGGTTTTTTTTTTTTAAGTGAATAAAATTTTTAATATTTTGCCCATAATATGCAACTGTTTGGCAAGTTGTGAGTGGGGATGTCTATGCTATCAGTTATTGGACAAAAGAGGGTACTGAGTTCTTGAATTTTTGGGAACCAATTATCCAAGATCATTTGACATGGTTAGGTTTTTAAATCATTTCTTTGAGCCAAGACACTTTTTTTTTTCAATCAGTATCTGGGAGTTGATTACTTTAAGACCTCACTTTGCCTTACTTCTCTGAATTAACTAATTTTATCAGGCCCCCTAGAGGCACCTTGTTAGAACATTCTTAGAAATGAATATACAGTAAAGCTTGTTAGGAATGAATTAACGTGACATTCCATGGAGCATCTGTGATAATCACAAAATGAATTTGATACTACCTGAGAATCTCCAGTCAATGCTATTCCTAATGAAAGCTTTCTTCTTTCTCCTCCACACAAGTGTCCAGCTAAAGTATTAACATGACTGTCTAACTGGAGAAGATCTATGGTCTTTTTTAGTTGCTGATCAATAACTGATAGTCCTTTTAACTAAAATAGAAAACAAACATTCATTTTATAATATCAATTAATTCATTATTTATCTAAAATATACCAATGCATTTTTCTTCAATATTTAAACCTGTTGTTACACATTACTCTACTGCTTTTACAGATTTATCACCTGTTCTATATGATAATTATGACCTTTAATGTTTTTAATGTGGACCCCACTCAGAGAAAGTTATAAATTTATATATTTGTGCCATTGATGAACTACGGTTTAGAAACCTTGTAAGAGACCAGATGTGAAACCTTTTAAGGCCAATTCAAGTATAGTCTCACCCAGGCAATGAAATTCATCTACTATTTAAACACATTCACAAATATCCATGTGAATTTCAAAGATAGTAAACTCAGTCCTATTTAACTTCTTGCAAAAACTTTTCTTCCAATGCTACTTTTGACACTATCCAAATCTCTATGATTATTCTAATCCCAAATCTCTCTCTCTCTCTCGAGATAAACATGTTAGAAGTGTCATCTCTTCACCATCCAAAAGAGTAGTTCTTTATCCCTGAACAGTTATTAATTCTATAGAAATCACAAGCCTGTCAAACCACTGAATAATGTTCTCCCATTTGGGGAAGTACCCTTAAGAGCTTCCTAAAATATTTGACTTGGTACAAAAGACAGCAAATAGAATGATTAATAACCCATCTCATTGCAGGCAAGAAATGCACAGGAAGATCCATGAAGCTAGCACAGGAAAGGAAAGAACCTCAGTGTAATGGAAAGGATAGTACATGCAGGAGTTCAGTTTAGTAGTAGGAGAGAACATGAAAAGATATGCACTTTCAGTTTCTATGAAAGGGCTGCCATGCATTAGACAAACATTAACCCTGGCAATCAACAGTGCAGACTATACTGCTGTAATGAACATTTTGACTGACTAGTGAAGCATTAGAAATTCATTATATGAAGTGATGACTCACACGATGCTTTTCTGATCAGATGTAGAGTGTGGGTATGAAGGATGCCTGGACACTTTATATCTGAAAGCATCACCACAAATGTGAAGTTGGGACAGAGGTATAATAGCCTGAGCTGTTTCTCTTGATATAAATTGGGCCTTCATCTGTAGAGTTGGAAGAATGTATGCATGGATATGTAATACTTCTGGATAATACATAGCCTGCTAAATTGTGGTAATTTTACAGAACAGATTTCAACATGATAATGCATTGTGTCATATTGAAGGTGTTCCTAAAATGTGGTTTGAGGGAAATGACATGGAAAAACTTGAACTCCAGAGAATCCCTAAGGGACAAACTAGAATGATGGTGTGTGTCCAACCAATGCATCCAATGATGCTACATGGACTGGTAGTCATGTTGATGGAAAAATTAGTCTAAAACACTAGACTCATATTTTGACATGCTAGCAGAGGGTATGTCTAAAATAATCCTCTACTAGTATGGAGAAAGGAGAGTTCATGGTATTGAGGTATGTCTAATTTAGGTTTCACCAAAATATAGTGATGTCAATGCTTATTTCAATTTTTATTTATCTCTTAGATGTATATGAACTGAATGAAACTAAGAAATTGCCCACTTGTATACACTGAAAGTACTTATTAACATTTATATAACTCCCAACAACCTGCAATATCAATATTCAAGGATAAGCTGGAATAATCAGAATAAATTAAGGTGATATTAATTTCACCTGGACAACAAGGATTTTGTATATAATAATAATAACTAGGGTCACAAAGTGGATTCTATGCATTTTAGGGCACAGACTTTATTTTTGTTTAGGAAACACATGAGGGATGCATTGTTATATGTTTTGCCAATTGATTAAGTGAATAACACATCCACTGACCAACAGAAACACTGTCTGAATTTGAATCTCACCATAGACAAGGATATTCATGAATGTCTTCGGGTGTGAGATCATCTGATATTAGATCACCACTTAACTTATTAGACACTTTAAGTGGCTTCAGAAAGTTCCATGTTTTGTCTCTTGAGCAGGATATCTGGATTATCTAACCTTTAGATAATTGCAGAAAGGGCCATAACCTTTGTGAGAGATTCATATTTAAAAAAAAAGTATGTAAAATATAATCATAACTAAATATTGTTCTACAAAAAATTAAAATAAAAAAAGAGTAACAATTTTCAATTAGACAAATATCCTATTTTGTAAAATTAATTCTGTTCTTAATTCTATTAAGAGCAATATGTTCTATTGCTCTTGACATTTCCAGAGAATTCAATCTTATCTAGCATCAAATCCTGCTAGTTAAACAGTTAGGCTTTGGTCTACTACCACTTCTCTAATTAGATAGTCAGCTTTCTCTCTAGTCATTTCACTGCATGTTTTGTTCAATGACCAATAATCCTTTCCACAGTTCTGCTGATGATAGCATATTTCATTCTTTCTACTAATCTGCAGAAACATCCCAAGCTTCAAGATCTTCTACTGCCAGTGCAGTAAACACTTATCTTTACACAATTCTTCAGTGAGCAAGAGTAAAACCCAATACCTTCAATGTTACCAAACAAAAATGCAGCCCTACCTTCTTTCTCATAAAAAAATATTAAACTCACCTCCTCTTACCTTCAGTAATCTACTCTATAATATAAAATGATAAGCTTTTTTGTAACATTTTTGTATCACGTTTTTTTGTCAAGTTATTTGAAACTCAGGGGCTACCCTGAGTTTAGAGTTTTCAAAATTCGAGTCATCACTAGGCAATGAAATTCATCTCTGGTCTAAAGACATTTACAAACATTTGTGGCCACAGCTGGATTTTAACCCTGCAGAGGTCACAAATGATCTGACAGATACAAACAAACTGTTTTATTATTACACATATCCAGTTATAGCTTGGAGGTCATGACTAGCTGTACATACACATATTCTGCACTGTTTATGCCATCGGTTTAGTTTAGCACGTGTTATGTAAAGGTTTGTGATATTTGATAGTAAATTGTATCTGAGAGATATCGCAAACTCCAATGTCAGTATAGCATTTTTTTTTTTTTTTTAAATTTACCACTGAAAATGAGTGGAAAAATAGATCGACTGGATAATCCATCAGATGTTGAAGAGATTCAGCAAATATTACTCGAGTCCGATGATGAGATTGATAGAGTCGAAAGTTAAAGTGATATTTGATAGTAAATTGTATCTGAGGGATATCACGAACTCTGATGTCAGTATAGTATTGGTTTAGTTTTTTTTTTTTTTTTGTTTCTTTGTTATATAATTTCTAGATTGTAACTGAAAATAAATAAACTGTCTATTTTTTTTTTAAGTTTTATTGCATTTCAGCACATACTAGTAATGAATGCATCTCTTCGATACATGCGACCTAAACTGCAATTTTTTTGACCACGATCTCCACAGGGTTAAACTGCAGCCTGATCAAGTAGAGAGTAAATACTTTCTATCCTCTTGGCCAACTAGGCTACAGATTGGAGTGAATTATAGAAAAAAAGATAGATCGTGTTTCCACACATTCAAAATATCACAAATAAGATTACTCAGATGATGAAAAGCAATGCCATCAAAGTTGCCTTTCTTCCTCTAAACAAAATATCATGTATGCTTACACCAAAAGCTGATTTCAGTATCAAAGAGTCTTTTGTACAGTCAATCAACTAGGTTTTTACATTATTATATGTTGTATCTGTGACATTTGTTATAGGACAAAGCAGGCTGATCAGGAAAAATTAAACAAAGTGAGCAAATTAAAGAGGTGGAGAAAAAGAAAACAACGAAATGTGGCCTGACTTATTGCATACCACACAAGAGAAAAATAAAACACATTATGGCAGGAAACAAAGACCCATCATATATTCCTTAGGAGCCAAGCACTGTGGACGTGTTAAAGAAGAGCTCCTGATTGAGATAAGTTATTCTAGGAATAATTAAGTATATATTAAGTATTACATATTACACAGTATTGTTTACTTTATAGTTTAACGTGTCTGGGTGATTTTTGTGTGTTTTTTGAATATTTTAACAGTAAACTGATAGATCGATTATCTGTACTCATGGCTCCCATAAAGAGGAACACTAAGATGGCGACATATTTGTCTGGAAATCTCAATTTAAAAGACTTGATTCAGTGTTCTGTTTGCGAAATGTATGCATCGAGAAGAGCGGTTGGAGTCTGGTTAAACAACGATTGTGGATTAAATGTGTGCAAAAAGTGTAAAGAATGTGATGATTTAAAGAATGTTTCGGGTCATGTGAGTGATATCATTGTCGAAAGTGAGGAATTAGATAACAGCAATATTCGAGGTATGAACGAGGATATTTGTGAGGTAGTACCTGATAGCTGTGAGAGTGGCGTTGATATAGTGAATGAAGGTAAGCATACAGGACGATTGAATGAATCATCGAAAATAAAAATGACGACACAGATGCAATGAGTGAAATAGCTTTATTACACGGAGCGAATACATAGTGAAAACCAGCAAGTGGAACGTTGGCAACAATCGTTAACAAACGTACTGACTAATAATCAAAAGTATGATAGAAAAAATAAGGGTATGATAGTGAGTGTAAATAAAATGAAAGAGCATGTATTGTATGGAGATTCCCTAGTAAGAGGTGTGTTAGCTGAGAGTTTAACAAAATCATACCAACCTGGTGCGACCGTAAAGAATGTAAGCGAGTCGATTAGGATGCAAAAACAGTGGGTGAAGGAATTGATAGTGGTGGTGGTGGGTACAAATGATTTGAAAGGAAATAAAAAGGCTATGAGTGAGAATGTGAAGGAATTGCTTGAGGTCGCAAAAGAAAAGAGCGAGAGAGTTCGGATGGCGAGTCTGTTGCCACAGCATGACAGTGAAGAGTATAGAAGGAGGGCCATAATTGCTAATGACTTTATGCATGAATTATGTTTGATGAGTGGTGTGGAATTTGTGGAAGTGTGGAATGAGTTTGATGGGCGAAAGGATTTGTACAAAATGGATGGATTACATTTGAATGGATTTGGTGTGCGGAGACTTGAAAAGGTGTTGTCGAATGTGGTGGAAGTGAAATTACAGAACCAGGGAAACTAGAGTTATTAAGGGGGAGAGGAAGTAGATTTGCAGATTTTAGGGAGACAATTGAGTGTGTGAATGTGTGCAATATGCCCATGCGAGTGGGAATGACCATGAATCAGAATGGGATAGTTAGTATAAAGCATCAAAATAGGGATGGGACAAATCAGCTTCTTCAATTCATGTATACAAATGCCAGAAGTATTAGGAACAAGAGGGAAGAATTTTTGGCCTTGGTTGGCACTTCCAGACCACAAGTTATTGGCATTAGTGAAACATAGCTGACAGAAGATGATACAGCTAGGAGGATTGAATGTGAGGGGTATGGTGTGTTCAGGAGTGACAGGAAGAATAAAATGGGGAGTGGAGTGTTATTGATGATAGCTGATGAGCTACAGCTAAGAAGAATAGAAGTGGAACTGCAGGATAGAGAAAAGAGCACAATTGAGGCTATTTGGTGTGAGATTGAAATTAGCAGAACTAAATATACAGTTGGGTGCTGCTATAGACCAGGTGATGGAATAGATGGTGGAGATAGTATGCATAAGCAAATAGAAGAAATGAGTGGAAGGAGGGTAATTATTATGGGAGATTTCAACTATGGTAACATTGATTGGAAGGAGGAGAGGACACATGGGAGGAAGGAACTGGATTTTATGCGGTTATTAAGGGATAACTATCTGCGACAGCATGTAATGGAAAATACTAGAGGTCAGAGAGTGCTTGACCTGGTAATTGCATCTGAGAATTTGACTGTCACGAATATGACCACGTTGCCACCAATTGGTTAGAGTGATCATAGGGTCTTGACTTGGGAGGTGGCTAAAGGTGTGGATTTTACAATTAAGACGGGGTACATGTGGAATTATCGGGCTGTAAGTATGATAAGCTTAGGAGATTGATTGGTTCAGTGCCATGGCATGTACAACTGCAAGGGCTAGAAGTTGATAGTGCATGGGAGGCGGTAAAGAAGTGTTTGTATGAAGCAATGGCTGACTGTATACCTAGAGTCCGAATAATAAATCAAGTAGGGGTTAAATGGATGAATAACACCACTAAGCTTGAGCTGCAAAAAAAGAAACAACTATGGAGGGAATATAAGGAGAAAGGTGACCTGCAGGCACATGAACAGTATAAAGCGTGCTAAAGAGAATCCTAAACAGTTTTTTAAATATGTTGCAAGTAAAAGGAAAAATGTATATGGTAGAATGATTTTAAAGAATGCCGATGGTAGGGAGGTAACCAACTAAGCTGATATAGTTGAATTACTGAGTGAGCATTTTGCAAGAATATATCTTCCAGGTGGTGACATTGCAGAAATGAATGAACCAATAGATTATATGGGAATTGTGGTGAATGAAGTGGAGGTGAGTAGTCTATTGCATAACCTCAACGTCAATACATCTGTGGGATTGGATGGTATACCAGCTCGTGTTGTACGTGAAGCGGCTAAAAGAATTGTCAGTACCCTTGACCATTTTGTTTAATTTGAGTCTCCGGTCTGGGTTAGTCCCGAGGGGGGGTGGAAAGAGGGGAAAATAGTTCCACTACATAAAGGTGGTTCCAAGACTGATATTGTACATTACCGACCGATTAGCATATCAGGCATTGTTGTCAAGGTCTTGGAGAAATTAGTCAAGAGAAGAATACAGGACTGGATAGATGAAAATGGGATACTGTATGGGGGACAACATAGTTTTGTGAAGGGTAGGTCATGCCTCAGTAACTTGCTCACGTTTTATAACACAGTGACGGCTGAACTGGATAAGGGTAATGGGTTTACAGTGATTCTACTGGACCTTGCCAAGGCCTTTGACAGGATACCACATGTTACTCTAATCAGTAAACTGGAGCAGATGGGGATGGATATAGGGTTGGTGAGATGGATAGGAGGGTGGTTGATGAAGAGATACCAGAGAGTAGTTTATTCAGGAGTGGAGTCCAAAAGACGGACTGCGACTAGTGGTGTGCCACAGGGTTCATTTCTTGGACCACTAATTTTCAATTTGTTCATTAAAAATATAGGAAAGCATCTGAGAGGAAGTGTTCACTTGTTTGCTGATGATGCAAAGCAGGGGAGAGCAATTGTGAGTGCACAGGATGTCAAAATTTTGCAGGATGATTTGGATAATTTGGAGGACTGGACTAGGGAAAATGGATGTCAATTTAATGCGGCAAAGTGTAAGGTTATGCATTTTGGAGTGAAAAGATTAGCAGCAGTATATCACATTGGTGGAACTGTACTCCAGGAGATTGATGAGGCCAGGGATTTGGGAGTGTTGGTGGATAGGGAGAAGTTTAGGGGGCACATTGCAAAAGTGGCCTAAACAGTCATCAAATCACTTGGTTGCTGAAAAATACTTTAACAAGCAGAGACAAATAAGTTATTGTTCCTTTATATCGAGCCTTGATAAGACCCCATTTAGACTACTGCTTTCTTCTTGATGGGGAGGAGGTGGAGAGGATCCAGAGACGAGTGACCAAAATGATAGCAGGTCTGTGGAATGAACCTTATGAGAACAGGTTGAAGATTTGTGGGTTACAAAAATTGGTTGATAGGCGGAAAAGGGGTGATATGATTGACATTCAAATTACTGAAGGGTTTCTATAGGATTAATCCAGAAGATATTTTTGAGAATAGGATTGGTGGTGGGAGGACTAGGGGCCATACATGGAAATTGGGCAAGAGTGTGGTTAGAAGGGGTGTTAGAACTAGGTTTTTTACTTGGAGAGTGGTGAATGAGTGGAATAAGTTGCCAGAGTCTGTTGTGGGTGCTATGACTGAATGAGTTCAGGGCAAGGTATGATAGATACTGTGTGAATGTCGAACAGTTGCTCTTGACATGATGTTAGGGCCTCCCTCGATGAGTCTGTCGACTCCTTGTAGTTGCCTGCGATAATAATAATATTTGTCATAATTATGTAAGGAAGTTCAAAATGATCAGCTAACATGATTCACACTCTACACAATATAAAAATGATATTCCACTTCAAGAAGTAATGATGCCATTAGTAACTACATCATTACTCTTGTATTATGGGTAGTAACCAAAAGACTACAAATGATTATGCAATTTCAGTGTTTATTTTGAGCAACTTTTGCCTTGATAACTATTTTTTCAAGATATGCAAAGCTGAAATATAGACTTTTAATATTCTCAGCTATTTGTCTTAAAACATCCGTGCGGTAAGCCTAGTGGCTATGCGCTTCGCAACCATATGCCTGGGAAAGGAGTGTCCTAGGTTTGATTCCTGTCAGTGATGTGAGGAGCTGAAGGATCTTCCTCAGCCATAGCCAAGTTAGCCAGTCGTGAATGTGGACAGTAGGGTTTTTTACCCAGTTTATCATGGGGTTTTTCATCCTGCAAAGCAGGCAAACCAGCCTTTAGAACTTAACACTACGGGCATAGGATAAACCGGGGCACAGGGCTGACCACTTTATCCTGTGAATGGTTTGAGGTCCAATGATTAATAAACCCTCAATACCACAAGGTAAAAGAGGGAAAAGAAAACAGAAGATGAGATTTGTCTTAAAACAAAAATCTGGTCCGGAGAGCATTATGAAATCACATTTGTATTATGATGAAAGTTACTCAGTTAAATTTAGAAACCAGACATACAGTTTGGAATGGCCAAGGAAACTCATCTGACCTCATGCTCATAATTAGCATTGCCACATAAAGAAATACCACTTTAGGCCTGTGTAGCTCAGTGTAAGTGATGTTTGAATCCTTTGCACTTGGCTGTCAAAGAATGACCTAGGTTTGATTCTAGTTGCTGACTAGAGGAACTTCCAATGCCTTTCTTCAACTGGTTCCGAAGTTAGTCGATCTCCGCCATGGACAAGCGACTTTTCTCTATGAAGCTTGGGGTTTTTGTCCCATAAACTCAAGAAAAGTGACTGTAGAACACACACTATTTCAGACAATAACATGTTGTGTTAGGGCTAGGAAGATAGAGATTGTGACACTTGTCAGTCGTCTCTTCATCAGATGCAACTTATAGTGATAGTGTTGAGCCTTATCTTATCCCATTGGATTCCAGTGAAGAAAGAACTGTGCCCTCAGTTTCCAAAAGACAGGGCTGAAATAGCCTCACTTACTCCCTATAAAGGGAATAAAAGGTGTTAGCCAATTTTTTTTGAAATTGTCACTTCTGTTGAAACTATTTTACAGAGCAAAGATTGAAGCTACATGTGTTTTCCACACACATATTACAAAATAAATATATGATATTGTTGACATCATTATTTATTAACATCATTAGTATCAGTTATTAATATATAAAATTTAAAAAGGCAAAAAAGATGATGTACCTTACTAAAGAATACAAGGTGTTCCTCCACTGTCATCTCACTGTAAAGTGTCTCATACTGTGGACAAAATCCAATATTTCTGCAAGTATGCCAGGTATTGGTTTCTACATCTAAGGAATTTATGGCTACATCACCAGCAGAAGGTGGATATAGGCCTTAAAAAATAATAATTCATTTTAAAATTACCACTTTAAAAATTTAATATAATTTTTTAATATCAATCCCATTTATATGGGCAAGGAAGAATGAATGATCCTATTGATACTTTTCTGGAAAAGCTAGAGATTGTAGGCATTGAAGAATGCTTCATGATGAAGGCTGTTCCAGAAAATAGAGAGGGATGCAAGAAGAAAAGGTGAAATGGGTTCAGTGAAAAGGGTTGTCAACCATTCCTCACGTTTTTAACAGACTCAGTAGAAAGCAAAGTAATGATGGATACTAGTTCAGTGGAACAATACCATACATATATGGTATATATAATAAAATGCAGAATACATGCTGCATGGAAAGAAGTCTGTTGACTTCTTTCCCACCTTAATAAGATGTAGCACCTCCTTTCATTGCAATGACTGCAGCAATCCTACAGGACAAAGTTTCTATAAGCATATCATAGCGATCAATGGGAATTTTGGACCATTCTTCCTGTAGGCATGTAATGAGATCCTGGACTGTTGTGGGACAGACATCCCTTGACCTCACATGATGCTCCAAGTTCATCCCGTAGATCAGTATTTCCCAAACTGTGGGCTGTGGCCCCCTTGGGGGGCCATAGGTTTTGTTGAGGGGGGCCATGAAATAATGAAAAGAAATTTAAAATGTTTTAAGACTAAGTAGATTTTTTTTTATTTTAAAAGAAACGTATTTAACTTTTATTATTTATTATTTCTTTTTTGTTATTTTTTATATTTTAATGGAAAAATTCACACATTGGTGTTGGTTCACAAACTTTGCTTCCTGCGTATTTCGGCGGTTAATGAATATTAGTAAATATTGCTTATTCATATGTTTCATTTCAAAGCAGTGGTTAATTGTATTTACTTCGAATGCTCTCCAGGGAAGCTCCAAATCTTCCTGTCCCTTTCATCACGCGTTCGTAATCAGGGACTGTTGATATTGACTTTATATACATATCAAAACTCGTTTTATATTATCACTGTCATCCGAGCTAGTTTTCTGTTACCAATAAAAGTTTCGCATATACTTCACACATGAAAAAAAGCTTAAACAAGTTCATGTGGGGAGACAGTAACTTGCTTGCGGTGGTAAACAACACCCTCCCTAACAGCCTGCAGAGGCAATAAAAACAAGTACTTTTATTATGCCAGTGAATAAGGTATGAGGAATCTGTGTAATATATTTTAGAGACAACTGGGATAAAAACACACTAATTAATGAATCACATGTCCCCTCATACATAAACTATGCTGTATAGACTGAAACAAAACCATATGTTGCATGGGCAAACACAGTATCTAACTAAAAACTATTGTTATTAATTAGATGTGTGTGAGTTCGATTTCCCAAGGCAGCAATAAAATTCAACCGAACGTGTTAAAATTCGTAAAAGTGTTAAAACTAAGTAATATATATATATATATATATATATATATATATATAATGAATGTTATGGCAGTTTCACATATGGAATTCGGTTGAAGAGAGTTAGCATTTCAACTCAATTGTCAGTTATTCTTTTATCTTTCGGTTGTGCGATCTTTTGTTAATACTGCACCAATCATATGCATGTTTTAATAACCTGCCTTTGCTGTCTGTTTCGTGTTAAGCTTAATTACTGTAAAGGGAGAAAAGTCACAAAAGAGAAAAATGTTCCTGGTCCTGGGCTCCCTTATTCAGGTAATATTCACTAATTTCATGTTATCAGTCTGTGGTGTGCCAGTATCGGTAAGTGGTGATATTATTTGATCTATTCTACGTTAAAAAAAATTAATCCTGAGATGGATAAGTGGCTGATAAAAAATATAAAAAAAATCCCCACGAACAATCAGAAGAAGCAGAAACAGACTCAAAAAAAGGACAGTATTTCATATTTTACCAGAACAGCCCACATCATCTTCAGAACCAAATGGTAAGAGGCAAAAAATGTAATATATGCATTTGATTTTTGCAATATTTGCTGTGTATGTTTTGTATTGAATATAAATACAATAAATATTATTATATCTCTCTATTACGATTTTTTTTGAGGGGGGGGGGGGCCGTGAAATATTTTAATTTTTGCAAAGGGGGCCCTGACATCCAGAAGTTTGGGAAGCACTGCCGTAGATGTTCAATAGGTTGAGATCAGGACATTCATGCCCATGAACGATGCAGCAGTAACATTAAGACATGGTGCACGGTCTTGCTGAAAGAGTCAATGGTCAGTTCCATAGAAATGCCAAAAAGTAGGAAGCAGAGAAGAGAATGCTCAGATACCTCTCTGAGTTCAACGTTCACTGCACCACAAACAGAGGTCCAAGGCCAAACCAGGAAAAACAGAACCATACGATCACTACGCCACCTCTGAATTTCATATTTGGGGTTACACACTCTGGTGAGAGACATTCACAAGGTATCTGCCACACTCAAACCTATCCATCTGCTCAGCACAGGATGTAGCATGATTTGTCACTACATAACACAGCTTTCTAAGTTTCCACATTTCACTGTATACTTTTTACACCACTGAAGATAACAGTGCATGTTGGTTTGGCTAATGTGGGGCTATCAAATTGCTGTCCTACGATTGAAACCTATATCTTGAGCTCGGTTCTGAATGATTTTGGCAGATTCGTGCTCCAGTTGATGTCCAGAACTCTGCATTCAATATCAGCTGATGAATGGTGGTTTTTACAAATTATCCTCCGTAACACCCATGTGGTGGGTAGTATCTCAGTATGGTATCATTGATTGTTGACTTGGGATGGTGCAATTTGTCAATGATTTGCCAAACAGATAGGCTCACAACATGGCATTCTCTCAGGCTCACAACATGTCATTCTCTTACAGTGCCTCTTTCAAACTTCAAAAGTTTGAAAGAAATGGCCCTTCTCACAGCCATTTCACCCAGACACAGTTTCAGTGACTTGGGAGTATCATAATCCTCTAATTTATAATCGGTACAAACTGTGACTCATTACATGGCAAGAGGTACCTTGCATATTGGGGTTGTCCACTGACTTCTTTCCAAGTGGTGTTCATCAGGCTGAAAATGTCTGCATGACAACAGCTGAGTGGGTTTATGCCAAGAAAAGGTATAGGCAAATATTGGTCCAAAAACAGAGAGGATATTCCTGTTTGGTGATTTCTGTATTATCAAAGGTAAGGGAAAGCAAATTCAGATCTTTAGCACTGAATATGACAATGTTATTATTAACCCATTAAAGATCAATAATTCTTTAATATCCAAAAGGTACAGATTGTCAACATTCTTGATCTTGAGATGTTTGAACACCATAAAGTTTGTCAAATGGAATGGAGTGTATGTTTAAAGCAAAATTATGTATAGCAGTACAGTAATGAGGGTATGAAGTGCCTGTGGCAAGCATCTAACTTGCCCCTAACCCAAAAATGACAAAAAGTTTGAAAAATTTAAATCTAACAAGTTAAATTTTAATAATTGCAATATGTTAAATACTGACTATTAACCCCTATCAAAATGAGTTGCAGTATTTGTGTGTTTAAAGTGACGTATTACTGAAATTTTAAAATACAATATAAAATAGCAGACTTTTATATCTATTTATTTTTATTTTTTTACATTTTGTGCTCCAAACCTTGTTGCGCCCGTGGCAGGCGCCTCTTTCACCATGCCTTCATTATGGCACTGATGTATAGGGTCAATGAGAGGAGTACATTTATCTATAAGAAAAGATGGTAAGTGATAATAGAGCTCTTGGGACACTCTTGCATTAGTGACAAAGCATAAGAGAAGACACTATTCATATAGAATGCAGTAATTGACCAGAAATACTGGCTTCTCAATTACTGAAAGTGAAACATTTATTCCATACATAGTGCCCTCTATGCAAAAGAAATATCCACATCTTACCTTCTTGCTCATGACACCTACATACAGCAAATTAAATATAAAAAATTATATTTTTGTTTAATCTTTCATCCAAGCATAGGCAAACAAAGTTTGCATGTGAAGTTTCTTCACGACTAGGTAACTTGCATATATAGAGGCTAATGACTTTACATTAATTGCCTTAGTATCCCTTAATGCAAAGCACACATCTTTTCATGTATGTGTAATGCATAGCATTACACATACCTGAAAGTGTCAAATGCCATGTTTGGTCTCCAGAGCAAGAATTCTGGTTTCTGCTTCCCCCCTCTCCATTCTTGGTGCAGTGTGATAATACCCTTAAAGGTCAGGCCATGACCTTTAATGCTTTTGAGGATACACAGTTAAAACAATGGTTCTGCAGGCCAGAACCAGTTAATGCGTGGGCCTGAACCTGTAATGAGTAATGAGTCAGGAGTTCTGATCAAATTGGTGCATAATTCCACTGCCAGGTAGTGCCTGAAGAGGGAGTCTGAGTGATGGTATATATGTGGGGAGAGGCACTGTCAAGGCCATGTCATGGCAGAGAGATTGGTTTCTCCCTGTATGGATGCCATGTCCAAGAGACCATCTTCTCTTAATGCATGTTCCCAATATAAACTTCCATCCAATCAAACTTATGAAGACTCTCATGAAAATCAACAGTGATACTACAACAAAAACGAATCTCTCTCATAAATTAATCCAATCAAAAAGTCACATCACAACCAGTCACAACATACAAACCATGGCAGAATCTCGTTAAAAACTCACTTTTACTTTCACACTCACTTCGAAACATCCATGGCATTAGCACAAACATAAATCAAACATAAATGACAGTCGCCATCACTTGCAGTCTTCTCACACAAAAGAGATCCCAGCTTATCTACTCTTACCCTCAAATCACCAGACAAGATCTCTTTGCTTGGACTAACATATATCTCCAGCCTTTCCGGGCATAAACACATCACATCAATAGCCTCCTCAGCATTCAAGAAACTTGGCATTCTCTTTTGTTCAAGAGCCAATTTTACACCCAACCAACTCTTAATTATATATAAATCCCAAAGTCACCCATGTTTAGAATATCGGCTACGAGATTACTCGTAGTGACCTTGAAGACGGGGTGATACGAGATTACTTGTAGTTGGCGTATGAAACAAAATTCTGTCTGATAAGCCGGCTACGAGATTACTCATAGTTGGCATATGAAACAAAATTCTGTCTGATAAGCCGGCTACGAGATTACTCGTAGCGACCTTGAAGATGCGAAAGCGCTTGGCTTGCAGTAACAAACTATGCCCGAGGAGCGTGGCAGCAAACGTGTTAAACTTCCTAGGATGATGTTTGGCATGTTCTTCCAACTTTTCATTTGTATTTCATTTTCTTCTATTTCTTTACTGCACCTGCCAAGCTTCTTGTATGGGCTTTGTTCTCTTCTCCTTTATCTCCTATACAGGAGAAACAGTTGCATAGGAGTCATTCCAATCATGTATGCATTCCAGTTAAGAATAACACTCTGATATTATTTAGAGAAAATATCAGTATGTGCAATTAAATATTCCTGTCTGTACTTGGCAATATATTGAAGAAAAGGAAACCCACTCATGTGACAATGATTCCAAGATATAAACATGGTAGCCTAAAATATTGTCACTTAACAGATATGAATCAGAGCTGAGAAGGCTAATTACCTCATCATGCTATCATTCCCTAGAGGATTATTCTATTAAAAAATTTAATTTAATAACAAAATTATCTTCCACGTAGAACCAACTAGTTTACATACTGGAAAAAGCAAATTGCATGAGGAAAAAAAATAACTGCACAATAATACAAGATGCAAGAAATAAAACAGAATGATTCGAGAGGTGTACACAATCTAGTTAAAATACTATGACCAATCCTATTCCCATACAGTCAGCCATTCCATCCTTGATTTAACATTGCTATCAATAGGTAAGAGATGTGATCTGATAGACTTCAAAAAAGGTATGACTGTAGGGTACTGGTTAAACAGTGGTACTATCCACCTGCACCTCATCAATGCTCATAGGGATTGCAAATTGTTGCAGCTTGTGAAAGCCAATAAATGAAAAACTGGAGTGGTTGACCAGGAATTAATGGAAGGATTTCCCAGATCACAATCCAATATCCCCAACCTGTATGGATCTTCAAAGTATAATATAATGTAATACCTATGCTTACACCTAATTATCGACAACTATGACTACAGTTTACATCTGAAAGATACCAAAGACAAGAAGACCAGTGAAGACAGAGAAAAAAGTTGCCTTTTTTGAAAGAATCCCATTTCAATTATGGCATATAGACAGTAGGTGGAATATAAAGCAAAAACTGGGAGTGGAATCACCTTAAGATTCTTAAGGTGATTAAGATGTAGCTATCATGACTCCAAGAATTCCCAGGAAAATATCCCCATGCTATAACACTGCTGCTGCCTGTATCTGCTAGTTCATGGACTAGCAGATACAGGCAGGAGGCAGCAGTGTTATAGCATGGGGATATTTTCCTGGGAATTCTTGGAGTCATGATAGCTACAGACTATTCTATGAATGCTACAAAGTGCCTATCTACACAGATGGTACAGGTGTGATCCAGCAGAATGTGAACTGCCAGTCCTATTGCCTTATTGACACCTAGCTTACTTAACTCTTCATATGCCTCTTGTTCACTCACCATTAAGTTTTCTTTCATTTCATCCTTTACACTTGGGCTTCTGATTTCACACTCAGGATAAAACACCCTGATGAACTGCTCGCTGAATACCTCGACTCTCTGCAGCAGTTAATTAAACATTGATAATTTAATCAATTTTAATTCTGTAAATTGAATTCCAAACATTCATATTTATTATCATGTAGAGTTAATCTTCCTTTAAGAGACTATTCATATCAAAACCAGATAGCAGGATACTGAAGTCACCTTTGTTGTAATGTGCAGCACAGAAAATGTGTTGTGGAATTTAACATGGTACACTCAGTTTTATACAGAATATAAAGATTGCAAATCATAGTGCTGCTATGATAAGAAGTACTCACACATGCAAGGATAAGGAAGTGGCTGTGCCACTGTATAAGGAACTGGTCAGACCACACTTGGACTACTGTGCTCAGATCTAGTCACCTGGTTTTCAATGTGATGTGGAGACATTGGAGAGGGTCCAGAGACGAGCTACTACGACAATATCAGGAGTTTGGAATGCTCGCTATGGAGAGAGGTTGAAGAGATGTGGATTGCCGAGTTTGGTGGATAGGAGGAAGAGAGGTGATATGATAGACACATTTAATTTAGTGAGAGGATTTTATCAGATTAATCCAGAGGGCATTATAAAAAAAGAATAGAAGGTGAGAGGGAAAGAACCAGAGGTCATTCCTGTAAGTTGTGTAAAAGTGTGGTGAAGAAGGATGCGAGTTGATTTTTTACATGGAGAATTGTTAGTGAATGGAATGCATTGCCAGAATGTGTTGTTAATGCAAGGAGTGTTAAGGACTTTAAGATTCTATATGATAAATATATTATCAGTTGAATGAACCTCCGACGATGAGTCTGTCGACTCCATGAAGGGTGTAATAATAATAATTTGTGAGTAGTTCACCCAACACAACAGCAACTTCCAATAGTTATGACAGCTGTCAAATGACTGAATTTTAATCCTATAGACCATCTCTAGGATTGCAAACTGAGAGATCCATCATTTGAATCCTCTGTCCTAAACACAATCGAATCTACAGGGCGCAATTCTGATGACAAGGTAAGCATGCTTCCTGCAATGTTCAAAGATCATACACAACCCATGCCAAGTTGCATAATAACAGTTCTGGAACAAGAGGGAAGTGTATTAGCTATTAGGACTACAGACATAAGACTTTGACTGAACAGTTTATATACCCATTTATCATACCTTCCCTTAAATTCATTTACACTAGATGCACTCACTACCCCTAAGGGCAAATTATTCCACTCACTCACTGCTCTCTGAGAAAAAAATCTAGCTCTTAACCCTTTCTTGACTGAGAACAACCTTAACTTCCATGGATGCCCCCATGTTCTCTCCCCGCCTTCCATATAACGAAAATTTCATCATTTGAAATGCTATAACACCCATTCAAAAGTTTATAGACCTCTATCATATCACCCCTCTTTCTCCTGTTAACCAGAGTCTGTAATCCACATACTCACAATCTGTCCTCATAATCTAAATCCCATAATCCGGATATAATCTTTGTAATTTTTTCTTCACCCTTTCCACAGCTTCTTTATCCCCTTGAAGCCCAGGAGACCAAATTTGCGCACAGTAATCCAAGTGTGGTCTTATCAAAACCTTATAAAGAGGCAAAATTACTTCCTTATCCTTACATGTCAAGGTTCACTTCAGCATAGAAATTATCCTCTAAGTTGTATTTGCAACTTTTGCTATGTGACCTTTGAACTTTAAATTCTTATCCACCAATACACCAAGATCCTTTGCCTCTTCAGTTTCTTGTAGCATAACCCTGCTAATATAATATGCCGCTGAATCTCTAATCATACCAAAGTGCATAACTTTACACTTATTAACATTAAACTGACAGCCATTTTCATTTACCCAGATTTCTAGTCTATTCAAATCACATCATTAGCATCCCTGATTGCCCTGCCTATCTTCGCATCGTCAGCAAACAATTGCAATCTGATGATAGACCCCGCTTGAAGTCATTAATGTGTAGATTGAACAATAATGGCCCAAGGACTGAACCGGGACAATATTCTAACATTGTCCCTTCTGCCATATCTTAATTGTCATTAAGATATGGCAGAAGAAAAAAACACAGATCATACTATGAATGCTACAAAGTACCTATTTTGATGATGTGTTATATTTCTAAAACTGTTAGGAATATAAGAAGGAATATTGAAATCTTAATACTTTTCTCAACCAGACTAAAAGAACTTCCAGTACTACAATACAACATGAAGAGAATTTAATAACACTACTTTCCGAATTGAGAAAGAGGCAATAATTTCTGTTAAGATTTGGTTCATGTAAAATTATCTAATCTTTCAAACAGAAAATGAAATTTGCGTATTAATGACGTTTCTCCAACTTATTCTATGAATAATCAGTAATGTGTTGAGTTATGATCCATCGAGTCGTTTCCGACTCCTGACGACTCCACAAACATACACTCTCCATTCCGATCTGTCCCTGACCATGTCTTTCAGAACCTCCAAACACACTCCAGTTGCCTTCTTTAACTCCATCCACTCATCTAATTCTTGGTCTTCCTCTCCTCCTGCTTCCATCAACTTTAGCAAGCATCATCTTCTCCAGACTGTCTTTTGCTCGCATAATATGTCCGAAGTATGACAATTTTTGCTTAATGATCATAGCTTCAAGGGAGCAATCTGGCTTTATTCTGTCTATCACGATTTATTGGTTTGCTTTGCAGTCCATGGTATTCTTAGTAAGCGTCTTCAAACACATAATTCAAATGCATGTATCTTCCTTCTTCTTTCACTCTTCCTCAGGGTCCAACTTTCACATCCATACAGCACCACAGGGAATACCACTGCTTTCACGATTCTGATTTTTGTTGTAAGGCTAATATCTTTAAAGATCTTGCTTAAATTTGTCATTGATTTTTTTCCGAGTAATAATCTTCTAACTTCTTCGGTATAATAACCGTCTTTATCAATTTGGGAACATAGGAACAAAAAATTGTTAACTGCTTCCATTTTCTCCCTATCTACTTCAAAATCATTAAGTTCACATGTTGCCATAACTTTTGCCTGTTTGAGGTTAAGTGTAAGACCATATTTAGCACTTTCTTCTTTAACTTTCATAATAAGTTATGTCAAATCTTCTTTGCATTCTGCTATCAACTGAAGACTCCTCCAGCCCTGCCATTCTTAAAATGTATTCCCTGTACAAATTAAACAGGTATGGAGATAAAATACATCCTTGTCGCACCCTTTACCTATTGTGAAATACTCAGTTTCTCCAAGATTTGTTCGGACAGTAGCTTCTTGTTCATAATAAAGATTCCTTAGAAAGATAATGAAATGCTCTGGGACTCCCATTGTTCTTATCACATTCCACAGTTTCACATGATCTACAGAGTCAAAAGAGTTTCTATAGTCAAGGAAACAAAGGTAGACATTCTTGTGATATTCATGTGCTCTTTCTATTATCCATCTCACATTGGCGATTTGATCTCTTGTTCCTCTGCCTTTTCAAAATCCTTCCTGTTCATCTGGCATTTCTCTCTTCATGAATGGTTCCAGTCTTTTCTGAATGATCTTAAGTAAGACTTTACTTGCATAAGAAATCAATGCTATAGTTCTGTAATTTTCACGCTCTCTTGCATCGCCTTTCATCTAGTATTCAGCAATACTAGAGTGATATTAATAATAATGAATGTAACTGTTATTTCTGAAATATCTTCCAGTGTGACTACATGAAAAGTCACAGGAACAAAGTACTCTGTAAACATATGTCAACTGAACAAAAAGGCGTGAGTGACTGAAAGTTTAGGAGATAGTTTTGTTTGGGAGAGTGAATTTTGATTAAGAGTGACTGACCTGCAGAGGGAGATAGAGGAGGTGCAATGTCTTGGGAAAAGTATGAGAGATGAGATTAGGAGAATGGAAAAGATAAAAGCAAGGCAAATCAGAGTTGGGGAGAGAGAGAGAGTTTGGGGAATGATAGGAGAGAATGGAATTGGATGTGAAAATGGAGAGAATGGAAACAGTAGGAGAGATGAAATGAGAGAGAGGTATGGGAGTACTAGAAGAGTAGAGAATGCAAACAGTAGGGGAGAGAGGTATGGGAGTGCTAGAAGAGGAGAAAATGGAAACAGTAGGAGAGAGGGAATGAGAGAGAGGTCTGGGAATGAAAGAAGAGGTGAAAATGGAAACAATAGGAGAGAGGGAATGGTAAGAGGTATAATATATGGGGACTCAATGATACATGGTGTTCAAGATAGGATGCGTGAGGAGTGTTTGCCAGGAGGAACGACAGAAAGTGTGGTTTTGGCAGTTAAGAGAGGTGAAAGGGTGGATGAGATGATTGTGATGGTGGGAACAAATGACTTGAGTGGTGGTGTAAACAGGGCAGTGAGAGATTCTTGCTTGAGGTGGTACGAAAGAAGACACAGAGAGGAAAGATAGTGTGTGTGTTGCCTAGGTGATAATGATGAGCTGAGCAGAAGAGCAGTAATATTGAATGACATAATAGCTAGAATGTGTGACAAGAGAGGACTGGAATATGTGGATGCTTGTGGTGCATTTGAGGACAGAGAGGAATTGTATGTGAGAGACCGCTTACATTTGAATGAGAAAGGACGTAAGAATCTGGAGAGATTGCTGTTCTGAACAAGTCAGTGTGTCCCGGGGAGGATGGGGGGAGTGTGGCCTCTTGTGGGAATGGGTACTTGGAAGAAAGGGGCTGACATCAGGTAATGCTGAGCCCAGTGGAGTCTAGAGGGGATAATGCTGGGTATAGAAACAACGGCATTTATATGCTTTATACTAATCCCAGGAGAATATGGAATAAGGGAGAGGAATTGGTGGCGCAGATAGCATCACCCTGGCCAAAAATTATTGGGATCACTGAGATGTGGTTGACAGAAGAGGATATAATAACAGGAATAGAAGTTGCTGGGTACAGCATTTTTCGGCAAGAGAGGAAGGGAAAGCATGGTGGTGGAGTACTGCTTATGATAAGTGACAACATATGTCCTCTAAGAGTGGAGACTTTGGAAGGCAGTGGCACTAATGATTTTGAAAGCATATGGTGTGAGGTAGAGGTGGGCACGACAGGATATTTAGTGGGGTGTTGCTACAGACCCAAGAGCACAAAGGGTGGGGACCAGGAAATGTTTAGACAGTTGAGTTTGGCAAGTGCAAGAAGAATGATTGTTATGGGAGATTTTAACTACAGTAATATAAATTGGGGAGAGGAAGATGCATCTATCAATAAGGGAATGGAATTTCTAGAATTCTTGAGGGACAAATGTCTTAGGCACCATGTAATAGAGGGAACAAGAGGTTCAAGAGTTTTGGATTTGGTTATAGCATCAGAAGAGTTGATAATAACTGAGATGACATCTCTCCCACCAGTTGGAGAGAGAGTGACCATATAGTTTTGACTTGGGAAATGAATAGACATGCAGGAGTATCAAAGAGACGGGAACGTATGTGGAATTATAAGGCAGGTGATTATAATAGTCTAAGATATCAACTTGGGGAAGTTTCATGGAGGGAGGAATTGGAAGGCTGGGATATCATTAGTGCGTGGGAAATTATGACAGAATATTTGTTAGCAGCAGTGGTAAGTTGTATACCAGAAGTGAACAAGAGGACACAATTTGGAGTAAAGTGGATGACAAACAATATTAAACAGGAATTGCATGCGAAAAAGAGGCTATGGAAGAGATATAAGGAGACAGGTGAAGAATATAAGACACAGGCCAGAAGAGTGACTAGTATGGTAAGGAAGACGAAACTGGAATATGAGAGGAGATTGGCCTAAGATCCAAAGAAAATCCTAGGTAATTTTTTAGATATGTGGGCAGCAGGAGGAGAAATGACAGTGGAAGAATGATATTCTGGGATAAAAATGGGAATAGAGTGACTGATGCAGAGAACATAGTGAAATTGTTCAATGAACACTTTATTGATGTATTTCATCCTGGAGGAGTCAGTTTTAATGCTAGAGGGATTAGGCAGGTTTTATTTAGGGGACATATTGCAAAGGTGGTGGAGGTAACACAGAGGATTGCTGCAATAATGAGAAGGACACTGACCTGCAGAGATAAAACAGTTATTATTCCGTTGTATAAGTGCCTGAACAGACCACACTTAGACTATTGTTCTCAGATTTGGTCCCCAGGATTTGAAGGAGATAAATTAACTGTGGAAAGGGTACAAAGGCAGATAACAAAGATGGTTTCAGGACTGATAGTTATGAGAATCGGCTGAGAGGGAATGTGGACTGCAGAGTTTGGTGGATAGAAGAAGGAGAGGTGATATGATTGAGATTTTTAAACTGTGGTTGAACAGCGGGAAGGAGTGATGACAAGAGGCCATCCCTGGAAGTTACGAAAGGAAACTGTGAGCAAGAGGGTGAGGAGTGGTTCTTTGCATGGAGGGTGGTTGAATCATGGAATGCATTGCTTGATGGAGTGGTGAGAGCAAGAACGGTCAATGAGTTTAAGGAGTGGTATGATAGACTTTGTGTTTCTTAGGCGGGGGGGACCTCCCCTTGATGAGTCTTGATAGACTTTGTGTTTCTTAGGAATGACCTCCCACGATGAGTCTTTTGACTCCATGGAGGCCTGAATAATAATAATAAAAAAATAATAATAATATAAATGGCCAATATATTATTGGCCTTTTATTCAGTCAACTTTCAGATTGGTTAGAACAATACTTGAAAGTTGACTGAATAAAATGCCAATAATCTATTCTGAGGTGTCCTGGAAATAAATAGAATAAATAGACTGGCCAAATCAATTTAGGCTGAAGAACATAATAAAAATTACACCTATTACTTTCAATGTCACTCTGGTCTAGTGGGCAAGCTCTGTCAGCCAATGAAAGGATCAAAATCAAACTTTTAATGTAGAAAAAACCAGTCATTCATGTCACATTTTCTGAATGTGTCTTTCTATAAGTCTTTGAAAGACTATTCACAAAGAAAGCCGTTAAAGCCATTTTACACAAACCAACTATTAATAAAAAATGGCCAATTCCATCTTCTCTAATATGGGCAAGCAGAATTATTAAATTCCTCTTACTTGTGTTAAATTTTAAGGTATTCAGAACACAAAATAAGTACTGTACCTCCTTTCCATGAACTCCAATTATAATATTAGACCATAATGCAGAGCTCTTTTCATACAGATCATTACTGGATCTAATCAAATTTTCATGCATCTCTGTTTGATCGTGTAAACTAACGTTGTTTTTCTAGAAGATGGCTTTGATTTTATAAAAAATGTTTTATGGCTAATCTTCACAAGTTCAAATCTGTTTTCCATTTTTAATTATTATTAGAATTAATATGCTTACTGTCTGTCTTCCCACATGATTTAGAGAACCACCAAAATCTCACTAGAAATCTGTGCCTCTATCCAGAAGAGTACAGTCCTGTTCACACAAAGTATTGTTGCAACCGTTTGTGTAAAAATGAAAAAATGTAAATACCTACAACTCATCTCTTACTGATTCACTGTACCCTTTGTCATGAAAGTGATCTATTTTAGCTTAATATCAGCCAGAAAGAGATCCTGTTTTTTGCTGATACTGTTCAATTGAATTTATATCTGTAATCCCTCCACTTTCTTTTAAAAAACTCTGTGTGCGTGAATATATATGTATACACATTTAAAAAAAATGTAACAGCACAGTAAGCATTTTACTAGCTTTTTACTTCATTTCCTCTATTTAAATTCTTTAGAAGAAACTTTACTCTCCTCCAGTTTTGTCTAAGAATTACAACTTACAGCTCTCTTCAAAATCAGTGTGAATAAATTCTGCATTCCTATCTGGTATATTGTAGGGCTGCAAGCCTTCATGCGGGAGATTGACAGACATGACCAACTTTTCTTTACTTGTGATTTAATACTACATGGGTGGAGGTGTTTGAGTGCACAAAAGTTATTGCAATCTGAAAGAGGTATAATAGAGTGTGAGAGAAAGCTGGCTGGTATTAAAAGTAATACATAAAAAAAAAAAAAAAACTTAGCAGCAAGAGATATGGAAGTAGAGAAAGATATGTCAACCAGATCAACAATGATGCATTTGGCAATGTTAATACAAAGTCTAACAGTTGTTATATCAAAAATATTTGTAAGTTTATACCTTTTGAATAATGTGGATAATACACTATACAGTGAACTTACAAAAACAAAAAAATGTATTTTTGCAAGCTTGGTGTGGAGGGTCCACCTTAGACAACTCCTTAAATCCATTCTCTGTCTGCACTCTCCTGCTCTCTCTACATCCATAAAACTCACTTCTTGCTCTTTTACTCACTACTTCCAGAAATGGTCTCTTGTCCTAGTTCCTTCCTCTGTTCTATTATATGAAAAATCATCACAACAGTCAATCTAATAAATAACTCTCAACAGCTTAAATGTCTCAACCATATTATCTCCTTTCCATAGGCCTATGACGAGTACATGACTAAGTCTATCCTCAACAAATATTTTAGTCCTGATATCGTTTTTGTTATTTGCCTCTTTATGGTTACTTCATCTAACTGAAATCCTGGTGAATAAAAATGAGCACAGTGATCCAGAGGTCTGATCAAGGCTTCATAGAATGGCTATCATCTTCGTCTCTTAGTCAATATCCTCCTCAACAATGCAGCAATTCTCTGGGATGTCTTCACAACCTTTGCAATATGTTATCTGAACTTCGTTCTACCTATATCATCCCCATTATCCCTTCCTTCCTCTACTTCTTCCAATATAGCTCCACCAAAAGAAATGCAGTCTACCATGCGTGGTCCTGAATTTCAAACCTCACATTCTCCATTCATCCCCTGAAAAAAAAACTTTTTTTTTATAGATCAGACTAAAAAATGTACACAGTTTATGCAGACATACTGAAACATACCAAGTATTTTTAATACAGAAAAAATATGTCTACCAGATATTTTTTATGCACAAAATTATCACTACCTGCCAAAATATTCATCACTGTAGACTTTCCTGCATTCCTACAACCAACAAGGACAGTTATATGACCTGGGAGTATTTTCATTGATATATTACTGATTGCTACTTTCTTCATTAGATGATCTTGAAATACCTGAAAGAAAGAAAGAAATTTTCTTATCATAGAGTAGTCACAATATCAAAGCCACACAGTCTGCTGCATGGCCTTGATATTGTAAAATCCTGAAAAGGTGATTTCACTACGTGTATATGGGAAATATATGACTTCTGCATTACTCCAACCTTTGCATCTCTTATGGATCTGGCTCCCACTGATGAGACCTCAGTAAAGGTTGAAATAAGTCTAGTAGTGACCTTTCCCATAATGCATATCATTATACACATCTCTAGAAAACACACATACTAACTACAGTGATAAGTTTTAATACGTAAATATTTCATCCCAAGTATCTTGGGACATCCTCAGTACAGCAATTCAAACAATACTAGGAATAAAATACAGTTATGGCACATGATTACAATGAAATCTCAATATGCATGCAGTAGCATGTTATAGAATTAAATTAAAATATAACTGGAAAAAAAAAAAAAAAAACATATATAAAGAGATTATGTTAAACAATTTTGCATGACAATTTCCCATACTTTAGGAATAGCAAGAATATCATTGCGGTTTAAATTTGGTCTGTGTAGTAGGGCTTCAGCACTTTCTTTATATAAACGTCCATGTTTATATGAAGATCTTTTCTATATCACTTACGGAATTGAAGAACGTAGATCCAAATATAAATTAAATTATACTTTAATAAATATTTCCGATATTTCGGCAAAGTCACGTTGCCATTTTCAAAAGGAACTTACAGAAAGGCACGTGCACGCAAGCACTACAACACAGTAACTGAGAATGAAGAGATGAAGCTATTGTTCTCCTAGAAGTCCTGATGGCGCCCTCTAGCGGGCTAAGTAGGTGTTCTTGGCCGTTAGGCTGAAGGTCTGCTGATGTATGCCTCCCAAATTTGGGGCAGGTCTAGGAGAAGTGGTTGGTCTTTGGTGGAGCGGATAAGGGATGCCAATTTTCTGTAAGGCCTGTAACAGGAGGTGAGGTCATGTTTTTTTTAAAATTTTTGTAATTTTTTCCAAGGTGCCTCGGATATAGGGAATGGTGATGGATTTAGAGTAATCTTTGTTGTGGGGGGGGGGGGGGGGGGAGTGGGCTGTGGTTTGTAGGTTTTAATATTTTTTGGATTTTTTTTTTGGGGGGGGGGTAGCCATTGGCTGAGAAAGTGTTGAGGGTGTGATTTAGTTCAGTGTTTAGGACTATGTCGTTAGAACAGATTAGTTTAGCCCTGTTGTATAGTGTTTTCACCACTCCATATTGTTGTGAGGGTGGGCAGTGGGATTGTTGGTGAATGTATCTGCATGTATGGGTGGGTTTTCTATAAACTGAGAAAACCAAGGTTCCATCAGGCTGGCGGGTGAATAGTGTGAAGGAAAGGGAGGCTGTTGTTTTCCTCTTTTTCTAGGGTGAACTTGATTCTGGAGTGTTGGTTGTTTAAGTGTGTTAAGAAGGAGAGGAGTGTTTCAGAACCATGTGGCCAAATAGCGAACACATCATCAACATAGCGAAGCCATATGGTTGGTTTTTGTGAGGCAGAGGCTAAGGCTTTTTCTTCAAAGGTCTCCATAAAGAAATTGGCCAAGGGTGGGGAGAGTAGTGAACCCATGGCTGTCCCCTCTATTTGTTTGTAGAATTTTCCCTGCCAAATGAAACAGCCCGAGTTCATTGTGAACTGAAATAGGGCTGAGATATCGGGAGAAAGCCCTCTAGCTAAATGGTGCCCTCTAGCCTGCTAGAGGGCACCATCAGGACTTCTTGGAGAACAATAGCTTCATCTCTTCATTCTCAGTTACTGTGTTGTAGTGCCTGCGTGCACGTGCCTTTTTGTAAGTTCCTTTTGAAAATGGCAACGTGAAGTTGCCGAAATATCGGAAACATTTATTAAAGTATAATTTCATTTATATTCGGATCTATGTTGTTCAATTCCGTAAGTGATTTAGAAATGCATAACCAACGTATAAGCCTGTCCACGAGAATCAACATCATCCTGGAGATACGATCGCACCTGCCAATACGGTAAAATGAAGTTGAAGCTGTCTAGATAATTAAATCGTATAGCTTTCCTGAAACGCTGCTGGGATAATAAGGTAATCCAGAACTGTGTAAAACTCAAGCACCGTTTTTTTTCACAAAAAGCTCTTCATGTATATAACCGCGCTAGCTACGCGCTGCTTCGCGAACAAATCACCGGCACGCAGTTTCTCTCAGCGGAAATTAACGAAGCTATTCGTGCCTTCGAAGATCAGCTTTCGTGCACTTTAAATCACAAACTGTGGTCTATTTTACATGACGTCTCGTCTACCACTGCAGACAAAGAATTTGAAAAAATACGAGGCCGACGAAAATGAAAAAATTAAAAAAATTAAAAAAGAATTCTAACATCAATCCAAAACTTGCTACCAACACCGTAAATCAACCTTTCTTCAGTCACCCTGAAGCAATCAACGCGCTTTCACGTAGCCACAACTTCGCCATTGCTCCCAGAAAAATACCTGAGGATATTATGATCCAGATCGAACGCGGAATCTGCCACCTTCTATATCAAATTGCCGACAGCGTAAGACTGGATGTAGCTTGTGTCCTCTCCAAAGCAAAACCACCAAAAACCAACATATCCAACAAGAAATTTAAAGCTCTACAGGAAATGAGGAATAATAAAGAATTAGTTATCATCAAAGCGGATAAGGGAAATGCAGCTGTAGTACTTAACCAAAAGGACTACAAAGGTAAGCTTAATGCTCTTCTATTAGATCAGGCTACTTACCTCTCTATCGAATACAATCCCACCAACTCACAAATTACAAAACTTCACAGGCCCCTTAAGAAAGTCACTTCTTGGCCTGTAGAAGTTACCAACAGATTAAAGCCATTTAACTCTATACCCCTCCCCCCCGTATTTACGGACTCCCAAAAATACATAAAGAAAATGTGCCATTATGTCCCATAGTGGATGGCATTGATTCCCCCACATACATTTGGCCAAAGAACTCACACACTATACTGGCAACACACCATCACACATAAAAAACTCAGCCCACTTCAAAGCCAGCATAGAAAACCTCACACTCCAACATACTGACATAATGGTCAGCTTTGACGTCTCCTCCTTATTCACAAATGTCCCACTTAAGGAAACTTTAGAGCTAATCCAAGCTAAATTTTCTCCCGATATCTCAGCCTATTTCGTTTGGCAGGGAAAATTCTACAAACAAATAGAGGGGACAGCCATGGGTTCACCACTCTCCCCACCCTTGGCCAATTTCTTTATGGAGACCTTTGAAGAAAAAGCCTCAGCCTCTGCCCCACAAAAACCAACCATATGGCTTCGCTACGTTGATGATGTGTTTGCTATTTGACCACATGGCTCTGAAACACTCCTCTCCTTCTTAACACACTTAAACAACCAACACTCCAGAATCAAGTTCATCCTGGAAAAAGAGGAAAACAACAGCCTCCCTTTCCTAGACACACTAGTCACCCGCCAGTCTGATGGAACCTTGGTTTTCTCAGTTTATAGAAAACCCACCCATACAGGCAGATACATTCACCAACAATCCCACCACCCACCCTCACAACAATACAGAGTGGTGAAAACACTATTCAACAGGACTAAACTAATCTGTTCTAATGACATGCCCTAAACACTGAACTAAATCACATCCTCAATACTTTCTCAGCCAATGGCTACCCCCCCCCCCAAAAAAAAATCCAAAAAATATTAAAACCTACTAACCAAAGATTACTCTAAATCCATCACCATTCCCTACATCTGAGGCACCTCGGAAAAAATTACCAAAATTTTAAAAAAACATGACCTCACCTCCTGTTACAGGCCTTACAGAAAATTGGCATCCCTTATCCGCTCCACCAAAGACCAACCACTTCCCCTAGACCTACCTGGTGTATACCTGGTCCCTTGCAGTTGTAAACTGTCTTACTTTGGCCAAACAGGCAGGACAGCAAATATCAGAATTTTTGAACACAAGGACTACATCCAGTTTCACAAGTACAGCTGTTCTGGTCTTGCAGACCATGCTCTGGATACACGCCACAGAATACAGTGGAAGAAAGCTGCAGTAATACACCGTAGCAAATACAAATTCAGAGGACTATTTATGGAATCAGCCTCAGCCCTAAGAAACTCTCCAAACCTCAATAAATTTGGTTGTATGCGACTGCTCCAAATTTGGGAGGCATACATCAGCAGACCTTCAGCCCAATGGCCAAGAACACCTACTTAGCCCACTAGAGGGCATCATCAGGACTTCTATGAGAACAATAGCTTCATCTTTTCATTCTCAGTTACTGTGTTGTAGTGCCTGCGTGCTCGTGCCTTTTTGTAAGTTCCTTTTGAAAATGGCAACGTGACGTTGCCGAAATATTGGAAATATTTATTAAAGTATAACTTAATTTATATTCGGATCTACGTTGTTCAATTCCGTAAGTGATTTAGAAATGCATAACTAACGTATAAGCCTGTCTATGAGAATATATAAAGATCTATGTAAAAGTTTTGTCTTTTCCCAATGGATCCTATAGTTTGGGTTTTCAGCTCTGTGTTGAGCGAGGCCAGATTTCTGTGGTTTGAAAAGACGAATGTGGTCCTGATGTTCTGAAATGAGTTTCTGAACAGATCTACCTATCTGTCCATAGTAAGACAACTTGCAGGAGCATGGGACCTCATATACACCAGGTAACATCAGAGGTGAGAGTTTGTCTTTAGGAGAAGGTAAGAAGTTATAGATCTGGTTGATGGGCTTGTAGGTAATGGCAAGATTGTATTTCTTTAAAATTTTTGAAAGATGTTCAGTGATGCCTTTGACATAAGGTATAGGAATCCTATGGGCTTCTTGTCTAAGTTGATGTGTGGGGAAGTGACTGATGATTTTTTTTTAGTTGTTTTAAGATTGTATCCATTTAGTATGGCTGTATTTTTGATTATTTCTAGTTCTTGGTTTAGAGATTCTTCAGAGGAGCAGAATCTGCGTGCTCTGGTAACTAATGATTTAATGATGCCAAAGTTTTGAGATGGATTATGAGCAGAAGAATTGTGAATGTAGCGACCTGAAAATGTAGGCTTGCGATAGACAGACATGGCGATGGAACCATCTTCTTTTCTTTGAATGTGCAAATCCAGAAAGGGGATACCCTGTGGAGATTCTTTTTCTAGCATAAAGTTGACGCAAGGATGAAGAAGGTTTATTTTATCTAGAAACTGGTGCAATTCTTGTTTGGAATGATCCCAGACTGCAAAGATGTCGTCGACATATCGTAGCCAAATTTTTGGTTTGGGTTCAAATGTGAAAATTTTTTCTTCAAGGTATTCTAGAAACAGGTTTGCTAAGTTTGGCAATAAGGAAGACTCCACTGCTGTTCCTTCCTCTTGCTTGTAAATTTTTACTTTCTCGATGTAATAACAAATTTGAATTATTCAACAATATCAGACAGAAATTTTTGAGTTAGTAACTCCACTGTTTCCTTATGGTGAATGTTAGTGAAGAGGGAGACAATGTCGAAGCTAATTAACATCAGTTTTTAACAGTTGAATGTCTTTTATTTTTGCATGAAACTCTGTGGAATGTTTAACTGATGAGGCTGAGTGGCCTATGTGAGGACGGAGAAGGTTAGATAAGAATCTTGATAACTTGCAAGCCGGGCTGCTAATAGAATTTACGACGCGTCTGAGTGGAATGTTATTGTTTTGAAGCTTAGGTAAGCCATATATTCTAGGACGTCTAGCATGGTATGTCCTGAGTTTTTTTAATTGTTTCTTCATCAAGGAAGAGTCATCAAGTAATTTATTTAGTTTCTTGAGTTGTCTTTTTGTAGGATCATAATCCAGTTTGGCGTAAGTATTTCGACCTCGGAGTAGTAAATTCATTTTTTGGTCATATTAATTGGTATCTAGAACCACAGTGGTATTTCCTTTGTCAGCTCTGGTGATGATTATGCTTTTATTATGTTTTAAGGAGGTAAGAGCTTTCAATTCTGATGGTGGGATATTTAAGTCCGAAGGTTTGGCATCATAGATTATTTTTGCTGTTTCAAAACTAAGTCTGTTGGCTTCAGTACTGGAACGATGGCCGATGTTTCTCTCAATATTATGTATAAAATCTAAATATGGAAAACATTTAGGTGAAATTGCAAATTTATGACCTCTTGCTAGAACATTTAATTCTGTTGTTAGTGGATGGTTAGATAAGTTGACCACCCATTTTTCTGTCGGTAATTTGTTAGTAATTTTCTTAGATCAATTTAGCCAGTTTGGTATTTTTTATGTAGATTAATATTACTTTTATTATTACGTAACACCTCCAGGGATTCCGAAGACTCATCGAGAGAGGATCTCCATCTCCACCACTCCAACCACCTTCATCATCGACACCAAAATTAAAATTATCAAATGCTTTTATCCCTGAATTTTTTGAGACACTGATAATCAATTGTAGCAGTTCTTGATTTAATGTATTTGACAATTCTGTTTCTAGTTCTGTAATTTTTAAATTATTTGTTGCCAATTCATGTTTAAAAACTCATAAGGAATGGCTTGCTTTCTGATAGATTTTATGAGCACACCTAGAGATTTGATGACTCCTTTTAGTTTTGCAAATGTTGGAATGAGTTTATCACATTTGCACTTTTTATGAAAAGAGATTCTAGTACACAGCTTACCCTGTTTCAATTGGAGTTTGCCTAGTAAGTCGGTCTTCTGTGCTGTCAGTTCACCGTGAAAGAATAAGACTTTTTTTTTATACAGTCAAACCTGTGGTGAATTCATCACTAAAAAACACACGTACTAACCATGATAAGTTTTAATATGCAAATATTTCAATACTAGGAATAACATAAAGTTAGGGTGCATGATTACAATGGAATCTCAATATGTGTGCTGTGGCGTGTTATAGAATTAAATTAAAATATAACTGAAAAAAAAAAAAAAAAAAACATACATAAAGAGATAAAAAAAAAACCATATATAAAATAAAATAATAAAAAAATTCTATAACATGCTACTGTATGCATATTGAGATTCCATTGTAATCATGTGCCCTAACTGTATGTTATTCCTAGTATTGTTTGAATTACTGTACTGAGGATGTCTCAAGATACTTGGATGAAATATCTACGTATTGAAACTTATCACTGTGGTTAGTACATGTGTTTTTTAGTGATGAATTCACCACAGGTTTCATTGTATAAAAAAAAAAAAATTAAAAAAATTATACACATCTGGAAGGGCATGTGTTTTGCACTATTGGCTACTAAGGCAATTGATGTGAAATCATTAGCCTCTATATAAAAGTAGCCCAGTTGTGAAGATACTTCACACACAAACTTTGTCTGCTTACACTTGGATAAAGGATTAAAAAAACCAAGAATATAATTTCTTGAGATCTTTAATTTATAGTCTAGTTATAGTCCAGTCACGTTTCCAGGGTTCTCTAACTAAATTGCATAAGACCTGTAACAAATTTGGCATGAAAATCAGCAATAAAAAGTCTAAAACTATTAAAATAGGCAGGATTATCAATGGAGAAGCTATAAGAACAAGTGAAATATTTCAGCTATTTAGCAGTTTTTAGTAAATGTGGCAAATTAAATTTGGAAATAGACAATGGAATGAGCAAAGATATTATGGTTGAGAGCCAGTTGAATAAATTTATATGGAATATAAATATAAATAAATATAAAAGAGAAAAACAAGCAGTATTCAAGACAATCAACCAGTTTTTGTTTATGAATCTGATAGTTGAGTTAGAAATAAAGTACATTACCCAAAACTAGAGACCAGAAATCCTTTTTCTTAGAAAAATTAGGAGCCTGTACAGATGGCATCAGTGGTAGAATTATATTAAAAATGAAGACATTAGAAACAAACTTGGCATTGTTAATATTCAAGAATGTGTTAACAAGGATATATGTGATAAGGTGATACAGTCACTTAAACAGAATGGGTTAGGAAAGGTAATTAGCAAAACAGGTGTTTGATGCCAAGATGGTAGGAAAGAGACCCAGAGGAAGACCAAGGTGTAAATGGATTGATTCAGTCATAAGTACTTTAGAAGCACGAAATGTTACATAAGACAATATTGGAGTGCTGACAAGTAATAAATTAATTTGGAAGAAATTGTTTTAGGAGATTAATAATAATGTAAACTTAATCCTGTAATGCTTTCATAGTGGCCTGAACACCTCTTGAGGGTAAACATCAGGAAATTGATGAGGATGATGTAGAGGAGATACCTTGAGTATGTGGATATATGAAATTTGAAAGCAGGACAGGTGCCACTTTGGTAGAAACGGGTTGCACTAGTGTAAGAGTTGGCAAGAAAAAAAGATATCTTCTGGAAGGTAGAGAGATGTACTAAGGTAAAATTGCATAAGTTATTAGAGTAAATGTAAGGTAAATAATTGTTCCTCAAATACTGAGGGGTAATTCTATTCCTATCAGCTAACTAACTCTAATTCATCAACACCAATAATTTGTGGTCTAGCTCACATTGAGGTGTCTTGTCAGATGGAGGGAGAAAGAGAAGTTTTTAAAGCAGTGGTAGATGGCAGGTAAATTATACTTGTGCACAAATGACAGGACCATTGGGAATACAAGGGAAGAGCCTATGATCCTGACTGAAACAGCTAGACCACAAATTATTGATGTTGATGAATTAGAGTTAGTTAGCTGATAGGAATAGAATGGGTACAGCACTTGCCAAGAAGACAGAATGAATAAAGGGGGGGGGACGTTAATGATAATTATAAGAATACTAAATTTCCTGTTGTGCCAAAAAAAAAAAAAAAAAAAAAAGCATAGTCACAATGGCTTTTAACTGTCTGATGAGCAAAGCAATATGAGATTTAATCAGGTGGTGCTACAAAGTGAGAAATATTGGAAGAGGTGGATTAAATGTTTATGCAAAAAGCATTAAAGATGAAAATTATGGAATGCTAACCATGAACACATTAATTGGTATCAAGAAACATCAAATGGGAATACAAAGTGCATTCTTTGAGCTGCTTACGAATCACAACTTACATGTGACAGAAGCAATGTGAGGGATTCAAGTGTTGAGGTTTCTTGTAACATCTCAGAAAGTGATAGAAGAGTAGCTGACATGAGAAGCAAAGGTAAGTGCACATTTCACTGAAAAAGGATTGGCATAACTACAAAGCAGAATATAATGGTACATTCTGGAAAGAGATTTTAGCACTAGTGTGGCACAGAAATTAAGAAAAAAAAAAAGACATGAAAATTGTGATTTCTTTTCAATTTTAGTTTCAAAAATACATGTATTTATTGATTAAACAATAAATACAGGTATTTTTGATACTAAAATACCTATAAGAAATAAATTGCTTTAATAGGTTAATATATTACTTATCAACAATCAGAATTGAAATTAGAAAAGCAATCAAACTGAAGTTATTGCCATTATATATTATTATTATGGGTATCTCCATGGAGTCAGTACACTCATCGTGGGAGCCCCAAACTAGCAAAACAATATCTGTCATATCTCTTCTTGAATTCATTTACAGATGAAGAGCTCACAACTAAGTCATATTTTTGATACTAAAATACCTATAAGAAATAAATTGCTTTAATAGGTTAATATATTACTTATCAACAATCAGAATTGAAATTAGAAAAGCAATCAAACTGAAGTTATTGCCATTATATATTATTATTATTATTATTATGGGTATCTCCATGGAGTCAGTAGACTCATCGTGGGAGCCCCAAACTAGCAAAACAATATCTGTCATATCTCTTCTTGAATTCATTTACAGATGAAGAGCTCACAACTAAGTCAGGCAATGAACTTGGGTGACATAAGGTGACACAGCTATGGTAAAACTACAAGTAGTTTATGTTTCAAGCCTGGTGGTGAAGGTGTTGGAGACATTGATTAGAATTAGAATACGAAACTGATGTGAATAGTAATTTTTAGAAAGAATATTAATTTGTTTTTTCATTACACAAGAACAAATCTTGTGTGTTATATTTCGCCACAAAAATTTACCTCACATGAAAATATGAGGAAGTATGAGGTAAATTTTCACACGAAAATTTCCCTCATACTTCCAATATATGTGTCCCATGGGAAAGCTACAATTGTGGCATGTGCTTTGAATGAAACTAAACTAAATTAAATATATTTGGTTGGTATATTTAAATTAATAAAAAGGTATAAATATATGAGCCTACATTAATAAACCATGTGAAAATGATTGGCACATATAAAGGAGGTAAAGAATATTTGTGAACAGACATTTTCATTAGAGGCAAATGAATTACTAATAATTTATAGCTGTGATATTATGTGTGTCCAATATGTTGCTGTGGGGCAGAACAAATTACATATCATTCCACAATCTTTCAGACATTCTTATTTGCATTTATGATGGGCATAATTAAACTTATGAGAGAGAGAGAGCAAACTCAAAAAAAAAAAAAAAACCCTCAAAAACACTTATGAGAAGAAAAATCAACCTAAGAAGAAAAATGGATCCTAGAAAAGGATCCATTATTTCTTTTTAGATTGACTTTCATATTTAGCCTATACTTGTAAGAACATCTCCCATCCATAGCCTCTTCAGCCTCTAAAAAGGTTGGCTTCTTTCTTGTTATAAACAATACTTTTCTCATTTCAAATTTTAAATCTGCTCAACCTTAAAATATTGTTCTCACATTTGGGGTAATGCAACTAGGACCTCCCTTGCAATGATTGATTGTATATATACAGAAGAGAGCTGTTTGCTTAAATGATGACCCCTCTCAATGATTCCCTCCAGTTACTTTCCCATAGCTGCTGTTACTACATTTTTCTTTACTATAAGCATTTTCATGAAGGCTGTTCCAATGAACAGGCCACTACCATTCCTCAACTCTCCTCTATTCATGAACAACCATTAGCTGGTCAACATCCATCATCATTTTCCTTTATTGCCTATAACTCTACTCTTTGTAAATCCTTCCCATACCATTTCCAAAATATTATAACTCTCAGCTCTTGTTGATGTTTCTTGAAGGGACATATCTCCTTCCCTATAGTCCTTTGTATAGATTAGGTGATTCATCAATAGTATGACGTAAATTATATATGCAATGAGGGAGTGCCAAGGGAGCAAATCATCCTGAAATTTGTTGTGCTTATTATGTGTGTTTATATTCTTCTTCCTCCTTATACCCTCTTTTACCTTGCGGTGTCGAGGGTCCATTGATCATCGGACCTCACTCCATTTACAGGATAAGGTGGTCAGCCTTATGCCCCGGTGTATCCTATGGCCTGTAGTGTTGAGTTCTCAATATTTCACTATGTTTATACAAAGAATTTTCTTTGATTCTGTAATGATTCTTATGATCAGTGCATACATTTTTACATAGAAATAAAGCCTGGATATGCTAATATTTTGTAGAAGGTCACCAGATTCTTTTATTATCAAGCATATGAAGGTGGAGTTATTTTATCACTAAATAGAGAGTGTACAGAAATTAGAGTATATGTGCTATATTTAGTGACAATTATGATGAAAATTATTATTACACCCAATTCTCCATTTACACAGTAGATTGGTTCCAGAAAAAATCATGTAAATGAAGACCGTGTAAAAGAGAATACAATGCATACGAAAAAATAGAAGAATGGTTCCAGATGTGAAAACCCGATACAAACAAGTTATTTTCAAACAAAACATTTTATTTATATATGCAGCTCTTAAAGAAAATAGTGTGTCACTAATAAAACAGAAATTTGAAAAGGTCCAAATAACCCACACATATGATTATTAGTTAAATTTCATTCGCTGTCATTTTCTGACAGTAGCCACATTCTTTTGTGTGAGACTGGAATTAAATCACTTCCATCGTTTGAAACACTTTGACCATCCTGTTCATATTGCAATGGTGAAATGTTTTCTTCAGTAAAAGGAACTAAATTAGCACTCATTTCCAATAATTCTGAAGATGGATTTTTTTTTTTTTTACTATGAACTCTGTAATTAATCATTGAAATTCCGTTTTGACTAGATCTTTGTATAACTCTTCATATCGCACCATGCATAACTTCAGTTCATGTTTAAACTGTTCAGCTCATTCAGTACTTGGATCATGTGCAAGAAAATGACTTTGCAATTTTACTAGCCATTTAAAGCCCTTGTTTAATTAATCCTTCAGTGAGTAGAATCTTTTCATGATCATCATCATTTTTTTCTTTTTCATTAAGATTCTCAAGAACAGCTTCTATTATTTCATCATCACTAACAGCCTTGTCATCCATCAATTTTTCAATATCTGTAGACGAAAAATCATCAAATCCTTCTCCACCAACTGCATGTGCTAATCTGATGATACTGGGATATTCAGTGGCATGCAAATATACAGGGTTTATCTTTTTTCACACATTCTGGCCAAGTAGCTTTCCAGCATGTATTTAAAGTTGATGGTTTTATTCTGATAACAGCCAACTTAGCAAGTTTGATGCAATCCAAAATAAAAGATTTCTTACTCACATCAATAACTGTCAGTAAATTATCCTTATCTAATTTATCCAAAATGTATTTGAATGTTCTTCTTATGTAGTAAGTTTTGAATGTAGCAATCAAACCCTGGTCAAGTCCAGATTTTTCCCCCATCAAATAGCATTTAACTTCTGGAATAAAACATTGATGGAACCATTCATTAAAAATTTCTTTTGTAACCCAACCTTTTTTTTTTTTTTTTTTTTTTTATATTTGCCTTCCATTGCACACTTGTAACATGTTAAAATTCACACCTTTCATTGCCTGTGGTCTTAGGGATCGATTAATGATTTCAGTGACGCACTCAGGATTTAATCTCGGAGGGGGCTGAGCGCTCAGGATTTAACCTTTGGGGGGGGAGTTGAGTAGACGTTTTGCGAATACACACTACACATCGCATATGACCTATAACTGAGCATCTGCAGTGATCGTTAATTCATAAGTAACGCACAACATAAATAAATAAAATGAATTTTAATTAGGAAAAGATTTTTTAGAAATTTTTCTAGTGTTTTTTCCTTTTCTTTGGGGGGGTGCCTGGGCCCCTTCCCCTCCCTCTGGGTGCGCCACTGAATGGTTTTAATATACGATCTCCTGAAGCACTGCTGCAAAATAGAGTCACATGATTCTTAGCTGCTTTAAAGCCATCAACACTTTTTTTTTGTGATTTCACTATATAAGTTCTACTTGGCGTTTGTCTACATTCTGTAGCATAGAGTAATCCCTGATATTTAAAACATCGAGGGAGTTCCCCAGAATTCAAGTTTAAGTACATATGTATCGTACTAGGAAATGATAATTATAATGGAAATACCATTTTTGACAAAACTGAATTAAAACAGAAATTTCAAAAATAAGCAACATTGGAACTGTGTTACATCGAAATAGACAGTGTAAAAATAGAATTGCTTTTGTTTTCTAAACCATGTTATTTCAAAATCATGTAAAAAAAAACCATATAAAAAGAGAATTAGCTGTATTATTATTATGGCAACTGAGTCGCTTAATGGTCAAAGTCAAATAACTGGAAGGAGACCTCCACATTGATTTTCAGGAATAGGAGAAATGACCGTGGCTTCTGACCTAATGTCTAATCCTCAACTTCACATGGTGTGACCAGTTAATAAGGTATCTATGGGTACTAAATGAATGAAGATGTGCTGGACATTTGGGACTTAGCTGAACAAATTGTCTCTCTATTGGCTTAAACCACAAATGCATATGATGGTACAATGATGAGATTTCACACTGGCTGGGAATTCCTGGTTAAAAAAGGCTCCCGCTGTTTTCATCAGTGAACCAAGATCGACAGTGAAAATTAATCTACTGGAATGAGCTCTAACATATAGAAGAAGAAGAAGAATAAACCCAAAATCAGAAGAACTGAAGTTAGGAACTATCAATATAAGGAATATTAATGGAAATGAAATTGAACTTACAGAAGAATTGGAAAAGTACCATTTGAACATAATTGGCATTACTGAGACAAAAAAGACAAAAACAGGTGAGATCTTACTAAATAATAAGTATATGCTGTTATTTTCAGGCAATAATGATCAAGGAAAGGAAGGGGTAGTGACAGCATTCAACACCAAACATGAAGATAAACTTCTTAATTGCAAGGCAGTTTAAATTATTATTATCATCTAACCTCCAATGGAGTCAGAGATTCTTCGTGAGAGGTACACACTATTCCACTCAATGCAAATCCGTGTCTGAAACTGATTCAATGTGTCTACATTCACTACACACTCAGGCAATGCATTCCACTCATCAACCACTCTCCATGCAAAGAACCTGATCCTAACTCCTCTGCTCACACCCAACCTATACAGTTTCCAGAGATGGCCTCTTGTTCTCCCCCCCCTCCCAGTCTATGAAAATTTTCTTCCATGTCAACCTGATAACAACCCCAGACTAGCTTATATGTCTCAATCATATCCTCCCCCCACCACCTCTTCCTCCTATTCAGGAGGCTTTGCAACTTCCATTCTCTCAATCTGTCCATGTATTCTACATTCCGATGACCACCTTTGTGAATCTTCTCTCTACCCTTTCCAACATATCCTTGTCACCTGGAAAACCCAGTGACCAAATCTGTGCACAATGAGGCCTGATCAAAGCCTTATACAATGGCATCATAATCTATTTCTGCATGTCAGGGTCCTCCACATTATTGCCATTATCCGATTTGACATCTTCACAACTTGTGCAATGTGGCCCCTGAATTTCAGGTCCTTGTCCACCATCACTCCTAGATCTCACATCACCTTTACTTCCTTCCCACCAAGTGTGTATATACTTTGCATTCCATAGTTGCTTACCAAATCTCAAAAATCTGACACTTTCCAACGTTGAACTGATAGTTCCACTTACCTGCTCATTCATGCAATCTATTCAAGTCCTCCTGTAAAGCCATAACATCTACTTGACTCTGAATTGCTCTCCTCAATTTTGCCTCATCTACAAACAGTTGCATATCACTGGTTAAGCCTATCCCAATATCAAAAACATACAAACTGAGCAACAATTATCCCAAAATTGATCCTTGTGGCACACATTACTAATGCTCTTCCTCTATCAGGTTACTGTAACTTTTGGTGATATGTAATCAAATTCTATCATCACCATATTAACATCAAGGTTTTTCATTTTCTCAAATACCTCCTGCTCATTCACAATTAAGCAATCCTCTCTTATGTCCTCTACACTTAAGTTCCTCATGATTCCACCCTGATCAGGATAAAACACCCTTATAAATTGATCACTGAATTTACTGAAATTTACTGAATCAATGTCTTCTGCAGCAGAATACATTGTTGAATTACATTTCTACCATTTTCATCCATTAACATCATCCTAGCATGATCATTCTTCCTTCTACTTTCCACATATCTAAAAAACTAGGAATTTTCTTTGCCTGATTTGCCAATTTCTGTGCATACTGCACTTTTGTTTTCCTTACTGAGTCACTCTCCTGGCTTGTTTTTTATACTTTCACGTAACTGATTATTGCCATTATTCATCTTGTATAATGGCAATAATCACCTTGAATAATTCATCTTGTATAATGGCAATAATCACCTTGAATAATTCATCTTGTATAATGGCAATAATCTTGAAGAAGGTACCTTCTTCAAAAAATTCTTGAAGAAGGTACTTTGGTACCTTCTTCAAGATTTCTTGCTTAAGCACATCACATTCATCCATTTTACACCTACCTTATTCAGCCTTTTGAATACATTCACACATTGATGCTGATATGTATTTCTTTGTCGGTTCCCAGACAACAATTATTTCCTTACTGCTCTACATTTAAAGTACAGTATGTGTGGCAGTTGAGAGAAGGGGAAATATAAATATGCACAAAATGAAGGCAATGGGAGGAACTTCGTGAGTTAGAGATGAGTATAACTGACCTCGTTGAGGCAGAGGTAGGAGATTCTCCATATAGAGAGATGAGTGGTATGACAGAAGGTCAGAATAGTGAGAGAAATATGAATAAAATAATGAGAGTGGAAAGTATGGGAAAGGTTGAATGATTTGTGAAGTTTTCGGAGATGGTCTCAATTTGGAGGATGAATTGCAAATAAGAGTGGCTGACTTCCAGAGAGAGATAGATAAACGAAAGAGCAGATGGAATGTCTAGGTAATGAGATGAGGTGTGAAAGATGAGATTAGGCAAATGGAAGAGACGAATGCAAGACGAATTAGAGTAGGAGTGAGAGAGAGAGTTATGGGAATGATAGAAGAGGAGAGAATAGGAACAGTAGACTAGAAGGAATGAGAAGAATGCGAGGGAGCAGTGGAACCAGGGATAGAGTGATGTCAGGAAGGCAGGTAAGTAGGGGAACACAGAGAGAAAGTGTTAGAGGAGAGAGTGAGGGATGCATGTGAGCAATCGAGGAATAGAGTGGCAAGAGGTGTAATGTATGGGGACTCAATGATCTGTGGTGTGCAAGATAGGATGCATCAGGATGTGTTTGCCTGGAGGAATGATAGAAAGTGTGTCTATAGCAATTAAGAGAGGTGAAAGGGTGGATGAGATGATTGTGATGGTAGGAACAAATGACTTGAGAGGTAATGTAAATTGGGCAGCTAGAGATATGAGATTCTTGATTGAGGTTGTACGAAAGAAGATGCACAGAGGAAAGACAGTGTGCATGTTGCCTAGGTATGATAGTGACGAGCTGGGCAGAAGAGCAGTCATATTGAATAACATAATAGCTACAATGTGTCAGAAGAGAAGATTGGAATACGTAGATGCTTGGAGGGCGTTTGAGGATAGAGAGGAATTTTATGCAAGAGACCACTTGCATTTGAATGAGGAAGGACATAGGCATCTGGAGAGATTGCTGTTCTGAACAAGTCAGTATGTCAATGCATGGAAACTAGAATGCCCAGGGTGGATAGTAGCAGGGTGGCCTCTTGTGGGAATGGGTACTTGGGAGAAAGGGGCTGACATCAGGTAATGCTGAGCCCAGTGGGGTCTAGAGGGGATAAAGCTAGGTATAGAAATTGTGGTATTTTTTATGCTTTATACAAATGCCAGGAGTCTGAGGAATAAAGGAGAGGAATTGGTGGTGCTGATGACTATTTGGATCACTGAGATGTGGATATAATAACAGAAATAGAAGTAGCAGGGTACAGCATTTTTCAGCAGGATAGGAAGGGAAAGAGTGGTGGTGGAGTACTGCTTATGATGACAACATATGTCCTCTAAGAGTGGAGACTTTGAAAGACAGTGGCACTAATGATTTTGAAAGCATATCGTGTGACGTAGAGGTGGGCAAGACAGGTAATTTAGTGGGGCAGTGCTACAAACCAAGGAGCAGAAAGGGTGGGGTCAGGAGATGTTTAGACAGTTGAGCTTGGAAAGTGTAAGAAGAATGATTGTTATGGGACATTTCAACTACAGTAGTATAAATTGGGGAGAGGAAGATGCATGTAGCAATAAAGGAATGAAATTTCTAGAATTCTTGAGGGACAAATGTCTTAGGCACCATGTAATAGAGGGAACAAGAAGTTCAAGAGTTTTGGATTTGGCCATAACATCAGAAGAATTGAAAATAACCAAGATGACAATTCTACCACCAGTTGGAGAGAGTGACCATATGGTTTTGACTTGGAAGATGAATAGACATGCAGGAGTATCAAAGAGATGGGAATGTATGTGGAATTATAAGGCAGGTGATTATAATAGTCTTAGACATCAACTTGGGAAAGTTTCATGGAGGGAGGAATTGGAAGGCCGGAATATCATTAGTGCTTGGGAAATCGTGAAGGAATACTTGCTAGCAGCAATAGTAAGCTCTATTCCACAAGTGAAGAAGAGGACACAGTTTGGTGTAAAGTGGATGAAAAACAATATTAAACAGGAACTGCATGTAAAAAAGAGGTTATGGAAGAGATATAAAGAGACAGGTGAAGAGAAGATGCATGAAGAATATAAGACACAGGCCAGGAGAGTGACTAGTATGGTAAGGAAGGCAAAACTGCAATAAGAGAAGAGATTGGCCCTAAGATCCAAAGAAAATCCTAGGGATTTTTTTGGCTATATGACCAGTAGGATGAGAAATGATTGTGAAAGAATGACATTGTGGGATAACAATGGGAATAGAGTGACTGATGCAGAGGACATAGTGGAATTGTTCAATGAACACTTTATTAGATTATTTCATCCAGGAGGAGTAAATTTTAATACTAGAAGGATAGGGCAGGATTGAGGTTTAGAGGTGCAGGAGGAGAGTGTGTTCTAAATACTGAGTACTCTGGATGTCAGTAAAACTGTGGGACTGGATGGTATTTCACCACGAGTTTTGAGAGAATGTGCTAAAGAACTGACAGCTCCTTTGACCTGACTTTTCAATAGAAGTCTGGCTATGGGATAGGTCAAGGCACCAGATTGATTACATCCTGGCTGTCCAGCGGTGGAAGACAAGCATCTCTGATGTGCATACTTGTCCTGGAGCACATTGCGGTACAGACCATCAGCTGGCAAGAGTCAAAGTAAGACTAAGACTCCGAAAACTTCCAGGTTGGGCACATTCCACTAGATTGGACGTTAGAGTAATTCCTAGTGGATTCACAGAAGAAACATCAACTCGGCTGTATGATTTTTTGGAGACCAATGAGGAAATCTCACAAGAAATACTTTGGGAAAGAGTCAAGATGATAATACAGGATACAGCAAAGACGTATCTCAGCCCAATAAGAAAACCAAGAGATCCATGGATATTAGATTCAACATGGGAACTAATCAAAAGAAGGCGGTTGGAAAAACAAAGAGACACAGTGACCGAAGAATACAAGAGATTAATTACATAGAGAAATCAGTAGAGCCATCAAGCAGGACAAGGAAAAGTTCTATACTAATAAATGTGAAGAAATAGAGTTCCAGATGAGAGGGCATAATTATAAAAGGATGTTTTATTTAGTTCGTGACTTAAAGCACAAGTTTAAGCCTAAACTGAATGTCATCAAAGACAGGAATGGATCATTACTAACAGAAGAGTTGGAAATCAAAAACAGATGGAAAGAATACTGTGAGGAACTGTACAGCAGGGTGGATAAAGAAAATGTGGAGTCCTCCCACCAAGAAAATTTCGATTTGGAACCTCCTCCACTTAGGCATGAAGTTGAAAGAGCAGTTAAGCAGCTCAACAGAAATAAGGCCCCAGGTGCAGATGAAATCCCAGCAGAGTTAATTAAGGCCACAGGGTATGGAGGGATAAGAGTGTTTCATAAACTGATTACAAGGATATGGGAGACAGGATCATGGCCTAGAGACTGGAAGATGTCGGTTTTCATACCACCACACAAGAAAGGTGATATGAAGGCATGCAAGAATTATAGCACTATTAGTTTGATATCTCATGCAAGCAAAATTTTATTAAAGATCATGCTAAATAGGATTGAGGCCAAAGTTGAGGCAGAGATGCCCGAGGAACAAGCAGGTTTTAGGAAAGGTAGGGGCACCAGAGATCAGATCCTTTGCCTTAGACAGATCATAGAAAAATATAAAGAATTCAGACTCCCTCTGGTAATGTGTTTCTTAAATTACTCTAAAGCTTTTGACTGTGTTGAGCATGTGAAACTGTGAGAAGTAATGAAAAGAATGGGTTTTCCTCAACACACTATCAGGTTGATAGCCAACTTGTATAAGGAGCAAGAAGCCACAGTAAGAACAGGTGTTGGATTGACCGACTGGCTTCAAGTTGGAAAAGGAGTTAGACAAGGATGTTTACTTTCTCCTCACTTGTTTAGTATATATGCAGAGGACATCATGCGTGAAGCATTGGATGAGCTCAGGACAGGAATTACGATAGGAGGTAGATCGATCAGTAATCTGAGGTACGCCGATGATACAATACTCCTTTGTAATGACACGGAAGAACTAGGACTAATTCTTGACAAAGTTAACAAGATCAGTAATAACAGAGGACTTCAACTCAATTCTAGCAAGACAAAGATCATGGTTCTCAAAGGAAAAACAAACAGAGAAGCTCTTGAGAAACAAGTGTATCTTAATGGAGAAAGAATTCAGGAAGTCAGCAAGTTTGAGTACCTGGGATCCATTATTAATGTGAAGAATTGCTGTTCAGAAAATGTCAGAAAAAGGTTAGGAATGGCTAAAACAACAGTCAGAGACCTGTCTAAAATCTGGAAGCATGGATCTATCTCCATGGGAACAAAGTTGAGGATTTTAGATGCAGTTGTTTTTCCAACAGCGACTTATGGATGCGAGACTTGGAACCTAAACAAGTCAGATAAGAAATGGACATCTGCTTCTGAGGTGTGGTGTTACAGAAGGCAGTTGAGGATATCATATACTGAAAGGGTGTTAGAAAAGATTAGTAGAACTTTAAGGTTCCTTAAGGATATTGACAGAAGAAAGTTAATATATTTTGGACGCATAGAAAGGATGGAAGGAGGGCTTCTCAAAACAGTAATAGAGCATCGGAGTGACCATACGGTATCTGTAGATGCCCAGTGAACATAGAGAGAGATATGGAAAAGGTGCTCAGAGAATGGAAGGAAGGTAAGATAGTGCTATTGCATAAGGGCGGTAGCAGACTGGAAGTGTCTAATTATAGGCCAGTTTGTATGTCATCAGTAGTTGTTAAGATCTTGGAGAAATTAATAAGGGAACGTATACAGCATTGGTCATATGAGAGAAATGTTATGTGAGAGTCGACATGGATTTGTGAAATGGCACTCTTGTTTTAGTAATATGCTTGCCTTTTATAATAGAGTTACAAGAGCAGTAGATGAGGGAAAGGCATATACTGCCATTTTCTTGGATTTAGTGAAGGCATCTGACAGGGTGCCACATGATAAGCTGATATTTAAGTTGCAGCGCATGGGTTTGGCTGTCGGGTTGGTCAACTGGATTTAGGATTGTCTGTCCGATAGGTATTAGAGAGTTGTGTATGGTGGTGCAGTTTCAACGAGGCAGAGGGTTACAAGTGGGATCCCACACTGCTCAGTACTGGGACCTATATATTGTTTAACCTTTATATCAATGACATTGTCAGTGGATTGCATGGGGCTATTCAGTTGTTTGCAGATGATGTGAAGCTGGGAAGGGTTATTAATAATAATTAAGATGTGGTAGCCCTGCAAGAGGATTTGAATAATCTAGATAGATGGGCAAATGAATGGAGATCTCGGTTTAATTAAACAAAATGTAAGGTCTTGAGGTTTGGGACACATCGATGGGATGCTGCATATTCTATTGGAGGAACTAAACTGGAGGAAGCAGGGAGGACAAGAGATCTGGGGTTGATGATTGAAGAAACCTGAAATTCAGGGGACATATTGCAAAGGTGGTGAAGGTAACACAGAGGATTGCTGCAATAATGAGAAGGACGCTGACCTTCAGAGATAAAAGAGTTATAATTCCGTTGTATAAGATCCTGATCAGACCACACAGACTATTGTTCTCAGATTTGAAGGAGATAAACTGTGGAAAGGATACAAAGGCAGATAACAAAGATCATTTCAATACTGTATGATGTTGGTTATGAGGATCAGCTGAGGGAATGTGGACTGCAGAGTTTGGTGAATAGAAGAAAGAGAGGTGATATGATTTAGACTTTTAAACTGTTGAGAGGTGGTTACAGGGTTGACAACGCAGAGTTCTTTCGCTTGGTTGAACAGTGGGAAGGAGTGATGACAAAGGGGGGGGGGGCATCCCTGGAAGTTGCAAAAGGAAACTGTGAGTAAGAGGATGAGGAGTAGTTTCTTTACATGAATGGTGGTTGAACCATGGAATGCACTGCCTGATATAGTGGTGAGAGCGAGAACAGTCAATGTGTTTAAGGAGTGGTATGATGGACTTTGTGTTTCCTTAGAGGAGCCTCTCGCGATGAGTCTTGATAGGCATTGTGTTTCCTTAGAGGAGCCTCTCGCGATGAGTCTTGATAGGCATTGTGTTTCCTTAGAGGAGCCTCTCGCGATGAGTCTTGATAGACTTTGTGTTTCCTAGGAAGGACCTCCTGCGATGAGTCTTTTGACTCCATGGAGGCCTGAATAATAATAAAAACAATAATAATTATGTGAGCAAATTTCAAAATTTGGAAACAGACAATGAAACTTATTTGTGCCTATTGTTTTACAGAAGGTTCTTCTAAAGAAGTAGTGGAGGAATTTTTTAAGTCTTTAGAACAGGCAACTGATATAAAGAAAATAGAAATAGTGGTCCTTGTTGGAGACTTGAACACCAATGTAGGAAATAAAACCCACCAGACATTGGGAAAATATCAAGAAAAGGGCAAAGTTAATAATAATGGTATTTACTGGACTTCTGCTCATGACACTTACTAGTCACTTACTACATGACACTTACTACATAAAGATATTCACATGGAGAGAAGACAAGTAATAAGAAAGCCTCATTGACTATGTCATAGTTGATAGTGATATCATAAAGCTAGTTCAGGATACAAAAGTGTTCGGAAGATTCATAATTGGAAGTGAACATTACTTAATAAGAACCAGGATAAAAATGGATATCAAATTGAAAAGAACAGTGTGAAGATGATTTTAAAAAGAATTAAAGTTGAGCAGCTTTTACAGGTAAACTGTAGACTCTACTATACAAACATTGAAGAAAAAATGGGAAAAAAACAACAACCTAACCTTGGAGTCTAAGTGGCAAACTTTGAAGAAAACATTGACCGAATCATCTAGGGAGGTATGTTGTGAAGTTGTCCACAAGGAGAGAAAAATAAGAACACCATACCAAAAGTTTTTAGCAGTAAGTTGGCAGATGCCCTTAAAGAAAACACAGAAAAATGTAAGAGAGCTAAGCTATGAGTGTAAAAGTAGCTAAACAAAAGTCATGGGAAAACTTTGATAAGTGTATGGAAAATAAGTATAAGGACATGGCAAAATGTTCCTGAGGCTACTATAAAAGCTTAGAAATGCAGGAAAGAGGCTGTAAATGCATTAAAGGAAACAAAGATGATAAATGTGACATGAAAATTGAAGATAAGGATATCCTAGATGTCTGGAGTAATTACTTTGAAAGCCTTAAATGAAACAAGCAGTGACAGAATCATACCAGAAAATTTTCAAGAGGAATGCAAAGAGGAGTACATATCGATACTTGAGGTAAAAAAAGCCATCACAAACTTGAAATGTGGAAAGGCAGCTGGGGTAGATGATATTCAACCAGAAATGCTTAAGTATGTGTGCACAAAATTTTTGCAGTGGCTACATGGCATAATTCAGAGGGACTGGTTAGAAGGTCGAATTCCCGATGACTGCAGTAGAGCTCTCATAGTACCCATCTATAAAAAAACAGAATAAAGCTGAATATGAGAATTACAGAGGAATTTCTCTACTAAGTGTTCTAGGTAAGATTTATGCAAGGATACTTGAAAAGAGGTGGAGAAAACTTGTGGAAGAGAAGCTTGTAGAAGAACAAGCTGGGTTTAGACCAATCAGAGGTTATCAAGATCAAATGTTCACTTTAAGAAAAATAGTTGTGAAATCGTGGGAATATGACAAGGATCTGTACTTTAGTTTGCAGATCTGTAAAAGGTATATGACAAGGTGTCAAGAGAAAGGCTTTTCAAAATACTTCAATTATGCGGAGTGAATGGAACATTATACAGAGCAGTACATAGTCTATATTTAAGTTGTCAGTCAGCAGTTAGAATTGAAAGAAATACAGGAAGATGGTGTTGTGTCGCTTTCTTCCTTATCACAACTATTTTAACCTTTTATGCTATATCTCCGTAATATACTCTATCGGGTAGCACGTGGTACCTCTGAGGGACAATGGAATTTCCTTGAGAACGAGGCAGTACCAGAGTGTCTGAGATTTACCTCTCGTAAAACGCCAAGAAATTCATTTGTTTCGCTGCGCCACTTAGCGCTATTAGATTAATTAATATTAACAACCAAGAGGTAATCTCAGCACAGTACTCAATGATACCTATTAACTCTGCAGACGTGGCCAAAATATACCCTTTTAATATCCCACATAGGTTCGCATTAATATTTTATAAGCGGTGCATCGGATTCCAGAAATCGCAGAAAGTCTTTGTTAGAATCAAAAGCAAGGTTTATTGTACTCAAACGTTGATACACATAATAACATAAATTAAAATCCCATCTTAAGGGAGTTCCAGACAAGGTATATAATATTCAAACACTACTATTACACTTATAAAATATTATACAGTAGCTTCCTAAAGTAAGAATTATATTAACCTTTGCTAATGCATTAGTCATATACTATTATCACAATCAATCTAAAACTCCATAGCTCTGTCAGACTACACAAGATAACATTCATATCTTTCACAATCTCTTTATATTATGCCAATTCTTTACTCTAACATATCCTTAACTTCATTCAATATAAAGGCGAACTTTAATACAACGACAGATAGCAAAGTTAAAATCAGTATTCTTCTAAAGTGATAACAATACAATCCTATATCATTGATGTTCTTCTTCTATAACATATTAACGTGACACAAATCTTTCATTCATAATCAGTGTAACACAAACAAAGTTTACTTATCTTCCCTTTTTGGTTCTTTAGTGCTTCATAGGTTCACAGGAAACTGGCCTTCTGTGGACAGCCGGACTTGCTTCTTTTCGCAGAATATACAGCCGCTGAGACCGTAGCTGCCTATCGGGAATTTCTCCGATACCGAGGGCACTCGCACCCTACACCACCACAAGAGACGAACACACAGGAGATCCAGGAACAACAGGCCTTGTTACAGGGTCGCATGACCCTTATCTTTCCCTCTTTCCTTCTCGGCGATTCTCGCCCTTTTCGATGTCCAGCCAACTCACACGTGCTACTACGTCATGGCGTCCATCTCTCCCCCACTATCGCACGTACGCTGCCATCACGTTGTTTGCTTGGGGCAAGCCGCTTCCTCGCATATGTCTCCGTGACCTTTGGACTTCAATTCCTCCCCCCCCCCCAACTGTTGAATTTGTGCTTACATTCTATAATTCTTTTATACATGAACTTTTATAATGCTCTATTACTGCTTTATACCTTCAATATTAATTTAATCACATTTGTGAATGGCACAAAATACATACTTATTTACCCTTTTATAGCAGAACATGCTTGACATATATACATATATATATACATATACACACACACACACATAATACTTATTTTATACTTAGAGGCAATTTACTGTATTTATTTCCCTTTTTTGTTTGGAAACCCATGTTAGATTGTGATAAGATAGGAGTTGATAAATTTCCACTCTATCACAATCCAACAATGGTTTGATGTAAAATCAAGTGTAAGACAAGGATGAACATTATCTCTACTCTTATTCATCATCTATATGGATCACATTATGAAAGAATGTTGCATTAGTCCTGATATAACAACTGGAGATGTCAAACTTAGCACTTTGCTTTAGGCAGATAATGCTGTACTCCTAAACACATCTAGTGTAAGTCTCCAGGATTCTTTGACTAAACTGAATAAGAGCTGTAACAAATATGGCATGAAAATCAACAATAAAAATACCAAAACTATGAAAATAGGCAGGTGCATAGGAAACTTCAGCTGCATTCTGAATGGAGATCCTTTCAGAATGGAGAACATTCCCAAATCCCTGGCTTCACCAATTTACTGGAGTACAGTTAAAAAATAAAAATAAATAAATAAAAATGTAGCTTTATTGTACTGCTAAATAAAATGTTCTAACATAATTAAAATATATAGCTGCAAAAAATATGCTGTCACATCTGTTCACTGCAGAAACCAACTAATTTATGGAAAGACTAATTTATTTTCAAAAGCAATTAAAATTTTTGCAACTCCAATCTAAAAACAATTGCAAATACATACACACACTATTTACCAATAGTTGTCCGGACACCCCTGTTATTTAAAGTTATGGAATATTCCAGCTTTGTTAATAACACAAAAACCAGTTTAGAGATAGTAGGAAGCAGTATTTCATCATAGCATTGAAACAGGTGGTATGGCAACATGACATGAATTCAGTGACTTTGAGAGAGAGGTGTCGTTGTGGGCTGTCACATTGGTGGCATGTCCATACATGCCATTGCTGCTGAACTGGAGCATCCAAACTAAAGTTGGCAATGTAATCAACAAATGGAGATGTGTTCTAGTAGCTCAAGTGCAGGAAACCACCCAGAGCAGCCACCAAAAATGATTGCAGGAGGGTGTTAAAACGGTTGGCTCACAAAAACTAGCTACAATTGGCACAGACCATCCATGATGAGTTCCAGAGCTCCAGTAACACCATGGTGAACAAGTGCTAATACTGTATGAAAAGACTCCATTTACTGGGTTGCCACAGAAGAGCAGTGACACGCAAGCCAAACATCGCATAACAATAAACAAGGCAACTTGTCTAGCCTGGTGAAAACAGCATGTGAACTGGACAAATGACCAGTGGAAAACAGTACTCTAGGGCGATGAATCAAGGTTCACCTGTTTCCAGTCTAACGGTAGGGTGTGGGTGTAGAATCAGCCTGGTGAATGCTTGTTACCACAGTATGTTGCACCCACAGTAAAGTTTGGTGGTGGAGGAGTAATGGTGTGGGGTGCATTCAGCTTGTTTGGAGTGGGACCACTGGTCGGTCTGTGGTTCCATGAAAGCAGCTCAGTACCTTGATATTCTGGATAATCAGGTGCTGCATATATTGTGAAGTTTTTATGGAATGGAGCAGATTGTAGGAAGCAGTATTTCATCATAGTCCAGAGTCCAGACACCCCTGAACTCTGGACTATGATGAAATACTGCTTCCTACAATCTGTAAACTGGTTTTTGTGTTATTAACAAAGCTGGAATATTCCATAACTTCAAATATCAGTGGTGTCCGGACAACCCCATCAAACACTTATGGGATAAATTGGCACAGCAATTGAGGTCCAGAGCAGCATGTCCTCGAACTCTTATTGAACTCAGTGCTGCTTTGATGAAGAATGGAGACAAATTCCACCTGATGCCTGCTGCACGTTGATGGAAAGCCTCCCTCAAAGGGAGTAGGAGGTGATCAAAGCCAAAGGTGACATACCCGATGTTGGGGTTCACATGCTGGTATTGTGAGCATAAATAATACAGATGAATGAAATAAGGGAAGAAAAAAATCTGCCTGAAGAAAAAAACTTCATTTTGTTTGGAACAAAAAAGGGGGGGAAATTCCAAAAGCATACAAACATATAAATGGATAGACAAGACAGAAAATGAAACATAAAAAAATTAATAATGTTCAAAGAAATGACTGTCAGTTAAAAATAATTGTACTCTGAATATTTTTTTCGAATAATACTCAAATGATTATGAAAAAGCCATTGATAAAATTAATATACAAAAGTTATTTAAAATGATCTAAATACAGCAAACCAGCTCTTACAGTTTATTCAAGAAATGTACCTAGGAAATAAAACAGAATCAAATAAGAACAAATATCAGAATGGAAAGACATATCAAGAGAAGTACAGCAAAGATGTACCCCTATCACCTCTGCTTTTTAATCTTCTTCTTCTGCAGCTTGTCCTACTTAAGTGGGGTCGCTGTTTTTGGCGAGTCTCCTCCACATCCTCCTGTCATGGGCTGTAACCACATCCAAGTTCTTCATCCTGAAGTCCTCTTCCACTAGTTCCCTCCATCTCTTCTTTTGATGCCCATGCTTCCTCCTCCCCTGCACATCCATCTACATGACCTTTCTTCCCAAATACTTGTCCTCCCTCCTCATCACGTGACCAAACCATCTCAACCTTTCCTCCTGTATCTTCACTCCTAAGTTCGTAACCTTCACCATTCCCCTCACAGTCATTTCTCAGATGATCCTGTCTGGTCACACTGCACATCCACCTAAGCATTCTCATCTCCACTACCTCCATCCTGTTGATGTTATTTTCCTCAGGGCCACAGTTTCCATAGCATACATCATAGCTGGTCTCAATACTGTCCTATAGATTTTGTCTTTCACATTGATCGGTACCCTCTTATCAACATAGCACTCCAGCCATCTCTCTCCAGTTCCTCCATCCCACTTGTATCCTGCATCCCAGTTCCTTCTCAGCCTCTCAATCCTCCTCTACTATTGAACCTAAGTATCTAAAGTCCCTAACCTTCCTGATGACATTTCCTTCCAGCTCCAGATCTGTCTCCTGGATGCCATCTACTTTGCAACAGATGTACTTTGTCTTTCTTCTGCTCAGTCTCATATCTCTCTCTTCCAGTACTTTCCTCCATCTTTCCAGTTTAGCTGCGACTTCTTCTCTTGACTCTGCACACAGCAAGATGTCATCCGCATACAACATCGTCTAAGGAACGTCTTTTCTCACCTCCTCCACTACCTCCATCACAATATTAAACAGAAACGGACTTATGCTAACCCTTGATGCAAGCCAACTGTCACTTGGCAAACTTTCTGTCTGTCCCATGCAGGTCGGAACGCTTGTCTTCACATTTCTGTATATCTCCTGCACCAACCTGACATATTTCTCAGGCACCTTCTTCTCCCTCAGACACCTCCAGACTTCTTACCCTTGCACTCTGTCGAACGCTACCTCCAGATGAATAAATACCAGATGTAGCTCCCATTGTTACTCTCAAAACTTTTCCATCATCTGCCATAACCCAAAGATAGCATCTGTCGTTGATCAACCAGGCATGAAGACAAATTGCTCCTTTGCAATCTCCACTTTCTTCCTCAATCTTCCATCAAGAACCCTTTCTAGGATTTTCAATGTGTGTGGGACATCAACTGTATTCCTCTGTAATTCTTACAACTTGTGCATTCTCTTTACCCTTGTAGATGGGGACAAGAGTACTTTCCCTCCATTCCTCGGATATATTTTTCTGTTGGCAAACTTTCATGAACAGGTCCCACAGCACTGAGGGAAGAGGTCAATTCCCTCTTCCCTCAGTGCCTTCCATGTCTCCACTGGGATCCTGTCAGGACCAACCAATTTTCCATTCTTCATCCTCTTCATGGCCTCCATCACTTCTACTCTACTGATGTTCTGCACCATCCCCTCAGAAGGCTGCCCATCTTCTCTGTGAGTCCTTGCATTTCACTCATTCAAAAGTCCTTCAAAGTATATTCTCCATCTGTTTCTTATATCCACATCCCTCCATAATACTCTTCCTCCAGAATCTTTGATCTGCCTCACATGTAAGATGTCCTTTGATGCCTTATTTCTACATTTTGCTGCTCAGTAAATTTTTCTCTGCCCTTCCTTTGTTTCTAATTGATCATAAAGATCTCGATATGCAATGGCCTTTGCCCATGCCACAACTCTCTTGGGTTCTTGCTTTTACTCTCTCTGTATGCCTCTCTGTCCACTTCCACTCTTGATTCATTCCACTTTTGCTATGCCTTCCTCTCAGTCATCACTGCTTCTTGTACATTATTATTCCACCATCAACCCTCCTTCTGCTCTCTGGTCTTTCCAGATGTCTCACCAAGCACCTCGATTGCACAGCTCAGAATTGCTTTTGAATTATGTCTCCACCAATCTTGTACACTTTCTAGTCCATCCGAAATCATCTCTAACACCCTCTCTCTAAAAAGGTTCCTCACACCCTCTTCTCTTAAGCAAAACCACTTAATTGTCATCCCATGGCTTCCAAAGGTTATTATCTTCGATCTTATTTTAAAGTGTGCACACACACTTTAAAATAAGTGTTGCTGTGCCACTTGATCTGTTGGGATTACCTTACAATTTATCACTTCCTTAAGATGTTTTCTTCTAATCACCTCTGCTTTTTAATATAAATAAAATTATAATAATCTTGAAACAGCATAACCCATTTGATATACAAATAAACCCACAAATAAAGATAGATAAACTATAATTTAAACTGAACTACATATTGATTTTTAATTGACAGTGATTTATAAATATACAATGCCAACAGAGCTGTTTGGCTTCTTCAGGGATTCTAATGGTAAGAGTAAATTCAAAGTGGCTAGTACAGAGAAATTGGAATAACACTGTCGTATAAATTAAAATTTGAAACAGAACGTTAACATTACATGCATGGAGCGTGTTGTATTAGTTACTGTTGTGTGAGCACGCTCTGTAGTTTTGAGTGAAATGAAATTCTGATAAATTCAGTGATCTTATTTAGGTTTTCTGTATGTCAGCTATTATCATTCCCTGGTTTCTGTTAAGATTTTCTCCAGAACGGAGGACTACTATGGCTTCCTTGAAGTTTCTACAACTGAAGTTGTCTTCTAGATAAGGCATGGAGCTCCTATTCCAATCAATGGCGTAGTTTGTAATCGCAAAATGATGGACTAGTCCTGAATTGTCTGTTCTGTTGTTATTAACATCTCCTACACATTCCTTTTTTTGAATTTTGAGGCTTCTCAATGTCTTCCCTAAATAGCTATATAGTTTAGACTACAAGAGCATGGTTGTACAATCCAGAGTGTTTGAAGAGAGCATTAATGTCCTTTGGTGAACTTACTTTATATGATAGTGTTACTCCAATTTCTCTGTACTAGCCAATTTGAGTTTACTCTTACCGTTTGAAGCCCTGAAGAAGCCAAACAGCTCTGTTGGCAAAACTTGTTGGCATTGTATGTTTATAAATCACTGGTCAATTAAAAATCAATATATAGTTCAGTTTAAATTATCTAATTGAGTGACCAAATATAGCTTACCAATGAATAGATAAACTATTATTTGCAAATGATCAAACTGTATTAGATCTACAGAGATTACTAAAATCATCAAATGAATTTCTGAAGATAATATGAAAATATCAAAAGTAAAGACAAAAATAATGGCTTTCAACGGAGAAAACCCAATAAGAAATAAAATAATAATCATCTTCTTCCTCTTCCACTCATGGTGGGTGGAGTTCCTCAAAAAATGTTTTGCCATTTCTGCTCACTGATCACTGCCAATTTTTTTTTTTTTTTTAGTTTTGTTATGGAGTTTAGATGGGTGCTTTTCCTTTATGTTGTAGATCCATCTTTTTCTTGGTCTTCCTCTGCTAGACTGTCCTTCAATTCTGTCATTTAGTAATATGCTTGGTAGCCTTTCTAGGTTCATTCTTGAAACATGACCAAACCAGATTAAATGTTTTTAAGTGTTGTAATTATTGTTTTCATAAAGTTAAGTTCTCTGACTTTTTCATTTATGTTTCTTTCTGTCCAGTTTGTTTTACTGAATTTTCCTATGCATTTCATCTCAAAAGCATTGAGTTTATCCTTTTTTTTACCTTAGGATCCACATGCAGATCCAAAATAATGATAGATAATAAAATATTGGGATGAGATGGAATGTCATATCATATGAAGATAAAAAAAGATATAGACATTAAAATGTCACATTTTGTTAAAGCAAATGGCATAATAAATAATATATTTAAGCCATCATTGCTACAAAATATAATAAAGTTGGTTTAGAATATGGAAGAGAAACATGGACTACAAAAAAAAAAGAAGAATGCAAGATGGATTCAAACAGCCGAAATGAAATTTCTCAGAAAAAATAGCTGGATAGACCAAGTAGGACCATAAAACAAATGAAGAAATTTTACAATCCCTGAATACAAAACCAATTAAATACTATATAAATAAATATAGACAAAACTGGTTAGAACATTTAAATCAAATGGACAATAGCAGAGACTAGCAAAAATACAGAAACAATTGCAGAGACTACCTAAAGTAAATGGAAAAAGAATTGGAAAACCAACAAAGCGATGGCATGAGACCGGAAAAGGCCACTTGGCCTAAAATCCATGATGGGAAAAGTTTAAAAGCCAAAGCTTAATTAACTGGTACAATTACTGAAATATTTCATAGAAAAGAATAAATATCCATACTACATAGCTAAGTAATTGCAAATGAAAGTTTCTGCTATAAAAATAGTATTTCTAATAGCAGATAACTATGATAAGCAACAATTTGGGTTAGTTTCAGAAATACTAACTTGTGAATTCTGATATTAATATCATCATTGAAATCTTGATACATATCCTCAAGGGATGTATAGGATACCATGAATGTAATGAAAAGTTTACATTATTCCTTTTGACATTCCTCCAAATTAGTGTTATCAGGACTCCAATATTGTCAGATCTTCATAACTTATTTTAATGGTATTACCACATCAAAAACAACACTAAATTACAAAAAGATGTTTATTAACTAGCTTATATTTCACTGGATTTCAAACCAGAATTTTCAGAGAAAAACAACATGTTATGGTTTGCATGCAATGAGTAACTGAAACACCTCAAAATGTAATGGACACAAGAGATCTTGTGTCCATTACAGTAATCTGGCATCCTCTAATGTTGTATAAAGGAAGCTATTACAGTTTTGTAGAAGCTGATCTTAAGATGAATGTCTCTCAAATTTTCAGCAGATTAACAGGGCTTGAAAAATTTTGTCCTGGCTCACTAGTCAGACAAATATCTCGCTTATCAGATGTCAGCCTGACCATACCCCTGTAGGATATCTGCTATTTAGCAATATCAGATTGTCTTACATTATTTTTTAACAACAGCCAATTTTGATCAAATAAGTAAAAATGAAAGGATAACTTTTGGCTTTATTATTTATCATGCATGTAAACATTTCCTAAATGTATAGCAAAAAAATGCATTATTTCTTGTAATTAGAAATGTTTATATAAGAAATCTGTGTACTTACAGCTCATTGCAAACTATTTGGTGATATTTATTTGCAAAAAAAAAAGACTTACCCTAACTTTCTAATGACATTTTCATGCCATCAAAGAACTGCAGTCTTGTTTACAACAAGCACCTTTCACCTCACCATCATGTTGCTTACCACATCAGGCAGTAGCGCATTTGCACAAAGATTGTACTTACGAAGAAGAAGTTGAATTAGTGAGTGAGAGAGAATAATAGAGCAGCTGTGGCACAGATTGGAATAGAGATGACATTCTAAAAAAGGTAGAAGTTTAGGGAAGAAATAGTTTAAAGGTATTCTTAACCTAAAAAGGTGAAAAAGAGCATTATGAGGAAAACAAACAATTATCCCAAAATTAATGGATGAATTTCTTTTATATGAAGCTAAGTTGTGGCAGAGATAAAAGTGATGTATAGTTTCTTCCAAAGCAATGGCATGCAGCAAACATATTAATTAAGCACTGTAAACCTGAAAGAGATGAATGCTTTCTGTGTTTAAGGATATGGAGAAAGTTTTCACAAGGAAAAAGAGAACTTTAAAATTATCTTTATATTTCAAGGAAATAAAAAAAGCAGATAAGACATGAAAGAAGAAATATATTCTCTCTTAAGAAAAGTTGTGCACAAATCGATTTTCTTGTTTTAGAAGAAAAACAGGTATGAGCTAAGTAATTATATCTTAATGGCCATTACTGAGAGCAAAAGTAACTGTACTTTATAAGTTTGAAGTTAACTGTTTAAGTTGAAGTAAGGAAATACCATGAGCAGACATATTACTTACTATTATAATAACAGAATTAACTCACATAAAATATTCTTTATTCATAGAATTTTCACCTGAGTATCACAGGCGTCATCAGTACAGGTACAAAGGCTAATTAAACAATAACTGTTATATTCACAAAGCACCACCTAAGTCTAAGTGGTTAAGGTTAAATTTCCTAAATTTATTTAAAAAATAAAAAATAATTTTTATTATTTTTTTTTAAATAAAAAAAAATGTATGTGTATACAATTACAAGTTAGGAAAGATTTGCTGATTTATAGAGTACTATCTCCCACAAGCGGAAAAGACGTAGGCCATCAGATCTGTTTAGGTTAGGGGAGCGGAGTAACATTCCACATATTTCTTTGTAAAGCTGTTCCATTAGGAACCGACTTTTGTGAATGACTTTTGTCTTGTTCCACTGAACTCTATGTCTAGTGTTGATGGCATGCTCCACAAGATCAGACTGTTCAGGTTCAAGGTACTAGATATACGACTTGTGTTCTTCTAACCAGATCAGAGAAGATCTTCCTGTTTGTCTGAAATATGATAATCCACAAAAGCTGGGAATCTGGTAGACACCTGGATATGTCTACCTGTAGGTGTCTGGTGGTGTCTACCAGATTCCCTGCTCTTGTGGGTTATCATATTTCGGACAAACAGGAAGATCTGCTCTGATCCGGTTAGAAGAACACAAGTCGTATATCCAGTACCTTGAACCAGAACAGTCTGGTCTTGTAGAGCATGCCATCAACAATAGACATAGAGTTCAGTGGAACAAGACAAAAGTCATTCACAAGTCAGTTCCTAGTGGAACAGATTTACAAAGAAACATGTGAAACGTTGCTTCGCTTCCCTAACCTAAACAGATCCAAAGGTCTACGTCTTTTCCCCTTGTGGGAAATAGTACTCTATAAATCAGCAAATCTTTCATAACTTGTAATTGTATACACACATATATATTTTTATTTAAAAGAAAAAATAAAATTTTAAAAAATAATAAAATTTTAAAAAAAAAATAAAATTAAAAAAAAAATTTTTATCTTTTATTTTTTAAAAAAATAAATTTAGGAAATTTAACCTTAACCACTTAGGTGGCGCTTCGTCAATATAACAGTTATTGTTTAATTAGTCTTTGTGCCTGTACTGATGATGTGATACTCAGGCAAAAATTCTACGAATAAAGTATTTTACGTCAGTTAATTCCGTTATTATAATAGTAAGTAAAGTTAACTGTTTAAGATTGTGTATTCTCAATCAAATCCTGTGATCATGAAGATAAAAAAAAATCTTTTGTGATGTTTGTGTTCTTTAACTGTGTTAAGGCTCTTTTTCTCTTTAGGAGATAAGCTTATTTATAATGCAAATTTGTATATAGTGACTGCAAAACAAACATTTCACACACATTGTTAAAACAATACCATAAGTCTACACTAATATTAACTATTTGTAAATGAAGACATTATTTCTTAATTTTCCTTGTCTCTCCCTCAATCTCTCGACTTATAATAATAATAATATCCCAGATCCTAATCTATGATATTAACTATTCAGGTAAGTCAACTCTGGTATATAATGACAACCAAGGAAAAGAGAAACAAAACACACCCTACCACAGTCACCTATTAATATCATAATAATGTGTTTATTCCTAGATCTGGTCAATTTAAAAGCTTTTGTTAATGCTCTGACTAATTTTTACCTTGTGTAAATGCTGAAACAAATATGTTGAACTACTTATGTATGCTGGCCTGGTTGGCCGAGTGGTTAGCATATCCGCTCTCCAGCCAAAAGGATGTGGGTTTGAATCCTGCCATGGGCATGGCTGTTTGCGATCGTCTGTGAAAGCACTAGTGGTGGTGATAGTCAGAGGTAGATGGCATTGGTGTTAGATAATGAAGGTTGATGGAATAGTGAGACGAAGATTTGTAAAGTTGATTCCCTCCCTCAATAAATGTTTAGTGGGATGTAATAATAATAATAATTAGTGTATTTATTAGTCTGTGAATTAAAACATTCATGCATTTTATAAGTGACACATGACCATTTTTTTTTATTATTAATAATACATACCATTTTTGCTATGTTTTCACACTAACATCTGCATTATTTTTATGGAAAAAAGTGAACAACTTTTTCTCTACCATTATAAACAAACGTTGAAAACATTCAGTATCCTAAAAACTCTCAAAATACACACAATGACATTAGTACATTTATGAATTCTGATTGGCTGCAAAACAATGTAAGATGGACAAAGCCGGTGATGTCATATGACACAGCAGACTTTAAAAACAATCAAAAAACGTTTCAATCAACATAATAACATGTTTTTGAAAAATATACATTTCTTTTTTATTTCAAGTTTTAATATTCACTATTAAAGATCAGGGTCACTTAAGGGTCAAAGCCAAATACTGGAAGGAGACCTCCACATCACCTTTCAGGAATGTGGAGAACCAATTGCAGCTTCTAACCTAATGTCCAATCTTCACCTTCATGTAATGCACCCTATTAGTAGGTATCTACTAATGGGATAAACCATGTACTTAAAGTACTGGGTACTGAACGAATGAGGATGGTCTGGCAATTTGGGACTTAGCCGACCAAAATTGTACTCTCCATTGGCTTAAACCACGAACATGAGATTTCATGCCAGCTAGGGTGCCCGTTCAACAAGGCCCTCACTGTTTTCATCAAGGAACCAGGGTGAACAGTGGAAATTTAGTTACTGGAACAAGCTCCAAATCGACATCGAGAAGAAGAAAAATAAACCCAACATCAGAAGAACTGAAAATAGGAACTATCAATACAAGGTGCATTAATGGAAAGGAAATCGAACTTGAAGAATTGAAAAAGTATGACAAAATAATTGGCATTACTGAGACAAAGAAGACAATAACAGGTAAGATTTTATTAAATAAGTACAGTATGTTATTTTCAAGCAATAACAATCAAGGAAAGGAAGGAGTAGCAATAGCATTCAATACCAAACATGAAAATATACTTCTTAATTGGAAGACAGTATCAAGTAGAATTATGTAGGCAAACTTCAAAATGGGGAGATGGACAATGACACTTATTTGTGCCTACGGTCTCACAGAAGGTTTTTTTAAGAAGAATTTTTTGTCATTTGAACAAGCATTTAACATAAAGAAAATGATGGACATCAGAAGTTAAAGCAGTCCTGGCGAAGAAGAAAGCATACCAAAAGTTTCTAGCCAATAAGTCAGCAGATGTCCTAAAAGAATACAGAGAAAAATGTAAGCTATGAGTGTAAAAGTAGCTAAACAAAAATCATAGGAAAACTTTGGTAAGAATATGGAAAATAAATATCAGGAAGTTGGCAAAATCGACTGGAGGCTACTGAAAAAAAGCTTAGAAATGGAGGAAGGAGTACTGTAAAAGGAATCGAAGATGATAAAGGTGACCATGAAAACTGAAGATTAAAGATATCCTAGATGTCAGGAGTAAGTAAAGACTGCAAAATGAACCAAGCAATGACAGAACAATACTAGAAAGTTCTCGAGTGAGGACCGAAAGATAAAAAAAAATTCATGTTTGGTATTATGGATGGTGTAAACAGAAGAGGTAGACTATACAGAAAGAGGAATTCAAAGAGGAGTACACATCAATACTTGAAGTACAAAAGGCTCTCAAAAACATGAAATGTGGAAAGGAAGCTTTCTGGTTGAATAGATTATATTCAACCAGAAATATTTAAATATGGAAGTATAAAAGTGACTACACTGCATAATTCCGAGGGCCTGGTCAGAAGGTCGAATTCCCAATGATTGGAGCAGGACTCTCATAGTGCCCATCTATAAAAAGCAGAATAAAGTTGAATATGAAAATTACAGAGGAATTTCTCTATTAAGGTATTCCAGGTAAGATTTATGCAAGCATACTTGAAAAGAGGTTGAGGAAGCTTGTGGAAGAGAAACTTGGAGAAAAACAAGTTGCCCAAATAGAGGTTGTCAAATCAGATTTTCACTTTAAGACAAATAGTTGAGAAATTGTGGGAATATGACAAGGATGTGTACTTAAGTTTTGTAGACCTGGAAAAGGCATTGACAAGGTGCCCAGAGAAAAGCTTTTCAAAATACTTCAATTATACTGGGTGAATGGAACATTATACATAGTCAAAATTTAAGTTGCCCGTCAGCATTTAGAATTGAAAGAAATAGAGGAAGGTGGTTTGATGTAAAATCAGGGGAAAGACAAGGATGCACATTATCTCCACTCTTATTCATCATCTATATCGATCACATTATGAAAGAAAGTTGCATTAGTCCTGATATAACAATTGGATATGTCAAACTCAATTCTTTGCTTTATGCAGATAATGTTGCACTTCTAAACACATCTAGTGCAAGTTCCCAGGATTCTTTGACTAAACTGAATAAAAT